>NC_142614.1:46529756-47154756 GCF_059453375.1 Lepisosteus platostomus
GGTAAATAGAACCTTGTTTATGAGCCTTCAGTCTGATATTTTGACACCACGACAAACCCAATGGAGCTGATAGCAGATGATCATAGTTTCAATATTTATTGGGAGAGAACACTGATGTTGAAGTATCTGTCCTCCCTCTGGATACAGAAACTGAAAACAAAGTTGTTAAAATGACTGTAATCCTTTCAGTTGTTTTCTGTGCTACCACATTTCAGCAGGTGAAGCAGGAATGATGACTGCTCAGTAGCCCATCACATGGTTTCACTTGTACATATCATAATCCTCAATGATCCACCTTCTGGCCAAAAGCTGCAATTACAGACACTGCTGGATTTTTTTCATAACATACTGTAAGTAAACCTACAAACAAGAAGAGGCACTCATCCCATCTAGCCTGAAAGCAGTAGTAGCCTGATTGGTAGTTAGTAGCTAATTGATCCAGGGATCTCAATTTATTCAAAGAAGCCTCCTGTTCCAAGTTTCAAAAGAACTTTCTTATATTTTCATTTGTGTCCTCTGGTTTATGTTTCTTTAAATCTGAAGAAATCAGCTGGATTGAATTTTCAGTGTCTTTGAGAATTTTAAATATTTGTATCAGGTCCTTTCATAATGTTCTCTATTCACAACCTAAAAGACTCATTTCCTTCAGCCTTTCAGTGCAGGATATTTCCTTAAGGATCTGAAAGCTAAATGAATATATTTTCTATAACGTGGAGACTAAAACTGACCGTGATCTCAATGAGTACTACTGTAGGTCATTATACAATTTTTACATGACATCCTTAGATTTAAATTCTATACCTGTAACTATATGTTCTAACATTTTATTTCCAATTTAAAAAAAAGAAATAAAATGATAGGATACTGTATATAGTAGAAATAAATTTCATTCATCATTCTTCTGTGAAAGAACCTATCTATTTTCTTCACACTCCCTATGAATTAGAATTAATGGTGCTGGAATGTGTGCATTTGGAGATTGCTGATGAAGAACTTTGGATTTCTGAGTCAGATGTCTAGGTCTCATCTTCTGATATGCCTCAGTAAATATGTTGACAGATCCACGTCTGTCAAGACACATACTGCAGCACCTACAGCTTACTGAGTGTGATGATTGACATTGGGAGCAGGGGTTCTGGAAGTTAAAAAATTTACTATCCATTTAAAAAGTCAGCTGCTCTCCAACAGGAAGCTTGCCGGTTATCAAATGGAGTATGGCAATCAGAAATATTGAAAATAGAGCTGGAGCAGAGAGACCCTTGTTATACTCGTGTCTGGACCTTAGAAGATCCTGTGATAGAGTGCTTCACCAAGATTTACTGCATGCATATTATGAATCACATAAAGGATGTTAACAAATTTTAGAAGGTATCCTTAATTTTCCAAAGTGCCTCAAGATTCACTGAGAGACAGTCCACAAACAAGATTCACACAGACATGTTTTCATGTCATGTTTTCATGCCATGAACTTCTGCAAAAATATGGAGATTGAGATGTCAGTAACAATATTCAATATTCTGCTCTTTGACAGTTATGAGACCTTTATATCCCAGGTTTAAAAATAAACGGAATTTATATTTTTTGCTTTCTGTCCTTTTGCAGTATTTTTCAAACTTCAAGATGTCCTTTTTCAAATCCGCTGTATAACAGTACACTCACAGTGATGAAGCTCAAGCACATTTGAGACTCTCAGTAGTAACATTATGCACTGTACGGTATGTTGTCTTTCCAAAAATATAGTCCTACTTTTAGACATCATGAAAATAAATGGAATGTTGAAATGGGTTTCATAATCATTCAAACAGTAGAAAAACAAGGGCATCAAGATAATGGCCACTTCAAAGAAGGCAGAAACATAAATAAGGTTCCATTTGAAAAATTGCCCAGTCCTCATTATTCCTGATTGCTAGCACAAAGTGCTGGTAGAAGGATGTGATTTTTTCCTTAAGGTTCTTGTATAATCAAGGCCGTCTCCATAATTAAGAGGGCTGTTGAACTACTACATTTTTGTATTTGCTTGGGTGACATTGGAAAACAATGTAATCCATCTCAGAAGTACTACAGTACTCTACACCATATTTAAACTTAACAATGGGATCAAAAATGTAAAATATTTTTACATCTTTTATCTACAGTATGTATTGTCATGTCCAATCCTTCAATAAAGCGCATGATTCAATGATGACTTCTGGGTTTTAGTGTAGTAATAGAATTTGAAGTCAAAATCTAGCTACAGTATAATAATGTGGTTTCATAGTTAAATGTGTACTGTGTGTTTCTTTCAGGGAAAGTGGGAGCATATTTTAAGCCCTTGCAGTTGCACATAAAGGCTATTTGTTTCTTGGTAAAAATTATGTTATATTCATAATCTTTTGTGAAGAAGTTTGATCTGATATACTAATTTCATGGGCTTGTAATCTATATACAGTAGCTATGTGTTTCTCATATATATGTCTGTGTGTGTGCACCAGGATACAATGGCAATGTACTGTAGACTGTATACTGTACCATAATAGTTGCCTACAGTGCTTATGAAAAAATAAAATAAATAGCAGCAGGTAGAGGAAATCGCATAAGGAATATATAGAACACATACAGTAGGATACACATAGAATAAATAGGATACACATAGAATACATAGGGACTATTTTTTATTGATAGTTCTATCTTAAAAGTGTGCAGTCAGTGGCAGATATGGGAAAGGTGAATGATTCCTCTCTTTAATTTATTGTGTCCCCAGTGTTTTATTACCACTTAGAGCTGAATATAAATGCTGTTCCCAGTTTGTGCTTAGTTATTACCTCAATAATGGTCCACTTGTAGTAGGATTTAATTAACACAATGGAGGTGAAACTTCCAAATGTTTTTCTATCAATCAGCTATCAGCCTAGCTTTCTAAAGAAAAGGTGTAACTGGGTTTTTTTAACCTGTCTCAATGTTGTTTATCCTACTGTTGTTAGTCTTCCTTATTTCTTTTAATCATCTTCAGCTCTTGACCTATTTTACAAGCACAGAATTCTTCTCTTGATCACAGGAATGGGATAACCATTCCACTATGGAGTTCCTAATACTGAAATGTTTTGGGCACTCCACTGAAATTATCACAAACTGCAAGAACTATGTTTCTGTCATCTTCACCCCAGAGGATAAAATTAAGATGACAGGGAACAAGAGAGTTCTAGATTTGGTGGAAGAAACGTTCAGCTAGAAACTAATCTGCTCTTACAACTAAGAATAATTTGTTTAGCTTAGTTCCATCTTAAAGATACCATGAACTATATAAAATAATGTAACTTGTACAGTAAAATGCAACAATGTATTGAACTACAAATTTCACTGTTTTTTCCTAATTCCATTGATGCCTAAAAACATTATTAAAATGGAATATACTATAGATAGATAAGACTTTACTGATCCCGAAGGGAAATTGATGTGTTACGGCAGTCCAGCCCAAGACAAGCAAAAACAGACATCAGAATAGATGAAAAATTAGAATACGTACAGTAATAAAAAATAAATATAAAATAAAATAGATAAATAAAAATAAATACATACTTTAGGTGTGTGCAAAATATGATCATACTGTAAAAACAGTAAAATATGTGCAAAATGTGCATACGTATATACAGATTGATTGTCCAAAAAGTACAATGGAGCAACATGCTGTCCATAGACGAGCAAATGAAGGGCTAACTGTCCTAGCCTAGGGCAGCATTATACACCCTGACAGCCGCCGGGAGGAAAGACTATGTGTGTATATATAATCATATAATTTGTTTTATAATGGTAAATAACTTAAAATTTAAAGACTATACAGTAACTTTCATGTTTAAAAATCTGACTTAAAGTATAATATTTAAATCACACAGATGTGGTTATTACAGATAGTTTTCTTGAATGACACTTCAATTCAGAAAAGACTACAATTTAAGACACACAATAAGGCATATGTACAATTATTACTTCCTGACATGCATGGATTCACAATAACCTAATATAATTCCAAGAATAGATTTAACATTTATTCTACTATGATTGCTAAATGTTTTAATGTTCTTTCCAAAATTTACGGTATGTTACATCCACCCATCATCCAAGAAATAATAAAATTGAATGCTTACAGATAAATGAGCTTGTGCCCAATAAGTTTCCCTGGACTCAGCTCATGAACGTATCCATATATAAAATATATATTTTTTTGTTGTAGTGGAAGTAACAGCTTCTTACTTATTTTTTCACCTTTGACAGTAAGTCATTCATTAAAGGGCCAATTTGGCAAAATGTCAGAATGCATTTCTGTTAGTGCTTCTGCATTTTTTCTTAAATCTATTAAGAATAGATTTGTTTTCAATCTAATGTTCTACGGAATTGTAATATTGTTACTACTATATGGCTGTAGTAATAGCAGTGTAGTCTATATTCATATTGGCAGTCACATGCATTGTAAATTGCTGCTGTACAAATACCACCAGAGCTATAAATCATGGAATGAAAACATAAATGTAAAGTAAAATGAAAAGAAGATGAAACATTTTCTTCTCCTGCTTTCCTGTTTCATTGGCTCAATAAAGCTGAGCAGATTTTCTTTTTTAATTATAGAGCCTCTAAAGGGCCTAAATGCTCCAAATATTCAGCTGAAATGCTAATGCTATTTGCTCTTTTATCAGTATGTGTCCCACATGTGGAATACAAATACATCATTATGCAAAACTACTGGCAAGGAGTTTGTAACAAGATGGAAAACATTATGCTGTATCATTAGTGACAGAAACGTACACTTGATCACATTTTTTACACTTGAGCACAACACCAATGATCCTTGCACTTAAAAAAGAAGAACAATTCCATTAAAGTCCGTATTACACTTAATTAAACATTTTAAAGAACTTAATAATTAGCAGTGCAGTGAGGTGTAAAACTTTAGAAAGGTCATAAATGAGAGGAGGCCATTCAGCTAGTCTAACTTTTTTTAAATTTGATCGAAGGATCTCATCAAGTTGATTCTTTAAATGAAACCAGGATACTGATTTCATCAGCATGGCTGAGCAGCTTCAGAACCTTTTAGATGCAGTCCCTATAGTTTCCATTTGTGTCTGCTAGTTTGTGTGCTGGCAACCCACTGAAGCTCAGCAGGTGTGAGCCTGGTCAGTGCCTGGAAGGGAGACCTCCTGGGAAAAACTAAGGTTGCTGCTGGAATAGATGTACAGTAGGTGGGGCCAGCAGGAGGCTATGAGGGTCCTAATGCCCCATATAGTGACAGGGACACTATACTGTAAAAACCCCAGCGTCCTGGCCAAATTTCCCATTGGCCCTTACCAATCATAGCCTCCTAATAATCCCCTATTATGCATTGGCTTCATGACTCTGTTCTTTTCCCCACTAATAGCTGATGTGTGGTGAGTGTACTGGCTCACTATGGCTGCCATCGCATCATCCAGATAGGGCAGCACATTGGTGGTGGTGGCGGGGGGGTAAAGTGCTTTGAGTGGAGTGTCCAGAAAAGTGCTATATAAGTCTAATCAATTATTATTATTATTATTATTATTATTATTATTATTATTATTATTATTATTATTATTATTATTAATTATGATGCTGATTCTGAAGTCCAGTGGGCTGACTTTGCTAAAAATGGCCATGAACATGAAATTGATCAAATCTGATCCCCTTGTAGCCTCCCCTATTCCAGACAGAAAAGATTAAGTTATTTCAACCTATCATTGCAGAACATTTCAGCCCACAAGTGTATCTGTTTTTTTTTCTTTGCTCCTCTCTGAACTGTTTTCAGAGCAAAAATATATTTTTGGAAATTGTGTGTGGCCATGTCACACTCAGTATTTTAGAAGAGGTCTCAATAGTGAATTGCTACTTTTTAAAATAATATCACTTGATTTTATTTCCATTTTTTCAACAACTCTACGGATTCAAACAATATGCATGGCCTTTAACATTGCTTTCCTGCATTCCTAGAACATGAAAATTGTGTGTCCATACACACCTGGGTCTTTCTCATACTGTAAGTAAACTGTCCTGAATTTCGTCTAAGTTTGTTTAAACTTTATTTTGCCAAACTTTTCTTGGCTTGGCATTATCTGCAACTAGATTGCTTGCTATACCAGAATTTAGATTAATAGTACAAATTAAAGAGAGGCCCTAGCATATGTCCCTGAAGTACTCTACTGATTGCTTCAACCCAGTTTCAGCACTTGCCTCTTATCTACACCCTCCTGTCCATTTCCTGTCCATTAGCCACTTCTTAATCCTAGTACAGTATATAAATAAATTGCAATTTTTGGAATTATTCTTTAGGAACTTTGTCTAAAGAGTATTGAAATTCTTAACATGTAAATAAGTCAAACAAATAATGAATTGAGCGCTTCATGTCCAATGAACAAGAAAGTTAAGGAAGACCTAGCTTTTCTAGATTCATGTTGACTATGCTTATTGCCATTAAGAAGTTCCTAGATGATCCTCTGTTTTACTTTAAATAGTATTGTTCATAGCTGTGCATGTAATAGAGACACATCTTAATATACTGATTCCTTATCAAACCAGTTATAATCTGCTCTTAAGGTCTGCCTCATGCCTTCATAGTACCCTTTCTTGAAATTGGAAACCTTTTTATTGGACTCTACATGTGTATAAACACATTTCCCTAATGGTTCTCTCACCTCTGTTTTCCTCACCCTGTCTTGATTTTTGAAAAGGTTAAATCAATACAAGCATTTTCTCTAGCAGGTGTTCTAACAAACTGAGTAAGAAAGAAGTCTATGTCTACCATTTCAATTTCAGCTGCTGACATTCTTACTGAGTTTTCCCCTCATATGTGAGGAAAGTTAAAATCCCCAAGAGAAACTCCTTTTCCCTTAAACATTGAAACATTATGTATGAACTATAATTCTTATTCTAATTTGATAGCATTATGTAGCACTCCACTAACAATATGCCTTTTGTATATTGCATAAGTTTGACCATATAGATTCTGAGACCCTTGATTTATCTAGGCTACGTTTTTGTGCCTAAATGCTATTTTTGGGGTAGTGTTACTCCCACCTCCTCTTCCTAACTTCAGTAGTCACAAAGAAAATGTAATTGACAGTGCCTGGTTGTTAAAAGAGACTCACAGTTCAGATACAGTATGGTGTCATGACAACAACACTTTTCGGTGATACACTGATGACTACAGATTATTGAAACAAGACAATGTTTAAATGATTAATAAAAGTAAAAGTAACTAGTACTTTAAGGATGACTTGGAAAAATCATGAAATAGACACTATTTTGACTCAAGGTGTTATAATGCTTGCACTTGCCTGAGTCGTGCACATCAGTCAGAATGACACTACGCTTAGTGACAGGAGGGGACCTGGTCAACATAAGAAGTGCTCAGCAATTTAAATAAAAGCATAAAGGAAAAAATGTAAGGAATTATGGGGGGAAATGGAACAATTGTAATAATATGAATACAGGAAAATAAGGATATGGTAGAAAAATACAAGATGAGAAATACAGAAAGCTGTGAAATATATTAAAACAAAAAAAAACTCACAGATGAAGTCATAACCCCAACAAAACTGTCAAGGGAAGCAGATATTATAAGGTTTTGTCCCAATTATAATTATGGGGCTGAGCTGTATGTCAGAGAGCTGTAGATCTATTTACATATTAAGCTTTTAAAAAAACAAAATATCAAAATTTACTTCAACATAACCAATGAGCCATAATTTACCAAAAGGGTCTGTTTTGGATCATCTTCCCTTTCCAGATCAGAGTTCATGAGCTGGTGTTCAGGATAATTGTGTGGTACTGGAATGTGTAGAGAGTCAACACTGCAGATTTATGATGCAGTGTGGTGTGTGCTCTGTAATTTGTCATTTTATATTTGTCTGTCTAATAATAGATGGATTCTGACATTGATGTTAATTGCTTTTTTTTCTACAAGACAGAAGTACAATGAGGATCCATGGACAGATAACTGACTGTACCTTCTAGAAAAGCTCATAGCTGTGTGATGCCCCTGGTTTCAACACCCGACAGCCTCCTACTGCTCAAATTAAGAGTTGATTTGCATATTTGACACTATAATCACATTTTCTTATTGTCCCTCTTTAATATAATAACTGCTTGTCTTCAGGCTTGATTTCTCTTCTACGTTTCTAAGATAAAGGTCTTGAAGTAAAGTTAGTGTGGAGTTGTATTAGCATGCTAGCCCCAAAGGAAAAAGCAGACGTTAATTCCACACCAAAAAGTATTATGCAAGAAGAAAAATCACAAGATTTTTATTATAAAGGCTCCTTAGAGTGTGAAGAAAATGGAGAGCAGGAATATGAGACAACATGGTGAGCAATGAAGTGGGTCATACAAATATTGAATATATCTGGCTCTTCAATCACACTTCTTAACAACACTGTGGAAGGTATTAAAGCAGCTAAAGCAACTGATTTTCGTCTCAGGAATAACACTCACAAACACTTCCCATACAACAAGACAAACAAATCAACAGTGTGACATACTGTATCAAAGAATAGGGCAAACACCCACCAGCATATCACCTACAGGCAACAAGACCAACATAAACAAACTATGTTACGTATCAAAGGCAAGGACAAGAAATATTTACATATTAAAAAAACAGCACTGGCACTCTGATTTTGAAACAAACTTCTTTCTGACCCTATATAAGAGCTGGGAACCTCTTGCAGTGTGTCTGTTCTGTGGGGAAGACCCAGCGTGCATTGCTGTACTTAGTAAGGTTCAATAAAGTTGAACAAGACTGTGTCCTTGTCCTCTGATGAAGAATTTCTCACAACAGTAAAGAGGAAAAATGAAAGAGATGTAATACTGGGCAGGGTGGATGAGGAATGGAAATCTGGGAGAGAAATTCAGTACACCAGTAATACAGAACTACCAGCTTCCAGTGACCAACTACAGCACACTAATTTCCAAATTTCAGCCTGTTTATTTCTCCTGAATTTGTCTCCCAGATTATATATATTTTACTTTATACATTTAAGTAACTTTGTGCAAAGTATATTTAAGCCAATTTGAAAATTTTCTGACTGAACTGCAAATTAATTTTTCATACAAAAGTGCAAAAAAGAGCAGATAACACATTTCAAGCTACACAACTGTGCAGAATATTACCCCCAAACTCGTCAATTGGGTCAATTGGGAATACTATGATAGATAGATAATACTTTATTAATCCCGTGGGGAAATTGATGTAATGTAGCATTTAGGGTTTAACACAAAGTTAAGGACAGGAGTTGACTTGCTTGGGAGGTTGTCACTTATTTTTTACACTGATAAAAAAGAAAAGTTGTGATACAAATTAGATTTTGTTCACCAGAGGACAGCAGTTTTTTTTTCTTGCCAATTATGTGACAGCTGTGTTTTTTAAATGAATTACACATTTATAAGAGAGTCACTTTGCAAAGCTACGGAGATGTTGTGAACTGCTAAAAAATAAACTTTGTGTTTTAAAGTGATGGTATCAAATATGGGCTCATGGCTCAGTTGTTAGCATTGCTGCCTCACAGGGTTGGGGTCCTGGGTCTATTTGTGCAGAATTTGTATGTTCTACCCATGCTCGTATGGGTTTCCTCCCACAGTCCTAAGACATACTGGGAGCTTAATCGGCTGTGGGAGAAAATTGGCCTTGGTGTGAGTGTATGTGTTTGTATGTGATTGTGCCCGTGTGTGCCCGTAAATGCACTGGTTCCCCTTCCAGGGGGTATCCTGCCTTGTGTTAAGGATTCGGTAAGAGGGACCGAAACCAGTGAGTGAACCCACTTGCAGGAGCGAACAAAGCCAAGCCGTAATCCAAAAGCAAGCCGTAATTGAAGGAACGAGCCAAGAGTCCAGGGGAAGCCAGATATCCGAAAGGGAACGAGTACCGAAGCTGAAGCGTGATCCAAAGTCGTAGTCAGTAGAGCAATCCGATAATCCAGGGGTAGCCAGTGATCCGAAATAGAGCGTAAGTGACCAAGCCAAGCCGAGATCCGAAAAGCCGAAGTCCAAAGGGAAAAACCGAAAACCGAAAGCCAAGACGAACACAGGGTAGAAGTAGGAGTAGCGCAACCAGGAAGCTCGAAAGGAAAAACCAATACTGAGCAAAGAGGTAGGGAAAGACAGGTGTTTAAGTAGGATGAGACGTGGGTGTGGTGGTGAATAGGAAAACTGATAGGTGAACTGATGGATAGGGGCTACGCCTACTTCTGCCTCCTCCGTTGCCGGGAGGCAGGGATCGTAACATTACCCCCCCCTCTACGGGCGGCTCCTGACGCCCTAGCGGGACGATCCGGGAAGTTAAGGTGGAAGTCTTGGATGAGGTTGGGGTCCAGCCTTCAGAGAATCTTGTATATAGACTTTCAGGGCCTCAGACTCAGAATTGGAGAGTGGAAAAATACGACCTTTCGGAGGGATGGTACCTGGCAAAAGGTCAATGGCACAATCGTATGGTCGATGAGGGGGGAGGGCCAAGGCCTTCTGCTCATTAAAGGCTTCCTGTAGATCAGAATATTGAGGGGGTATGGTAGGAACCCCTGAAGGGGACGTCGCCGTGAGTGCAATTTTCACTGGTAGACAACAGCAATTTCTAATACATCTGGGTCCCCAAGCTACAATTTCTTTACGGGACCAAGAAATGTTAGGGTCATGCTGCTGTAGCCAAGGAAAGCTTAGCACCAGAGGATGTGTTGGGGTTTCAAGGAGATAAAACCAGATGTCTTCCACATGGGTGGCGCCAATCTGCAGGCTTATAATTTCAGTTTGCCACCTAATAAGTCCTGGAGATACGGGGGAGCCATCAATAGACTGAACACGAAGAGGGATAGTCACCAGGGTCAAGGGTAATTTCCAAGCTCGAGCGATGGAGGCGTCTATAAAGTTTCCTGCCGCCCCTGAGTCTATAAAAGCAAGAAGGGGTCTCCTTTCATTACCCCAGAATAGTGTAGAACGAATAAAAAATCCTGAGGAAAGCTGAGGGAATTGAGAATTCTCACTAACCTTAGGATTTTGAGAAGGTGGGCGGCGCCTCAAGGATGAGTATGAAGCAGGGCAGACCGCTTTAAAGTGTCCAAATTTCCCACAGTACATGCAGCGACCCTCTCGTTGGCACCTCTCTCGTTCTTCAGGGGTTAACCGGGTGCGGGCTATTTCCATAGGTTGTTCTGAGTCGACAGATCCGAAAGGTGATAGCCGAGGAGCCTCTAGTATACTGTAGGGAACCGAGATCTCTCAGCACTCCTATGATGAATTCTGAGTTCTAATTCCAATACCTGTGAAATAACTTCCTCCAAGGTATTGCCCAATTGCGGCATATTTACCAGATGGTCCTTTATTTCTTCACTGAGTCCTTGACGGAAAAGAAAAATAAGGACCTCATCATCCCAGTGAGTCTCTGCTGCTGCTACTCGAAAATCCATAGCATAATCATGTACAGACCGGCGGCCTTGGTGGATGGAGGAGAGGCGGAAGGCAGAGTCTTGGCCAACTATGGGACGACAAAAAACCCCCTTAAATTTTCCTAAAAAAAGATCATAATCCTGAATTTCAGGAGCCCCGCGATCAAGCAGAGCAGTAGCCCATTCCAAAGCGCGGCCAGTTAGCAGTGAAACAATGAAGGCGATCTTGTCCTGAGGAGAAAAAAAAAGTTTCCGGATGGAGCCTGAAAACCAGCGCACACTGTGCTAAGAAGCCCCGACATTTCGTAGGTTTGCCGTCAAACCTGTCAGGTGGAGTTAGTGGAAGAGGTCGAGGGGCAGGTGTAGGAGCTGGCGGGGGCGGAGCCGAAGCGGCAGCTCCGGCGTTGCTTCCTCGATTGCCGATGGGCGGCATTGCAGACAGGTGCGCAGAGATCTGTTGGACGGAAGCCTGTAGCTGGAGTAAGGCTTGCCCGTGCTGATCCAAAGCCGAGCGAATCTCCTCTTGCTCCGCTGGGTCCATGTTAAGTGGCTCAGTATTCTGTTAAGGATTCGGTAAGAGGGACCGAAACCAGTGAGTGAACCCACTTGCAGGAGCGAACAAAGCCAAGCCGTAATCCAAAAGCAAGCCGTAATCGAAGGAACGAGCCAAGAGTCCAGGGGAAGCCAGATATCCGAAAGGGAACGAGTACCGAAACCGAAGCATGATCCGAAGTCGTAGTCAGTAGAGCAATCCGATAATCCAGGGGTAGCCAGTGATCCGAAATAGAGCGTAAGTGACCAAGCCAAGCCGAAATCCGAAAAGCCGAAGTCCAAAGGGAAAAACCGAAAACCGAAAGCAAAGACGAACACAGGGTAAAAGTAGGAGTAGCGCAACCAGGAAGCTCGAAAGGAAAAACCAATACTGAGCAAAGAGGTAGGGAAAGACAGGTGTTTAAGTAGGATGAGACGTGGGTGTGGTGGTGAATAGGAAAACTGATAGGTGAACTGATGGATAGGGGCTACGCCTACTTCTGCCTCCTCCGTTGCCGGGAGGCAGGGATCGTAACACTTGTGCCTATTACTTGTCAGGATAGGCTCCAGCTCCCAAACTTGTATTTAATACAAAGTAATTAGAAAATGGATTGAATAGTATTAAATATATTTGATGTCTGGTATGAAAGTAATAATAATAATAATAATAATAATAATAATAATAATAATAATAATAATATTTTCATAAGAAATATATGTATCAGTGTACAGTGTACATTGAATAGGTTTACATTTTTATTTTGTTTTCCAAACCTTCAATACCATTTTTCAGGCCAGTACATTTATTTTTGATTGGCTATCTGATTAAGGAAAGATAAAAAAATGTTATCTCCTCAGTGTATTCTTCATTCACAGGCCTACTATATTTAAACACCTCCTGTTATTGGCTCCCACCATGCATTATATGACTGATGCCTAGACTCTGACAGGAAATCCATAGAGGCTGAATGTGAAATACACAATGATATCTAACAAAGCATGTACCTTAGTTCAGTATCCCAGGCAACAAGCAAAGCAACAACATCAAAAGGCTACGTTCTATTTGAGTAAGATATCACCATAGTTTTAAAAGTACCTCATTTGGGCTTTTATTTAACTGACTCCAGGTTTATTTACCATTTCCAAGAGAAAACTGATATACTGTTTTCTTCTTGGTGCTGTCTCTGTGTTTGTGGACTCAAGCTCATGGGCTAATTTGAAAAGCAATGGCAGTGAATAGCTCCAGTGCATTACTCACATACTGTATTATCTCCCTTAGGTCTGCCAATAAACTAACAGTAGAAACTTCCCAAATGTCATCACAACCAAAATCTGGTCACAAAAACGCAATATTGCTCCAAACCTGAATATCAGGAGAAAACACTCACAAACAAGTGCTCCTGTGTTAAACTCAGGAACTTAGAGTTCTGATGCAGAGCTGACTGCCACATCACTGTGTCTCCCAGAATAGTTGCACCACTGTACGATCATATCTATGCATTGCTTCAATGATTGATATACAATTTTTCTGCATGTTACATGCATGTAAAGTTACAGTACAGTATGTAACATAATTTTCAGGCCGTATAATATTGGCTTAATATTCTCCCCAGGGATATCTATGCTGATTTCAAACCCCGCTGCCTCTTTCTTGTCAGTATCACCCTACAGCATTTTCATTGAGTTGATGTTATAGACCTTGCAATACCTGTACAAAGGCTGCACCAGTTGCTTTTCGTTTCATTCCAGTAACCATGTCCAGACTTCTGGTATCCTCTTCAGGGATTATCTTGTCTTGCACCTGTTGTTTGACTTCATATTGGCTAAAATGTTTGGAAAATGGGTGGGTAGGTAGATGGATGACCAAATTATCTGTGTGTTATCAGGTGATTTGGAAAATCTAGTTTTTCATCCTGTGGTCATTCTCTCTGACCAGGCAAAAAGAAGACATGTTGTGCCAGAAAAAAGGGCATCAGCTGAGAGTGTGTGTGTTGAAAGTTGTCTTTATTTCATATGCATATGGAAGTCTTGTGTTGTGGTTCAAGACTTAAAAAACAACGTTTACAGTGCTCTTTTATGCAGTGAAACAAATGATACAAGATACACTTCCACATGACTCTCTGCTAGCATTGTGGCTATATATGGTCATTCTAGAAAGCCGACCAGTACATATATTGTCTTTACTGCGGGCTTGCGTGACAAACAGCCCCTTCTGCTGAATAGACCCTTTGTTCCAGGAGAGATCACTAGTCATTTCCCTGAGAACTATGCCAGCTACTGTATGCATAAAGGCACCATGTGGCAATGTTATCTTTTGAGACCAGACATCCCGAGACAGATTTAGCTAAATGTAGGTTAAACGATACATAGTCAACAAGATATAATACAAACTTTTAGTAAATGTTTTAGTTAATTCCCTCTTAACTATGTTAAATTAGCTATATTGACTTAGTTAATTTGACATAGTTAAAATAGAAGGTACAGTATATACTGTATGTAAAACCACAGCATCAAAACAGTGTAACTGGTATGATGCAGCGGATAGATGGAAGAAGACACATATGTTGGACAGGCTGAGAAATCTAAGTGCTTGATCCCAGTTAAGGCAAGGGAAGATGCTAGAGCAGGGGGAGATAGCCAAACAGGATAAAAGCAGTGATGTGGGATTGACAATCACGGTTTGCACTGTGAGGACAGGAAGATATTTTCACCCAGGATATTCGTTAAGCAATCGGCTGATCGGAGACTGAAGGTTAGGCGCAGCTAACAGGGAAGAGCAGGCAGGGGAAAGCAGGCAGGGTCTCTGCGCTGCCAAGCAGGACTGGGAGGCAGGGGGTTCAGCACAGTACCACTGGCCCAGAGCAAGCCTGAGCTGAAGTGGCGTTGGATGACAGAGGGGGGCAGACTCTAGCCCTCACAACTCACAGCTCCATGCACATCTACTTTCTCGTGTGTAACAGTAACACTCTAATTAAAATGAAAGTTTTTTCAATGGATTAAAAGTTAATGGATTTTTTAGAAGCCCAGTGCTTACCCTCCAATCAGAATGATATATTTTTTTAATCTGTCTCTGACCTCAGTCGATGTGTTGCTCTGGCACAAATACAGGTAGAGCTCTTTTTACAGTATGTGCAATTACTGGGTGTGCATGTACAGTTTCAGACACAGTTATTAATATCCTCTGTCTACAACATCATTATTAAATAATGTATTGTATAATAAATGGAATTAGTTCCACTAAACTTGACTACTCATCATCCCGGCAAGATCTATACTGACTGATCTAATTAATGTATCATTTAATTATAAACACACCTAACCTTGCATTTCTAAAAAATATTATAATGTACTGTACATGCAGGTTAACAGATATGCAGTAGGTGTCATTATATATGTATATGTATCATATGCTATAATCGAACAAATATTTTAAAAGTACAGTACTTTTATTCATTTCCATAAATCAGATAATGAGAGATCAGAGTAATCACTAAGTTTAAATGGATTCTTGATGCTAATTTACATAAAACCTAATACAATCCATCATCTAATTTCTGTCTATAATCTTTCTCAAAATACATATCTCATAAACCACTATTGGTGAAGATACAAAAATGTGGTAAGATTTCCACGTGTCCCCTTCCCAGTACACTAGAGCTTTGACAGCAGTGTTCTCATGCAGAATATTTGGCAATAATAACCTGAGAAATAGTCCAAGGCATAGAAACAGTTTTTTTTCTTGGTGCTCTTTAGTTGGGAGAGATTCTTTTAATATACTGTATTAAAAAAATCCAGCATGCTTTTTTTATCTGAGGAACAAAACAACATGACAAATTGTGTAATTTTCAGGCCTTTTCTGCTAGTTTTCTGCAGCGAGAACATATTCCACTAAAAAAAGTTTGATGTAGTCCAACTGGATTTTTGTACAGTACCTGTTGTAAAAGATGTTCCTTTTTCTTCATGATTTCTTTTACTCTTTTGTCAACCACAGATGGTTTTTGAGAAAAATAATAAATTGAAGCCCTTTCTATTAAATATTTAAAGAAATTCAGTTTGTCTCTGTCAAAACTGTTCATTATTTTGTGGGAGCTTTCTGGTATTATAGAATGGTAAAGTATGTAATGCAGTAATGCAGTATAGATGACAATTTGCCAGACTTATAATAATTTTAAGATTACCATTGATAATCAATCACATCAAGTCATGACTGTTTGTTAGGTCATGCTTTACTAAATGGGTTTTCCTAAATATATATATAATGTATAATCTTATATTATATATGATCTTAATTTCCTAAATATGACATTAAAATATACCTTCACAACCAGGTTCAACAGTAGAATTGTCTGCATATGCATTATGCTTGAAAAGGAAAGGTCAGAATTGCAGAGCTTCAGAATGCTGCTCACGACAAACTGAAGATTGCTGCACCATTTTCACTGCATGTCCAGATGCTTTCTTCAAGGAATTTCAATGTAACAAGAACTATCTACTGGCATATTTAGTCCTTATTAGGAACCCATTACTAGAAGGGAATCATGATTAGAGACTTAAATTTTAGCTGAATAATATTCTTATTAGTAATCTCTTAAATTCACAAGAATATCTTGTCTTGTACTGTATGCACTTTTGACAATTGAATCCAACTATTTGCAGTATATAGTTAAGGTGTTAGCTGCAGTTGTAGCTGAATTTGTCATTTATTTTTTGACTGATTTTTTTTTTATTTTAGCATTTTTATTTATGTAATTCATTGTTCTTATTCAAGACTGAATTCTTTAGGCGAATGACATGGATGGACAAGGACAAGACATCTAGCTAGTTCTTTGTATGACATATCTGTATTATTTTTTTATAGACAGACCTGTGAGTATTTTATTAAGAATTATACAGTAGTCAACTGCTTTTTAAACAGAAGTTAGGTGTTTAATTATCTTTAGGCCACATTACTCTCAGATTTATGTTAATATTTAGTAGGCTATTAATTTGGGAAACTCATGTGGTATTAATTTTACAATGAAAGCTATCAAAATGTAAACCTTAAATATAGACTTTAAACCTAAATGTAAATAATTCTTCTTGAAATCTACCTGGAATTCTACTGTTAATGCAAGCTCTAACTTTTCTCATTTTCTTTTTATCTCCATAAAGAAAAAAAAATACTCAAATATAAAGGGATTTTTGCAAATGCTATCTTAGGGAATTCAAATGAGCAATAACAGCAAACAGACCGAACAATGAAACCCAGAGGATTTCATCTGTGGTTATATTGATTTATTCAAATAGACCTGACCTAGGGGCACTATAAATTATTTTATGCGACTCAAGGTGGTAGTCTTCATTCCTACAGCTTTACGAAATCAGTTTACTGACAGCTCCCCAGTGGGAAAATGTGACATCTATGGACTTCTACACAGAAGAAAACAAAATACATGTAAACAATGGCCTGTCCATGCCTTTGGCTATGTAATGTAACTCAATGTAACTCAATCTATTGAACTCCATCAAAGATCGACAGCAGCTTTGTGTTAGTTGAATATAGCACTTAAGAATGTGTGGTAGAAGGAGTTGTCACTGGTCTGTACATCAAGAAGTAGGATTCAGATGCTGTGCCACTTTGCCGCTCTGGTCAGGATTTTTATAAGCCGCTTTTTCTTAGTGCAGCTTTAGATACAGTAAATCATTCAGCATTGCTAAATTGCTTGCAAACATTCTTGTCTATCAAGTGTACTGTCTTTAACTGGTTCTGCTCTTATCTGACCAGCAGGCAGCATTTTGTTTCCCATGATGCTCATAAATCCCCCATGGTTCCAGTCAATCATGGTGTGCCACAAGGCTCAGGCTTGGGCCCATTGCTTTCTATTATGCTTCCTCTCAGTCAGGAAATACTGTACAATATGCTTCCTTCATTTTCACTGGTCATATTTATATTAAAACTTCTTCCCCCTCTGATCCCTCCCACCCGTCACTTATCTCTTGTTTGTGAAGCATCAAGCTCTGTCTGACAACAAATCCCCCCAAGCTAAATAGTGACAAAACAGTAATTTTACTAGCGGGTAGCGAATGTCAGTTGGAAAACCTGGAGAGCTTTAGTAAGGCACTGACAGTCACACTTGAACCTCTCCTGTCCACATGAAAAATTGATTGAGACAACCTTCCTTCACATTAGAAATACTGTCCACATTAGGCAATTTCTATTAATGTCCAATCCAGAGTGCCTGATTCCTGCAATCATAATATCATCGCTTGATGTCTGCAACCCTTTGCTCTATGGGCTCCCTAACACTCTTCACAGTTGCGACATGTCCAAAACTCACAGAGATAGTTTTTTTTGTCGCTGCTCCATTGTTATGGAATGCCCTTCCGTAAACTCTAGACAAATTCTCGAACTATTTAATATGATTTTTCTTTATCATTAATATTATTATTTTTTATCACTATGTGCAGCATCCTTGGGTTTGGAAAGGTCACTTATTATTATTAATTATTATAATTATTGTTTTTATTATTAAGAGCATTCCATGATGTATGTACAGTACAAAGGGTAGGTTGATTGAGAGTCAGGCCAGAGAAGCATTGAGTATGATCACAGGAATAGGAAGGCTCAGCCCTGGATTATTATGGGTCAATGGGTCATAAATTGCTCAGAATGCCTTTCTGAGGAGAGAAATCAAAACAACAAAGTAGGAAGCAGAATTTTCCAAGAAGCACAATACCCAACCATTTTGTGAAGGTTGCATTTCGACACGATGACTTAAAAGTAAGTGTTGCCGCTGGCACAATTGGATTGTTTTCAATTGAATTAAGTTTTGAATTGTGAGTTTTAAGATATTGCTAGGGTTTCCATTAAACTTTGATTTAATTTTACAGTAGGATTGTGTTTTAACGTGGTTTATTATTAAGGATGAGTGGCAGCATCTGATATTGAGGAAATTGAGGTGGGTTAGGGAGTGAGTCGTGCGTTACCACATTAAATAAATTGTTTTCCTTAATGGCAGCAATGCACTTCCATATGTCCCTTTTTGTTTCACCTTAACATCAACTGTATATCAAATTAAAAGCTAATTGTTAACCAGGAGTCTTCCAGTTCACATCCTGTTTTTTTCCCACTGAAATGCCACTTTTGAGATTAAACAGAAGATAGGGGTGTTGTTTAAAAATGACTTTGCAGAAGCAGTTGTTAATGCATACAGTAGCTCACCTCACCTAATATCACTAAAGATAAATGCTATTTATTGTAATTGCTGATCATTGTAATTATTTTCTGTTAGTTTAATTTCGTATTAAGATAGCAAATACTGCAGTCTAAGATGATTTAAGAGATTGTGAACCTTGTGAGAGTGCAGACATCCCCCTCAATTCGTACGTAATATGAGCTTAGTAGTTTCAACGATGGAGATAAAACATTATTGAATTATTATTGAATGTTTTATCTTGTCTTTTGATTGAAGTACATTTTGAGATTACATATCACAAACAAATTGGGTAAAAATTAATTCTATCATTCAGTGTTAAGAAGCATAAAATGCCGATTATGATCCTTGTGGATCTTAGTAGGATGTTGGAAGATTCAGGAGAAATCTTAGAGGCTTTCTTTCCTTCTTGGCAGTTTACCTGAAGTTCTTTTATCTGTTCCCTATTTTTGTTCAACTCCATCTCCTTTTAAACATTTAATAATCATGAAAGATAAATAAGTGATTAATGGAAGAGTACATTTTTTTATTATTTTTGGCAGGTTAACTAAACTGCATATCTATCCATTCATCCATCCATTCATTCATTTTCTAACTGTAGCCTCTTGGTAGTGAATTAGATGGGCTCCTTCAACACACCCAGACCTAGTTGTGTTTTACAGCTTTCCACAGTAATTTGCTCTAAGTTAGCAGTGGTTGAATGGAGGCATTCTATGCTTCTCACTGAGGAATCACCGCTATGATAAGAGCCAAGAGCTGTCTAACTCCCGCCCTGCCTTGGAAGCATTCTACCAACTTCTACCAGCCACTTGGAAACTCAGGATTTGGACTTTTTAAAAATTAAAACATAAAGATAAAGATAAACCAGTAGGATAAAAAAACATACTGTACATAGACTGTGTAGTGAATAAATATGAATTCCACATCTTGTTTAGTTTTCCAGTAGAAATAAGGCTAGCCATCACATGTTTTATGTCCATGGCTATGAGATACTGCAAGCTGAAGCGCTCTGCATGGTTACATTAAGCAGACTCATCATGCCTTTCACTTCTATTAGATTATCGCCACAGAAGGACAATCCAGAACCACCTAAAAGGGAAGGCAAAGGCTCATTACAGTTAATCAGGTTAAAGCTCTGAACCCTTCCCATAATGCACAGCATCATATCTGTTTAAAATGCAGGTTTTATTAGATTTATCTATTGTCACTAATCATTCTTAACTGCACATTTCCAGAGGACGTCTAATCCTGGCGCAATTAAAGGAAATAATATGTCTGGCAGAATTTATTTATCACATCACAAATTCTGCTTGTCCAAAAGTCAGACTTCTATTACTGTCATCACCACGACAAATAATTGCTGTGTCTCTCATGATCCCCTTTTTTCCTCCTGATAAAGGTCACATCTTTGAAATGAAAACACAGTATTCTGAAGCATATTCCTTCTGGCGATAGATTTGGATGTGTGCAGTATTGATTCTTTGAATTATGAAATGTGGAAAGAAAAGCAATAAATAAATAAAAACAAAAATAAAGGATATTTTTTAGATATCCATCAATTTTCTGACCACTTATTCTAATTCAGAGTAGTGGTAGACCTAAAGCCTATCCCAGCAAGCAACAGGAGCAAGGCAGGGTACACCCTGGACAGGACACTAGTCCATCTCAGGGCAGCCAGACACACTCCCACCTAGGGCAATTTTCCAAGAAGATAATAAACATGCCAGCATGTTTTGGGGCTGGGGGAGGAAGCTGTAGCACCCAGAGGAAACTTGCTCAAATGTGGGGAGAATATACAAACTCCACACAGACAATATCTCATGTCTGGAATTGAATCTAGGAAACAGTGCTGTGAGACAATGCTAAAGATGATTTCCCTTTCTTAAAAAACCTAAAAAACATAGTTAACTGTACTGCAAAATGAGCAGTTCCTGGTAGTTCCTACAAAGGACCAGGGTGTTTAGAAGATCCTGGCTATCACTATATCTTAGCCACACATACATCTTTCCTTCAATTACACTTTACATTGGAGTATGTACTACAGACTAATTTTGCTGCTCACAATACAATGTCTTATTGTTTCTATGTTTTTTTTTCCAAATAACATTTCAAATGATGTGGATGCATCTCTAATTCATTATTTCTGAATCTGTTATACATTAATTAAGATCAGTGATTTGTTGTTTGTGGACTATGTCTTTATAAAGAAATAAATATTGCTTCATTGCACATTTTGACAAAGGAACCTAAAGTTACACAAAAGAGATTACCACAAAGCCAATCTAAAAGGCTTAGTTCAAATACACTGTAATAACATAACATACAGTACAGAAACAAGTGAATTTCAAATTTGTGGATTACAATTGGAGAGAAACCAGGATTTTGCTCCAATTACAGTCAGCTAAATTTAAGTGACTTAGATAAGTCTTTGATGTATTGTCTATATTTGAGTGTTCATAGAACATAATTTGAAGAAGAAAATAACAAGGCAATTACTGACCAAGCATGGGCAGTAATGGGAATGAACAGAGTTTATGATATAGCATATCTAGATTTCAAGCCGTTGTTTCAAAATAATAATTTGTAAATAGAATCCTGTATAGCCAATATTGGCTGTCATTTTAATTATTATGGGCACTAAATGGGCGCCGAGATGAGTGCATTTTCTACTGATATAAATCCAATCATCAGTACAATGAAGTGACCACTTGAATCTGTGGTAGTGTCATTAGTGGAGTTCCACAGGGATCTGTAACAGGACCACTATTATTTCTGATTTTAATAAATGGTCTACATTCTACTATATGAAAATGGTCATGTTCACCGGTGATACCAATCAGCAAACACTTTAGAAGCATCAAAGCAAATTCAAAAACTTAGACACATACAGTATATAAGACCAGTCAAATATGTGGCAGCTAACAAGTGCAGAGCATTACATGCAGGTCACAAAATTTTAAATAAAAATACAAGATGGGAAGCAGTGAGCTATCAATGAAATAGAATTAAGATTTTTTTCTATCTTGACACATGCTTTCTTCTCTTCTTCTAGACATTGTGTTGTAGCAATAATAAGAGAAGGATCACTGTTAAGCCAATCAATGTAAAAATTGTACACTGCTGCAATGCACTTTTAAGACCTAATTAAGAATACCGTGTACAATTTTGGTCACTATGTTCCAAAAAGATATTGCTGTTCTGGGACTTAAGGAATATTCTGTTGACAAGCTGACAATAGTGAGTATGTCTAAGAATATACAGTAGGTTTTGAGCATGCGTAAAAACCTCTTTCTGAATTGTTTGTATTGATTAATGGCTTTATGTCAGTAAGTAATGAGCTCCCAGCCAATAATTTAGTGCCCATAATTCATCAAATGACAGCCAAGATCAGAAAAACCCATTAAACAAAATATGTCCTTTCTTGAATCAGGAGAGATAGCAGATGAACAGTCAGAAACAAAGCCCAGTGTTTTGGTAGCATTTATGGAAAGAAATATCTGGAATAAAAAAGGATCTATAGTTGCTTGTGATCAGACCTTAGATCGGTTGCATGTGAGCTGTTCTGCTGAGCAGGAGACGTTCAATGATGCTGCTTTGAAATGGAATTTTTTAAACACTACAGTTTGACACTGTCTAAATTACAGACTCAAGGTAGCTATCAGTGTTGCCCTTTTCAGTGTTCATGTGGGAGTAAATCATTCATGGCCAGACCATACAGTGTATCTTTTACAGTCAGTCTGTGGAATATGTGAATCAGCCCAAGTTATTCCCAAATTGCAAGGAAGATCTCTGAGTAAAACATCATCTACTGAGTATACAGTATTCTTAAAGTGCAACAAATGCAGGTTTTAGAAAAAAATAGAGAAAAGACATTTCAAAATTTTCAAATTTCAGAAATTAAGAGTGGAAAAGCTTCCTCCAGGAAACACAAAACATGGAGTACAATTGCAATTCCACAAGAGTTTGTGCCAGCAGTTTGAAATATTATAAAATATTTTTATATGGCTTCAGCTTTTGTGGGCTATATGAAACAGAAACTACTGTCCAAAGATGGCACTGTGTTGAAACATTGTAGGAAACATTAGTAGTAGTTTAGTTTAGATCTACACTTACATACTTAAATGAGCTCCCTCAAAAACAATGGAATTGCATCTACAGTTGGTCTATTATCTCAGTTTAGTGTTTGCTATCAGCATAAAGCAGGCCAAGCTATGTAATATAGAACAGGATAGACAGTTTGATCAAGGTCTTGGTTTTTTCCTTCAATGATAACAATGTACTTAACTGCTTACTTAATTATATGGATCATCAGTCCAGTAACCCATATTTTAGGTCCTGCAAGATTTATGTGTTCAAGTAATGGAGTTTCCATTCCCTTATGCAAAACGAAGTTGCACCATGGACAACAAAGTGTCAGATATTTGCCATAAGGTAGGTATTGGATGTAAATGTAGCTTACGTTTTCATTAAACAGAAATGAGCTAGACAAACATATACAGTGTTCTTAGCACTCAAGTTGTTAATAATGCTGGCTAAGAGCATTAGAGCTTCCATAAAATGAACATGATGTTCTCAGACATGGGAAATGATGTTTTATTAAAAGCATATCTGGTATTGGAATTTGTAACAGACAATTTAAAGGAAGGTCAGACCCTAATCTCGCCCTCTTTTGCTCTCAAACATCTATACACAGTATATATATATATTCCTTCTCACATTTCATGGGTTCAGCAGTCTCACCCTTGAAGCTAGGCTGCCGTTCCCTCATCTTGGTGAGTTACACAAAATACCCTCTATACATTTCATCCCTCTTTTGCATTCAATTTGATCTAATCAAACTACTGAATTCATAACTGGAGCTGAGACCATAAAAATAAACCTGCATTTGGAAAATAACATTTTGTAATTCATAAAGCAAAAACCAGGAAGGTAATCAGAATTGATCTCATTAAGGGTTTATGATGTTCTCCCCATGTTTGTGTGGGTCTCCTCCAAGTCTTCTGGTTTCCTCTCACAGTTCAAATACATCCTGGTAGGTTGATTGGCTTCTGAGAAAACTGGCCCTTTTGTGAGAGTGTGTGGCTGTGCTCCTTGCAGTAGAATGGTGTTCCATCCAGGATGACACAGCCTTGCTCTTGTTGCTTGCTGGGACAGGGTCCAGTTCTCCTGTAATCCAGAACAGGATGAAGCGGCTAGAAAAGATACTGTAGATGGATTTAACATTCATCTTTCTTGTAATAAAAATGTTTTATATATGAAGCAATAGTTATTTGATAAATAAAACATCGTATCTGATATATAAAATGGCTGAATAATCTATTGCCTGGTTGCTGAATGTACAGTGAAACGTTTGTGCATATCTGTGCCTTTTCCATCACTTTTCAATTATTTTTATAAGATGAAGAAGATAGAGCAGAATTGCAAGTTAAAATTTAGGAAGTAAGTTACTGTACTTTGGTATGCAGAAAATACAGCTGGTCTATAGAGTTATATTGTATAGACTAATGACACTTGAGATGATGCATACTGAAAGGCACTGTATAGTGTACAATAAACTAAATGGTTTTATTCTACAACATGGTATTTTAATGGAATTGGTACTTTAGTTCTCTGAAAAGGTCACCTTAGTTTTTAGGTTAGACTTTGGTACAGTAGTTGTGATTTAGTCTTTGGGAATTTCAAAGTTGCTTAATTTCCAAATTCTCTTACTACTGTATCTATAACTGTAACATTCAATACTGAGTACACTGTCAAAATATGCTGAATATCAGCCCTAATACAATGTTGTTTATTAGTTTATATATTTCTATATGTGTTTTTTATTCTTTCAGTATAACTATCAGAGAACCTTTACCCATCTTCATACATCTTGCAAGTTTTATTACAAAACCAGGCAAAATACCTTTTGGGATCCAGCAAAATAATAAAGATAGAATGCTCTACACAGCAGAAATTTCCTTTAGAAATGAAGAAGATTATTATGAGAAAAGCATGCATTCCGATGATTCTCAAAAGCAACGGATATTTGCTAG
The DNA here is from genome assembly GCF_059453375.1 of Lepisosteus platostomus. Classification (NCBI taxonomy): domain Eukaryota; kingdom Metazoa; phylum Chordata; class Actinopteri; order Semionotiformes; family Lepisosteidae; genus Lepisosteus; species Lepisosteus platostomus. Next base: position 46,554,918 of record NC_142614.1, read on the forward strand.
CTTGGCTGGTCAAAATATTAAATGCTGGTAAATTATTCACCATTGAAATGAATTTAGTCAGTGCTTTAAATTACTATTTTCTGTGCTTTGAATCTCATTTTTACCTTAAAGGGGGATTGCAGTCCTAATCTCTCAAACCAGTTGTAAAATATTGGTTACAAAATAAATTATTTAACTGTATAGCAAATTATTACAAATTCCTAATTAAAACGTTTACAAAATCGTGAACGTTGTGAAAGTACTGTATAGTCACTTTGTTGTCGCAAAATTATGGTTATGCATGAGTTCGAGAGAATTGCAGTGAAGTGGCCTTCCCTGCTCACTAGTCACTGTAATGACTAGTGCTTTATCTGTGGTTTGAAATGCACTCATCAGTGCCAATTCTTTCTAACGCTTAAATATAAAAATAGCGCTGTAGTTCTCCTTAATTCTTGGGATGAGAATTATTCCCAGAACTCAGTGGTCAGATGTGATGGGGGGTTTTATGACTATGGTTTGAAGAATAATTATGAGCAAAAGCCAATGAAGCCAAAAGAAGCTGGACTAATTTTTTAATTTATAATCTTCTATGTGACACTGTCCTTTGTAATGACTAAACTGTTAACAGCATTCCACGTGTAGAGCCTCTTTTAGGGTTTCACCAGACTTCACTCTAAACAACAACAACAATCATCATCATTCCTTAGGCATATATAGCACTTTTCTGGACTCCACTTAAGGCACTTTACAGGTAATGGGGACACCCCTTCACCACCAACGATGTGCAGCCCCACCTGGATGATGCAATGGCAGCCATAGTGTGCCAGTACACTCACCACACAACAGCTATCAATGGGAAGGAGAACAGAGTAATGAAGCCAACTCATAGATGGGTCATGAGGTCAAGGCCAATTGTCACAAACCACACTCACGCTCCACACCCTCCTTGCCATTACTACATAAGCTCTGCTCACTCACATTACTGCGCTCAGTATTGCTTTGCAAACGGAGCTCATCCTTGTCCTGTAAATCCTTCTTCTCTACGCGCCCTGATTAACTTATCTCTCTGGATCTCGTGCTTGTCTCTGACTACCGTTTTGGATTATGATTTGGACTTGTTGCTCAGCTACCTTTGGAAACATCTAAAGAATTTGCATTGGGTTCAACAAACTACCTTTTGGCTTTAGTCTACGATTTCTTCAGCTAAGCCTAATACCAATGGGAAGCATGAACATGCATGAATTTTGCTATTAACTCAAAATTTGCCTGAGTTTTACCTCAAACATTAAAAACCTTTTTTCTTAATTTTTCTATTGTCCTGTCTTTTTTTTTCTTCATATTTCGTGCACAGTCCATAAAATATAAGTAGTCAGCTATTGCTGTTGCTTGCCTGAGAGGTGTGTGACTCATCATATACTGCTCTGAAAAGGATATTGATTTTCTCATTTGTTCTTCTAGCCATTTGTTTTCAGAGACCCTGCGCTTGTAGTTGTCATACCTTTCTTGAGTCACACAGAAGCTCAGAGTTTAAGCCTGGCTCTGGGGTCAGGTAGTATAATGCGATGGTCAAGAAAGTTGCCTGAATGTAAAGTTGCCAAGCTGTCATAACCACAGCCAGTCAGGTGAAATTCTTTTCCCACACTAGTGATTGCATTAGACTGAATTTGACATTAAACCATAACTGTCTATTAGAACACCTGTAGTAGGTGTTAAGGTTCAGCATATAAACACACAGTGATATCTGCAACACTGAGAAGATCTGTACAGACTTTGTACTTTGGTGCAGTAAGGAAAGTTGGCATTTTTATGGAAACCCCATTACCAATACTGTAGGTACTCAGTGGAGAAGCTATGATAGTGGTAAAGGACATGGATGGTGGGTGGTACGACAGTGGGAATAGACTCTCTTCACCATCACTGTTCCCCTTCTTTGTTGGTGAACAATGGCTAAGGAGGTAATAGAGAGATATATGGAAACATCAAACGAGTGCTGCAGGGAATAAAATACTTTGAAAAAAGCAGTACCCTGCTTAAAACAGCAAGATACATCTCACATATGCTACAGACTCCCAAGATAAAATTTCTGCCAGTCAGTTCACTCTTCCTACAGTGCCTTGCGAAAGTATTCGGCCCCCTTGAACTTTTCAACCTTTTGCCACATTTCAGGCTTCAAACATAAAGATATAAATTTTTTATTTTATGTGAAGAATCACCAACAAGTGGGACACAATTGTGAAGTGGAACGAAATCTATTGGATTTTTGAAACTTTTTTAACTAATAAAAAAATGAAAAGTGGGGCGTGCAAAATTATTCGGCCCCCTTGCGTTAATACTTTGTAGAGCCACCTTTTGCTGCGATTACAGCTACAAGTCGCTTGGGGTATGTCTCTATCAGTTTTGCACATCGAGAGACTGAAATTCTTGCCCATTCTTCCTTGCAAAACAGCTCGAGCTCAGTGAGGTTGGATGGAGAGCGTTTGTGAACAGCAGTTTTCAGCTCTTTCCACAGATTCTCGATTGGATTCAGGTCTGGACTTTGACTTGGCCATTCAAACACCTGGATACGTTTATTTGTGAACCATTCCTTTGTAGATTTTGCTGTATGTTTGGGATCATTGTCTTGTTGGAAGATAAATCTCCGTCCCAGTTTCAGGTCTTTTGCAGACTCCAACAGGTTTTCATCCAGAATGGTCCTGTATTTGGCTGCATCCATCTTCCCCTCAATTTTAACCATCTTCCCTGTCCCTGCTGAAGAAAAGCAGGCCCAAACCATGATGCTGCCACCACCATGTTTGACAGTGGGGATGGTGTGTTGAGGGTGATGAGCTGTGTTGCTTTTACGCCAAACATATCGTTTTGCATTGTGGCCAAAAAGTTCAATTTTGGTTTCATCTGACCAGAGCACCTTCTTCCACATGTTTGGGGTGTCTCCCAGGTGGCTTGTGGCAAACTTTAGACGAGACTTTTTATGGATATCTTTGAGAAATGGCTTTCTTCTTGCCACTCTTCCATAAAGGCCAGATTTGTGCAGTGTAAGACTGATTGTTGTCCTATGGACAGACTCTCCCACCTCAGCTGTAGTTCTCTGCAGTTCATCCAGAGTGATCATGGGCCTCTTGGCTGCATCTCTGATCAGTCTTCTCCTTGTCTGAGCTGAAAGTTTAGAGGGACGGCCAGGTCTTGGTAGATTTGCAGTGGTCTGATACTCCTTCCATTTCAAGATGATCGCTTGCACAGTGCTCCTTGGGATGTTTGAAGCTTGGGAAATCTTTTTGTATCCAAATCCGGCTTTAAACTTCTCCACAACAGTATTACGGACCTGCCTGGTGTGTTCCTTGGTCTTCATGATGCTCTCTGCGCTTTCAACAGAACCTTGAGACTATCACAGAGCAGGTGCATTTATACAGAGACTTGATTACACACAGGTGGATTCTATTTATCACCATCAGTCATTTAGGACAACATTGGATCATTCAGAGATCCTCACTGAACTTCTGGAGTGAGTTTGCTGCACTGAAAGTAAAGGGGCCGAATAATTTTGCACGCCCCACTTTTCATTTTTTTATTAGTTAAAAAAGTTTCAAAAATCCAATAGATTTCGTTCCACTTCACAATTGTGTCCCACTTGTTGGTGATTCTTCACATAAAATAAAAAAATTATATCTTTATGTTTGAAGCCTGAAATGTGGCAAAAGGTTGAAAAGTTCAAGGGGGCCGAATACTTTCGCAAGGCACTGTATGTCTCCATTTTTAGCCTTTGTGAAAAATGTGAACAATTTTTTTAGCAATATTGTCCCAGATGGTCATTTTTTTTTTGTTTACAGTTAGATCCTGTATATACATGTAATCATCTGCTTAGCCTTCTTGAATATGTCACACATAAACCAGAAGTCTTAGAAATCTGAACAGTGCATTTGGGAGCTATTTGAGTGGAATAAACCCGATACTCATAACAGATCGTACAGTTATGACAGGAATCCTTCTACAGTAGCAAAAGCATGTGACTGACCAAAAGAAATGGCAAGCATTGTTGAATTACAATGTTACACTTTCACTTCAAATAAATCATAAAACAGTCTAAAAATGGAGCACTAATATGCTGTATGAAGAAATTAATCCATAGAAATGTTAGGAAATGGCCAGGAAAAGAATTATAGACTGAGAACAACTTGTGCATGTGACTGAGAACAGAATAGTAGCAAGAAGCAGATATAGCATATATTTTATGTTGTGAACATTTCTTTTTTGTTAAATAACACACCCAGTAGGGCAGCAGAATTAAGAAAGGATAACAAGTTACGCTGCCATAAACCAGCATACGATAGAATTTTGTTCATTGGTTAACTCTTGTGATGGTACCATGGGTGTCAGATGAGTTTTATAAGTCTTCTACAAGTCTATAAGTCTTCTACAATGTGTAGTTACGGTACGCCATCAGTAGCAGTTGCTGCTGGGCAGAAGGGGTCCTTCCTGTCAGTCCAGTCACTGTGTCTACACACGTGACTGAGCAGTCTTGAGTCGATTCTGGATACCACTCTACAGTGGGTTATCACCACTGAATTCTGAAGGGGCAGTGGATGAACAGACCCTACATGTGATTTTGCATTGTGGCTTTTCTGAAAGCCACAGTATTGAAATTTTAAATTATTGTAATGTAACTAAAAGCATTAAACATGCATGCCTTCTACTGTATGTGTGCATACTGTACATCATCTTTTTGTGTCTTCAACAGACTTCTTATTTTATGTTACCAGATTTTGTCATTTCATACACAGAAGGTAATTAAGTGAAAAAGTGAATGTGAGCTTTAGCATTTTCTTCTGCAAAGCTTATGACCTCTCATACTAAAACCTTCACACAGGATACTCTGCACTGAATGATGTTTAAGATCAAAGGTTTACAATGTGATTTATTCTTGAAATTTAAAGATTACCTTTCTGTAATTGCCCTGTCTTATTACAATGCATTGAAGAGCATTCTGTGATGTTGATCATCTTGAAGAGGTGCCAGTTAAAATATCAGGTGACTGGGTAATTGAAGAATTGCCTTCTAAATCTTAGTGAGATTTACATCTCATTTTTATTTTTACATTTTCTCAGAAGCCTTCTATTTCCATTACATACTGCTCAAGCTATGGACATATTTGATTTGGCTTGAATGCCTCGCATTTATTTAGAGATTTCTGATGTGAATAGCAGTGGTTCATGTGTGATCTTGTTCCTCATGTTCAGCAAGGCCATAAGATAGAGGGCAGTATTCCTATAGAGGCAGGCTGGTCTGTGCAGGGACAGCTGTAATAGACAAGCTACCACTAGAAGTCACTAAAAAGCCTCTGGCAATTGTAGATGGAGCTCTGTGGGTGTGTTAATTATTATATAATTTGTAAATGACTTGAGTCCTCATTCTCAGATTAGTAATTAGTGGTGTGTTGTTGTATAAAAGGGGCTTGCAGATTGTTAGTGGGGGCTGCATAGTAGTCAAGCAATGAGTATCACTAGTTAAATGTACTTTTCAGTTACTAACTTAATCTGAACTTTATCTTGTTTTAAAAAAGCACTTTATTTTGTAACCTTTGTAGTCCCTCTACCACAAGGCAGAGAGTTGTCATATGTGGTGGGTGCTATGGGATAGTGCTCCTATATTTTATATTAAGAAATGTAGTCGTGATCTCAGTAAAGAATCCTGGTTGCAAACAGAGGTCACGAAACATCTTCTCCCAGGCAATATTAAATGCTGGACATTCTGAGGGCAAATGAGGGATTTCAGAGGGAAGCCATACAGCACCAGATTCCCTGCCTCAAGAGAGTCCTTAATGCTAAGGTAGACATGGTCCAGGAAATGCAGGCAAGTGGCTGGGAGAAAAACTAAAAGCAGCTTGAGCTGGTGAAGACTCTTCTATGTTCATCCTGTCTGGTCTTTGTCCACAACACATCAGCCTTCCTTCATAAGAAGAAAAATGGAACAGAACACCATTATAACAGTACACTGGCAGTACCTCTCTCAGGCCATTGACTCCCTCATGACATGAGATCTGTGTCCAAAAAGACACAGATCAATAAGCTGCAGTCCAGGCAGGCTGGAAGTGAACATACACTGCAGACATAAGTGAAAGAAATGAGCAAAGACCTTAGAAAAGGCAAAATCAGAGATAACAATCTTCTCAAAGCTCCAGTCCAGGATGTCAGGAGCATACGTTGAAGTAAAGAATAGGACAGCACTGGTGTAGAGTCTTCAGCCTGAGCTCAGCTAGGTTATAGCAAAGCAAAGACAGCTGGAGGGAAGATTCTCTCTACAGAAGCCTGGCTGAAGGCTTGTCAGAAGAATGGAAAAGTAGAACAGAAATTCTCTCAAAAGAAAATTGAACAACAAAAGATCAAAAACTGCAATCATTTTGTGAAAAACTTGGAAGCCAATGAAACATGCATTTTAAAGGAGAGTGTTTGAAAAATGTGCAAAGCGAAATTGAGGTCAGGTCAGGCTACAAAGGACATTCTGGCTCAGCAGCTGACCCAGTGGCAGACAGAAATAAATTAGGCTTTCATATATTTTTCTCTCAGATTCTCATTCTCAGACACAGTGCAGCATACCTAGAAACAGGAATTCAATTAGAACACAGGGTGCTCTCACCAGACCACAACTAAGGCAGAAAAAAAGGTAGAGAGAGGAGCATTATATTCCTTTGTGTTCAACTTCACTTAAATTAAGTCAGAAAAATCTCTGGAATTTGGAAGAGCCATCATTGGGTGTTTAAATGCCCAGATCACTAAAGCCACACTACCACAAGGTGGGGATTTGTCACAGTAATCAGTGATAAGTTACAGTGATTCTTTTGTGAAGCTAATCAGCCTTGATCAAACACCTAATTCATTTAAAATTGCCTATGGGACTAATCCAAAGCTTTGGAAGTTTGCTACATTCTTTCCAGTGGAAATCGATTGCTTTTTGGAAAGTACATTTGTAATTAAAATAGACCAAGAAGATAAGCATAAAACAAGGTTACCTTACAAAGAACAACACTTTCACTATTGCCTGTTGTTTTCCTTTTATAAGAGCAAGTTTAAACCATACTCATCATGAAGACTCATCTTACTTTTTAAATATGTTTGAACACACTTTTGCACGTAATTAGGCAGAATGGGATTATAACGCTTGCTCTGGTCAAAGCATTTTGAAGCATTTCTTATTATTATAAGTAAATAACACGTCAACTGGTGTGAAACTAATACAGCTGATTTGAATGTTCTTGAAATCTCCTCAATGTTCCAATTCATAAAAATCCTAAGAATATTGGCACTGTATGGAAATGTTCAACCATACTCTAATATCTTTCCCATCTATTTTTATTCAGTACAATCATGTATAAATTTGATTTGCGAGTAAGAAGTTCCAAATTTCAGACATAACATCATACGATATCCTTTACAGATCACAATGAGTATTTGACTGAGAAATTTAAAAACAGCATTAAAACCCTTCATTTTATAAATACTTTGTGGGTTGTTGTATAATATATTCAATAAATAATGTGTTGCACTGTATAGTAAAGGTCAGTTCCATACACTTTAGTACCAGCACTTTTAGGAAATGTAAAGTTCCCATTGAAAGGTTATGGTAGGACCTGAAAAGAACCATTCATGCAAGGAAACCTTCAAAAGTCTAGATGAAGTCATTAGTGCTCAAGGAGGTGCCACCAGCTACCAAATTTAAGGGTTCACATTTTGTAACCCAAATACATCTTATGTGTGTGTGTTATATATTTAAGTCATCTTTTATTAAGACTTTAATGAGGATCTACAGTAATTACTTTTTATGTCTAAAATATACTGTATAAACCAGACAAACCTAAGAGGTTCACGGAAGCTACCAACAAATGGAATATTGCCAACCAGAAGGCAAGGGACCTGAGCTCTATAGTAACAGTGTTCATAGATGAGTAAGGAGCATGACTCTCTCTCTCCAGACCTGCTCTGCGAATATGTAGGGCTGCTTCTCTTCCATTTTAGTTTTTTCTTACGGTTAAGCTTTCCATTTGCTTTCTGTAAGCATGCTTCCAGCTGGATACCGGATTGGACCACTTTCCTGGACTGACCCACTCTCTCTCTTGAAAGAGAGATATTAAAATAACACCCTACTCTACCATTATAATAATTAGCTTTGGAAGTTTTGGAATGGGACCTCTTGTCAGCTTTAGACAATGACTTTCACTACTGTCTGGAGTGCCTCTTATAAATCGCAATTGTTCTAGCAGTGGTGTCTGGACCAGAGTCAGTCCTGCAATCCTGCCATTCCCCCTTAGAGGAAGATTGATCACCAACCACTTTAAATATGTATTTAGCTGCTACTTCTAAGTATCATACCAAAATTGATGATGAGTCCTCTGGAGCCCATTTTTTTTTGTCTACCGAGTTCTTCAAAAGTGTAAGTCATCTCTGTGAGACACACACACTTCCAGCTCATTATATTGCTAAATGTCCTCACGTGGAATCCAGCATCTAGAGATGATCATTTTCTTATTGTAAAAACTGTTTTTGCCTGCCATTGTGTTTTCGAAGGTCAGTGAAATGTCCTTTCTGTCAAGGTCACTATTTTATCCTGGTATTTAGTAGTTTTTTTTGGTTCTTTCTGAATACCACTTCCCCCTTCCATGCTTCTATCCTCTTCCTTTTGCCTTCATCTCATCTACAATAACATTTTCTTGTGGGCCAATATAGCATGTGATACATTGAGGAGTAAACTGAAAATCAATGTAGGGTTACTGCAGTAACTGGGGAAGAGAATAGCAGTCACCAAACACCTTAGGATTGCTTGTAAGCCTCTCTGCAAGCTTGTCAATGAAATTCGTCATGCTATCCCCATATCTCTACAGAACAAGGGTGCTGTTAGGCCATCACTCTCCATCTTGGCCAATTGGTAATATTTGAAGAGAGGTCTATCTTCTGCCTTTTGGGAGACACATTTCTCAACTGCTTATGCCTGCTGTTGTCTTTTAGGGAAAAAGTTTTGCCAAATAAGTTGCTTTTAATATTTTCTGTTAAAATGAATATCTAGCATTTTCTTTCTGCATGGTATTCAAATAAAGCACAACGTTTCTGCTGAAAGAGCAGAAACGTTGAAATACTTCAAGACATGAAAATTTAACCCACTTTCAGACATATTTATTATAGACATACACTCCTCCTGTGTACACAAAGCATTGATTGTAATTCATTATTATGTAGAGGTAAGCAATTACAGTTTCTAGACAACTGCCCTCAATGCACTGACAACACATTCAATTTCTTTTCATACCTTTAGTATTCTTTTTTGACATCATAGATCAAATTAAAGAATAAAAAATGGGAACAAAAAGGAGCACAGAAAATTGAAGGGTAGCTTCACTTCTTTTGCGGCAAGATAAGCTGTACTTCAAATACTGTTCAAAGACTAAGCAAACTATTCAAGGTATGCGTTAAAATTGAGCGTTTGTGTCTAATCTCTTCACGTCATAAAAAGCAAGAGTGCTTTTATGATGATTTACCTTTTGAAAGCTGATCCAATATGTCAGAAACAGGTCATTGACTGACAATGATAAGGTCAAATCATTAACAGTCTGGCTCAATTCCAATAAGCAGATCTTATTCAACAGGAAATGAAGAGGCAATGCAAATGACAAGGGGGATTCTCTGGGGATTACTGTACAGAAAATAAATAAAAATCAATCGCAGGTCAATAGGGGGGTTTTCCTCTCCCAGGGACTGATGTTGATTTATGAGTGAGTCTCAGCTGACAAAGCAGATATTTTCTATTCGTATTTATTAGGATTTTACCCAGTTACAGCAAAAGAAGTGTATTCTTCTTCCTAGATAATGACCTTGAATTTAGTACCATATTCTGGACTGGGAATGAATTCATAATTTAGTTTTTTTTAATATGTGGGTTGCCATTAAAACAAAACTTAACTGTCCACCAAAATTTAAAATTAAAATAACTGTGTACTCTGTTGATGGGGGTTCTAGCTTCTGAAATAAAAAAATCCGACACACATTTAACCAAATATTTAAAAGCCATTCAAAAGTCATTTAAGCAATTGTGTTCTGTTCTTTCAGACCTTAAAAAAGAAATGGATAAAGAAAAAGTGGCAAATCAAACTTATTTCAAGTAGGAAGCACAAGCATCTATACAAAAATCTAAGTGCTGCTTTTGTATAATGATTTATAGTGGCAAAAAATATAGTATAAGTACAGTATATGTCAAAAGTGTTACTTGTAATATATTCATTTTATATGTACTCAATATGTTTTGTATTTACTCAATCTAATCTAATTAAATTATAGTTATTTGAGCAGTTTGTGATCTGTCATGCTGATGAACTAATTTATTTCCATTTACACATTGATTTACACTTTCCAAATGAAATTCCAGTCCTGTACTATGTACATGAACTTTTGAGTGATGAGCATGTCTTCTATACTATCCCAAATATTAAATCACACCTCCTAAAAGATCTCATAAATATCAAATTCTTAATTTTTGAATTATTAGTTCTAGTTATTCTATTTATTGTATCTGCCCTCTAACATTCAACGGTTCTTCTCTAATTAGACTGGCCTCATGTAGATGGTATAAACTACTTACAATTTTAACACATCACATTGTATGAGTTGATTTAAGTCCGTTTTGCAATAGTATTTATTTTATCCATTTTTAAATCTTAACATAGTATTTTTTCATATCTGTAGCATCCATTCTGGTATTGATACAGTATGAGTTAGATATATTCTGATATCTTATATAAAAGCAATAGTGCTGGAAGACATCCCAAGAAACTTTACATTTTGGTTATTATCTCAGCTGATGATTTTTAGTTGTCCCATAAACTTTGTCAAAAGTAAAAAATGTTTTAAATGTTTTCTTGTACTTTATATCTGTTTGAACAGTCTCCATTCCATTTTTGTCAATCAAAGATCCACGTTCTTTGAAACACTGCATTTCACATTTCACTCTGTTATAAAAAATGCTTAGCTTCCTTACTCTTTCCATTACTACAAAGTCTAGTTGTTAGAATATCATTACTAATGTAACATACTTTCTTTGGTCATATTTAGAATCGGTTTGGCATTTTCAGCAAATGTCTCTGTAACATTCATTTTAAGTTTATTTTCCAGAGCTGCATCTCTGACTGAGCCCAATACATCCCACACATCAATCCTCTTTTCATTCCAAATATTCACTATGAATGATAACTCCCACAGCTAGTCATTGCTCAGGATAAATACGAAAGATTAAGAGCTCAAATCCCAGCTCTGACCCAATGGACATTTGTGTCCATGTTAAACCTAGTGCTTGATACTTGACATAATTTTTCATTTTAACAATTAAGCCAAAGAAATACATATTTCTCATCTGTTTGTGAAAATGCTGTCCTTATTTTTTTTTATTGACAACATATAAATGTATGCAAATGGATGCATTTCTTTCCCCCTGAAAAAGAGAGCTTGTATCTCAGTGGAATTCCTTGCTAACTGAAGATAAAATGAAAAGAGGCCCAAATTTCTTTGACATGGGACACATTGCCATAAATAATAAATACAGCACACACAGTAAATATGAGCCCAGGTGATGTTGTCAAGTTTTTAGTATCTTGAAAGACACCTATTTCTACCTTTGAAAATGGTTCCATGAAAATGGGTTTATTTTTTTTTTAATGAGATGTACTGTAAGAAGAATTATCCATCCTTAATGGTCTAGTGGGAAAGAACATTGGGTATATGATCTCTTAACACTTTAAATTCCTTTTGTATTTGTATTTCTGATCTTCAGTGTCAAGCCATTTCACTCACTTTGTACCACCATTACTTCTGTAAGCAGTAAAAAATACATCAGAACAGGACATTGTAGGTATTGTAACGTCAACACAAAGACAAAGCACAATTATTAATGACACCCTTTACATTGTCACAGGACATAATCAAAGGCCATTTTCTTAAAGGAGGACAAAATTATAATTGGATTTTTGTAATTGTATAACGGTGCAATTCAGCACAACAAGTGAATCCTACTGTATCTGGTATTTCAAAAACCTCCAATTGGAGCTAAATGTTCAGAATGGAAAAGTTGAATGCAAGAACTGAGAAAGTTTCACAGCCTGTTGGGTGGGCTGTTCAAGTGTTCATGCTGTGGGCACAAAACAGTAATGAGTTTTCACAAACGCTCTCCTCTGCTTCTTAAATTCCAATCACACAACCTGCAGGGATGGGCCCCCCTCCTGTGATGGCAGTGTAGTTGCTTATGATGCTCCATATTTATTCCGAGTATCCACAGTAACTGGTGAGCTGCTGCAGAGATTCAGAATGCAAAAACAATCCCGGAGAGCAATAACTTTGCAAGCAAAAAATAAAGCACGATTCATGCCTGGTGCAACATTTCCAGACCATTGCATAAACTTGAGGATGAATGCAAGGGAAAATAAGTTATGGCAGTGATACTCTGATGTGCTGTTTGGAAACAATAATGTTAACAGTTCTTTAAAGTAAAAAAAAACACATGTAATTCAATCAAACATTGTTAAAGCACATTAAATAATAATACACTGTGCGGGATTGATCCCTTGTTTTGTGATGAATTCACTTTTGGCAGACACTGGTGCTTCTTGACGTTCAGGGAATTTCTAGCAATAATCACAGCAATCTCACTGGAAGTCAATTTGCTTAATATCATTAAGCGTTCAAGTTGCTGAACACGTCAAAGCATGACTTCAAGCTGCACTACGGAGGAAAGGCTAGGCGTACACAGCTTGATGGATGTAGAGTCCATGAACTAGGGCCTAATCTATTTATCTGTATATCCATTCAGCCAGCTATAGTTTATCTAAGCAAGCTATGACTTTGCTAGAATAATATATTGGTACATCCAGGCACATTATTCGCAGGAGATCAGTGAGTAAAAAAGCATTCCGGTATTGTGAAAGCATGCTTACAGAGACGTGTAAGTTTACAGAGGAAAAGAGATATGTTTCTAGGGCATTCATTGAAACATCAAACAAAAATGCAACAATAATGTATTTATTGTTTAATCCACTGCATGGGACTTACTAAAAGTGGTATTAGACTTACTGCTTAAAAAAGAAATGTGGCATTTTTTATTTTGTTGTGCCCTATTTACTTTTCCCTTCACATGGCAGAAAACGAAAATTTAACAGGGGGAAACTGATAAATGCATGAAAGCTGTTACCCACTAACTTGCATTAAATGAAGGATCCGTACATATTGTGATTGGAGCGGTGAGAGAGAAATGGCAGCTCTGGGCTGAATGAGACTCCAAAGAAAGCTGTGGGGAATGACCTGCTACTCTCAGTCAACTGACCAAGTTGAAGAAGACAATCTGTTTGCATCCCTGGGATTCCGGACTCACACAAAGTATCTCTCCAAAACCCTTGTCAAGACTAAAGCATTTCTTCCCCAAAACTCACATCCACAGGTTTCCACTGCAGTGTGTAGCACTTGTGGGGAAAGGAACCAAGAAAACAACTAAAAGACGTACCTGTGGACGTGTGTTATAGGGGAAAAAAAAAGCTCTCCAAGCTGATAGCTATTTTACCTTTCCCAACCACAATGACTCTGAGCTTTTTAACTGTGTCCTTTCGCAAGGATTCAAAGACAGCTGTACCAGCAAGACATAAGAGAATTGGTTCACACATCACCCTAGAACACAACAATCAACTATTTTTTTATCTCTCCGCTGATTTTCAAATCAGCAGACAACTGATCCAAAGGGTGTAATTCGTGCAATTCATCTGATGGCAGCTAAATCCTTTTGTGTTTTTTTACTGTCCTCCTTCTCTCTGTCTCCCGTTCTTTCCCATTCTGCCACCACAAGCTAATGTTCATCTGCTGTAAATCTGCATCAGCAGTATGCTAAATATATGTTGCACATGAGGTACCTTGGCATGTAATTCATTTAGTAAATAGGGTGTTAGACAGTTGACACAAAACAATGGATCTCACATTACAGACCACTATTATGATTAAATCATTGGCATTTAGGTCCCATGACACAAGGGCCAAACTACATGTCGCAGCGGGATTTTCCAAGCCTAGTCCTTTGTGTTTATTATGATCTTATTCATTTGAAAAATGCTCTCATCCATGTAGTTGATGGTAATTGTCAGGTAGACTGCCAGTCTGCTGTTACCTTCATTCTCAGAACTGCATTAATTGCATGAAGCAGGTGCCAGGTACTGTTTTTGTTTCATGAGCAAAGCTGCTCAGTATATCATGCTTTTACAAGGTGGAAAAAGGGAATAGCTGATTGCACTGTGCTGACAGGCACGTTTTAATTTCAGCTGTGAATCCTCAGTCTGATGTGCCATTAGATCTGAAGTTTCCTACATTTTTGGAAGCAAAACCAACAGGGACGTGGTATATTCCACTGTTCTTGTCCATGTGTTTTCAGATTAAGTTATAAATGTAATTAATTGAAATTCAGATACGGGCAGAAGATGCAGAATTGATAGGCAGCTGAGACAGCTAGATAGATGGACAAAGTAGTGATCTTTACTCTTGTTCATAACAGGATTTTCTGGTAAGCATTTCAATTGAAACAAGCTTAACAACTTTAAACTATACTGTACATAAATTAAATAAATGGATCTACGTGGACAGTTTGTCAGGTCTTACACAGACGTATTAATTGAGTTTGCAAGACAGTAACAGGAAAAACCCCTATAATCTGGAAAAAGGAATTACTAAGGAATTACTGGCACTTACAAGTATTCCTAACTAATTACAGGACTGTCACAGGACTATTGACTTAATGTGACACGAAGGGTTACAATTGTACCGTTAGTAAATTCAAGGGAACCATAGTATTAATAAGAGATTACATGCAAAACTGAAAAAGCAGTGGCAGCTGACTAAGCTTTATTCTTTCAAGTAAAAGCAAATGATTCCTTCTGTGCGTCTTTTCTTTGCTTCATTTTTTTAGCTCTGCAGGGAATTGTGGCAGTATATGTACCTGGGAACAAAGACTACAGGGAACAAAGTTTAATGGATTGTGATTACTGTCCTGGAACAGATTGAACCTCTTATAGCCTATGAGAAGACGATGTGAACTGAATTTAAACAAAGGGAGCATGATGGATTCCATTGCAAACCACCAAGCTTAAGCAGGCTGTGTGTTTAATTTACAGTGGGGAAGAAAGCAATGATACAGAGTTTTAGTAAACAGACTATCAGCTTCCTATTAGCAATATCTCTAAAAGAATAAAAGAAATATCTTGTGACCCTTCTGTCCATAGAAAATACCTTCTTGGTTTCTATGCTTAGTGATATTTTGAAGTGTAGTGTAATGCACTTCCATCCATCCTTCTAACCCCCTCATTCCAATACAGGATCACAGGATAGCCAGAGCCTATCCCAACAAACAACGGGAGCAAGGCTGGATACACTGTGGATGGGACAGCACTCCATCGTGGGGTAGAGACACAAACAAGCACACACTCACACCTAGGGACAATTTTCCCAAAAGCCAATTAACCTGCCAGTATGTTTTTGGGCTGTGGGGGGGAAACTAGAGCACCTGGACTAAACCCATGCAAACACAGGGGGAACATGCAAACTCCACGCAGAGAGCACCCCAGGAAATGAACCCAGGGTCTCAGCTTCTGTGCCATCTGTACCACCCTGCATACTGCACTTGCAGCAATGAAAGGTGCAAAATATTTTAAATTATAAATTGGGGTGTAGAATGGGGGTAGTGCGGGATGATGGTGGCAGAACAAGATTATTATTTCGTTGACCCTCGGTTTGTATCAACGGCTTTTTCTCTCCAAAGTGACTTCTCATTTGAACCTGCTGCAAGCAGAAGCATATCTGTCTTGCATGTGCTTTCCTTCCTCTTTCAACACTCGACATTTCCAAAAAGCGACAATCAGTGCAGAATATATGAGGCATTTTATCAAATTGGAAACATTCTGTCTGCTCACTTGTTTTTAAACCGTCAGATGTCAAAATACATTTTGTTTGAACTGGTCTGTGCTCCGGCTCTATTAATAATCAGTCATGTAATACAAAGC
The DNA here is from genome assembly GCF_059453375.1 of Lepisosteus platostomus. Classification (NCBI taxonomy): domain Eukaryota; kingdom Metazoa; phylum Chordata; class Actinopteri; order Semionotiformes; family Lepisosteidae; genus Lepisosteus; species Lepisosteus platostomus. The sequence goes on from NC_142614.1 coordinate 46,570,948, forward strand.
ATGCCAACCAAAAAAAGCAAAACATTGCCTTTTAAAAATGCATACTAAAAATACATTTTATGGCATAAACACAGTGTCAGCAAATATAAGGCACCCAGGGAGAGCTTTCGATGCATTGTTTAACCTTTATTCAGTTCCAAGAAATAAATTGCATCAATTGCCTTTTGGGTGCAAGTTCTCTCCCAGTAAATAAAAATGTTAATGTTTATTTACAGTACGGTTTATCTTAGTATTTAAAAATATTGTGACAGAAACTAACAGCAAGAACTGAAACTCCCCATCAAACAAGATCTGGTATATTAAACATTTGGTGATTTTGTCCATTATAGCAAATATAGTACTTTTTCTTTATAATGCAAATACAAAAATATTTCAGTACTGTACCTACTGCAAAGCTAATATGTCAACTGTTCTCTCCCTCCATTATTCTAGTTTATTTTTAAGCTTATTTGAAAGCTTATCCTTATTTGAAAGATTCTTTATTTGAAATTCCTTATGCGACAGAGGATCCGACATGTTCTGAAATCATGTGAGCCACTTTAATTGCACACAGACACCACAACCCTGTTTCTTGTCAAAGGAATTTTCTGTATCCAAACTAATTTAGGTTTGCTTTTTTTGCTTTAATAAATACGTTTACATCATTTGTAATTAAATAAAAAAGGAGGCATAACTGGAAGGAGTGAATATATTTTCAGGGCACTGTAAATGACTGGACTCAAGTTATAGTGCTATATACAAATGTAACCATATGAGGACAAGAGTAAAATAACAATGTTAATGGCTAAAGCAGTGCAGATCCTGCTAACGACTAGATTTGCCATTTAACTACAGTCTGAGCTGGCACAGTGTGTATTTGTCCAGATCTAGCCAATCTTCTCCACTGCACGATCACATTCCCAATAACTGGTGGTATCACTCATCTGCATTTTCCTTATATGGATCATCTTTATTGTAATATACTGTAGCAAATATGTTTCGCATGATTCTCTTTTCATTCCTTAAAAACGTTTTCTGAGATTAAGTGCCCTCAGAAGGCTGTTCAGTGTAACACTAACGCACTTTACCAAATTGTAAAAAAAAATGATGCTACTAATTTGCCTCCCCTGTAGAATTTGTGGTGAGCGACATGAGCAACAATGCAGTCAAAAGAAAGAATAATGCTATCCACACAAGATGTAAAAAGTAAGAAATGAAAGGACAAGAAAATCCCTTTTCACAGCCATGGATTCACAAAATAACAAAAAATAATAAATAGTTGAGCAACAGAATGTTGTCAAGGCCTGTTTAATAGTTCACATATACTTTCAGACATTAAGTCTGGACGATGTCATTGATGCATTTTTCTTTAGATTGATATCTCATTCCAAATAATATACCATGTATTTTAAATTGCAAATACGTACTATAGTTTACCTGGCCAACTACTTGCTCAGTGAATATGAATTTGATCGCCACTCCATTTCATAGGTTCCATTATGTTTTTCACAACTATGTCAATCTTTTTTATTTCTGTCACTATTATATAAATGGATTTTGTTTAACTGAGCTTTGTACATTACCTTTTTAAAAATATCAGCTAAAATAACTTAAGTTATTAAAGAAATAGTTCTACACATTCGTATAAAATTACAAATGACAAAGTCTTTTCTTTTTAAAAAAATCAACATACAGACCACTGATAAAACGCACAATATTTACTTTCACAAAATATTTACAGCAATACAAATGGGGTAGCTTAGTTTAAAATGGTACAGATGGTATTAGCTTTTTTCATCCACTGTTGAAATGACAACAGACAATAGGTATACACAGAACAAGAAACAGCAAATGTCTTAGCTGTGACATCTATAACCAAATATACCACATTGATTTGCTTTTAAATGCTGAAGCTTCACCAGTCACACACTTCAAACTCAGTGCAGCCTCTTTTGCATTAAATTTTTACGGTGTCTTTCTTATCTTCTCCAGTACTTTGCACAAAATCTAGGAGCCTTTCTTTTGAAGTTGCTTTGTTACTGCGCGTTACTTTGAGTAGCTTACTAGTACAGTATGTAATCAAAAACAGTACATGTTAGTTTTAGCTGCATTATAAATACAAAGCCGTGCTACCGAATAGGGGCTTTCTTGTTTGCCATTGCTCATTCCTGTGATGCTTGTACCTTGAAAAAATGACTTCAATCAGATTGCAAAATGTATACATTATGTATAAAAACTTAAACTGAGCCATAAAAAAGGAATAGCAAAGCAACAGCTTTATGTACAGTAAGAATCACAGAATATGTATCCATGGTAACAGTTTTAAAAGAGAATGTTTGTTTGAAAGGAACATTACCTTCTTAAGTAATCCCTCAAACTCATGTCATGACTGTCATTAAATAAATCATTATTTCTAATAGCTCAGGCAGGTAATATTGGTTTTAGGATACAAGATTGATCAGTGTTTTATTCATTTGCTCCCAGAAAAACAGCACAAGTGGACCACTGTTTATAACTACCAGGAAAAATGACATTTTTGTGCCCTTTCCTCTTTTCCTTTAATTAATTTATACATTTCACTCACAATAAGCCTTGGTGGTAAAGGAGAAAAAACCCAACTTGATTTTCACAAAACTGATGAGCATTTTCCCATCACTAACGTTTCAGACCATGAGAAACTGCCACTTCTCTTTGATTCAATAACTCCTGAACAGCTTTTGTTCCTATACACCCATTAACATTTACAGATATGTAGCTGCTCTCCATGTTGACTAAGGATGAAAGACTTGTCTGTGCTTTAAAAGGAAAAGACAAAGTCTTTAACTCTTGCATGTTATTATTTTTTACAATATTTTCCTTTCAATCAACATGCAGATTATTTCTTTCTATATAAATGCAGCAGGAGCTGCAGAAAGGTTGTGTAAATGCTTCATTTACCATCAAACTTTCAGTTAGCTCCAAACTTTTCAGTGCTGTTCAGCACCTGCTGTAATTTTCTCTAATTGATCTTGGTTGGTGGGGGAGGAGTTTAATGACCCTTTCTCTGGAGCTGCTCAGCCATTATCCTCCCCCACATATAATTATGTGATGCAACAAAGAAGAAAAAATTGTTGTGTTCCATACATAATTCCACAAAGGTGAGTTATAAATAAATACATATTGTAAACCTCTTTGACAAAGGAATACTGCATTAGAGCTAAGTAATGACAGCTTCCTCTTTTATAGTGAAGATTGTTAAGGACGTGCTCTGAACCTCATCTGTTTTGTGTTAACTGATTACTTGGTAGAACAGGAGGGTCTGAGTTGTGTAATTCAATCGAGGTAGTAATCACTTTTTTGTTAAATGTGTGCTAGATAAATGTAGTTCTGTCTACAGGACAAGTTATTAAGACAGTTCACAGAAGTTTCAAAAGTTAAACAACTTTTACAACAATGTAGTTTTTCTCATTCTTTACATGAAAAAATCACATAAATAAAGATTGCTGTACTGTGATGGACTGGCGTCCCATCCAGGGTGTATCCCCCATTGCTTGCTGTAATAGGCTCCAGTTACCTCTCGACCCTGAACTGGCTAAAGGGATTAGAAAATGGATGGATGGAATGATTGCTGTAACCCTGTCCTTAATCAGGGTCAAGCTATTAAGAGATCCCTTACATCATCCCAGACTGTCATGAAAAAATACCTCAGCTAACAAGTAACCCCCAAAATAGACTAAAGAACTATCTAGCACCATCTTGGACAGTCTACACTTCCCCAAAGCAATGTGAGCCTCACATATAAATGAAACCTCTAATGAGACAGAACTGTGAAACCAGCCTTGAAGGTTTCATTTTCAAAAACATCTTTCCACAGGAGTGAATTGAAAGGAATAGGGACATAATGAAGGAGCTCCTAAAACAAGTTTTATCTTCATGCTTCAGTAGATATCTATGCCGCTGAATACTTTCCTATCCAGTGTTTGCCACATAGATTAGAGTCTGAATGGATTAACATTTGACAAGTTTCTGTGGAGGGTTCCAGTCCTGTAACACAAAGGTCTCAGTGAATTTCACCTACACTTGAATTTTAAAGGTAAGACATAAAATCCAATTGAAATAATACTCTCACATAAAAGCCTACATTTACTTCATCTGTCTTCATTACTGCATCAAAATATGCCTGTAAAGTATTAAATAGAACTATAACCAAAATACATAATACACCATATTATATTACTAAACGGTCTACTTAATAATCCATTCTAACTCCATACTGTCCTTGTAGAGACAAAGTCCAGCTACTGTACATGTATGTGGCTCTTGAAAATTCATGCATGACTGCTACTTTTTTCAATACTGCAAATCCAAAACACAATGAAGCTTCTGTACCAACTCAACTGTCACTGACAATGATGGAAACTACAGTTCTTTGCTCAGGTGTTGCTGTGCAAAGAAATCTTAAATGTTTTACTGCTTTCCAGGTAATTAAATATCATTGTCTTTCACTTGTATGTAAATGAGTGTGTCTTAAGAGACATATATTAAGCTGTGTAACTACTAAAAGACATCACAAATAGTATCACTTGTGGTAAAAATGAATCAATTGTGGTAAAAACGAATCACGTGACGGTACAAGTGAAGATTTTGTTTCTTGTTTGAACCTTGTTGTTTAGGGTTAAGTGTAGTAAAAAATATTTTAACTGAAGAAATGTAATTTATTTTTAAAAAATCAAAAGAAACATCTGAATTATAATAAAATGAGACTACAAATGGCCTTTTAAACCTGTGGCACAACTGATAAAATAGAGCAACTAAGATAAATGTAGCAAATTGATGCAGATATAATTTGTAAGGCACTGCATGACCTTTAGATCAGATTAGCTGCCCCATATTCTCAGAAAAAAAACAATAATTGTGTGTATATTCGGAGAAACCTGCAGTATCCTACTATTTCACATGCAAGCAAGTTAATAGTCGTTGGAATGCTGCAATGAAATAGTTATCAGTCAGAGCAGACTTTCTTTATTATTAAAAAACATGATTCCACCCACTGAACACCCACTGCTCTTGTCTTTCTGTGCTGGATATGACTATTGGTGATGGAAAGCAACAGACAATTACCTAATGGTGCAGAACAAGCTCAAAAAACTCTGGATCGTGCTCTATCAGGACAGCTATCTTCTGTCTGACTCACTATGACTCACTCCAGAAACAATTGTGCTGTTCAAAAAAATATACAAATTTTAAACCAAGAACATCTGTGACAAACACATTAGTCAGCTTCAGAGTGAATTGTCTTCTGGGATTTATCACTCTCACCCGTGCTTGTTGATTGCTCACTGAACAACTGTGCTTGCAGGTGATTGTGAGAGTATTGTAGGTTTTTGTGCTTTAGAAAATCCCTTCAGGATTAAGTATGAAGAATATAGATTCTATGGAGCGTGGTAGGACTGTGCAGAGATAAAACCATAGAAAATACAGACATGCAACATTCCCATAAAATAAAAAGCGAAACACTGATCGCCTTATATTTTTCCTTCTTTATTCAATTTTAGTGGTGAGATTTATGGGTTTACAAGATTACCATTACAGTATGTTATTATGGGGTAGCCAGTATCTGTTACAACTGTCAGTACCACCACGTGCAAAAGAATAACTGTGATTGCATCCTAAACGAATAATGAACCTTTCTCTGGAGTGCTCTTGTGACCATAACATAAAATTGCTTTTAATATCCCTTTGTGATTTGAATTACTGTGTGGTGTTTTTAAAATTTCTTAATTTTAATGTCAGGACAGTATTCACCTTTTTCAGCTTTTTAGTCATATATTATTCTTTCTGTGTTAGCCATTAAAAAGTATTCAACAAAAATGATTGTTTCACTCACAGAGAGTCCATCCTTTCCTCGTGTAATTAAGGACAATTTGATTTAATATCATACATGCAGTATTAGTGTATTACGTATTAAGTATTCTTTCAAAACTTTGAAATAAAAGTAATTAATATGGGTTGGTCATTGATTGTTCACATTCGTTTATGAATAATTGCCCTTTTATAGTTTTGTCAGTTCACTAATATTGTTTCACTTCACTAGTCGCATAAGGCTGTGGTAAATTGAACATCACCACATCACAAGATATTTCAGAACCATCTGAGGTCATGCCCCAAAGACGTTCAGGGCCAGGGACAGGGCTAAACAACACCGCATTTAGATCAGAGAAAAGCTATAGATCTACTTAATGCTTGATCATTGCTTTACTCTCACCCTGTGTATTATAATCAACCATGAAACTGTTGTTTCTTGCCAAAGTTTCAGATGTTAAAGTCAGAGGAAATTAATCAACTTGTGCTTTTTAAGACATTTTTTCCTTTATATTGCTTTATTGATTTGACACTAAATTGAAATGTTTAAGGACCTAATAGAAAACAATTCAATTAGTTCTAACGTTCCAAGCTAAATCTATACAATTATTTAAGAGGACAAAATAAGGCTCAAGAAGGCCATCCAAGGCAACCTGACAGAAACTCAATACAAGCCTGAGTGATTGTCCAGACTGTTTCTTCAGGGGCAAATACTATCAGCAAACGAATATGTGGGAGAACAACTTTTTTTCTGCACCTTTTTTCTCTTAAATTATGCACATGTTGTTTTTAATAGTTGAATTCCTGTTTCAGTGCAGTTACTAATGTCCTTTCTTCAACCTTATTCAGAAGTCAATTTTACTTTTTTACTTTTGTCCCTACCTGCACTCCTCCTTTCTCTCGCCGAGTGTGTTTTACCTTTTTATCTTTTTTTTCATTTTTAAAAATGGCTCAATTTAATGCAATACTATTTTGTAAGCTAGGACTTTCATAGGTGTACCTCAGGAAAATTAACTTCAGTAAATTTCAGTGCAAGTAATTTTCAGTATTTTGCTGTCATTAGTCAAATTTCTGTTTTATTCGTTTTAGTTTTTAACTAATTACTTTAAATTATTATAATTAAGGAAAAAAGCTAAGGCCTTGCCCTATGTACATTTAACAAAGTTGTTGTAGCATCTATATAATAATATATCATTCAAATATAATTAAAGTGTGTAATTCAGGGATGCCATATTATATCAAATGCATAACTGCATCTGGATGTTTGCATTGCAAATTAAGTTGTAGCATAGCTTCCTCCTTAATCTCTAATTATAATTCTAAATGTAATGCTGTCATTGATTGTCATTTTGTGATGATATTTGTCAGACAGTCTTGAAAAAGTGCTTAGGGAAGCCATACTTTGTAACAAAACTGTGTGACTGATCACCATTATTTCCACATTAGCTGTGAACTATGGGGCTACATGAATGTAAGAATAATTAAAGGGGAACCGCAGTGTTATTTTATATTTTGGGGTTAGAAAGAATCAGCATTGATAAGTGCATTTCAAACACAATAAAAGTAAAATGTACAAAGTAACTTCTAAAACCTCCAATTTACATCATAAAATAATTGAAATTTCCACTTATGCGCCAGCCCCATATTCTGCGATTCAGAACAAGGCATGACAAGGTGACATGAAGTGACCCTATTGCAGTACATTGCAAACAAGCAGGCTTATGAATACATCTCTTTTAATCCAAAATAAATATTGCTCTCAACTCTGAAACAGTTTTGCTCCCAAATATTACTTACTTGTTAACTCTAGATGCAGATCAGGTTGAAACATTTGTGCATTGAAATGTCTGCTGCACAACCGTTACTTATTCACTCGTACTATGTGACTCGTGAGCAGGAAGGGCCGCACCACGTCACAGTTTGTGGGAACTCTCGCTCTCGCCGAGACCGGTGGTTTGCCAACTTTGTGCTTATTTTGAAAATTGTCAAATTTTTCTATACCAGCAATGAATTTATTTTGTTTCCTAGGTTTAGCCATCAGAGATTGGGACTGCAGGTCCCCTTGAAAACCCTGCAGTCTTTTCTGTTCAAGAATGAAAACATGTGGTTCTTTCAGCGCAGGTCAGATTTTCTGAGTTAAATGAGATGAGCACAGTGCCCCACTAAGATATAATGCAAATGATCTAGACCTTTGATTTGGGCTTGCAGCAGACATATTTTTTAAGATACAGTAGCAGCTTGCTGTAACAGGAGCTGGTCCATGCTCCCGTGAAGCATATCATGCAGACGGTTAAATCTAGAAGTAAGCAGAGAAGGACAACAGGGAAGAGACATAGAGGATCAGGACAGGTTGACAGACAGGGGGGTGTTCCGGCGGTAATCCAGTGCTCGGAGGGCGTGGCAAAGGCAAACTGATCCAGGCAGTCCAAGGGAGAAATCCGGTGCGCAGTCCAGAGTCCAGGAACCGAGGGATCCATCCAAGACAAGACAAACAAGTTTAAAAACCTGAGCGGAATCTAGAACAGGGAGAGGGAATAAAACCAGAGTAATGAGGCCAGTCGTTCCGATCACGCCGTGATGAAGCCTACAATGTTTGTTTATACTGGCTCTCTGCAATCAAAATTATTGATTTATTTACATGGACCAAAAAGCAGCCAGAAGCATTTGTCCCATTACTTAAAGAATGTCTTTAAAGCTGTAACACAAGAATTCCAGGATCATGTAACATAACATTTCCAACATCTCTAATTTATTGCAAAAGGTCGATTTCCTTTAGACTGAATGACAAACTTTACAACAGCTGTTGTAAAATAACAGAACCTGAGAATGATGCTCAGCTATTGTACAAGTTTGTTTACATCCAAGAATAAACCTATTTGATGTTTTCACATGGGCTTGTTTAACAATATTAAGATGAATCAACAAAACATTCTCTTTGGTGCTGAAGGATTCTAAAATGGTTTAGAGTAGAGTATGCCTTTCTAAAAATACAAATCTACATTGAGAGGCTTGTGATGACATTAACCATCCATTAATCCACTAACTGGGCTATTGAGCATGGTGCATAACGTACTGGTTTGAAACATAAAATATAAATGCACAATGTAATCCATAAGTTGTTGGAATTGTTTGATTATTTGATACAAGTTAAGGTTTGTAATATCACTTTCACAGATTAATTTGAGAATTAAGTGTGTAGTTCTTAAGGGTTAGCACCAAGAATTGAGGATCCAGGGGAAAAAAATAATTAATAGTTATATGAGCATTTGTAGGCTGCAGTTAGTTTCTAAGCTTTGTTTAAATGCCACAGTATGAATTAACTTTTTGATAAATAATTTATCAATGTCCTGTATCACTTGTTACTTGTCATATGTCTATGTTTTCTCACTTTTTTATGACCATAGACAAGGTTAATGCCTCAGTTAGCTTCATTATACAGTAAGTCATATAGAAGAACTGTTAATTATTTAATTAACTAATAATTCATTATTTAATCATATTTTGTATAAAAATTTTTAGCTCTCTTTTTTCTGTTCTCTGTAGTTCTCTGTAGTGTATGACATGGCAGCACAAAGTGTTGATATAAGATGAGAAGCTGCTACCCTCTTAAAACCAAGATGTGTAAAGTAGACATTGATTCAGTGATTAATTGACTCCTCTCTGCAAAATTGACTTGATTCTTATTATGTTGATGTATTTCAGAACAATACCTTTTTAATTCTAGTACATAGAAATTGAGGTAGAACATTATCACTGACATTATGTTTTCTAAGGCATTGCAATATCTGAGATGATATTCCTGCATATACAATATTGCTTTTCAAGAAAAAATCACAGGATTTATTTGTGGTTTACAGTATTCATTACACGAAACAATGGCATAAAGATAAATGTTTCCACACTAAAATAAAGTTAAGGCAGAGGGGGAAAATAGTATAATCTACACAAAACCTATTCAATATGTCACAACAGTATGCTGACTCTGGAAGAACTGTCAGATCGCTTTGTCTTTTGAAGTGGAAGGCATACTCATTACTCATCAATACTTGACTCACAACAATCTGCACAATACTGCTCTGTCAGAACCAACATCCATAAGTGTGACTTTGCAATCAGCTTTTTGCATTTCCAGTACTAACAAGGCTTAAACTAGGGTAAACAATGAAGGCGATGGGCACAAAAACCTTAGAAATATAACCATATGTTTTCACCCCAGATTATTTCCTGTGGCTGGTATGGTGTCACAGTGGTTAGCATTGCTGCCTCATAGCAATGTGCGTTGTTTGTACTGTATGTTCTCTCTATGTTCATTTGGTTTATTGGCTTTTGGGAAATTTGGTGTGAGTTGTGTGTTTGTATGTGTGACAGTCACGGTTCCACGCGGGGTCGTGCCCTCCGCCACCCCTTCCGTCCCCCACACCTGGGGCACGAACCCGGGTCTCCGGGGTAACGCAACAGGGCACCAACCGCGTGAGCTAAAGGAGACCTCCCTCAGCCCAGGCAGCTGAGGACCCTGCTACGCGCAGTGAGGGCACTGACGTCACCACACTAGTTCCGCTACATATGTTCACACCTGAAGAAGGCTCCACGGCCGAAACATTGTGTTCTCTTTCTTCTTTTTTTCACCATGGAATAAACCTATTACTTGTTCCTTTGCAGCCTACACATGCTGACACAGCTACCCACCTGAACTACATATGTATATGCCCTGCAATGGGCTGGTGTCCTGTCCAGGGTGTTCCTTGCTTTGCACCTTTTACTTGCTGGGATAGGCTACAGCTCTCCTGTATTGGATGAAGCAGTTAGAAGATGGATGGATTATTGCCTGTGCAATGTTAACTAAATAACGGAGTACATTGTTATAAGATCTTATCATATAGATGTGGAAAATGTGCGCAATGTCTCCACCAGCCTAGGCCAGGTCATTCCCATGCTTTTGTGAATGTAATAGAGAATACTACAGGTATTGATCATTTACACAGGTTTACCTGACTTGAATAGACCATGTAATCAATAGCAAAACTTTCCAAGATTTGTGTCATCATGTTCTTACATTGTGTCAGCAGCCCCACTACATAACAAATCAGGAGGAAAAGTAAGATAACTTATCCTGTTGATTAAGGGGGAAATTTAGGTATGCAACTCTGAGCAAGCCAAAAGTGGGATTTAGCTAAGACACCAAGGTTAACAGCCTTATTCCTCAATCAACATATTATCTATTGGAGATTCTAGCTCACAGTGAAAAGTGACACCTAATGGTAGACAAACACTGGTTGCAGCAGCAGCTTGATTTATTTATTTATGAAGATCTCCAAACTAGTACTGATCATCTCCCTCTCTACTTAGCTTCTAAACATTTGACAACATTTGATTTGACAATATCAGGCAACATGATGGAAAAAAGATTTGTCCACTCCACATTTTTTTTAGATCTTAGTGAATGTTTACTTGAGGCAAACCCAAATAATGATAGATTGTTTTTTTGCCCAAAGTTAATTTAAGTATGGTCCTTTAGAGTTAATAGGGATTCCTCTTGTTTAAAGTTAACAGTTAATAACTGGACAATAAAAAGTGACACCCCAAGAAGTTCATCTGGCACCAGCCCTAATTGGAGAGATATCATCCAGATGGAGACATTGGCAGTCTCTAGCCTTGAGCTCCACGACTAGTTTAGTGGTGGTCACCACACAGTGGTGACTCAACACTATACCTTGGATAGAAGTCTATCCTTTCTTCCACTAAAAATTGTTTTGTAAAAGTTTTACTTGTCATGTAGAACTTTTTTGTGCTCGGACATTATATCTTCCTTCTTATGTTTAACATTAGCAAAGCATGTCAAGGAGTCTGAGTAATGACTGAGTATAAAAGAGTCTAGAGCTCCTGTGACTGCTTCATTGTATTTTAATTCTATAACCTAATAACTTTAGTCTGGCATCCCACAGTTTCTACTGTCCCAGGACACACAGCAGTTTCACCCCAAAAGACTTAACGATTTATTATTATTATTATTTCAAAATGTTTGGCTTTACTTGAATCAATCCGAGAGAAGGAGAATGCAATAATAAAATAAGTAGAGCTACACACAGACTTAATTAATACCCCCTCCCTCACAAGACATCTCTAACCCTTTTACTTTACTATTAAAATCATGATTAACACTGCTTCTACCATACTTGAACACAGTTCTAATTTGGGTATCTAAACAAAAACTTTTAAAAATACAATTTTGTGCTAAAATTTGTTACCTGCATCTTATTCTATCCTTTGCTGCTTCGATTTGAATAAAATGAGGTGGTGAAGAAAAATGGAAACATTTCCATAGCAACAGCTCGCAGATATTTTTTATTTCCTTTGCAATTAAAGGTAATATTCATCAAGGAATTATGATGTCTTTGGCAATATAATACCCCATTTTAATGCAGTAACCTATTTTCAAAAACATATATTTTAAAAAAAGTGTTGATTTCTCCTGTATTAGGAGGCCTGGACTTTTTTTTCAGGAAAGCTGAATTCTCTGATGTCTGAGGAGGAATGCTGTGAGTCTCAGAAAGCCTCTGTGTGACTCTGAAATCTTGATGGAACAGAACATTTCAAAGGGCAATATAAGTATTCCTTTTTACATAATAAATGTTGTGCTTTGTGCAGTCATGCCATATTTCAGTACTGAAATACAGCTGAAGTATATCATGCTGATTATCATTTTGGGTCAGGGTTTTGTGCACTCACAGAGCAAAGACCTTTAAAAATGCCCCCTGCTCTTTAAGTCTGGGCTTTGTTTTCAAGGACTAGTCTTCCTGGCTGCAGCTTGACAGCATCAAACTCTGTCTTCTGAATTCTGCAACCTGGCCCTGTCACTGTGAGTTTACGTCAATTGTGGGTAATTCCATTAACCAAATAACTGAGGTCCTAACCTTTGGGACTCCTCCTGTACCTATTGCCTGAAGAGTAATAAATCGATGCTAGTGTATTAACTCTTTCGGAGTAGCCTATAGCAGTAACCACCTATCATTGCTGATATTAAGCAATGTGTATTTTTTCCATTCATCGTTTCCATTTTCAGACCACTTTATCCAACACAGGGTCACAGGAGAGCTGCAACCTATCCTAGGAGGCAACACACGCAAGGCAGGATACACCCCTTAAGGGATGGCAGTCCATTGCAGGGCAGACACAGACACAAGCATGGATACACTTACTCCAGGACCAGTTTTCCCATAAGCCAATTATCCTGCCAGCATTTCTTTGGACTGTAAGAGGAAACCGAAACACTGGGATAAAACCCATGTGAACACTGGGAGAACATACAAACTACACAAGGATAGCACTGCAGGTCCAGAACTGCAAGGCTGGAATACAGTATAAGCATTTATAAGGACACAGAAACATAGACTTGTTATGAAGACAGTCTTGCATTCACAATCCAAAATTGTTTTAATTTATTAATTATAATACTTTTACCATTATATTTAGATATTTTTCCAAAATTATTTTTATTCTCGTTTATTGAAATCATAGCTCTTACTTGATGCACAATAACTTTATAACTGTTGTGTATTCGTCAATACTCCTTGGTCTTTTCCGTTTATTTCGAGTTTTATTATTATTTCCTCTACATTAATGTTACACAGCCAACGACTACAGCAGCACCAGCTCCTATCTGGCTACAGGCTCGAAGACAACCGCAATACTGCGGCTCAAAGGGAGGAGCTTTGGCGTCTCTTCCTGCCATGGAGTTGCCACGGATACCATGGTCGATCTGTATCCAATCAGAAAACTCCGTCTATTCTAACTACAGGCTGAAGTAGCCAATCGGATTTTATATTATTAATGTGTTTGTCAGTTTGAAACTGTCAGGAAAATAAGCGAAAAGTTTTAAAGTGGAAACAGATAAGCTGTCACACATAGTTACATACTACAAGAGTTTAAGGTAATTATAATAAGGGCATCTAAACGTCGAAACCTTTAAAAGGTTGATTTGGTTAGAGAACTTTCTGATTAATTAAGCTATGTCATTAAGTTTTATCTGCTGAGATAGCATCGTGCTCCAAAATTTCTCCTTTTTGCTCTAGTTTCGTGACTAAAGTACATTAATCGCTGGCAGACAAAAATATCTTGTATTGTGAGCTGGATTTTTTTTATTTTGGAGAAATATTTGTTGTTGCATCGCAAGAACTTCTAAGGATAGCTTTTTGACATTTGGGGAGTTAGGACCTCCTTTTAAATGCAATTTATGTACCAGATTTAACGAATATTGTTATGATTTATTGTGGCTTTTTCAGTCACAGAACTATCAGATGGGTTTCAAACAGAATGTAGTTATCAGAAATACAAGATCGGAAGATACAATAAATGGAAATAATTTACTGTATTTTACCAGGAGGAGAAATAACGCTTTAGTTTCTTATTTCAGAATGAAAGGTGCAACTTAAATGCATGTTTTGGCCTTATGGTTAACGGTCTTTATTGGATGCCCGGCGCATTAGGATTCTTAATTTCTTAATTTTTGAATTTTGAAGTTGTGTGTTTGGTTTACAGAAAATAAGATAGTAAGATATTAAACTTAAAGTGTCCAGGAAATCTCCATTAAAATTGCTTCTTTCATCCCTCGTCTGCAGTGATATTTGATGTCTTACCATCATACAGTAGTTAAAGAGTATTAAGCAGGAAAAGCTTTTTTTTTTGCATTCTGTTATTCACTTCCTAATTTTTTTCTTACAGTGCAGTTTAATATTTTAAGATCAAAGTATACTGTGATTTATGATCACATGTTCATAATGATTCTTAAAGCAACTCACTGTAAATGCATTAGACTGAGAAACATCTATATACAGAATCTGCTCTTTATCAGAGATTTTTTTCAGCAGATGTCTTCTGATGAAGCTGAGCCAAACAGTCCAGTTCTACCTAAAGATTCAGATCGCGGAAGTTCAGTCTCTTCAGAATTGCAGGTAAGTAAGTTTACTTTGGTTAACATGATTAAATGTAGTGTTTGGTGGCATATTAAAGTATCTATGTTGTATAAAATGTATAGTAACAGTGGTTTTAATGATAAGCAATATCACAAATCTTTACTAAAAGCAACTCTGCAAAGCACCACCTGGAGTGTGGATAGTTTACTGAATAAAATGGTGCTTCTTTGTTATCGGGAGTGATTTTGCTGCATTATTCTGTATCTGACTGTCTGACAGGATGAATATGAAGAGCTGCTTCGCTATGCTGTTGTAACTCCCAAGTTTGAGCCCAGTGCCCTCAGGCAGTCTCAGCATGGCTCTCAGCTGACAGCAGATGGTAGAATCACAAGCTTAGTGGATGATGTTCTTTCCCAGCATTCTGCAGGTACCATTTTCACAGGCTATTGAGGCATTAACATTAAACACCTCAATAACTCCTTGGAATACTTCCCCTGTATGTGTAATTTATTTTATCTGGTCAAGACAGCTCCTTATACAGTATGCTTCAATACTGTAAATGTGTGATCTTGCTGCTGAAACCAATATATACTAAGAGGCATTAAAAAGAAAATGGTATAGTGTCCAGTACCATTTGTTGCTGTTTAGTGTCTCTCATGTTATCTGGACATTTGTGTTAGCATTTTACTTTGTGTCATTAATATTATGAAGTATAAATGTGTTCCAATAAATAAGGTATTAAGACGTACCCTTGTGTTAGAATATGTGGAGTACTGTAACTCCCTTAACAGTTTTGCCTTGAGCCCTGAATGAGTTCACCTTCTCTCTGTGACAGTAAAGACTGTCCTGGTTTATGTTAAGTCAAACAGTGAAGAAACCAGTATGATTTGTTTTTGTGTGAGCAAGGCAAACTACACCAGCTGAAATTCACAGGTGTGAGTGTTACTAAATACACTGAATGAGTGTGGTATAAAAATATATTTTATAATTGCACAATTAACTTTAATAACGAGCAGCAAACTGGGCATCCAAGCACATCCTTAATTGGTGTGAATGTCTGCTACAGAGAAGGCATAATTAAAGAAGAAAAATGTATGAAATTTACTTTTGTGACTTGAAATGGAGTCTACCTGCAGAAGGATTGTGTTACACTGCACAACTCATGTTGTTTGATCATGTTGTCACAACATTGTATGTAACAATGGGTTAGCTCATCTGTGAGTGATCTTTTAATGTTCATGTTTTACTAAATAATATAAACAAGTATATTTGGAAGATACTAAAATGTGTGACAATTCATTCGTTTATGGTCTGCCATTTAGTAGTATCAAGGCAAAAAAAATCAATTTAATGCTTTAAATGGTAATAAACATACCATTGAAAGCTTCTTTTCTTTCATACACAGTATTCAGTAGTTCTTTTTACCTGTCAGTATCATATTATGTAATTAAACATAATTAGTTTGAGAGGTGGTCTGTGAAAAGACTGTAGAGATTTGAAGCTCTTTAGTAGTGATCACCTGGCATGTGGCCAAAATATGTTCTGTCCTTCAGAGGCTGTTTTGCTTTGTAATTAAATTTTGATATTGACGTGGAACCATTTCTAGATTAGAAATTGATATCTTGTGCAATCTTATTTTGTGTTATTTGTTCTTTGCTGCTTGTACGTGCTTCAGGATCAGCTTCTGAGCATGAAGAAAGCAGGCACAAAGAACTAAAGGCACAGAGAGCCCCCACAACAGAAATGGAGCCTGGAGCACAGTTAGAGAAGCTAGAAGGTAAACTTAGATTGCCGCTAGCAGGTTTGCTTCTAAGCCACTTTCTTCAAGGAAACAGGTGTTCAAGAAATGCTGGAGTTATCCCTTTTTTTCTAAACTTTATAATAATTGACTATTTCAGGAGTTTATCTGGTTCATATAAGAGTTTATACAAAAAATATTAAAACATTCCATATTGCTTTGAAAACTTTTTAAGTTGCTGAACCAACTGCCCTTAAAAACGTTTTCATCTTCTTAGAGTTTTGTATAGGAGAAAAAGTCCACTAAACAGTTTTTTAAAGGTAAATTAAAAACATAACTATGCATAAAAGCATTCTTACATGTTAGTGGGCCTAAAAATGATTTGAATACACTGATTGAAATCAAACTTGCTAAATAAAGGTAACATTAACATTTCTAGGACGTACCGCTGCTGTTGATACATACTGTAGCACTGCATTGAAAAGGATACTGGCAAACTAATATTGCATACCCTATAGCAAAGGAACAAGTAAAGGTTTATTCCATGCTGAAAAGAGAAGAATGGAAACACAAAAAGTATCGGCTGTGGAGACACCCAAAGAACACTCCACAGCCGATACTTTTTGTGTTTCCTTTCTTCTCTTTTCAGGATGGAATAAACCTTTACTTCTTCCTTTGCAGCCTACGCATGCTGACCCAGCTACCTGCTTGCACAGCGTATAGTTTTCTTGTGCAAGGGCAAAAGAAAACTAGAAGGAATGTTATGGCATTGGCATGTATGTTTATACCCACCATTGAGAGAAGTTGCAAATGGTGAGACTGTAGTCACACTTCAGGCATGTATGATTTTTCAGGTCAAGACGCGCCCATTAGAATTCTTTTTGAGTCTGATGTTGAATCCGGTAATATGAAAACACCTTCGGAGAGGTCCTTACAAAGAACTCCAGACAACCTAGTCACAGAAATATTTGTTTCTGAAGAAAACATTAATAGAATGGAAAACATACTGGATATCTGGGGCAACAACTTGAAGGTGAGAATGTTCAGGTGTTTATGGGACTTAATATATGCACCTCTAAAATTGTTTTCCTAAATTCACTTAATTTAATCTTAATTATTTTTGTATAATAGCAGATTTTGTGGGCTGGCATTTTACTTTGTCTGTGCTATGATGGGCAAATATGTGGCAGATTACATTAAATACAGCATATGCAAATGCAGAATATTACATGCAGATAGCAAAAAATATAATGGGAAACACATCTTTTAAACAATATGAGATTGGTTCCATCTGAAATGGGGGATTGAACAAAAAAAATGACATTGTTCTAACATTGCTAAACATTTGCAAAATAATATACAGAAACAAAGGGTGACATTCTGTACTTTAGACTAAATAATATTTTTTTTATTATCTTTAATATAGATTTCATTAGTACACAGCAAAAATAACAAATTTCAATTCACTGTCCCAATAAGTAAGCCTTTCACTGTGTGTACAATTTTAATATAATAATTTCATTGTGTTTATGTGATGCTTACATTTTACATCCTGTTTGTAGTGGCCTCATTCTCATTTTATTAATTGTATCCTACCCACTGTGTTGTATTTAAACTCAACCTGAATATTGTAAGCTGTATTGGATGAGGGCATTTGTAAAACATATAACGTTTTTCATGTTTGAACTGTTATGTCCATAATATTGATATTGAATATCATAATATTCAATCTAGCACAGACACTGCTGTATACAAGACATTTTGCAGAAAAAATATTTATGGCAATTGTCTGCATTGGTTTAACTATTTTAAGATTATAGAAAGGAACAAATTGTAATAACAAAGAATGCTTGACAGTGAGTCAGATAGAGTTAATTGGTAAATGTGATGGATTACAACACTCCATATTGTAATCCATATTGATATCTAATTTCTCCTGAGCTGTTGTGATTAACACTGTTAAACTTTCCAGTCATTGTGGGTTAAAAGTTGCTTAATTGTACGCTTCGTTTCTTGTCACACAAACTAAGCTGCAGTAGTAACAGTTATTATATAAGTGAATGTTAAATAAGTTGTTGGTACTCATAACATACATATAAACCTTTAAACAGCAGTGTCCTTTGTTAACCATATGCATTTAAGTCTTATTATGTTTTAATTACATACATATAAGCTGTAATTGTTCAACTATTGCATGATTTACCAGAAATAGACCCAAAATAATACTCTTGTGAATTTCATGTTATTAAAGCCATAGACTAAATGAAGGTCATAGGGCACAATAAACACTATGACAGCTACAATAAACATGTACCAATTAATGCTTAATTTTGCAGTACAGTATTAAGTATCAAATTGGTAAACTACATATGTTGGAGCTATAGGGACTTTTCTGTAGGGAGACACTTTCTGGCTTCTGGAGTATAATGAAAGGTGTTTAATAAGTCTCTGTGACCTTCAGCTTTAAAGGGGCATTTTATACATAAGATATTCTGTACTTCTGTGTCAGGAAAATGTCATGATGGAGCTGAGAAAGTGGAAGGTTTCCTTCATTGAACAGCACAGACGGGAACTGAAGAAGGAAAGGGAAAAACATGCTTCCCAGATGGCTGAGTTTGTGACTGAAATGGACAATCTAAAGGAATTGTTACATACCTACGAGATATCAAACCAAAGGAAGGATGAGGTATGATGAAAATGATGTATTATTAGCATATAGTACATGTGACTGAAACCCATTTCCCAATTACATTACTCTATATTGGACTAACATATAAGAAGTGGACAATTTTGAAAATATAGCACAATTTTTAATTCTTTAATTTTAAAACTTAAGTCAAGTTTAAGAGAATATAGATGTCTCTATGTTAACCTTTGCTGGTAATAAACTTCACATTAAACTGGTTATCTTGGAGAATCTCAGTAGTTTTTTCATTTACCTTTTGTGATAAAGTAATTACATTAGTTGGCTTTGAACATTATTTTTGTAAATCCTGTTTGATGGGCCTATTGTGTTGTCAACTGTGAAGAAATGTATGCTGAACAGTGAATACATTCATTTTATTTCTAGGTGATCTCTAATCTGACCCAAGGCATAGAAAGACAGAGGGAGAAACTTGAGCTGATGCGAACCTTCACTCACTGGAGAATCCAACACAGTGAAGCCAGGGAGGAGGTAACACTGATGGGCATGAATGTGATGGCTGTGTCGCTTTATTGGAAAAGTTTAGTGACTGGAATTCAGCTCAGATGAGGAGCAACAGTGCATGGCTTTCTCTGTGTGCCTTTCATATTGAAAAGCTAACTTTAAGTAAAGATTGACATAAAAGTGTTTGCGTTATTAAATAAAAACAAAAGGATACTATATATTTATTCCAGGTATTTTTGTAAGACTTAAATCATGCAGTAGCTGGGCAGTTTTCTATAGGATTCATTTATTGTTAAGTTTTGTTTTTGTCAAAAACTGCCAAAAAATAAGACATTTAATTAAATGCTTTTGGAGCATTACTTTATTGAAATCTAATGACTAATCTGACAGTCCTGGATTTATGGAAACATAGCCTTTTTTAAAATTCATGAAGCTGGGTTTAAATGTGTACTGTAAATGAAACAGGATATTTATAGAACAGAGAGATGAACATAGAGATGTTAGATAAATGGGTCACTAGAAGGTGTACTGTAGATTGTATTTACTTTAGCTCATCTTTTACATTATTCTAGAAGTACAGGGTAACATTCACAAAACTTGCCGTTTAATTTACAAAGCTGCATTAGCAAGACACATAAAGGTATCAAATAACTTTTATGTGTGCCAATCATTTGGAGCCTTCATAATGAAACCTGGGTGTGTTAATTCTTTTCTCAAGTCAACCGATCATCTTTTAATTTACTCTTAAGCTATGTGGCTGTAATGAATGATGCCAAGTAGAATGAAAACAATTTTTTATGTATTTGTATCTTTTTTATGTATTTGTATCCATGAACGTTTTTCACCCAAGTCTTATTTTTCAGGCTTATGCAAATAGTCTAGCAGATCAGCATTACAGGCTGATGCTGAAGAAGAAAGTGTGGGCAGCCTGGCACTCTGTCATTGAGGTCAACTGGAGAGAGAGAGTGGAGCGTGCCTGTCAGGCAAGAGCTGAGGAGGTCTGCCATCAGTTATCCAGTGACTATGCGGCAAAGATGGCAGAGGTAAATGTGTAGTTCAGGAAGGACTTTTGTTGTGATTTATTGCATATTTATTGTCTTTCAGTTATGTGTTATTTTCAGTTCTTTATTCCACGCATTTGTTTTTTGGGGCATTTTTTCTTGGTACATCTACTGTATGCGTTTTATTATGAAGTGTTAGTCTGAAGTCTCTGAACCAATCACACAAACATTTTTTTTGTCATAACGACAGAAGAATTTGGAAGACTAGAACAAGATTTTACAATGTGTTGCCGTCAGAAAAAAAGCTATTCTGGTTAAAATATGTTGCTAGAAATGTTAATTGTCATTGAAATTAATTGCCATAGCCAAAATGGTTACAATGAGTGAGTATGATTAATGGAGAACATTGCATGAGCCCAACTACCATGAAGCCAGCTCTTCAGTGAAGCCTACTGGTTACTCAGTTCACTTTGTGTGGGTGAAGAAAGTACTTATTGTTCCCTTTCTCATAAATATTAATAGATATTCCTTATCTCTGAGAAGATTCTTGTTCCCAAAAGAAGAACATTCAGAAATAAATTAGAAAAGTTTCTCTAACAAATGTGCTTTGATCATCCATAAACATATCTTCAAAATGTCATATGAATGCATATTTTTGTAAAAATAAAATTATTGTCATATTCTTTCCATTATGCACATACACCTATGATGTCTTTTCATCACTGGGCATTTAAAGATTTATATATTGTTTGCTTTATTACTGATTAAATGTTTGTTAGCATTATTGACACCTAGTGATGAATCTGGGAATTTCTGGTGAGATGTGAAATCTTTGGGAAAAGTAAAACTAAATGCTTAAAAATAATTAAAATGTAGATTACTAGCCTCTGAGATTTGAAGACTAGGTTGTCATATCTGTTAAATGTGAAACTATTATAGGTGGTTATCATATACACAAAATAGTCAGGTTTGTATTTTTTGTGTTAAGTTGCTTAAATTAGATTAAAGTAAATTAAACTACACATTTTAATGACTTTGGGGTGGTTAATTCTTTTAAAAAGACTCGGCTGAAACCTCTCTTAGATGATGACATGCAGGGCTGTGTGAGAGAAACTAGGAAGCTAGGAATGTAGAGAGAGAATCAGATAACGGAGATCAAGTGGAAAGTACTACAGAAACACAGGAAGTTGGAGTTTTGGTTTTCACTAGTCTGAGGACAACCACACTGGGTCTGGGTTAGAAGAAATGAACACAACTCTGTTTTGTCTTGAATGCTCAGAGAATAAGAGAGGAACACATGGAACAGACAATGTATGATAAGGACAATTGATGGATAGAGTTGGATCAATAGTTGATCAACTTCAAGCATGAGAAAGGAGTGTTTAGAAATCAAAGGACTTCAGTAAGGACTGCTCCTAAGGTTGAGTTTCTGATGCCTGCTTGCCAGCTGTAGTTTGAATGGCAGAGGCTCATCTGTGTCTTCTTACCAAGAAGGCAGGCATCAAGATGCAGTATTTCTAGCAACATTCAAAAGAAAAAGAGTGGCTGAGATTTGGTAGTGTCCTAAAGCACAATGGGCCATTGGGCACGTGATTTTGCTAACTGGTAATGTTTGCAAAGCGTGTGGCAATGAAGTAGGAAGATACCTGCACAACACAGTATAAATCTTTAGAAACTGTTTGTGCAAGTCACATGATATTATAGGCACACAGTTATTTGTAATGGTTCATAATGAGACATAATTTTTTATGTCTTTATTGATCCTCACGGGATCAATAAAGTATCTATCTGAAAGTTCTTGTCTTTGGCTGAAAACGTATAAAAAAACTCCAGGTAGAAAGAAATAAACAAATGATGGAAGACTTGAGAGCAGACCTTCTGCAGATGCAGCTCATTTACAGTGATCCTGGTATTTTTGTTATATTTTGATAGTTCTTGTGCAAGTTGTTTTATCATGTTGTGTAGAATTTTAGAAATATGGTGGGTTTTTTTAGGATTCAAGCATTACTGAAATTTAGGAATTACAATGGGGAGTAATTGTATTTTGTTGCATTATTTATTGCAACTAAACTTCTTTTTAAGCAATATGTATGACATGAAATTAGAAATTTAAGACCCATACACAAAAGGCAGTAAAGCATTAAGTACTGGAAGCACTTCCTAATACAAGATGATATGACCTGTGAAAACCATTACTGGACCAAGTAAAACCCTAGCTAATGCAATGAAAATACGCAGTATTATAGAAATGAATGTTAATTTTAATTGAAAATTTTCAATTTCAGCTGTCTGAAGAACTAAGCAATGCAAGAGGGGAGATCCAAAGGCTGCATTCGGAAAGGGACCGATATGAAGATTCCATGAAAAAGGCATTTATGCGTGGGGTGTGTGCCTTGAATATGGAGGCAATGAGCATGTTTCATGGAAGAGAGAGCAGGCTTGAGTCTGGTTAGTAAATTTGAAATGTCCTTGACCTAAAACAAAATTATTTGTGCCATATTCTAAAATGCACTTCCAACTTGATTTTTCTTTACTATGTTCTGAGATCACCATAGTGTAAGACATTGTTATAGAAGAATCGAATTAATTTTGTTGCTGCTTCTGCTGGACACTAAAAAGCTCTTACCTGCCCAGAAGGTCACTTAAAACCTTCATGAAATTCAGAAACAAATTAGCTTGGAACATATTTTCTTTAAAAATTATGTTTCTTTAATTTTTCATTACCGTTCCAGTGCTACTGAATACTACTGTATGTTGCTTCAACTGTAATACCCACAGCCCACCCCTGTGGCAGCAGGAAAACTCCAGACTGGTCCACTTAGTTTACAGGGGAGTGTAACAGGAAGGAGTTGCAAAATTATTACAACATTACAGAAATTTCACTTCCTCCATGATGATAAAAATATTATATTCTGCCCTCCTTAGCATGTTTACAATCTTTTGTGTGTTTGTATTATCCTCATATTGTTGCAATTTTTCGCATTCCCCCACACACTGGAAGAATGCTATTAACAGCTAAAACATCTTTTCATCTTTCTGTTTCATTTTCGGGATTGAATTAACTTCTTTTTGATCCTAAAAAACATCCTAATGTGTAATCTTTTTTTAGGTAAACCTGTTTTTAACTCCCTTTTATTTATTTGTATAATACTCTTTTGACCAAACACAGAAACAGATGAATGCTGACGCAGCTACCCACCTGAACTGCATCTGTTAGTATTGTTTTTGGTCTTTTGTAAATTCTGATTCATTCTTGAATTTCTAAACTTCTTGTGCCACTGATCAGATATTATTTTGATGTATTCCTGTTGTTTAAACATCACTGGAATATCTTTGAAATCCATAGACATTAATATAATAATGCACTTCTCTTAATGTCAGGAAACGTTATATTTTGACGTAATTGGCAAATCAACATCACTCTGAAGTGCATCATACCATGTTCCTGTTGAAGCATTTAAAATGCTGTCATTTTATCCAATCTACTTCGTATGGAAAAACAGTCTTTTTTTTTTTTACTTCTGTTTATTCAGTACAGCTTTCTGATAGCTTTCGCTGTTAAAGTTAACTCGCCTCAACATCGTTTTGTCTGGCTACTAAATCTACTACAGGATCATTATCCGGCGTAAAATAGTACCCTAAACTACCTGCATATTTTTCCATTTCTTCATTAAAAAGACTGAAGTTGAAGTTAAGGGAGAGTACCTTTGCTGTCTGTAGTGAATCTTGCAACTGATGTATGGCAAACACAGGCCTTAGGGAAATCTGATTTCCTTCCCTGAGTTCACATTTCTTTCAGATGAATACTAAGGTTTCGGGAGCCGTTTTGACCTCTTGGATGCTCATAATGTTTATAGCAGCTTGGTTTTCCTTTTCATGTCTGTGTGTGCAGACCGCCCGCCCTCACGGGAAGAGCCTGGCTCCAGCTCCTCGGCTCCCTTCCCGCCCCAGCCAGCCCCCTCAGCCCGCTTCAGCCCAGTGCACCTTGAGCCCCCCGGCCCCCCGGCCAGCTCCAGCGATGCAGAGCAGATGGTACGATCACTGGGGTAAAGTAACTCCAAGAGCGCTGATCACCTCACCGTCCAGGAACATCTGGTCTTTCAGTCTTTTCTCACGTATTTAATTCCAGAGGAATAATATTCTTGTACCAAAACGTATTTTTCTCCTTTTCTCTTCAAGTTTTCAGAATCCCTTGGAAAACTGTATCTTGGTATCTTCAATTACCTTTCCTCAAGTACTGGAAATAGAGAAACACCACTATAAAGTGTTTTTTAAAGGTATCAATTAGAAGAAATACTTACTATGAATTGTTTATTTTCCAAGGAAGAGGCTAGTACACTTTAAACTTTTAATTAGTGTGAATTGGTAATCCAATCCAAGTTTTTTGTGTTGCAAATAGTACACATTTTTATGAGAATGCAAATATAAAAACATATTTGTACAACAATTTGACAAAGAAATAGCCAGCACTGGCTTATGTGTTGAAATGCAATGACGACGTAGAGTAAACGAAATCTTATACACATTATACACATTATACACATTATACACATTATACACATTATACAGTACATTATAAGTAAAAATCTATCAGACCACATGGTGCATTTCCTCATGAAATTGTTGTATTTTGGCTCCTGGAAACTGTCATCTTTGGTACTTTAAATTGTACCACAGAAATAAAAAAAAGGATAAGGGGCTTGTTTGTTCTTGGGAGATTTAAATCCCCTGCTGCCTCTTTATTTGATTTATTTTTGTGTGAGATATTCTTGGAAATGCTGTTCGTGGTTCTCGCCTGGCCAAGATATCTTAAAAACAATGCCACAAGAGGTCACTGTATCAGCATCACATTTAAGTTAATTTTATTCCACAAATAATGTGGCCATCTTTAATAAAACTTTGTTGACATTGAATAGATTGATTACCGTTATTCCCTGTGTATGTGTTTTCTTCTAGTTCATTTCTCATTTTGGACCTAGTAGTGCTGCATCAAGGACAGCAGATTGCATTTCCTCAGCCACCGTTGTCAATAGTGCAGCTCCAACATTCGGCCCTGTATCAGCCCACAGATTGGTAATAGTATTATTGATTTCTTTAAATAAATGAGAAACCATAGAAATGTGATGGCTTTCTAGCTGCAGGTCAGTTTAACGAAAGCAGTTTAGATCTGCAACCACAAATTAATTGTTTTATATAAAACTCCTTAGCTTTTATCAAAGCTAAGATTTCTCATCTTTTATCTTTTTATCAATTATCTATAGTCTACTAAAGTGGTGGCTGTTATTTGGTAACTTTTTCAGTGCAGTGCAATTTTTTTTTTAAAAGTCAATCTCGGTTCAGCAGCAGAACTAAAACTAATGTTATATTAAAATGGTGATAACCTGTCTATTTCCCCAGATTCAGTCATTTCATTTTTATTTCAGTAGCTGTAAAATAGTAAGATGGTAATGGTATTGTATTACTATAAAACTTAATTTAATATTGATTTCTGTGCTTTTCTCTTTTTTTTTTAAACTTTCATCTCCTTAGCCTACTACTCGTGTTGTGACTTCATCCCAGCAAAAAGCCAGCAAGACAATCACAGCCCGCATCACTGGCCGGACAGACCTGGGTCCTAAGAGCAGCAGAGTGACTGGAAATTTGAGTGTCATGGGGGTGGCACCACCCATGAGTTCAGTTGTGGTGGAACGACATCATCCAGTAACACAGGTGGGCTAGTTTAAATCTTCTTAAAACATTTAATTCAACTCGTTTGTAAACATTATTTTAGAAATATAAAATCTAAACATGATTTCATAAATATTTATATGTGTTATATATGGAAAGTATCCATTTTGCATTTGAATGTGCTACAGTATTTATTTAAGTCATTAGAATTAAAGACCAGTGTCTTTAAAGCGAAATGTGATTTTCTTAAGGCACAGTTAACCATTTTTCCATTACTATGGGATGTGAAAAAACTGACATATTATTTTAATAATATTTAGCCTTATGAAATATAAAACGATTATCAATCGTTTAATAATTAAGACCTTCCCATGCATACATTTTTCACACCTCCAAAATTTGCTATTCTAGGTGTTACTAGAACATGTTAGCCAAATCGAGGCTTATCCTTGGTGTACTGCATTGAGTGTGCTGTTTTTTTTACTTCATCCAGAAAATTTAACAGTTCCCTGTGTTTTGAGGGCCTTTTATTAATGGATACACTGATACAGCACCCGTACAGCCATCGTCCTGGTTCAGCACAAATTTCATAACACTTTATTTGAATGAGACAAAAAAGAACTACCTCATAAACTCTAGACAGCACAATAAAAACGACCAGCATTAAATCATATAGCAAAATTATGAATAAGGACCACAGTTATATTAATTTTCAGGTCACATCTCCTTAATGGTGTTTTCCATTATTTTCTCATTACTTTTCTGAAAGCTCCTCAGCTTTCAGAGAACCATTACAAATAACCAAATGAACCGTTACAAATAATAGTATGCATATAATGTAATTAAAAAATCTTCAAAAATCTTTGCAAGGGATTGTACATGTTATGTCATGTTGTGTAGCATTTATGAAGGTGTTATGACAGCTTTTTTAGTGTCATTCAAGTTAAGCGTAACCTGTATCTCAATGACTCAATGTTTTGGGGTAGAGCACTGTAAATTAAATTGCTTATAATAGCAAAGCGATTGTGTTGAGCTAGGTGGCCAGTTACTCAGGAAGAACAAGCAACTTTGCTTTTGACCATTTAGTCTCGGGTACACTGGTTGGTGTAATTACATTGGTTGCAAAATTTGAAACTGGTTGACTTCTATCAACAGTCACTTGCATGTTAGGGTTTTTTGAATGTTAATTCAAAAAGTTTTTGAATGTTCCTAGTTCTGGAAAACATGAACTTGAAATAATTACATGCAGAAAATTATTAAATACAGTACTCATTCCAATATGTTGCCTCTCGGTATAGAATACACTTAATAAAAAAGTATTTTCAGTACTGGATTCCGGAACATCATTGCATAGCAAGGTGGCAAAGGAAATCCGGCACTGCCTCGTAAGCAACTTTGTTCTTTCCTTGGATTTGAGGCTGGTAGACGCTGGTAGAAAGCATTCTACGTTATGTTTCAGAAACACACTGTCCTGTCCCAGGTCCTGACAGCAATCAAGTGGGACTGAGTAAAACTGTTATTTCTGTTAAAGGAGTAATGTTATTTTAAACAAGAGAGAATTATCTATATATGATTATCTGTGCTTATGTGGTAAAAAGTGAAGAATCTTTGATGCTTTTATTTTATTTTTTTAGCTTGGCTTCATTTATAAGCCTCCTAAAGATATTTAATAAGTATTCAAAAAATAGGTACTTTTTCTGTCAGTGGATGACTTTTTTCCTCTATTTTTATGTATTTGTGTGTCTTTGTTTTTTCTTGTCATTTAATAATTAGAACCCCCCCCAAAAAAAGAATACACTTAATAAACAACAGTGGGGGAATCAACGAGGAGAAAACAGACTTGCCTTTTAACCTTTTACGTGTTGGTAGTACTGTCAGTCTCCATTGTTAATCCTCATTCTTATGTATCGCTGCCCTTTCCCAATTTGTCACCATGCTTCTATATGTCTGTTTGACTTTAAGAATGTGATCATTTAATGTGTATTTTGCATTTATCGTTGATCTAGCTCACCATTGGGCAGGCAACAGCTGCAAAGTATCCCCGATCGACAAATCACAGCTCTGCGCCTGCAACAGCTGGGAAAGGCTCAACACACGCTGGGAGAGCTCATCACTCCTCTTCTAACATTCAGTCCATAAAGGTGGTGGAGTGAACTGGCACAAATTCACAAACACTTTCCAAGATTGAACTGAAGGATTGAACTTTGAACAAATCTTAATCCTAATAAAATTAATTTGAAGTGTGTAAAAAATCTTTATTTTTAAAATTGCATTGACTCTTAAATAGCCAGAATTCAGTCTTATTGTGAGGCTTTATTTTTTTTTTACCTTTAGAAAGCATTGGTAATGCATTTTTTTATTTAAATCTTCAGGTTTTTTAAATTATATTCAGCTTTTGTATTGGATATGTATGTTTTGTACATCCTGTTTTTTTTATAATGGAGCCATGGCAACAAAAGTATTCAATACATTTTGAAATTTTAAAATAAAGTTTGATTGCAGTGTCTCAATTCTCAATATTTGGATTTCCAAAAATAGCAAGGAAGGTTCTGGTTGACATTTGCAGGCTTTAAATCGGCAAACATAATTTCATTTAGACACATTTTATGCATACCGTACGTACTGTAGCTGTGTTCTCATTCTTTTTTTTTGGTTTTAAATCAGTCTGTGCTTATGTCTTTTACATGGTACATTTGAATAATATAAGAATTAACTGTGGTCAGCCATGGTGGATATTCTGTACCACCATATGAGAACTCTGATGTAACTGTCTAGTTTAACAAGAAGAAAGTTTCAAAAGCGGAGTGCAGTAAATATCCACTCCTTTTTCCTCGAGCAAATGCATTGGTCTGTCTCTAACAAAACATGGGCCCAATGGCTGATTTTATTTTCCATCCTGTATTTTAGAATTGAATTAGCAATAGAGAGAAAGGATCAGTGCTGCTTTCAAATGATATCGTTGAAAAATGTTGATGTTGGTGGGTGAGAGGACCAACTGTGTTTCACTTGGTGGGTGAAGGTTCAGGGGGAGTTCACTCACATGGCCTCCCTAAGATATTCTTTGTCTTTTGTCTGCTTTTCATGTCTAGATTACCTTGTAGATTAAGAATTAAAGAATGAAAAATTGATTCAGTTATATTAGTAATTATATTAAGAACTGAAGGGATTTCTGTTTAATGGCAGCTTCCAAGAGTGGATGAAAACATACACATTCTTGCGGAGTTGTGTCTCTGCTCTCTAGCTGGTCACAGATAGTCCAAGGGAAGACGGTACCATCAAACTTCTCTCATGAAGAGTTTAGTAGTAGCAATACAGGAAAGTGTTAAGTTTCCAGTTACAGCAGTAATACTGTTTCTCCTGCAGTTAAAGTTTTGCCACTCAGATAATATCCATGGATTTCGTCTCCTACATAACAGAGTATGTTGGTTTTAGGGCTCCCCAGGGAGGTGTCAAGAAACTGTACATTTCTTCATTTCTTTGCCAGTAGTTTCAGCTCTTATTTTGTCTGGAAGAAAAAAATGAATTTGTTAAAATGCCTTAAGTTAATAAGCTCCTTTAAATACAATGTCTGTAAAATATAAGGAGACTGCAAATGTTGTGAATGTGAACACTGAAAAATAAAATTAAAGACTTGTTTTACTTTACTACAAGAAAATTATGAATAACCAGCTGTTTTGGTAATCCGTGTACTTTTTCAAATTCAGCCAGAAACTGTCATGGTTTGCCTTTTATTTTTATAAGCCCACAAGACAAATATATTTGTAGCAAATTATATATTTTCAGTTTGTCCAGTGTAAGCAAACTGAAAATAAAATGCATTTGAATACAGTATGTAATTCTACCATGCAAAATATAGTGTTATAATTACTGGATGTTGTTGAAGAAGAAGACGATAAAGAAGTTGTTGATGTTCGGTAATAGTCGAAAACATTGTTACCAGCACATAAAAATAAATGGTCACTTTTTATCATTTAAAAACAAACTTAAAATAAATTTGCAATGCGAGTTTGGGAAAAACCTTCGACAATGTTGTCTATCTCACTGTGTTTAAGAAAGGACAAAGGGAGAGGGAAAAATTGTGAAAACTGTTAGAGAAGATCCAACTTGTTTTCCATTATGTGTGAATCTTTAAAGAATTCGGAGTCTTCAGAAGAAAGAACTTTTAATGATCTAGATGCAAAGAAACGACGTTCCTTTATTTGTGATTTAGATTTTCATGCGCCTACCACTTCCTAGAGTGGTTTTAAGAATTAAAAAAAACATTAATAATGAACAACATTGCAGAGGGGCTATTCATTCTGACATATGTTTAAAGGAGATGTTTTGTGTTTGTTTTTAAGCTAGTAATAATGATAATTCCTTATACTTATATACTGCAGCTCTTTCTGGACACTCTTCTCAAAACTATTTACAGGCGTTGTTAATATGCATGTGCATTCAATGCCTAAGGTAAGATTTTAAAATGTATTATCATTTTTTTTTCAAACTTTTGCCTTTAGGGCAATTTAGGCAATTTATTGGATACTCCTCCACCACCAACAATGTGTAGCCCCCACCTGGATGTGACGGCAGTCATAGTGCACCAGTATGCTCACCACACATCATCTTACAGTGGGGAGGAGAACAGCTTCAATAAGGCTTCACAAAAGCTACACATACAAAAAATGCTTTTTAAATGCCGAGTGGGTTTAAGTATAATATGCCTTATTCTGCAGTGTAAATGAAACTTACCTGCCACACTTTTACTTCCTATAGAAATCAGGGCTTCATACAGTTCTTTACCAGGACTCTTGTCTGTTATCAGGATTCCATGTAGCCAGATTAATATCATCCGGTGTCCATGTTCCTGGTAACTCTTCGGTCCTAAAATAGAAAATAAAATGGCTGCAGTTTTCATGTTTCTGCATTCATTAAATGTTTATTTACATCCTGTAGAAAGCAATAAAACCCTTAATTCAATTCAGACATCATTTATGACTGGCACAAAAAGATTTGGGTGTATTAACAAGAGTGCACTGTACATTAGTTAAAACTCTGATAAATGTAGACATACCTCAAGTATTTAAAAAAAGACAAAGTTCAGATAGCTAGATTGAGCACTGTCCATATTTAACCAGCAGCTTTGTTGTACAAATAAATAAAAGATCTGTTTATTTTTTAATTAACATTTAGAATTACTTCAATAATGTCTTCACAGCATTTCTGGGATGCATTCCAACTCATCTACATGTTACAGCAACACTACCAGGTTCAGTGTATTTAATTGAAATATACAAGACTCACTGATAGGAATGCTTTCTTTTTGAATGTGTGGTATATGGTAATAATTTCAATTACGTTTTAGTACACAATGTCTTTTTAAATAGTTGAAAGATTCATGAACATTTTCATTTTTTTAATACCTTCTTGATTCACAAGGACAGCACAATATTCATGTTTTGTTTAAACATCAAAGCAGGGTGAATGGTGGTCTCTTACCTGTCCATTGCTCTTCAATGGCTGCTATGTGCTGGTCAGTAAAATCCCAGTGTCTTGCCAAATTCTTCCAGTCGTTAGGCTTTAATAAGTTGTAGGCAAGATTCCAAATTGTAGCGCGGATCTGCTTGGTCTCTGCTTTGTGGTCTAATTTAAATGTCAGCGGAGATTCATAGTGAAGGGTTTCATTAGATTCAGCATGTGTCTGAAAGAATAATCAAATCTCGTTATTTCCTGCCCTACTACTTTGAGAAAGGACACCCAATTTACAATCAAGAGAAGTGAGTGGGATTGAAAGGCTTCTCAAACAAAGGCATATTTATGTATCCACCTCAATTGTTCAAAGAACAATTTTAAAATCCATTCTGAGTCATCTTGCTGGTAAAATTGCTATTACAGGATGTGCTCACATGAAGACTTTTACATGGTGCAAATTTGTTTTTGAAATTTAGCAGCCAATGCCCACTGGTTAGCTTCCTGCAATATGCAGAACATTTTCACTTCCCACTGGGAAAAAGGTCACAATTTATTCACTTACTGATAAGCTGAACCAGAACCTGTCGATTTTCATTCAGACACTCAAACATGGGCCTATATGCACGGGAGTCAAAAAGAAGCTATAGAGTTCTGAACTCGGATCGCCATACGAGACTCAAAGGCCAATGATACTGTATGTCCTCTCATCATTCATGTACCTTTTTCCACGCGTAGTACCTCTCTGCTTTTATGATCATGTCCACAATAATCACTGCATTTCCCCTGGCTGCTACACCCAGTGCAGTTTTACCTTGCTGTAGGAAGACATAAAGGTTACAGGAAGGATCTCTGCAAAAACCAAGGCATGTACAGTATGCAATGAACCCTTCACAGTAACACTGAGTGTTAACTGTAGCTGAAAGACCAGAGTTTGCCACTCTTAATTTGCTCTGTTAGCAACAGAAAAAAACCATGAATGAGGAATGAGTTCAAAGCATCGAACAATACCATCATAAGCACTTGAAAGAGTTATTTAGTAAGTTTAATCAGTCTGAAAAACCTTCAGTGACTATTTTGTGTCAAGCTATGGACTACTGTGGAGAGAAAGCACTGGAAATGTGCCACACATGCAGTGGGAAAGAAAATAGTACTGTATCTGCTCAATTCTGCTCATTGGATTAAATTAACCCACAGTAGATAGAATATTTACTGCTCAGGTTCAAACATTACATGGGTATGGTTAGGGGACAACGCAGAAAATGATTGTAATGGCATAGCACACTGATGAATAATGAACCTACACATTTTATGTGCACACCATGTGAAAAATATGATCTTTGATCAAATGTTCTGGAAAGACAAAACAAGTCACTTATCCAGCAAACCATCATCCATAATCAATCTATAAAGACACTACACCCCTCGGACTAAGCCTATTGGAAATGTAATTATCTGTACCAGGACACACAGAGAAATCTCTGTATTAAAAGGATACTGCTTCCTACACCTCAAAGGAATAGGATCCAGGCAATTCTGTAAATTCTGCCTCATAAAAAAGGTCCTTCTATAATAATTTTTCTAGTGGCCTTGTACAATATTTAGTCATCTGATCTGATATTGGTTAACCAGTAATTGAAGCTGCAGATTAATGTTGTTGTGTGATAGCCATGTTACATTCCTCATATTATGCACAATAGCTGCAGAATGTTACTGTAGAAAGTAAGAAGTTAGGCTTTCAGCAATCACAGAGCCTTGTATGTGTTTTAAGTGCTCTAGAAAATCAGAAAGGTTACTGATATGATGCCCAACACATTTAATACACTGAAGGTTAGTTAAAGTGACTGATAAGCCTTGTGATTTTATTTTTGATACTGGTTGCACAACATCCTTTATGAAAATTCATGAAATAAATATATGGTAATACCTAATAAATTACTGGAAGGCAATACAGTATGCTGTGCATTCATAATATAGTACCATATGTAAAAGCTTGTTTCAGGCAGGGCTTAATTGCAAAATATATGGTTAAGTTCTGTTGATTTTCTTTTTATGTTACTACTCAGGGAGCTATTTGCCATGCAGAATAATTATTCTAACAAAACACCCTTCTGAAACATGCATTCAGAGTTGAGTGAGTGACATTTATGTTCGCATTGAACTAAAAGGATGAAAATGCATGGTGCTGTTCCTGACTTTTCTCTATGCTTCTGGCTTTTTGCTGGTTACTTCAAAAGAAGACGTGCAATCCTACGTGGCACCAAAGCGCTTCATGACAGCACACATGACCAA
Organism: Lepisosteus platostomus; assembly: GCF_059453375.1. NCBI lineage: Eukaryota > Metazoa > Chordata > Actinopteri > Semionotiformes > Lepisosteidae > Lepisosteus > Lepisosteus platostomus. Next base: position 46,604,971 of record NC_142614.1, read on the forward strand.
TAAAGTATTGCCCCCCCACCTAAAAAATACAGACACGTAAGATCAAGAGCTATTTAAATCCTGTCTTTGGATGTGTTTTAAGTGCTTTAAAAATCAGAAAGGTTACTGATCATCTTAATCAACTTAAAAGCCATTCTTTTTCGGGATTATTGCTACAAGAAATGGAAGAGATATTAGAAGAAAGGTAAAACATAAACAAATACAGAGGAAAAGCAAGGGCCAATGAAAGCCAAAATATTTGCTACCAAAATTATGTTTTTTCTGCTTTAACCCAGTTCTCTTTTACCTTGTCCTGCATTGTAAGGTCACTATCGGCTTTAAGTATCATCTCCACGATGTCTGGCTTTCCCAGCTCTGCAGCAATGTGAAGAGCAGTTTGCCTCCTCTGTAGAAAACATTCATTAAGCCATTTGTTTAAATTAATCAATATCTAATACTGAGAGTCCGAGGCAAAATCCCTACAGAAACGGCAATTCTTATCACAAGTGTCTGCTAAAGAAATATCATAATATTGCTCTTCAAGATCTAGAGAAATTTTAATTTCTCTGGATTCTCTCTACATTTCTCTACACCTTACTTTTAATTTCTAAAACGGTAATATGACATTGGAAATATTGCATTCTAACTGAATGAGATTTCAGATCCTCCATCTCACTTCTTCAAGATCATAACGTCTTCTTTGTGCTGATAACACTTACATCATCGGTGACATTAACATCACAGCCAGACTTAATCAGTGTGTGTATGACAGGGATGTGGCTATTCTTAACAGCCAGGTGGATGGGAGCCAGTTTTTGCTGAAACAAAAAATGAAGACATTCAGAATGGAAAAGTCGGATCATTCTGCGTTAAAGGTTATAGAGTTTCTCTTTATAAGTGTTCATACATTACTGTTAATGTATAAAATCTAATCTCACACACTTCTGCTCGCCCATTCACATACTGTAAATCTTGCACCTAGGACATCCTGTAGAACATTCCTCTCGTACCCCTCCAGCTACCCCCCGTCTGCATCAATGCAGCTACTCCCTGGCTCAGTCCTCACAATGAGACGGGAGGTCTGGGCAGCAACGTCTTAACATTTAGTCTGCCAGTCCCTCACCCAGACAAATTACACCAAATACACTCTGTATATCTCATCTCTCTCTCTCACATTCATTCGCATCTTAACCTAACTACTGAAGCTGATGTTGTTTACTACAAGCAGTGTGTTCAAATATGGTAAAGAGTTAGCTAGTGTGAAACAGTATACATGTTAGAACCATAATAATACTCTATATGAATTGGTTCACAGATAAGGTTAATGGCGGATCAAACTGCCATTGGCTGTGTGCTCCCTACTCAGCATGAATTTTGATTCTGAGGCTCCTGGAACCATGTCAGACCAAGCGTCCAAATACCAATAAGGAACTTACTTATGTATTCCTTGAGATGTAATCGTGTGTTATTTAATCCTTTTGTAGTCCAGTATTAAGTAAACCAAAAATGAGTAAGAGACTTACATAAGTAGTTCACAAAGATTGATAAGAAATCCCAGTTTTGGGTAAGCAGCTGCCAGTCACAACTCTCTATAAGATGGATGCCATTACCTGCATTCTCCAGGTCTGTCCCCTGGTCTATTCTTTAGTCAGTAAACCTCAGTTTTTTCCGTTGAAGATATTTGACTGTAGAACCTTCTTCAATATAGTCTTCAGACTTTTCATTTCAAGTAGTCTGAACCACTTCAACTAACATAATTTACAGGGTTCTATTCATTGCCTATACACAATGACCTATGGAATCTGCAGAATTGTGGTATTCCAAGACCAAGGATGCAGACAGCTGTCCTATCACATTACCTTAATGTTTTACACAAAACAAAAAAGAAAAATGGCCCTAAAAAAAGACATGAAACCTGTCTGGAAATAGTGCATCCAACCAAAAAGGAGCCTATCCCGGAAACCAACAGGCCCAAGACAGGGTGCACCCTGGACGGGATGCCAGTCCATCACAGGATACACACAGCCACTCCAGGGTACATTTTCCCAGAATCCAGTTAACCAGTATGTCTTTGGACTGTTGGAGGAAACTGGAGCACCAACACACATGTACAGTATGCAGGGAGAACATACAAACTCCACACAGATAGCACCCCCGGAATTGAACCCAGGGTCCCAGTGCTGCAGGAGAGAGTACATGTTTTTACAATGCACTAAATTATACAACCAAATATATATCACCTCATTTTGACAGTTCATGTCAGCCCCATTTTCGATGAGAAGATTCACTAAAGGCGTATTACCCTTTTCTGACACTGCATGCAAAGCACTGTGGTTAGCCTGGAGAAATAAGAAGAAAGAAAATTATTTAAGTACTCTAGGTAATATGCCCAGCTTCACTCCAGTCACTGCCCAGATCAGACTTTTCCTCCAAACTGAGCAGCTGCATAAGGAGGAGAATAGTTAGGAATGCCACTGTGAGGCAAACAGCGACTTTTAAAAAGGTGCAGAGTTCAGGGCTGAGATGGAAAAAATGGCTGTGAGTCAGCAGTATCCCAGTCACAAGCTAGAACGTCAGCGTGAGAAACCCGTCTCAAATCTCACATTGAAACAAAGCGCATCAAATGACACTGAAAATATGTGGTAAAAAGCTGTGTGGTCATATGAGGCTAAACTGAAGCTTTGTGGTCTAGATGCAAAGTTTTACAAAGATAACTGACAATCTTACTTTGGTCGCAATATTGGGGTCACATCCAGCTTTCAGCAGAGCCTCCACACATTCTTCATGAGCTCCATCAGCAGCCAAGTAGAGGGCAGTCTCCTCAGCCTTGGGGGGTTGACAAGGTAAATGCACTGATCAGTGGACACCCAACGCTATGTCTGCGTTCCTCGGGAAAAACACACAAGCCTGCCCTACTGCAGTGTTCTTCTTCTTCCATCCAGAAAAAGCCTTCAGTTTTCCTGAGATGTTTTTAGATTGTGGCGCCCTCGCCTGGCCTGGAAAAGCACCCAGCTGAGGTGTGCAGCGAAGGGCAGGTTGGGAGGAGGAACCAAAGGGGGGACTGAGGGCTACTGGCCAGCGATGGTTGACCATCTGGTGTGGTTGCACCTGGTGTGGTTGTTGTGGGCTTTTGGGTTGTCATATAAATAGTTATCCCTGGTTTACACCCTTTTATACCTGTACCCACTTAAGCACCTTATACCTACAGTATGTACCTGTACCCCAAGTGACCCTAGTGTGTTATAGCCTGGTTACGCTGTCTTTGCTGCTGTGGCAGCAATAAAGAGCAGTTTCCATTCCAACAAGAGCCTGAATTTCTGTCTGCATCCTCGCTGACCCCGTCTCGCTAAAATATATACAGTACATAACGTACAAGACATGCAATACTGGAGGAAATGAAAAAGGAGTAATGTTCTGTGTAGCCATATCAATTCAAATAAAAACGAATAAACACACCACAGTTACCTTATTAACTTCATTTTGGGTTTGATAGTTGTGGTGGAGCAGTTCAATGACATCTAAATGTCCGTTTTTAGCTGCTAGATGCAACGGTGTGTTGCCATTCTGAAATACAGGGAACACAAATACAAAAATGAGCTTGCATTGATAAAAACACTACATACACACATATTGCTTGTATTTAATTTTTACAACATCCTATGTTCCTGTTCTTTCTTCAGCTTGTATGAAAGATTTGTTTGAATTAATCAAAACATCTGCATTCATTGCAAAATCCCTCAATAAACTGTTCTGGTTAGAGTAAGTAATGACTGACCAGGTCCCCTGTCATTGTGTCCATCTCATATTCCTTTTCCATCATCATCTGGAGCATTTCCAGACTGCCATGCTCTGCTGCCAGGTGAAATGGTCTCTTCCCTGACTGGGAAAGCAATGTTCTGTTACAATGTGAGATCACAGGTGGAACACATCTCGCCGTGCACAGAAATTCAGTGATAGTGATGCATTTATAATCAAAATCAAACTAATGGTGTTTCACTTGCAATAACAACACCCAAGAATAAAGTGTCCTAAAAGGATTATGGAGTGTTTAGTGAAAATTTGGCTTAACCTGCATGGCTGGGGGCTGACGTCCTGGCCAGAGGCCGAGGAGGCTTGGACCCCCATGCAGAGAGAGGTGGAGATAGGGTGGGTGTGGGATGCAAAAGATGTATGCGAGATACATCTGGTATTTATAGTGTTTTAGGAGAAGGGGTAACATCAGGAGAGATTGCAAATTACTGACAAGCAGATTGAACGGGGTTGTTGTCTTCCAAACTCCATTCAGTGAAAGGTATTTGTGTGACAGATACCCATCCTTCTGTAAGTCAGTTTCAATCAGCAGCATTAAAAAGTATTTCAACCAGTCCTGACTTAATTGGCAAAAAGATGAAATACAAAGATAATTTCAACAGAGAAATCCTTTCAGTGTGAGAGCAGGAAATATTGTAAACATGAGACATAGACCATGCAAATTAATAATAGGTACTGTAATTAGATTTTAACCACATCACCCCATCAACAAACTTTCTGTACACAGTGTGTTCTTTCATATTTGTAGATTATTAGACTCAACTGCAGCACATTTGAAAAAAAGGTAAATGGGTTCTCCTGAGTGTCTCAGCCAATAAAAACACATGTACTCTACACAGGTTCTGCCCTGTAAGCCATATCTTGCCATTTCAAGACTACATTATTAGTCGATTGTGACTGGAACTCTCCAAGGAGTAGTATACAATTGGTTTAGAGCTGCAGGGGTTGGATGTGTTTTGGCTTGGCATGCTACTCAACAGAAACCCCTATCGCTTGTCAGATATTTGTGAGTCAGTGTTGTAAGAGAGCAGTATACCTCCTGCAATTGAATTTGCAATTGAATCTGAATAGAGGGACAGGTGGTGCATGAAAATCATTAGTCCTTCCAGTGTTTTTCTTAACAAAAGAAGAAAAATAGGAGATACAACAGAACACAGAAATAACAGCAATAAAAAGTGTTTTTCTGGTGACAACTGACACAGCCAGAGGTCTGGGGATACCCAGGCGTCCCCAATGACTGTCCAGGAGGTCACAAGAAACAGTTAACATTTCACACAGTGGATCTGACCTGGAGTGGTCCTATTGATGTCCAGTTATTCTTTTATTTATTTTTTAAATAAAAAAAGGGGTGTTATGGATGCACATTAGTTAACATTGCTGCCTCGCAGCACTGGTGCCCTGGGTTCAGACCTGGGGTGCTATCTGTGTGGAGTTTGTATGTTCTCCTCATGTTTCCACGGGTTTCCTCCTGGTGGTCTGGTTTCCTTCCATAGTCCATAAACAAGTAAGTTAACTGGCTTCTGGGAAAACTGGCCCTGATGTCAGTGTGTGTTTGTGTCTGTGTGTGCCCTGCGACGGACGGGTATCCTTTCCAAGTCCTACCATTTGCCTGTTGCTTGCCAGGATAGGCTCCTGCTCCCCTGCAACCCTGTATTGGGGATAGCATCCAGAAAATGGATGGATGGACTTGACGTATGTGTTTAAATTAGTGTCTTTATCAACAGAAATTTCTTGATGGGGATTTCGACAGTCTGAAAAGGTTGAAAACCCATTATCCCAAGAACCACATGGCTAAACTCTTTTCTGAATGGACTCTTCCTGCCCTGAGACTACTGAGACTGGGGTGACCTGTACTGAATACGGTGTTACCTTGTCTTCTTTGTCCAACTTTTTCATTTGCAAGTCATCGACGATGTATTTAACAATGTCTCTGTGGTTGTTGATAGCAGCACAGTGCATGATGTTCATCCCTTCCTTAGTAGAAAAAAAAAAGAAATACAAACCTTTAAGGCTTGTTTTCATAAATAGTGACAATCATTACTGCACTGGAGCATTGGAGAGCACGTTGCCCATTGTTTCCTGTCGCTTCTTCAGTGAGGAGTGTAGCCATGACAGCAGCAGACAGTGTTTGTTTTTTGTTGCTCTATGGCCAGGCTGAAATCACTGAGTCTGTTCTCTCTAGGTAACCAGGTCTGCCTATGTTGCACACTTTCTATGGCCAGGTGTTGGTAATGGAGTCTGTACTGAATCAGGCTCTGTTTCTCTTTGTTGTTTCTTACTCTGGTCAGATATTCAGTCAGAGTGTGTAGTAGCATTCTAGTAGCATTCCAGCTTTGTGTTGTGTTTGGCTGTGTATTCCAATGGGTATAGTAGTGTTGTCTGATTTGTGGTGCAATTTGGTTGTCTTTGGTTTGGGGTGTTGGCTCATAGTCTTATCACGTAATGCTGAAATAAACTGGCTCAGTTATTGAGTGAGATTGTATTATATTGCTGTTTGAATAATGTAACGTTGTCATCGTCTTGTAGTTACTCACTGCTTTGGAAGTGTATTGACTGAATGAAGAAGCTTTGCTACCTCCTGTGATCTTTCCTGGGTGTTTTTTTAATGTGAATTTCATTTCAACAGCTCTCTTCCTGACTAGAATATTTTGTTGCAATTCCTCAAAGCAATATGAGAGCCTCTAAAGGGATCTCAACGAGCAACATTTAGGTATTAGAACAGACAAGAAAATGATAAAGAAAACTGCAATATTTTTCTTTCTAGCACATTTGTATATACTGCATCAAAAAGCTAAACAATTAAATTATCCCGGTGAATTACAAACAAGGTGGTATTCTGAACTAAAAGCTGTTTTAAAGTAAATAATAGTCTTATGAAGATGAATTTTTAACCCTTGTTGTGAACAACAGAAGTTCATTCTTACAAGTTCCCCCTAATCACTTGTGTTTAGCAGGCCAGTGATGAGCTGTATTTACTTTATGACAAGTAATGGGTCACAATTAGAGTCTGCAGATCCTACTTCCTTGAGGCGGCCAATTGAAACACATGACAATATAAACAATGCAGACTATGTAAACCTAAAACTCCAGTGCTTGGATTAACTGAGGTTCTAACACACGCAAGCCAAACTGACAGATGGCTCAAAAGCCTAGTTTTTCCAATAAGACATTTCCCCTAACAAAATAAAATTCCTAATCTCCCTTTTTAGGCTCCTGGGTTGGAATTATCAATTGACAATTCTTAAACAAATCTGTTCACCACAACCCTTGTATTTGCACAAAGAGGGTGTTTGGCTTTTATATTTTACGAAGACAACAAAAGGGCTGGAAAATAAATGTGAGGGCAGACGAAGCTCTCATCAGCAACACTGCCAGCTCACAGAGGCCTTGCAATCTACTAGGGGGGATTCTGACTTAAAGGCAGTCAAAATCACATACCATTGGCTCCTCAGCCACACACAGGCACCAAATGCCTGAGCCTGTGGTTCCTCTTGTACTAGTAAGATTACTATTGCAACATTAACAGGACCGAGTAAACCTAATCTGTGTCAGGATGGTCTAATTCCAGCTCACGTTTCCTATTAGTGGGTGAAAAATCCAACACTTTGGAGAATTCTGCCTCATAATGATAGGAATGACATTGAAGGATCCAAAACAGAACTATGCTAGACCGCATAGCCACCACAAACCATTAGGGGTCACTATTGTGACAGGAGACCATATAATTCTGATGAGTGCTGTGGCTTGGGAATCCTGTTCAGCACATAACAGGTCATAGTTATGGCAGCTAGCACTGACTGCAGTGCTCATACTGCTCTCCACGTGGCTATTTTCACCGGTTTCAATAGAACCATAAGAGATACACTGCCTTCTTGTACTAAATTACGTACAGTGGGCTCTGAAATCTCTAAGACCGGGTGATATGTTTTAATGTTAGCTGTTCAGGATCTGCTCTGTTCTCTAGAATGGCAGTTCACTTACTAAATACTATACCTGTAAATGTGCATTCTTCTATTTAGGGAAACAGGTAAGAACGTTTCAGTGACTCAACTGATGAGTCTTACCTGATTTTCAATCTTCTGGTCTGCTCCCCCCTGGACCAGCAGCATCATTATGTCCAGGCTGCCGAACCATGCAGCTAGGTGAAGAGCTGTTACTCCATACTGTGGATTTAAAAGCAGGAACATTTTAAACCACATGCAGGTCATATAAGGGACAACAGGAGTTGCTACGACTCCAAAACTGAGGGTTTTACACCACTTCGGATTTTTCTGGCTCCTCCCATGCAGTGGAGTAGATCAGTGAGTAGGGTTTTGGAATTCACTGGAAGGTTGTGGGTTCAAATCCAAGGTGAGACACTGTACCTTTTTTTACCTATGAGCAAGATACTTTACTGAAATTGTTTCAGTACAATGCCCAACTGTAATTTGTGAAATAGGTATTTTCAAGGCTACCAGGTACTATGGCTGCACAGAAAAATATAGTGGTACTCTCTCAGGGTGTCGTTGGGCCTTTTGGTTATTGGACATTTTATTTCTGGAACGTTCTACAGCTCGTATACATGGTGTCAAATGTACATTGCCAGCAGCTCTCTTGGTGAAATTGTTATTTTAGGATTTCTATACATTTTTTTATATTCTTCATCTCAATTGATGCTACGGCCAAAGGCTTTTTGATTAATACATTTTTTTTGTCTCTTTAGGTGTGGGCTGCCGTGGAGGGTGAGGAGTGTGAGAGAGGGGTTGTTTTGTTGTGGTTTTCAATGACTATTTTTGATGACGGCTTATAGAAAGAAACAGAAATATATACAGTACAAAGGAAAAAAACTGCAGTATAAATGGGTGAAAATATAAGTTGTTTTGCATAAAAAAAAACATCAGTTAAATAAAATTAGCAATGATTTTGTAATATTATTTGACAATATTCTTCCCTTGCCTGACAAGAGGTCGTTATTTCCAGAAGCAGGCCCACGCCACTCACCTTGTCAGCCAGGTCCAACTTCGCTCTCCGGTGCAGCAGAACTTCCACGGCTTCCTTGTTCTTCCCAGCAGTGGCATAGTGGAGGGCAGTGCGGTCATGCTGGAAAACAAAGGAGCAAAGAACAACAGCGATCGGCCTGGGGAAGAAAACATGACGTGACCTGTCAGTACAGAGTAAACACGGGGTATTCTGCCTTTTGCTCCTTTTTAACCTGCCCAACCTGTAGTCTGTGTGTGAGGGATGCCAGAATACTTATTCTCAAGGGATCAAGTTTTTAATCTTTTGTGGTATATGGAGCAAAAAGACAATAAGTGAAAATGTGGTCAGGAGTGAAAATGGAAGATGTATTTTTTTAAAGGAGTGTGGTAAAATATATCAAGCTGTGTTATCAAAGCAGAATCCCTAGGATATCATTGGGAGAATAGCTGGACAAGGTTAGATGATCAATAAGCTAGCAAATAAGTATAATGGGGTAATTTGTCCTTCATTTCTTACAGGTCTTTGGTCAGAGTACTTACCATATTTCTTGTGTTGACATTGACATTCTTTTCAAGGAGTTTCATCGTTGCTACATCATTTTTTTTAGCTGCTTCTAAGTACTCCCTCTCAATGTCAAGCACTGCAGCAGAGATAAAAAAGTGAGCTCCAGCATGAGCTGAAGACACCCATGCTCATGTGCACATCTCTGCTTCAGAAGAACAGGTGAGAAGAGGCAACACATGCCTTATAAACGCTCGGATTTCCTACTCATGTCTTCTAAACGTTCAGATTTCCTATTATATGGTCGAACCCTTTCTGCCAGTTAGAACTTATTTTAATTCTGTTTTAAAATATAAGACTTGTTACGTGCTCTTCTACGTAATTTTCATTAAATTAATTAAATTAAATTTATCAAATTAATTCCACATTTAATTAAATTAGCTCAAATTTAACTAGTTAATTAAGTTAGAGCTAATTTATTTAATTAGCTCAAATTAACTAAAATTAAACCTTAATTAAATAGCAATCAGAACAAAATTATTGAACATGCATGGAAAATAGATAGATGACAAAAGATGACAACAATTCAGAAAAAAATGCCTTCCACAGTTACTCAGGTCAGAGAGGAAGGATCCTGCTTAGCACAGTGGAAAGACTGTCGCACAATAACTAAGCCCAACCCTGTACACGTCTGTGTCTGCCTTTAACAAACATTGTCTTTCTCACGCACTTTTACGATGCGTTGGGTAGTGCTGCAATAGTGCAAACAGTAGAAGAAGAAAAAATCTCCACGTACTACACCAAATTAATTATTAAATCCAGGCAGTAATAATATTAGTAAGAAATTATAGAGAAGCATACAAATATTAAAAGGGAACAGTATTTTGTTTTGTTGCACATTTTCATATAAAAGAACATTCCAATGTTTCATTGCAATCCCCAGCATATTTGGTGTTTCAAATGTTTGAATGAAAATCAGAATTACAGTTTTATGTCCTTCTGTGTGCTCGAGACTCACACAGAATACATCTATTGTATGCGATTTATGTACACGCAGCATGAGGTCCGTGTATCCAGTCACTTTATTTTACCTTATATATAGGTTAGTGGATACTTAGGTCATATTTTTAACTTTAAAATGAATCACTTACACATCTCTGCATTGTCAAAACTTGTGTCTTTCTGCGTATCTGACTCCTTGCGCAGTACAAAATCTTTAAATCCTTTCACATTTTCATCTTTCATCCAAGTTTTAGGGTTCAGGTGCTCCTTTTTGAGTTTTGTGCAGCTCTTCATTTTTTCTTTCAGAGCCAAAGCCTTGTCCATGTTGAAAAGCTGGCACATGTGCTGCTCCTGCAAAGGTTCAAGTTGTTCACTCTTCAGCAACTTTGACTAAATGAAGCAAAACCTGTTTTCCTTTTATTGAGCCTGTGTTCACACCCTTGGCTAGGAAACCCTTAGGTGCTGATAACTGGCTTGGTCACAGACAGGCATTGTTCAGTGCTGTAGGCAATATTTTTACCTGAGAGGCTTAAAAAATCAAGTAAACTTTTAAATGTTTTCTGTCATAAGCTCAGGAATAAGGAAGAGTGTATTCCAATGAAGAAACTGGCATCATGACTTATGTTGAAGAAAAAAAAAGATCTGCTTGAAAAAGTTTTATCATAAACAAGACAGTGTTACATACGGTAGGAGCTCATAAACAAATCTTCATGTCTTGAGGGTATTCGGACTAGTCCATTGAAGGAAAGAGAGAAGTTATTAATATACCATAAATAGATCTTTTTTAACAGTCACTCAAGATGGAGCTGATATCCAGTGACTGGAAAATAGAAAATGTAGCATACATACAGAAAAAGTGGAAAGACAACCAAACCAACTAAATATAGACCAACAGGTCTTCTTGTTAGTATTTTTTATATTAGACAGGGTGTATCCTGTCTTATACCCAATGGTTGCTGGGATAAGCCCTGTGACACTGAATTGGAAAAGCAATGTAAACTGGTAAACAGATATAAAAGAATACAACTATATCAGATATAATGTATATGGAAATGTAAATACTATTGCTCTGGCCATTTCATCCTGCAGGGAAGCACAACTGTCTCATCAGACCTATAATTCTCCTTTTGGATATGACACAGACACCTATATTGTTCAATATTCTTCAGGTGTGAATTCAAAGCTTCACAGCCAAAATGTTTTCTCTCTTCTCTTTTCAGCATGGAATAAACCTATCACTTGTTCCTTTGCAGACTTGCATGCCAACGCAGCTACCCACCTGAACTACTTCCACCTACAGACACTTTGTGTCCGAGACCTGAGAGGTCTCTAGCTGTCTAGTCACTCCCTTAACCTTAGCAGCACTTGCAATACCATGACAGTTAGTGATATGACCCAAGCTTGTTCCAAGTTCGAAAGGCTCACACAGGGGATTTTTATAGACAGAAAATAATTTTCTGGGCTTGAGGGAACTTCACAGACTCATTTGATTTCGATGTTAAAAGGACTGAATCTCACAGTCCTGAACAGAAAAGATTACAGAGGGAGTTTAATAGTTTAACTATTTAGTTCTCAATAGGTAGTTATAAAGTCAATCCAATGGATGTCTTTAAGATACCAGTTAAACATAAACTAGTGGACACAGGTGGAAATTAAGTGTCAATAAAACTACCAACCAATATTCATGCAGTTAATACCCTGGCTTCTCTTGAAATGGCTGGTTGAGATCCTGGGACCAATCAGCTACTCGAAATCAAATGAGCCAGATGAGCCAAACGGCACCCTCATGCTTGTAGCCTCAACAGCTTGAAGTCTGGGTGATGGTGTCTTAAGTGGTGCTTTTTCCAGTCTTCCTTACGATTCTAATATCTTAATTTCAACCATTCTCTGCATTACAAAGATATAATTTACAATGAAGGTCTCTCACAAATGCAGTCTAATTGAAAAACAGTATTATTGTAACCTACCTCAGAAACCTTCAAGTTTACTGAAAATAACAAATCTAATTATTTATTCAAGTTCTGTGAGTGTCATGATTTTGTCTCCCGCTTCTTAGATAACTTGTGTGTTAACAGCAAGAAAGGATGTCAGAGCTCAAAGTCAATAATTGCAAACCAACTTGCAGTAGTAGATGCTGTCCAGTAATATGGAAGACACTTCAATGCCTGGACATCACACATCTCCTAACTAATGACTGCATGAAAAGAAAAATAAATCTTTCCCCATTATCTAAGAGATCTCAGTCACTTTTTTCTATAAGATAAGATAAGACATAAGATCAATAGTTCCAATAGTTTTCGCAGGAAAAAATTCTCACAACAAGCCTTCTCTTAGTTTATAAGCAGAGCAAAGTGAAATACAGGGTTTTGTGTGGAGGAGTATTCACAGTGGATCACAGATCTGCTTTATCAGATAAAGACAGCTGTAATTACCTTAATGACTCTATTGCTGTGCCTTGTCTTGCAGAAGAAGGTAATGCACTGTAACCACAACATCTCAAACATGTCCCCATTACAGAAAAATATATTACATACTTTTATTCACCAAGCACCCTAATGCAGGTGGGTTTTCTGCCAGCTTGGACTTTAAGCCTTATTTCAAGTTACTCCACTCTGATGCGGACAAATGCCACTGTTACGCATTGGTGAAAGGATGAAAAGATTGGGAACGCAAAGCTCCTGCCGAGAGCTGGCAGCTTATCTCATCTTCCATGTTTATATCCATGGAAAGAAGCCTTGATTAATCACCAATTAAATCTTTAATAATATGAGCTGCAGTTGCTTTCTGATACAGAGGTACGCTACCTTTTAACAGGTACAGCTGATTGGGTTACAATTACCTTCTCAACATTCTTGCTTTGTTAAGGGAAAAAAGAACATTTCTTCTCATATAAAAAGGAAACATTTTGATAAGGAATTCCCCAGGCTCATGAAGTCCCTTCATTTGGCATTAGAATACTGATAAGATTATCTGTCTCGGAGGAATATGCATTACATTCTGAGCAATTCCATTAGGCAAATTGCAAATAATATTCAGTCTCAGTGCTGGCTTGCTAACATTCAAGTTATCCATTGAAGCTCAGACACCTTTTTCAAAAGAAAACTCCTGTCACTCTGGAGATGATAAGTGAAAGCACAAAATTGAGCTAAAATATGGTTCATTCACTATAATCCCCTTCTTCTTCCTGTATACTTCAATCTAGTTATCCAAGCCGTCCCACAGTAGCAAGAGTAATGTAAACTTTAGTTCCCAGTAGTGATATTAAGCAACACAAATTTCATAGTAATCAGAGTATTTTATCAATCAATTAAACATTTATTTGCTTTTCAGAGGAACAATCAACTACAAGGCAAAACAAACCAAATGTTTCAATTTTTTTTTTCAGCTATCACTGCAGATATCCATAATTAATGCGTTTGCATATTAGAAAATACATTTCCATGGTCTGTTTTTTAAAATTACTTTAAAACAAAATCCACAATTAAAATAAATATATTTATTGTAGAAACATTCAAAACTTATATTATCAATTAAATATTCTTTAAAAAGTGCCCAGACAGTTTTTTTTCCATTTCAAGATATTTATATATCTATACACGGCCGACTGTGTGATAACAAAGCCTGAAAATCTAAACCGTAACATACCGTATGTATACTAGGAAGACTTCGAAAGATGATCAGTGGTCATCCAAATAAAAACAGTAAGCATTTTGAAATTATGATCCTTATAATCTCAGCATGTCAAAGTCTCAGTTATAAGATATTACTGTGCATAGTGGCAGAAACATACATCAGCAGCTAGCTAGAGATAGCGTGACAGCGAGTTCCACAATTGGCAGCCATCAATGTTTTAGATATGGTACAATTTTCAAAGCAGCAAATGAATACTGTACATAATGGCATTAAAAATGAGCTTCAGTAAGTGAATATGTTGTTAAACTCTTGCTTTCAACAGAGCCTCCTTCAGGTGAATGGGGAAGTGATGGCCATGACTGATGGGATATATCAGTCAACTCTGTAACACCTACGGCATCCTGAGCCCGGATCCCTGCTGCACTCAGGAGAAGATGTTGGCTTAACTAGCAGAATGAAGGCAGCCACAGCCACGCTCAGCAGCTTTACACAGAATCACGTTTTGATACCAGTAATTTTGATGGATTGTTTTAGTATTGTGTCTAGTCATATATGTTTTCCTCTCATCTTCATTTTTTATATTTTTAAATTTTTTCTTTAAATTACGTAGATAACATGGAATGTAATCTATAATCCCAGTGTCTTACTTACTGGGCTGGAGGTTCCTGAATGTATTCTCCCCCAGGAAGAGCCATTTCAGTGCATCACTGCACAGGCTGACTGGGACCTGCACAAGATCACTTTACAGCTGAAGTGCTTCAAGCTGCACATTTCTTCATTGGTCCGATTGTGATGAGGCACTTTTTACAGTATTTTAAAAATCTATTTTTATCAATAGAATTAAAAAACTAAAATACATTATAAAAACGCTTTTCTGGTTTTAGAAAAGAGTGAGCACCAATAAGCAGTTTTCAAGAAACATCACATCCCATCTTTTGCTAATGAACAATGCTCATCATGTGATAAAAATGCAGGTCCTTCACATAATTAAATTAACAGCACTGCATGAGTAGAGTTATCTTTGCTGCAAAAGGGAAAGCCTGATTCTTCTAATGGGGGAATTAACCTCAGTCTATAATACATCCAAAATGATTCCTAAAAGGAATTGCATTAAGACAGGCTGCAAAAAGACTATTTTGTTAGGATCTTAACAGCCTCTTCAGCAATAATGAACAGTGTGTTGATCCATTATCAAGCAGAGAATGACTGGCTGAAGGAGTCAGAAATCCCAAGATAATGCCAGGCATAACCTTGTGCATAAAGTTGAACTTTATGCACAAGGTTATTTAATGTACATATCTATCCATTTCTGTTGTATCCAGTACAGGGTCATAGGGAAGCCAAAACTATCCAGGCAAATAACAGGCGCAGGTTAGGATACACCTTGGATGGGATGCCTGTCCATCACAGGGCACACACAGACACAAATGCACACACATTCACACCAGGGCCAATTTTCCCAGAAGCCAATTAACGTACCAGTATGTCTTTGGACTGTGGGAGGAAATCGGTGTAGTTGGAGGAAATGCACAGAGACACGGGGAAAACCCCAGATAGCAGCCCAGCAATCCACCACACTGCCCAAGTTACATCCTCTCCACCATGATTCTTCATACTTTTTACAGCTAAAATACTAACTCTTCAATCATAATGAAAAATAGATTATATTCCAAAATTTGTCAACTCCAGCATTAAGAAAACAGAAATGGATGAGCATGATTGTTTCATACTCATACTAATTGCATTTTTGCTTCACTTCATGTCATTAGTCTTCAATGATGAAAATAACATAACTGCAATAAAACATTTGCTGGTTTAGCACTATTTTAACAGTAACTTCATCCTGCTTCATCTAAAGAACCTGTCTATAGTGTTCCTGCTGCAAATAGGCTTGGATTTCTTTGATGGGGGATGGCGAGATGGGGAGTTTTGCCTGAAACAAGAGGAACAAATTAAGAATCTTGGAAAGAAATGGAAGCTTAGATTATTACAAAAGGGTGTACTTTTTTCCAAAGGCAAAAGCATCCACTGCTGTTTTCCAGTTCAGCGTGTCACCACAAATTAGCTTCTAGCTGTAACATCTACTGGGCTTAGAAAGCTGAAAGGTTCAAAATTAGGTCTTTCTTAAATATCCTTAAAATTTCAGCAGCCTTAGATACTGTAGAGAGGTAGAGAAAATAGACACATATCTTGATCAAATACACATTTTGTACTGCAAAATTATACAGTAGTAATAAAGTATTTTATTTCAGTACTTGATTTCTTTCAATAAATCACAACTACATCTAACTCTCAAAAACATGCTCTGTAAACACCTGGATTATGTCACCGCCTTACCTTTTTTGCTTGTTCCTTGAAACTGGAACTTTCTGATTTTCCACTAACTTCCCTGCTGGAAAAATATGTCATTTTTATCAATGGGCATCACTGCACTTTTGGACTCAAACTCATATCAAAGATGAAAATCTATTTTTATCTGCTCCTAGAAGTGTTCTAGCTGTATTCAAGATCATTTTATACAGCATTTAGGAAGTTCTTCCTTTGAACAAATAATGACACCAATCTTCTAAACTAGGAAGAATGAACTAAATGGCTTCTACAGATGCCTCAGTCATTATCTGGATTAAATTGGGAAAAAATTGATTCAACAAGCAATTTTCACAGAGGAAAAGGTCAGGGCACCTTGAATTGCAATTTTCATATAATGGTGAAATGACGCCTTGGCTTTCAATAAAGTGCTGCTGAAATTGATAAAGGAGAAGGACAATTTTTGTAAAAGATATAAAGCAACATGAATAAGCTCTGAGCCTGCACATCAATGAACAATAAATATCCTATAGTAGATTGATGTCTGCACTGTATATTTTTATAGTTCGCTTAAAAGATGTAATATTTTGCAAGTTATCATTTTCTTTTTCATTTTTGTCAGCAGCTGCTGCAAAAGTTGTTTTAAAGAATTTTAAAGAATCTGATTTGTTGACTTACCTTTTCGTATCAATGGAGCCTCGAAAAGATTATTGAGCTTAAAGGTAGTAATTTAGCTCAGTGATATTCAAAGCATGATGTTTCATCATATGTACATCTCAGATGTTTAAATACAGTATATTGATGCTTAAAAGACTAACGTTAATCCTTCTACAAGGCATTTAAGAGTACATAGCTCATAACATTAACTTTAACCCATTCTAAAACAATTTCTGCAGTCTCCACTGTAAATTCTTGCCACCAGTGTTCCAAAATCTTCCATGACTACATACTTTAAGAACAGCTTTTGATGCCTGCTTTAATAATATTGACTTAAAAAATCCCAGAAAAAGCAGGTAGTTTGTTGTTCTTTTATACACTGGTTCATGTCTTCATAGGATACTCTTGCTTTCTGAACATGAGATAAAAAATTTAAGTTGTGAAAATATGAAGGCTTATTATATTTATGGTTAAAAAGTTAGAAAGGTTCACAAGTAGTCTATAATTGCTGCAGAAATACAGTCTGGATTAAATCTGGTAAGAATTTCCACATTCTATCAGTCACTAAATCAGGGAGAGAAAAATAGTCAATTTCCACTCATGTTATTAAAGAAATATTTGCAAAGTGGAAACAAATTGTGAGGATGTAACTCAAGGAATGATAAACTCAGGCTATGATTAAAGATAATGTAACAAGTAGCTGCAGCTGTAGTCAGTTTGGTGGGACTCCCTAATTAGATTACATAATTCTAGGTTCCCTTGACAGTCTCAAAGGGACTCATTATAGGTTGTCTAAAGCTGTGAAATGTCACTGTTAAGGTGAAAAGGACAGGTGTTTCCTGAGTGAATTCTGTCTCTGAATGTTTTTCCTTACTTCAGACACAGTATGTTCAGAACTGAAATTACATGGAAACATCTGAACAAAACTGCATTTTCTGCAAGGCAGAACTATTTAGAGAAAGCCAGCTATTAAAAATGATATTTCTATATACAGTCCATAATGTGAAGTATTTGCAGTAAAAAAGAAAGAATGTGCTTGAGTACAAATACAGTTACAATTTGTGATTCTTTTAAAGCTTTAAAATATTTTTTTGCTGCCGCCATCACCAAGAATTTAAGCATTAGCTCCACGAGAAAAGATGCACGGCCAAATTGTCCGGATCGAACTGGATGGTAAGTCAGGGAAGGAGGGTGGATAAACAGCAGGCCTGCTTTCTTATATAAATAGAAGTGAAAATTGATACTAACCACTGCTCTTCATATTAGATGTGAAATCTGAATTGCGCGAGCTCGCTGTTGCCTCTCCAAGCTCCTGGAGAACGTCTTGGTTCAGACAAACATCTACGTGCCTGTTGAACAGAGCCAGGTCAGTGGTTTTCTGCCTCATATTGCACACCGGACAAATCAGTGCTGTGTCTACATGGACTCCAACAGCAGATGAACTGAAGGCACTTTCTCCGACCATGGCTTGGGCAACCTCACACTTTCTCCCATTATCCACACAGGGCAGCAGGTCAGGAAGAGCTGGTGCCGGCTCTTCACTTGAAGAGGCGGTACCAAAGCTTGAACTTCCACGAGTGACGTCTGAAGGGCCGCTGTAGGAAGAGCTCGCTTTCAAATCGGCCCCATTTAGATTGCGAGTGGCGCCTGCAATGCTAGGGTCTGACTTTTCCAGCGCTAACACACAACTGTCGAGCTTTGTCGAGAGGTTCTGTGTGGTGCCACAACGAGCCGTCTCGTCGTCTTCAGTTTGTGCCCAAACCAGAAACCCGCCCGATTTAGAAGGTGTCCTGTTAGAGGAAGACCTGTCTGAGCAGTTACTGTCATCATCGAAGATAAAGTCTTCCGTATCTAAATTTCTATTAGAATATTCCACTATGGAAGCTGCGCTCAGGCATTCATCGATATGTCGGTTAAAGGCTTCCAGGTTGTTCGTCTTCTGTTTTTGGAAACACACTGGACATGTGAAGTGCTGCTCCATGCTGCCAATGCTCTCCCTGCTCATGGACTGCTCATTTCCCTCCTTCTCCGTGTCTTTGCAGGACGTAGGTTCCTGAGACACCTCCTGCATGGCCTGCATTTTCAGCCTCTGAGCCCGGGCTCTCTCGAAGAAAGACTGCTGAGGCTCGCACTGCTGTTGTGTGTCTCTCTTCTTCCTGAAGAAGCTGGAGGTCACTTCTTCTTGGGGCTGGCTGGCTCTGGGGTCCTCCTTCACAACCTGAGTGGAAGCCGAGGTCTCCTGTCTCCCTGCTTGAAAGAAGCTGATGATGCTCTTCTGCAGGGGTTTCTTGTCTACCTGAGGCACAAATCCAGAAACCCGTACTCCTGAATTGGAAAGGAAATGCAAATGATAATTACGTTCATGAAATGAAAAGACAGTTAAAAGACAGCAGAGGCAACTATGAATATCTATTCAAGACACTTTTATGTCTTTTATCCATGGAAGCTGGGTTTAAAGACACACTATTCCACTTGCAAAATAAGTCAGTGACATTAACTTACAGTACCTACCAGTGTGAGTATAAAGCCTGCCATTCAGAGGCTTGGGAAATACTTTAGTTACTGCTGTTACTCCATAGTTTATCTCACAATCTAACAAGTCTGAATAAAGCATAACTGACTTTTTTTCAAACTTGATAGATTGTGTAACTCGTTTCTAATGGGCTGAATTCGCTCAAATGGCTATAAAGTTTACTAATTTTTGGGATACTTTTTATCGTCTTTCTCCTGAAACATGACCAAGGTCTAATATGATGTTTTTAGGTCATAATATCACATATACTTATGATTATCTTTAGAGCTTCAGAGAAATATGAACATGGCTGGCATTGCTCACACAGGTAAGGCACAGTATCACTACAATGTGACAAAATAATGTGTGGATTTCTTATGAATGTGAACGTTAATCATTACCAATTGATTACACTCTTCAGACAGGATTGCTGTAGCAGGGGAGTTTAGCATATAAGGTACTGTAACTTACTGCAATCTGTTCTCTAGGCTTTGCTGAACACTGCCCAGAGACATCTCTACACATGGCTCTAACACTGGCAAATTTACATTACTGCTGTGACTTCCCAGCTGTGAAATTAGGTCAGCATCACTGCAGTACTCATAATAGCATCTATGATGAGAAAGGACACACTAATGTATTGATTAATGGGATTACTCATCAGATGTTGTGTTGTAATTAATTTCATGTCATAAGCTCTGAATGACACTTCTTCTGAGGCACTAAAGCTCATAGCTACTATGGAGAGGTCTGATTTTTTTTTTTTATTCTCACAAGTGTTCTTGTTAACAATCCATACGGAATCACACACAGATGAGTGCAAACTGTTCTTTCAATTCTGGGAGGTGGGTACAAAAGTACTCTGACACCAGCATGTAACTCTTACAGACATAATGAATACATTAATGGTTTTCAACTGAAAGGAAAAGTTGCAAAAACATTAAGTTGAAATCTGTTTGTGTGGGATGCAAATTGTTGTTAAACTGCAATGTCATAATGAGTGTGGACTAATGTTTCATATCACAGTAATTTACATAAAATCCATGCTAATGTATTCCTGGACTAGATCTAATGTCACACTGTAAACGTGCAAGCTGCTATGATTTGTCAAACTGACTGATTATGCCAGAATTAAATTAATCTTTTCCAGGCTATTTTCCTGCATGAAGAACTAGGTTCAAGGAAGTTGTCTTACCCATAAGCCTCAGTCTCAGAGGATGAGGGCTTGCATTGTCAATCTCTGTTTTCAACAAAACCCTGGCAACAGCAAATATTTCCTCTTCAGTGGAGACGATAGAAGACGGAGTAAAAGCTCTTGTTTTCACTTCAAAGTTCACATTCTTCAGCTTTAAAGTAACTGTTTTTCCCTGTAAAAAAGTATAGCTGTTCTATTATGAGAACTTATTCCCATATATTCACAATTCATCTCTTTTCTTGAAGCCTGTGCATAATATGGACAGAATCTCTCAACTGCACAGTGTTGTACTCAAATACTAGATAAACCGATCCTAAATGTCCTGGGCCAGAGTACTTAGGCCCATTGAATACCTGGATATGTATAGATTCATCTATCCATTTTTTTACTTCTTTATCCAGTACAGGGTCACTGAGGGAGCTGGAGCCTATTCCGGCACACAATGGGTACAAGTTAGAATACACACTGAACAGGAAGCCAGTCCATTGCAGCATATGTATAGATGTGTAAGAAACATTTCAAAAGAAACGACTTAGTCATAAATAAAAGTTTAACTGGGTGATAATATGGGTTTTTCATTCTTTCTGCAGAATTTGCTTGACCAATTTTTAAGCCCTACTTTAACTGTGCCATACTGGGGACCATATTCCAAAGACCAAATTCCCTTTTCAGTCACCGAAGAACCCTGCACAACTTTAGCTTCATTAGTTCCACAGCAATAAAATAGTACAGTTTCTTGAATAGAATCAAAAAGGGGTGACTTTACAACAGCATCACAAACCCCAAAAAATGCCTGAGAATAATTAGTCTGGGAATAACCAACTGAGTTCCAAACCCAACGCTTACCTGCTGTAGCCTGACCCTCAAGATTTCTGCCATCACGAACTAGATCTGTCAATTCAGGGCTCAAGGATACGAGCCCCTTGAGGCCTTTCACCCACCCACTTACTCCAATGGGTGCAAGATCAAAGAGATGAGACTTCAGCCCTCTATCTCTTCACCTAACTACTCAATCCACTTGCTGATTTCAGAGGAAAGAAAAAAAAGCAGCTACAGAACAAGGAACAGGTGGCCTCTATGTCACCTTGGCATCCTTCTGTACGTGACTTGGAATTTAACAGCAGTCAGAGTTATAATGAATGCATGCCGATTATACACTGCCAAGAAGTAATTACAAAGCTAGGTTCATATTCAGGCAGTCTCGCTCTGCCAGGTATATTCGTTAACTGATTGCTTTCTTTCTTTTACCGCTTTAACCGCTGTCCAGCGCGGTTGGAAAGCGGGATATTCTGGAAGGAGCACAAAGCCCTCTGTTTCAGAAATCAGGGTGTTGTTGACCGTAGTAGGGAAGATTCTCCATGGGTAATCATGTACCCCCAATTAGTAAACAAGTAGACATGGAATTCATGCAATTCATAGTTCAGATTTAAAGTATAGTATGCTTTTTCCAATTAAACCAATGTGGGAAAAACCTATAAAGAACAAAAATGTTACATGTGCGGCTGCAGAGCATGGCCCCAGGCAATCAAGTTGGAAGCTGGGTTTCCAGATTCAACAATTTGCAATCATAGTTAATCTATTGCTATGCTACATCATATCACCATCATTCCAATCATTCCATGATTTTAAAGATGACTGCATCAAATACTTCCTTCAAGTTAAATGTTTATTTTTTTTTATCTGAATACCTTTTCATAGTTAGCGAATAAAACTTTTTCTCCTTTCAGTTTGGCCTCAGTTCTCTTTTCAATTAGATCTGTCTTATTTTTTGTTATTTTCACAATGTATTAACAAAAGGTCAGATGATTCAGAAAGGATGTGTTTAAACAAAAGATTACCGTTCTATAAATGCTGAGCTCTTCTGATCTAAACCTGGTTAATAATTATTTTGGCTTTTTTCAGTTTATTTTTCCCTTGGTTGCACAATTGCTTTCACTGCAAAAACACAAGCTGTTTCAATTGGCCTTTGAGCACTGCATTATATCTGACATGAGAATATAATCACATAGCTCCAAGTGACTTCCTATTCTCTGAAAACTCAGACACACAAAATTCTACAGTGTTATAAATCATTTTCCATAGGGACTGCTAATTTAGAAGCTTTAAATGAAATACTGCACATGCAACCATATCACTAGAAAAGACCATAAAGGGGTCATTGCAAGTATTTTTCATTTAGCATAGGTATAAAAGGGATCACTAAAGTTAACAAGTCTTTTTAAACCAAATTAAAATAAATTCTAAAGTGATATTTTATCCCTGGGTTCAATTCTGGACCTGCAATGGCATCAGCATGGAGTTTGTATGTTCTCTCCATATTTGCATGAGTTTTCTCCTACACCCCAAAATACACCAGTAGGTTAAATGGCCTTAATGTGAGTGTGCGTGTCTGTGTCTGTCTGCCCTGTGATGGACTGGTGTGCCTTCCAGGGTGTACCCTGCCTTGCACCCTCTGCTTGCCAGGTTACACTTTGTCTCCTCTGTGATCCTGAAGTTGGAAGAAGCAATTAGAAAATGGATGGATGTTTGGACTTTTTCTACTTAAACGACAAATTCCACATCAGAACAACAGCAGTTTTTTGGGCCAAAACTCAACCTCATTCTTGTAGCTTTTAGCAGACTATAGTGCACGTGACTCCCCTCCGGTTGGATAATCACTTATATAGCTAGATGGGCTGTAGTGGCTGGGGTAATGGACCTCATTCAAAGGTACAGTAGCGGTGTCTGCTGTGGGGACTTGTACCCTAAACCTGCCAGTTATGAGTAGAAAGGCTCCTTTCCTTCTTAGAGGCAAAACGTTTACTTCAGGGCAGCTAATTGCCAGCAGCTAAAACACCCTCCAACTCACGACTGGCAACCCAGTACCTGGATGGGAGACCTCCTGGGAAAAACTAAGGCGCTGTTGGAAGAGGTGTTAGTGGGGCCAGCAGGGGGCGCTCACCCTGCGCTCTGTGTGGGTCCTATTGTCCAAATGTAGTGATTGGGAAACTATACTGTAAAAAGGCATTGTCCTTCAGATGAGACATAAAAAACCCAAGGTCCTGACTCTCCGTGGTCATTAAGCCAGATCATTAGCCAGACAGCCATATCACCCTGCAACTCACAACTGGCAACCCACTGAAGCTAAGCAGGTGTGAGCCTGGTCAGTACCCGGATGGGAGACCTCCTGGGAAAAACTAAGGTTGCTGCTGGAAGAGGTATTAGTGGGGCCAGCAGGGGGCGCTCACCCTGTGGTCCACGTGGGTACTAATGCCCCAGTATAGTGATGGGGACACTATACTGTAAACAAGCGCCGTCCTTCGGATGAGACGTAAAACCGAGGTCCTGACTCTCTGTGGTCATTAAAAATCCCAGGGCGTTTCTCGAAAAGAGTAGGGGTGTAACCCCTGCGTCCTGGCCCTTACCAATTTCCCATTGGCCCTTACCAATCATGGCCTCCTAATAATCCCCATCTATGAATTGGCTTCATTACTCTCTGCTCTTCTCCCCACTGATAGCTGATGTGTGGTGAGCGTTCTGGGGCACTATGGCTGCCGTTGCATCATCCAGGTGGGGCTGCACATTGGTGGTGGTGGAGGGGAGACCCCATTACCTGTAAAGCGCTTTGAGTGGAGTGTCCAGAAAAGCGCTATATAAGTGTAAGCCATTATTATTATTATTATTTTTCAGGGTTTACTCGGATGCCTTAATCACGTGTTCTTTTGAGTCAGCTGCAGCGGGGAGTTAACAGACCACAGGACTGAAAGCTGGTGCTGGGCGTAAAGGACACTCCCTCACCTTCAGTCCTTCTTTGCGTAGATCCTCAGCAAGGTCACAGCACAGCTCATGGCAGAGACTGTACTGATCCTTCGGATTGCTCATTTCACTGAAAGTCCTGCAGGCAGAAACAAAGAAAGAAACAATCATTTTCCATTCTTCAGGGCTGACTACTCTGGAAGCTTCTGTTCCATAACTACAGTCTATAATTCTTAGTCAGTCCGTTGGACGTAAGCACAAGATGACCTGTAGCAACTGACCTACTCAAAAGAATTTAAACAGTGATGTAATTTTACCTTATAGTGGGTTTTCCATTTTATATGGTATTTTAAGAAACAAAATACATTCATCAAAGGTGAATGTGTCTATTTAATATATTACAAAAACAGATTAGAAATTGTTATTTTTATTCCCCTAATACACACAGACTGTACACACTCTAGTTGGAGTCCAGCTTTATCATGGGAAACAGGTGTAACAACATATACATCAGACTGATTACTATGTGCAAATCAAGCCACTTTCCACATCAGACTCAAACAGTACTGACTAGGCCTCCAACAAATGTGTGATATTAGCGAAGAACTTGGCTCACATATAAATTTCAATGTTATATATTCCACTCAGGATGTTGGAAAATAGATCACTTGAAAAGGGTATGACACCTTGTCCACCTTTGAAACAATCACAATGTAGTTCCGTTTTCTCAAAAGAAAGACAATTATAGACAGCTTATCACCTAACAGTTTGTTTTTTCAAAAGTGTACACTAATCTTTTAACTTTAATAACATGCCAAGAAACACGGAAATAGTTCAAAGCAGAAAAAACAGAATAACGTACAATAACATACAAAAGCCAAGTTCAACACATAAAAAGTTTAAAGGCACAGAGAGTCTGCAAACTTGCCGTGTATCCTAACTCAGAACTTTCTCAAACTGTTTCTGTCTGTGTGCTTAGAGAAAAGACTTTTCCTGGCTTTATGAGAACACATTTGAAAAGCAATATCTTCAGAAAGTGTCAAATACGATTATCTTTATACTGCAGCTAGATATTATTTCCCTTTGAAATATAATATTATATAGACTCTTTAATGTAAGTCTTATTTTGCAAATAATACATTATACATTTTAAGAATCACTTAGGCAAAGTTTAGCAATATTTACTAAGGTGTTTTCATGATATACAATAACGTACCTTTCTGTGCTCATACTCTTCCTTTCACCATCACTGGAAAAAGGAAGTAAAACACACTTAAATTTATGCGCATACTTGTAACACTTAAATGTTTTCTAGACACAATCACCTTTAATGAGTCAAAAGAACATAAACCGTTTTACTGCAGTGGAGAATTATACATCTCTTCTTTAAAAACAAAATCCTATTTTTACTATACTGTACTTATTTTTCTTTTGCCCACTAAGATAGTACAATTGAGGCCTTAAAATGAACAGCAAATAATAGAAAGTACAAATGAAAACACCATTCAGTACAGCAAGGTTGAACAAAAAATGCCTACATACTACATGTAAATACACTTTACACACATATATACTGTATATTTGTGCAGGCTGACCTCTCAATACGTGTTGTGCCCAGACCCAGGGATATCTGCATAAATTGATGCCAGGCGATTTCAGAGAAAAGAAGGGAGAGCAGTGCCATCTTCTGGCACAGTTCAGAACAGGTAGTGATGTCCAAAGCCCTCAGCATTTTCTCTGTCACTTTTCCTATACCAGGGACCTGGGGAAAAAAACCCCAAAACTTACAAAAGACATTTGATAAATGTGTACATGTGTTGTGTACTTAAGTCTGCTAACAGGGGGCGTAACAAGAACATTGGTGTGGGTGTGGGGTGCTGGTTTCAAGTCTGTCCCTTTCTATTAAATAAACCTTTATACATATGGAAAAGAGAATATTTCCAGTCAAAACACAGGCCTGACGTACCTACACTTAGTAAAGTAAAAGCCTACCTTCCTAATGGGTAAATCCCTGATGAAGTTCATTACGACTTCTCGGTCTGATGGGATCCTATATTGACCATTTGGTTTGTTCTTGTCACTGCACACTTTTGCCAGCATTGTATTTGGTGCTATGCCTTAAAAAACAAAGTGTAGTTATCTATGATGTAAACAGGTATGGATTAGCATACTTTAATTTATTTACAACAATTTTAACACTGAAACAGAACAGTAAACTGGAATGCTTCTGACTAACCAGACAACTGCTAAATAGTAGGCCTTGTTTGTGAAAGATTTTTTATCCAATCCATAGACTTCACTTTATTATCAAAGTTAAATACAATTATTAAAACTTCAGTGGTGTGCGTAAACTGTGGTCTTTAAGCCCCAAGAAACTCTCGGACCCAAACAATGTCTTGCCGTGGTACCATAAATAAAGTTATCTAATATTCTGATGCAAAGTTTTCAAAACGTTCACCAATATATACATATAAAAAAAAATACAAATAGTTTTCTTCTCTTGCATTGTTTGGGGTTTCTAGTTGCCCAGAATGGTGCACTTACACTGCTTTAAAAAGCATATGGCTCCCATTTCAAGTAAAATTGCTATATAAATTAACCACTGGATTTGTATGTTTTAAAAAATGGTTTTGGCACAGCAAGACTCATCAGGAGCCTGAATAGAAAACGCCAGCTCTTGAAAAACCAATAAGTACTAACACCCTAAAGAACAGATTTTGTCTTACCTGCGCTGGCTGTGAGTGAAGTCTTCTGCTCAATGCGGAACCGCATCTCTCTCACAGCCTCCTCTGCAGAAAGCCCAAACACCACAGGGGTGCCAGAGACCCTGGGGCCAGGAGGACTGTCCTCAAACAGCACAGGGGAGGAGTTCCCATTAAGCCTGTCCGTCTCTGCTGAAAAACAAAGCAGATAAATCAATAACATGTAACACTTCAAGAATATTTTTCTCTCTCCTTATTACCATAACCCTTTTCTAATGCTCTTAAGGAGATTGCAACATTTCAAATGATTAAATGGAGGAAGGTAGGGTTCGTGTCTTTCTCTCCTGAGTGGGAGCAGGAACATACCAAATGTTACAAATGAGATGAGGTATTTTGTCTCATCTAGCTAGTTTGGTACTTAATAGCTAATTGATTCAGATCTCAACCAGCCATTTGTTGTTTAGAAGCCAAGGTAGTGGCTTCAACAACAAGGCTGGAGAAGTTGATCCATACTCTCACATCCCACATTTGGGCAAAACAGTGCCTTCTGTTCTTGGATTTAAATGTACTTTTACCTACTTGTGTCCTCTGGTTAGTGACATGTTACAAAAAAGCTAAGTCTTAAAAATAATTGGTGATTCCAATTGGATGGGAATATAATTAAAAACAAAATGCTAATTCCAAGCTCGCAGCATGTAAAACCTGCTTTTCAAACAACCTGCTACATGTATTCCCAATTGCCCCAACTCTGGATTAAAGACTTGTTTTTATATTTTAATGCATCCCTTTATCATTCAGCTTGTAATGATAAATTAATTTTGGCAGGTGACTAATCATATGGACAGTTATTAAAACTGGGTGTCCTGCAGTACCCTCTGGGAATCACACAGGAGAAAATATGCCTAGAGGAAGCCGTAATTATATGATTTTATGGCTTTCTGCAGGAAGCTTTTGATTTACTTCCCTACAATAATATTACAGAAGAAATTTAATACAAACCCTGTACATCTGCATGAAATACCCAATAAGCACTTCTGTATGAAAATGATTCCATGAGTTGTGGTATGAATCTATTTCAATGAGATTTAAGTCTGGACCATTTCTTACCAAATATTGAACATGTTCTTTTCTCTAAAACTCCAGGATTATTGGTAACTGTATTTCCAAGTGTGGAATATAAAGTATTATACGAGATTAAAAGCAACACTGAATTAGTAAAAGAGCTGAGCTTAGAGTTCGGAAGCAATTCTCAGTACTGGCCTATGTATGTGTGTCATCATTTTCTTGAAGTATTGAATACTGGTTTGAACACTCATTTTGCCTAGGTAAAAAAAATGGTTGGTTTGACACAGTAAATTTGTTTGGCACCTTCAGAAGAATTCTCTGTTCTGGTGTAATATGTCCTCATGGATTCTGGCCAGCTCTGTCTCTGCTCCAAGTGCTCTGTAATGTCCAGATAGGCTTCATCCAGACTCATGGGCAGGAAATTGGGGTCATACTCTGTAAATATTTCCCGCACCTTGGTTTAAAAAAAAACAACAAAAGAAGCTCACAATAAAATGATATTACTGTGATACATCACTTACAAAGTTGTTTCATTAGGCCTAATGGTGACTTCTCAGCTCTAATGTTTTAATGCTCTAATGCTTTCTCCAACCCTTTTCCAGCTCTGCAAAAATATAATTATGTCAATACTGCTTTCTAGGAATAATGGATCATCCCCCGATACAGAAGAAATGGATACAGTGACTACTGCCTACACAGAAAAAACAACATAACAAAATTGGTAGCACTTCAGTACCAAAATGGGAGAGGGGCATCTTTCAATATTTCATCAATAAATGGATTTTTATTCTTTTTCATACCATTTTTGGCACAAATTAACAATAAGGATAATTGGGTCACTTCTGATTATAAAATAGAATTCAGACATTAAAGTAACGTAATATACTTAAAAAAACAAAGACAGCTCCCACACTCCTGTTCACTGACTGGGTCCATCAATGCCTTACCTTCGCATATCTGTGCACCCCTGTGAGCAGGATTAAAAGTGGGATAAAATCAGAGTACTGCATAGATTACTCTCCCACACAATATCTGAAGCTTTTGTCTCTTTTATCAAGTACAAAGTAAAACATCAAAGAATACACTAATTATTCTGTAATAAATAAAACAGTAAAAAGTTTCAAGAAAGCCACAGTTTTTAAGCACATGACCTAAAAGAGTTAGTTGATTACATGCTTCTTCTTAACTCTGCTGTTGCATAATGTTTGTGTTTTTCTATACTGTGTAATTTTTTTTTTATTGTCTTGGACGAATATTTTATTGATCACATATACAGTAGAAATGTTTATCAAAGCAAAAAAATGAAAACAGAAAAAGGGTAAAAAAAAAACAATAACTATTTAATATTTCTAAAGCACAGGGCAGGCTTGAAATCAAAGTACAGCTAAAGAACATAAAGCCACATATTTAAATAATTGAAGATAATCCATTTTCTATCCGCTTCATCCAATCTGGGGTCACAGGGGACCTGGAGTGTATCCTGGTAAGCAACGGATACAAGTCAGGATACACCCTGGATGGGGCAACAGTCCATTGCAGGGCACACAAAGACGCAAACACTCACACCCAGGGCTAATTTGCTCTGAAGCCAATTAACCGTAGCACCTGTTGGAAACCCACGCAAACACGTGTAAACTCCAAGCAGATAGCACCCCAGGTCTGGAACTGAACACAGGGCCCCAGTGCTGCAAGGCAGCAATGTTAACCACCATGCTGCTCAGCACTGCTGCAGTGTAATTTAAGTCTTTTTTATGTTTGTCTATACATGCAGAAAATATTTGTCAGCATGAATATATACTACTTGTATGAAAAATGAAAGTGCATGTTTACAATTAAGCGCATTAATCATTTTTTATGTTTAGTTAATGAGGGAAAGCAAGTGAGATTAGCCCACTTAATGAGTAAGCTGAGAGGCACCAGTATAAGATGGCACTTGTTTTTAAAGTTGGCAACCACTGAGAAAAAAATAAAGCCTAGACAAAGCAGAATATTGAAAAATTGATAATTTATGAATTCCTGACCTTGGTATTTAAAGCTAAAAAATGAATGGATACTGTGCAATTCCTAAAGGGCATTCTTCATTATCAGACTACAGGTAACCTAAAGCAGAAGTCAGATGATTTACCTCAGCACTCATTGCTTTGTATTTATCAAAGTTAGGATGGACTATGATCAGGTTGGGACAGAGCTTCTTTGCAATAAACCCAGGCATTGCAGAACGTACTCCAAACTTGCGAGCATGATAATTAGAAGTTGCCTGAAAAGGAAAATAGAAAGATAAATGATAATGTTCTAAACACTCAAGACTGACAACTGCCCCATATACATGCTAACGAAACACTATATCAGTAGATTAACAACAGTTAAATAGCTCTTGAAGTAAATGGAAAAGAGTAGCCTTTGATCTTAATTGCCAACATGGAAGCAAAACTCATGAAAAACCCCATGATAGAAAAAAAAACAACTGAACGAACAGGCTGCACAGTCTCCAGGCTAAACACTAAACAAATCACCTTCCTGCCTTCACTAAGTGACTGAAACCATATCTATTTTTAGAGTTACTTCTGTAAATATCACTCGTGACTCATTCAGAAAGAACAGCCATCAAGAATCAAATGGTCATACTGCTAATTATCAATGGTCGCTTCATGGCAAGACCACTGTGAAGTGAACGTACATTCAGAAGACAAAATATCTGCAAGATTTGTCAATGCACACTCTCAGACATATGTATGGACACCTTTCATCTCCAGTAATGCTGATCACTGCTGCAGCATATGTAATAGTTTGGGAAAAGAATTTACTGAATACTCACTCATTGTGGAAATGGCAGGAAAGATTTACAGGCAACAAATGTATAACACAGGGAGTGAATACTTAATCCTGCAACTCTGCAGAAATAAATGATCAATAGGTTGTCACAACTCGTATATGTATTGTATATATACACATCTAAAATTATGTACATATTCACGTTTTGACTCATTGTATAAGAATGTATTTTCCCTTTTTGGAACATAGGCAGTGTTAACAGAACAGAGAACTCATGACTAATCAATGTCAAGTTTTGTCGACAGTGTCATTTGGGGTTAACAAGTCTAGAGATGAAAACAAAGCCTAGATCGCTACCAGCATGCCCGTTACTCCCACGGCCATAGGTTTGTCTTTGAGTTCCGGGCGGTCTCTCATTTCCACTGCGGCATAGAAGGCGTCCATGTCCACGTGCACAATGGTGCGCCCCATCTCGCGCCCCCTTTCCAGCTCTGCGGTCAGCCTCTCCACCTGCCGGCCGCAACACAATACCGCCGTCAGCACCTGTCCCTGCCCTGCAGCGCATTGCACCTAGATTAGGTCTAATCCTTTTTAACAACTTTAATCCCCCAGAATATTAGTCATCATCACTTTAAAGATTAGGGAAGATCTCAGAATATAGTTGGGTAAAAAGGAGCATTTTTCAAAGAGTTCAATATACTGACCAACTTTTATAACATACAATATATTGCTGGGATTTGGGAAGCTGCATTTGCATTTCACATTGTCTGTAATTGACATAAATCAAACTAGAAAATTAATCACACAAATGCTACTCAACACTAACTCAGCTTTACTTCGGCTCATTCCAAAAGTCTGAGATACAGGTGATTAAGGAGGGTCAGTATGTTTCTTAATTATAGTGCAATGCTGAATGGCCGCAGTGTTGTCTGATCAATTTACTGTTATCATCTGTTCAGGTATGAAATGAGCACTGTGGGTAAAATATGACTGGGTTGTCCTCGGTTTGGCTAGGAAGTAATCTGAGCTTCATTTTACCCAGGAACGAGGAGATAGACCAGGTATGTGTGTCACGCAGCACTGGAATGGCACTGAGTAACAAACAGTAATAAACAGGGACTGAGTCTATCCTCCTGCTACCCAAGTGAAGCAAAATTAAGTCCTTGCTTAGAAGTTGCTGTGAAATCTCTCAACCCTGTTTGTTGAAATTTTGAGAATAAAATTGGACACTCATGAAACCAAGAGGCATTAAACATGCATTCTCCCATTCCTATGCAAAATTATTATGCATGTTTATGATGAAAGTATGTACAGTATGCACAAATCAGTTAAAATCATTAATTCGCTTCATTTTCTAAACAATCAAACATTTCTTGGAGATGTTTTTGTAGTCACTGCTTGTTAAACATCATGTATGGAAGAATGGGTTGCAGATGTGCAAATATGATGTGTGTATCACGTGGATAATGGTACAAAAGGCCAGGGAAGATGTGCACAACTAATCATTGCTGAATCAATGTTGCACAAGTTTGAAGGAAAGAGGACATTGTCCAGGGTCATCCAACAATTGGGTGTGAATAGTTTGACGATATTGTATCTGCAGTCAAGATACATGAAAAATCATTCATTCCTCCTCTAAATAGCATTCTTTATTTCAACTACTTATTTAGGTAGGTAATAGAATAATGCGTTTGTTTTTATGGGAGGTATGGATGATCTCAGAAGTCTGAGTGCTGCATGGTTAAAGCTGTCTGTGCAACACCCTAATCTAGGTATTGAAAACTGTTATTGATATTTCATTTTTAGAGTGTCAAGGATATTGTTGCTGACTGCATATTTAATTTTGCCTTTAAAAACCACAACAGTAAGTACGCAGTAGACAAGAAGGTAGGCTAGGAAGGTAGCTGCTCAGGAGTCCCGGCTGAATGACTTACCAGCACGAGAAAGAGGTCAGTCAATATTGTGAGGTGCTTTCAGCCTCTTCAAAAGGGAAAGACCGTTTTTAGATCTGTTTCTGTTTGGTTTCGTAGTCACATGCCCGTTTCTTTTTTGCATACTTTGTGTGCATGCAACCATAATGGGGCAACGCTGACTTCATTTTAAATAAAGAGCCTTTGTTTTCACCGATATGAATCTCTGTATAAGCATCTTGCTCACCTCCTCCAGGGCTGCATGTTCAAAAAGTAAACAGCTTGCTTGTGAATACCTTGAGGGATCAACCCATTTCAGCGTCTATTCTTTAAGATCTACTGCCAGAAGCCTTAAATCATCCTTTAACTTAACATCCTGCCAACAAGCCTTGAGACATTCAGCTTTCTTAATTTGTGTCACCCTATATTTTAGACACTTACATACATCAACATAATCCATTAATCCGGCATAGGGCATACTGTAGATGGTCGTTGGGGGGTGCAGGGCCAGTCCACACATTAGACATAGACACAAACATGTACACACTCACACCAGGGCTAGTTTGTCACAGAAATGAATTAACTTACCAGTAAGTCTTTGGACTGTGGAAGGAAACCCATGCAACAAAACATCATTGGGGAAAAGACTCCAAAGAGACAGCACCCAAGGAATAGAACCCGAGGCCACTGAGCTGTGAGGCAGCAATGTTAATCACCGCCCCTATATCAATGATATCCTTAAGATAATTGAACAATAATAATTGAATCGGCTAATGATATACAGCACCTACAGCAGACGTTACAGAGCACTCTACTTTTTCTTACAAAAACAAAGTGATATAAAGACTTAAATGGGACCATGGTTTATTATGTTAAAATCGGCGGAAATTATTCATGATTTTTAAAGCATCTCCCAGTTTTTCCTTTTGCTCAAAGTTATATTTTCTATATCTATATCACAAAACAATTTTGAAACCAAATGGTATGGATGTGGTGGTCATAGTAAGTATTTTCAGAAAGCAGGGGGGGGGGGTGATCTCTTAAGGGGCTCAACCAGAACAAAATGAGCCTCTATCAAACTGGAAATCTAACTGGGCAGCACTAAAATTACTGAGCGCTGTCGTGTTTGGGTGGGGTAGCAAAAGATGGGTTGGGTGCTCTAAAGACCTTGTCTAGTGTTTTTCAATGTCTTCCTCTAGAGGACACTGGTTCCCTGCTGCTTGCATACAGGTCTACTAGTACAAAAACAGCTGGATACCTTATCACTTATGACATACAGTACTGTATGTCTCAGAGGAGGTGCATGTACAATATAACTTCCATTTCCTACTGTTGCTGTAAACTGATATTACCAATAGAAAAGGAACAAAAAAAGGAATATCTGACAATATAAAAACAATCAAAATAATAAATACATGTTGAAGTCTGGAGCAGCTTTTCTTCCCAAAAATGAAATTAACCTTTCCTTTTTTTGATGGTTTATATAGAGAAAATTACAGGATGATAGTTGTTTAAATGTTCAGTTCTTCTGCCTGCTCATTATGATTTTCATTGGCATGCTGATTTTATCTTGGAGGAGGAAAGCAGTACAGGCCACCTAAAGTTTGTTTTTTGCTTATTCGGAAATAAAATGCGTGGAATCATAGAAATGCAGTAGAGAAAGGCTACTGAAAATTTTAGAGCCAACTATACCTGAAAGAATATTTTAAAGCAAGAGATGGAACAAAAATGGGCATCACGGTAGCACAGTGGTTAGCATTGCTGCCTTGTAGTACTGGGACCCTGGGTTCAGTCCCTTAGGTGTTATCTGTTTGGACTTTTTATGTTCTCCCTGTGTTTGTGTGATTTCCCTCCTTCAGTCTAAAGACATATGGTAAGTTAATTGGTTTGTAGGAATATAGACCCTGTGTGAGTGTTTGTCTATGTGTGCCCTGTAACAGACTGGCATCCCATCTAGGGCATGTCCTGCCTTGCCTTACACTTGTTTCTTGCCAGAATAGGTCCCCACGACCCTGTGTTGGATAAAACAGTTAGAAAATGGATGGATGGATCTAGAATGAGCAAGATGGGGTTAATCCTGAAATATGTGTGGAATTCCAGAATAAGGCAGTCTTGCTCATTACAAGGAAGAGCAGTATAAATGTGTGCTAATAAGGGTCTTGTGGTTTCTTACAGTCTTATGATCATTAAGCCTTAATTTGCTGTGTAACTCCTGACTGGCTTGAGGGATAAATATGCCTTATTGCAAATTTATTAGATATGAATACATACTGTTTGTGGTGTAAATAAAAAATAAAAATTGAAATTGCAAAAGGCGATGCTGTCGTCCTTCTCGGTAACCCAAAATAAACCAACGGGCAAAGAATTTATCAACTACAAAATTGTTTTGCCCTGAGCTAGGATCATACTATAAGGGCAGCGTTTGTATTCTCAATTTAGCATTACTTTTAAAACCATTCAGTTGGCAACTCCAGTCACTGCTGAGGATCACAGTTTTAAATGGGTGACCACATATAAAGGTTGGTTTGGTTTTCACCTGCAATAGCAGAACAAACCCATAACAATTTTTGTTCCTGCCCCACAACATGCCAGGAAATCTTTTTCGGAAGACGCACTGTGGAGTGTGTGTTTATTTTTTTCTTTATCTTATCATATACATTTCAACTACATGTATCTCTCCAAGAGAGTTCAGACCATTTTTTCGACACTAAATTGGCAAGTGTTTTAATTAAGATAGGGCTTCATTGTACTATAAAACTCTCACTACTGGGGCAAAAACAGTTTGTATAGTTCAGGTGGGTAGCTGCGTCAGCATGCGTAGGCTGCAAAGGAACATGTAATAGGTTTATTCCATTACGAAAAGAGAAATGAAACACAACGTTTCGGCTGTGGAGCCTTCTTCCGGTGTGAAGTGGAATAAACCTATGTCTTTTTTCCCCACAATTGATAAGCTGTGACTTGAACTATTTAGATAAATAATTTGTTTTTTAAGTTATGTGTATCCTTATAAGTAAGAAGTGAGTTGTTAGTGCACTAAACATTTGAATTTTAACATTTAAAACTGAAAAACACATCTCAAACACGCTCAACAAAACTGATATTCTTTAGCAGTCAGAGCTGGCACTTTGTAAACGCAAACAAATACATGTGCATATCTCAAAATTGTTTAAACACGGCATGGAGTTTAAGTTAACAGCACAAGTGATATAAAATGAATACTCTTTCACATTAGAAATGTCCACAAGGAATTTAAAATTCTGCAAAGCAGCCATTAAACACATCTTTATATAAACA
Source organism: Lepisosteus platostomus (assembly GCF_059453375.1). Classification (NCBI taxonomy): domain Eukaryota; kingdom Metazoa; phylum Chordata; class Actinopteri; order Semionotiformes; family Lepisosteidae; genus Lepisosteus; species Lepisosteus platostomus. Next base: position 46,641,004 of record NC_142614.1, read on the forward strand.
GATATCAGGCTGTAGTGAACTGAATCCTGGGTGTGTAAATTAAGGAAATGTTACTGTTCAGTACCTGCATCTGTGCTTTCCTCAGCTGGTGCTCAGTGATTTGTGTTTTCTGCTGCATCATTCTCTCAATCTTTAGGTTCACCTGCTGCTCCTTCTTGCGTTCATTCTCATAAAACCTCGATCCCTCCACACAAAACAACACAAAACATCCAGATTTTAGTAAAGAGGAACTTGAAAACCCCATCCTTTATTTCAGCAAATCGGCTCTCTGGAGCACATTCTGGAAGATCTAGGATGCTTTTTAGTCAAGAACGAAAACAGGGCATCTTCAGAATAAAGTTGCATGTTGTGTGAAAACAATACATTTTGAAATGAGCCATGAACCAAATTGTGGCGATAAATATAAAATTGCTGTATGCTCCAAACTTATGAAACTGCACTCAAATATACAGAATCAAGCCTGTTCAAGATTCACGATGGCATTGATGATAAAAAGGGTGAAGAAAATCAATTCATTCACAAAGTCTTGTAGTCACAGATGATTATCTTCGAAGAGTTTGAAGATGGCTTGCTTGTACTATGTGAGGTGCAGCTCAGTCACGGTGAGCTCTCTCTGATGCTTTTTATTCTTTGTTCCGACACCTATTTGTTACAAAGTGCTGGGCTCATTCCCAGTTAATGTCCTCCATCTGGTGCAGTCAAGGACCTTACATCTCCCAGGAGTTGATGCTGCATATTTGCTTTTACCATATTATATTAGAAACAGTTCTCTATATTATATTAGAAACAGTTCTTCTGTTGTCCTCTGGTGTGATTGCCTTGGCTTGCCTGGGAGAAGAAATCCCTTTTTAAGGGCCTGGAGTGTGATATGCAGACAGCATGACAAACCCCTAAAGAGCTGATGGTGGATGATCATAGTTTTAGTGCTTGCTGTACCAGCTTGAGAGAGAACACTGATGTTGCCAAGTCTGTGCAGCCACTTGATATGTGAAATCTTCTTCTAAAAGTGTTGGGAATATAATTGTTATGGAGATGTTATGGTTATGTCTCCCCCATGTAAACATTATGTAGTAAAATTGGATTAATGATGATAGACCATCAGTTTCATTTTTTTTTGTCTAAATTCTCAAACATCCACTTCTTCAGGTGACCAAAGACTGCTCCTGCAGATTTTAGGCGATGCTAGACTTCTTCACCAATATCAGCCTTCTGTGAAACATAACTCCCAATGTGTGGAATAGCTACTCATCATGAATCGGCAGTGCTAGGGTGTATGGATTTGGAGCCTGCTGATGGAGAACTGTGATTTGTCCTCTCTAAATCCAGGGTTCTCACATGCCTCAGTAAATATTATGACAATTGTCAGGAGATCAGTTTATGTCAAGACACATAACTGCAGTTATCACCATTTCCATAAGACAGGGTTTGGTTCCAAATAACCTCATTTGCCAATTCATCCAGACAGTTAAAGGCCCCTGGTAACAATGGCTATATTATATATCACTGCATGGTACTGTATATATACACAATAGTATTATAGTACTGCCTGGAATATACAAAAAGCTTGGGAGTGAGAGAATATTACTGATCATTCTTCTTCACGGCAATGCCTGGATTCACTAATATCTTTACATTCCTGAAAGGATAATTGAATATTATTCAACAGACACTGATGAGGACATGCGTCTTGTGTTAATTTCTCAGAACAATTACTTTCTTCTTATTTTTGTGAAGGTTTAGGCACAACAAAATGAACACAGTGACTGTTTTGGTGTTTTTTATTCACTCAGATCACCGAATTGTTAATGCTTTTATAGACTGGAATAGTTTGGCGTCTCTCAATTGAAAACGCATTCGGACATTAACGAGGAAGTTATACAATAAATGTGCTGAGTGCTAGCTATGGTCCCTTTACAACAGGAAAGCTGAGTTTCACCTGATATAATGTGTTAATATACAGCACAAATGGAGCCACTACTTAGATTTTGGTCCCTTTACAACAGGAAAGCTGAGTTTCACCTGATATAATGTGTTATTATACAGCACAAATGGAGCCACTACTTAGATTTTGGGAAAGGCTGCACTTTAACTGCTCCACATTTAGAAGAAATTAAAGTATTAAAACTGTATAAACCTACACACAAGAACCTATTCAGTTGCATGGATTTTCTAGCAAAAAGATGTGCTAGACTGCTGTCACACTACATCTTAAGTGTGTATTTTTTTAAAAAGGAAACAGTTGCCCTATTCAGGAAAGAACAGTATTTGCATATCTATGGAATATAGTCAAGGATGAACTATATATCATCTAAAAGTGTAGATTATTTAATATAATATAAAATATAGCAATAAACAATATTACTGCCCCTCTCTCCTCTGTGCACATGGAGTTTCCAAATGTTTAACTGTATAGTAAATGTATTTTATCTTTATCTTCTGCATTAACACTCAAATGGCCAAAAAATTACACGTTGAAAATATCACCCTTTGTGGTACTTTGGACATTAAATCAACAGAAAATAAAACTTGTGCTTCAGCACCTAATGACATAATCATTACCTACACAGTGAGAACCCTTCTAAACATTGACAATGAACAATTTCCAGGAAATTAGAACTTTTATCTCCCAGACTACTGGACAGCGTATTGCAGGATATTAAGAACAGATAGTAAAATCTTTCATCTATTCCACAGCCTGCCTGCGCTTACCTTTGAGGTTTCCAATATGATCTTGTTGATTTTGTCCGTGTCTATGCCCTCCATTCCAGCCTTGTTGTCATTGAAGGCCATCCTGGATAGGAGACCTCCCTCAGAGCAGGAGGCTCCGTCTGTGTCTTTTGCTACCCTGTCCATCGTTCTTACTTCTGTCAAAGGAAAAATTTACTCTGTTATTGTTATTATTTGGCATAAGTAGTAGTCGCATCCTAATAGTAGAATGGGAATCGATAATAGATGTAGTACATGTTCTTCACAAGAGAATGGCAGTCACATCTCATTTATATTAAAAAAATCTCAGTTTTGAATCCAGACTGTTTTCAACTAACTTTTTTACACTTCAGTTTCTGAAGCGCCTTTAGAAGATGCTGAGAGCTGCTGAGATTAGACTGGGATTAGTTGGGGGTTCTCTCAATTCTCAGTATAATCCTACTGGGAGTTTGCTGTACTGTCAACGAGGGAGACAGCTCATTCAGAGTAGCTCGAAAGTGGCTGGGTCAGACGAGTCTGCCTAGGCTTCCTCATTCTCCCAGAGTGCAGTCACTGGGATCACAGCTACCAGTCAAGGTGTCCACAACACACCATAGGTGAATCTAAATTGGGTGTGTAAAACAGAAATAACTGGCAATTCTAAATGTATTTAAAAAACAGTACTGCAGGAAAAGAGATTCACCATGAATTGGTCACGACACTTACATAGACAAAAATAAAATTAACCAAACCCTTGGACACTCAGATTGAAAAGCAATGAATTGATGAAAAGACAAAGAAAAGCCATCATTTTATTCTCTTAGCCCATCATCAAGGGAAATCCATCATTATTCAGGTTAATTTTCAAATGGAGGACTAAAGCAACAGTCAAAGCAGGGAGTGTAAGGCAGGGTCATATTTATGTAATTTGATAAGTGCAAAAACAGTTGCATACAGCTACAGTACAAACACCAAATGCCCACAAAAACCTACAGTACTCACTTTCCACGTATTATTAATCTTTTTTTTTATTTTGGAGTTATCAGCTAAATACTGGAAGGCTGTTTTCTTTCAACAACAGAAAATAGACTAATGTGCTATAAATATGACTCAAACTATTTGTCTGCTTGCTTATGTTCTGACAGTTTTGAATCTGACATCTCACATAATATTCTGTTTGTGTATCTTTGCATACTGTACATTCCTGTTTCCTGAGGAGAAAAACAGAAGGAAAACGTCCTGTTTGGTATGTGGTGAGTTGTCAGGCTAAAAACCATGCATTCTGTTTCAACATCCATTCTTGTAATACTGTATGGCAGGGGGGTTGCAAAACCTAATAAGTCACTAACAGCCAGTGTCTATGCTTTTCTAAAGCACAAACCGAGTCCATTTCTAATCTGTACAGTGATCTTTTGTTTCAGTGCAACTACACACAAAAAAGCTCTTTGATTAATTATTAAAGAAGTGTACACTGTGCTATTCATTAAGCTTTAATTCTGTTTATACTGTAACATAGTGAAACAGATGTTGAACTATTTTGCAACAGGACAACCTTCATTATTTTAAGCCTGTTAAAACCATCAGTACTAAATCCAGCTTACATCTCAAGATTTTTAAATGAGTCTTACATAATAGGATTCTCTTTATACATTTCCAGTACATCGCTTGGATGCAAATCCTATAATTTCTGTAATAATGTTCATCAGAGATTGGTCTGTCAATAGCACAATTATATTAAAGCATTCCTTCTGCCTAGTGTAATCTAACTCTTGCTGCATCAAAGGCGACCAGAATCATGACTAGAATACCATTAATTAGCAAGTTTTTACATTGCTTCCAAATACTGCAACATTAATCAAGAGTTTATTAACTTGAAACACAAAGTGCACCCTTCAGAAACTCTTTAAGCCCCCTTTTTTCCCAAAGCACTTTCCAGTAAAAAAAGAACCTTACTAGTCCCTCTGCACTATTACTATTTAAAAAATAGCTTTTTTAAATTTTAGCTTTGATTTGAATGAATTTATTTGAATCTATATAGCTAAACCTAATAGATCTTTTTTGTACTCTTATAGTATCAGACCATTAACCAATTTTCCATATTCTCAAATATTGTAACCCAAATATTGCAGTTCTGAAACTAAGCAGTCACTGGTATTAATTCCTACATTTTCAGTAACTGTATTCTTAGAGGAACACAGCGATCCAATGGATAGTGCAGCAGACACAGGGCACAAGGCAGAACTACATTCCGAATGTGATGATAATCCATTACATGGCACACTCACACAGGTGTAATGGGGTTAGGTTAGTGATGCCAATTCATCTAGACAGAATATATTTGAACTGGGGGAGGAAACCCAGCAAAAACACAACCAGAGAGAACATGCAAATTCCATATACACAGCAGCCAAGGCCAGAACCAAATCTATGAACCAAGAGCTATAAAACAGAAGCATAAAAGTCTATAACACAATGCTGCTCCATTGCTATAAATGTATAGTCTTTTATAGTTCATTTAACAAAGATGTTGTGTACCACACTCTACACTCAAAGGCTTCTTGTGCTTTGTTTTACAGATCAAGTTACAGTACAACACTTAATATTGTGAGACTGAGACTGTAACACTAGATTAAAGTGTCTTGTTTTTACCATTTTATATCTGATTTTACTAAACAACTGCAAAAAAAAACATTTCATAATATGGAAATTACCATGAAATACAGATCTTTGAAAATTTTGCTAAGGCAAGAAAAAAAGTATTGTGGCGCTCTTGTGTTCACGGGAGTATGCGCTCTCGCCGCTGCAGCCTCAGGTCGGCCCCCCACCGTCGGGGACTCGAACCCGGGCCTCCGGCGTCACTCAACAGGGAGCCAGCCAGTTAAGCTAAAGGGGAATCTCCCCTCAGAACCGCGCTGGTAAGTCGGATCGAACAATCTGCAATGGTGGCCGTATGCGTTACAGTATTAATCAAATGGTAAATTTTACCGTTTACCACATGGAAAGGTTTAGACTTTTTTAGAAAAATACTTACTATTTGAAAACTCTTTTCTCACAAGTATTCCACCAAGAATATCGATAGATCCACGACTCACTGTAGAAAAAACATAAACTTGTTTGAAAAGACATTGCTCGCCCGTTCATTGAAAGAGAGCATTATCAAGTTGCAAAAGCGTTTTTCTCCTACATTATTCAGACACGGTACTTAAAAAGTCAGTTAGCTATTATGAGCTGTTAAAAACAGTCACATCATTACAAATTAATATGGTTCTCTCTCTAAAGTGCAAACTATTAACCACCTACTCTGCTACAACATCTGCTAATGCAGTAATTTGGGTCTATATTAATAACAAATCTGCTATTTTAGCTTAATATTAATGATGGAATACGATCAATGCTTCAACAGTTCTTTTGGGGGGTATTATAGAAAAGCCCGTCTTAAGTGCAGTAATGGAGCTGTCTGGACTATCATTTCAGCAGAGGTTTATAGTTCAAATTTTAACTGACAACAACTTCGATCCTTCACGGCTGGAGCGAGTGTCAGTAAAAGTGGAGACGTTGGACAAGATGTCACTATCAGTCGAGCCAGACATTATTTTAGACTTTGTGTCATTTTACATTTTCGAAATTCAGAAAGGAGATTTTTTTTCTTCCATCCGTGTAAACATCTTCATTACTTAATTAAAACACTATCACAAAGGAAAAGAAATGAAAAGAGGACTTATTTACCTTGGTAAGCAACATTACGCTGTACAATTAGCAGCCTATGTCTTACATGTCTTACGTGTAAATACCCATACACTTTACTTATTATAGTTGTACATTCTGCTTCTCTTCAATTCAAATTTAAAACGTTTCTTTAAGCGCCAATAAAATACAATGTCAACTTCCTGAAACCCGGAGGCTGGCTGGCGCAGAGGCTTTCGCGTTTCCGCTACCACGCCTCCTCCTGAGCCAGTAACAGACATATTTGTTGAGGGCAGATTAATGTAGTGAAAAATGCACATGACCTTTTTAGTCTTCTATTTTTGCATTTTTAGCTTTACATATTGAAAATTTTCATTTTATCCTCCAGCTTTATTTAAATGATATTATCAATTTAAATAAAATGCCATTTGTAAAATAATATTAGGTATAAAATAACAAAATATCAACGCCTTTCAGCAGTTTTCAGAATAATTTCTATTTTAATTCATGCTAACACAATCTTCACCGGCAGTCAGTGCCAGTTTAATCTCTTAAACATCTGCAAAAAATTCAGTCTGAATAAAACTATTGCGTTTTTTACGCTTGTCAGCAGCTCCGGGTTTCCGAAATGTGCTAAACCAATGCATTTGCAAAGTTTATCTCTTAATCCTGACAAACCAACATGTACGCTCTTATGATAGGCGTTGCGAGAGAATCCACTCTGGGGAGACTGTCCTTTCGGAAATGGGCAGAAATTAAGGCTAAGTGACGCCTACCACCCTGTACACAAGCGACAGAAATAGGGAATAGCAGAGTGCGCATGAACACCCATTCATGCCTGTAAACTAATCCTCGAAAGTGTGAGAGAAGCAAAAACAGCCCTTGCCACTGCCCGCGCCCCAGTGACATCCTTGACAACCGTTGCCACTTAGACATCGATTCTCGAATGACACTTCCTAATAGGTTCACCTCCCCAGCCGGGATGGTTCCCGTGACGTCAGCTTCAGAGCCAGCGCCCCTCCACTGTCCGTGGCACGCGCAGCACACGCACGCTCAGGAGGGCAGGAGAGCGAGGGACGTCAGAAAAGATGGCGTCTGTTTAGGCCAGTCGGTCTCGCCCCCTTCTCACTCTCAGCTCGTTTAACACAGGGCTCTGTCGAGGAGCGGAGAGAGGGATTTGCGCATTTAAACCAGTTCTCCCGTGGACTTGGACGAGTGTTGTTTTAGCTGCTGAAGTTGTGACTCTTTCCTCGCCGTTGTGCTTTTTCACAGCTTCAGTGAAACCGATGAAGGGGGCGGGTTTTGCCGAGAGGATCATTAATAAGTGTTATTAGTTTTTATCCAGGTGTATCAGCAGTCATCGCCTTTGACCAGTGTTGTCTCGCATTTACCGAAACCCCGTTCTCTTTTTTTCCCTTGGGATTTTTTTTTGTCTGTCTGAGTTTCGCAGACTGTTTAGCACTTCTGTGATTCCTCGTATTTGGATTTTGCGTTCTGTTATCGCCGAGACGCGATGTCGGACAATCAGAGCTGGAATTCTTCGGGGTCTGAGGAGGATTTGGAAACCGAATCCGGGCCGCCTGTTGAGCTTGGTGGGATCCTTAGCAAGGTGAGGCAGCGGGTGGGGGAGATCAAATCCCAACGCCAGGTTTGCACTCTAAAATTCCCGATAAAAAGGAGGAATGGTTTTGCGTTAGTGGCTCGGATGGCTAGGGTCCGTCCCCCGTCTCTTAAACGGCCAGGGGTTCGCCGTCGTCAATTTTCTGATTCAGTTCAGACTTTGGCTTAGAGGGATTTCAAACTGCCGGAGAGATCGGTCAGAAAATAAAATCGTTCTCGTGTCCTTCAATATCCGGCTTGCCGAAATCGACATGCAGAAAATGATGTAAAAAGTGTCTTGACTTGTTTTAACTGTGTGAGTGCTTTGGAAATGGGGAGTTTTCCACTAAATGCTGTAATGGGATGTCATTGTCCATCTTTTTGTTTTCCCGAATACTTTGATTTAAACCACCCGATTGCTAGTAATTGCCTAGCCAAAAGCCTAAGCAGTTTTGATTGCAATCTTTTAGTCCGTATAATATTTTTCCTTATCCGCACATCATCACGTGCATCATCTGGTCTGTCAACCGCCCTGCAATCCGGAGAGCGAGCAGAGGCCAGTGTATTAACGCACTTGGCCCATATGGGTGTTATAAATGATCGAATTCATGATCAGTGTGCTGCTTTTATGTGGCATTGGAAAAAATAAACCTGTTTGCACCCGAAGCAGCAAGGACGTGAACATACTTTTATAGATTAAACTAGGGTTGGAAAAATTAAGACTTCTCAGTTCCTCCGCACATGATGTCTTGGATATGAATCTAATCTGCTTTTGCATGTTGGTGCGAAAACAGATTAGCCTTTTCGAGTAAAAGATCTGCGCAGTTGTTGCTTTAGGGAGTTCGGTGAGAGAGCCCTATAGTGTAATAAAAATGTTTTTTAAAAAGTTCCGACACTTCCTGCTTCGAGGAGGATGGAGGAATTGTTACGGGTGGCGTTGAAAAGCAGCGAAATTGACAACCTGGTCTAAAAAAAAACAAAAAACACGTGATCCGACTGAATCGTAAACGCTTTCTTGACTTTGGATAACAGGTTTATTTTCCTATCAGATTCTAACCCCCTGCTCTTGGATTTCACTGGGACACAGCTTAAATGTTTGTTTTAATCGAGTCTCACTATGTGTAGTATATCAAAGGCTGTTTTCAAGACCGGCGGTGATTAATCGTGCCAAAATCTCATCAGTGTGAAATGTGGACATGTCAACAGCAAAACCGTTTTGTTTCCTATTTGACGCCCAGTCGTAACCTGTCACGCCTGCGGACCTTATCATAGAGCAGTAATGTGCAGATCATGATTCCGACCTCGTGTGTGTGTGACTGAACACCCTTAATTTCATGTGATTAGTCTCACAGGTATTGTCGGCTACCATAAATTAAGCGTTGAGGTCAATGTTAATTCATTACAGTATTCTTTAACCCACAGAGACGGAGTTTAAACATGTGGCGCAGAGAAGAAAAGTACCCTAAATAAAGCAGCGACCAACAAACGTAATAAATATTAAGACGTATGGATTCATTTAATCGTTTAAATAAAATGCGTAGGTACCTGACATTATCCCCCTTCCTTATTGATCGGCGCATCGATAACTGCATTGATACTTTTCGAAACGTTCTGTTGCAAACTTGAAATTCGCAGCCCTAGTTTTTCAGTTTTCAACATTTAGATACAGAATGATTTTTTTAAGGATCCTTTGTGGTTTTTTTTTCTTTAGTGGACCAATTACATCCATGGATGGCAGGATCGCTGGGTGGTTTTAAAAAACAACACCTTGAGCTACTACAAGTCCGAAGATGAGCGGGAATATGGCTGCAGGGGATCTCTGTGTCTCAGTAAGGCTGTCATCACGGTAAGGCCTTTTAAGGCTTTCTCTACTGCCTGCATTATTGTTTACTCTGATAGGCATCTCCGCATAAAGTATGTCTTCAAGTCTGACATTTAGGGTTCTCCAGGTGTTTTAGTAAGGCATCTGACTTGATATGTGGTTTATACCTGTTTCAATAACACATTTTTTTTTCAGCGGCACAAAGGGATTCTGGTATGGTGGTAGCTGTCTTTTAAGGAACACTTAAGCTAGGAATGCAAGAAGTGCTTTCAGTTTGGTGTCCAGTTGTCTAGCATGTGAAGGACAATTTACGCTGTCAATTTCAGTTCAAATTCTAGGAAAACAAATATGTAATCCCCTAGTCTCTCAAACTGTTTCCTGTAACTGCTAGTTTATGTTTTTATTTCTATTACTATACATGTTTTGGAGACACTTTTTCACTTCAGAATTTCCATACTCGGTTTCTTCCCTGCAAAGTATTCAGATCCACTCCTTTTAGCCTTAAGCATTAAACTGCTCTGGTGCAAACAGCAGAGGGTTTTGATCCAGGCCTACATAATAACCTGTAGTCGTGCATGTGGCATTTCAGCAACAGGTTTTGCTGGTATGCACCGTCAGAAAATGGTATTCTTCTAAAATACAGTATTTATCAGCAAGTGACATATTCTGGATCAGCAATATCCCAGATGTTACATTCACCCTGTTTCGTATTTAGAGGTTTTCTAATCCACTCAGACTTACCTTTCATTACCCACTTTGATTTGAAGTGTGGTTGACTGACCTAGATTTTACTGTTTTTTTTAGGATAACGGCATTCTCCAGCAGTGCCGTGACAGATGAGCCTCATATGTTCGATTGGGAATTCTTGTATTTGTTTGGATAATCCCAAATGTACCAAAAGTCCTCAAATTAGGGCACTTAAATCACTTTTCCATATTGGGTGAGTGAGGGCATCTTCCCCTCCCTCACAGCATATAAACGGATTACTTTGGCAAGTGGCGTACTGTAACAGTGCAGTGCTAGATGTACTACACGTTTCACATTTCTGTCAACAGTAATTCCTGCCAAGCATGTGAGCGGTTTCTTTTTTTTTTCAGATATCCAACTGTTTTTGTCAGCAGTACTCTTTGCAGTGACCCATTAGAACAGGCATGTCCAACTCCAGTTCTCCAGTCCTCATGTGCTGCTGTACAGCACGCTTTGCAGGTCTTCCAGCTTCCTAAGAACAAGAAAAGGTTTAATTTTTTCCAGTTTAGCAAAATATGAGTTCCATTTGGTAATTAAAGCTTCAAGTGGAAAGAGATACGTTATGCCCCTCCATGGCTGGAGTTGGGCACCCCTGAATTAAAATCCTCTTTGTTTCTTTTTCAGTGTGGTACAAGCAGCAGGAAAATACTTTTTAGCATCCAGCTGCAATTTGAATTGTGGAATGATATGTATTTGGCATTTCTGAAGAGGTTAGAGCAGGGAACTCTTAAAAAAAAAGGTAGAGAGAGTATCTGTTTTGCTCTTTCTGCTTTCCAGTACAGAATTAACCTAAGTTTTGCTAGATTGTGTTATTCTGCTTGTGGTTGCCAAAATCGGATAGAAAGCCCACCACTGAAGACTAGTATGAAGATGTTAACAAAAGCCATATATCTCAGGCATGGTGTAATGCTGTCTCAGTCACTCATATGATTGAGAATTCTGGTAAAACATAGCCAAGTTTGTAGCATCAGTGACAAATCAGATACAACAGAAGAGGGGCTAAAGTCTGAACTGGCGAAGATTAATGTAAACGTCAAAGGTAATCATTGAGGTGCAGAGTTAAAACATTTATCTGCATTGCAAATCATCATACTTACTGTATAGAGGAGAAATGTTACAGCTTCAGATTTATGTTTTGCCTTATCTAAACTTATTTTAATTAGCATTTTAACGGCTTTATATTCAAAGCTTGATAGACATTCAGTTCCTTATACAAGTTTTTTCTTTAATAAGAAATACTTATATAAATAAGAATATAAAATAAGCAATATAAGAAATAATCTAAAAACGAGGATCTGGTTATTCACAATTATTCAAGTTAATTTGTACTTCTAGGGGGACTTTGTGTGAACAGTTATTAGAGGATCTTGTTAAGATTGTTTGCAGCATGTACATTTCTTTGCATTGCAGTGTTTTTATTGTTAAATCTTGATCTATTGTTATAACATCTTTTACAGATTGAATCATATTCAATAAATTTGATTCTTTCATGCAAGTTGTGGTTTAATTCATATAAAGACAACCAAAATACCGTGTTAGTTTTAGCTGTGACCACTTACAGAACTGACTAAAAAAGTCATTTACCTCAAAATGTTTTTGTAGTTGAAAATGTCCAGTACAGAAAGAAAACGGAAACAAATTGGTAGCCAAGTTAGAGAACACGCATTGTTTCGTCATTTTTTTGCTGTTTGTCTGTTTCCTAACAAGCTTCATTTAGTTCTGAAATCGTTTTTGAGTTCCTGTTGCTTGACTTTGAAAGTCCCTGTGAGAGTCTGTGTGTACTGTAGGATCTTGTGTACCTGTTCAGAGTCCAGTCTCTCTTGTGGGTACAGGGCTTTAATGCATTGAAAGCCACTGATTGTAGAAATGCATGCCTTCAGGTGTTGCATTCTTCAAATAGCAGGATTTTGTGGTAGTTTTACAAATTGCACTATGGTGGCATGTAGTGTTCCAGCTTCAACAGTTCTGTTCATTGAATTTTTTATAAAAAGAGTCTCATGGTGATTTACTAAAAGGAAACAGAAGCAATCCTTTTTACAGCATTCTTTTAAGTTAGCTTTTGTGCATTTTCAGATGGGGGAAAAAAAGTTTTATCTGTAGTCACACGGTTCACAATGTGCAATCTTATTAAACGCTGCTGGGCAGCACATCATTATCGCTTCATAATTGAAGTAGCTAGAAAAGCATTTGAGGACAGCTTTATTGATAAAATGGTAAATGGAAGGGCATATTTGAACATCAGTGATGAAGGTTGGGTACAAGCCTCAATTTTTATTGGTCATTCTTAATACAGGACATAAATGCATTATGTCAAAAAGCCAAGTAGATTGATTTCTCATCTTGTCTTTACTTTTTCCTATCTAATGCACTTAACCCCTAGGTTAAAGATTATTTCATGTACTAGTTTGTGATGCAGTTCAGTGAATCTTCTGTCACAATTATCTATAAGACTGTTCTTGGTTTATACAAATCTGAATCATTTGACTTGGGTATGCTACAAAGGACAGCAAAATTCAACTTCTCACTTCTCAAGGTCATTACCAGATATTTGTGGAGGTGTTAACTAGGAATTCTAGGTCATTATAACTTCATCCAAAATCAAAGATGGCTCTGATTGGTTGCAATTTTAGTAATCAACATGTAACTCAATGTAATGAAATTGAAAATCTACTCGATTGTTACTTTTTTGTTTACTCTCAGAATGCTACAAAAAATAGTGTGCCGTACATTTGACCTTTGGATACTTTGGGGCATTTTAGGTTTACTCACAACCATACATTTTCTTCCATGAAATATTCAGCTTCTTCAACGACTTTCTGTATTTGTCAGGGTAAATAGAGACGTGTTGTTCTTTCATATATTGATTTATACAGTGATGTCTTATACAGTAGATTTGTTTCATATAAAGGTTATATAAGTTTTCAGTGATGTGAAACAGTGAACCTATTTTAGTTAGCAAATGATAAACGATTAGTTGTCAATTTATATTGTGGAAATGTTGGTAATGTGGCAATTACTTAAGTATGTAGGTATTCCAAAAGTAAAAAGAAGCCACTATTAAAAGTGTAACATTGCAGACAATGGAAGTTGATTTCTAAGCAGCACAATTCAAAATGTTATACCTAAACAAACCTCAGGATGATGCTTTTATCAGTGCTGTTTATGAAACTTGGCATTTTGGATTTTTACATCTAGAAAATTGATTCATTTATATAGTCATATGCCATTGACGGTCTACTCGAGGAGCATGTGGTATAGCTGCACTGCAATTTAATTTAAAGCTTCTTAGAACATACATATTTGGCTTTTATCCAAAATGAAGGGAAGGTTTTAACGTTCTCCATTTGTTCATTATTTTGGTGTTTTGTTACAAGAACGTTTGCAGCCTGTCTGGTGCTTCTCCTGCTAGTGAAACATGAGAATGAAGAACTAGAAGTGGAGGAAACAAGAAGTCAAATAGAAGCTGTGGTGAGGCCAGTCAAGTCTGCACAAGCAATTTGCAGTTCCAGCAAAACCCCATTACACAAGGCACATTTCGTTCTGTATTGCAAACACACAAAACGTGAAAGGCTTCTGTTTTGAAATCATTGGTGTCTATATCTGTTGGTTTTGTAAGATTTAGGATGATTTTTAATCGGTTTTAATACCAGCCTTGCGGAGATTGTAAAAAAAAACAAATGCACACTTAATCATGCGCTAGGTTTGCTTAGTTATTGTACTGTTTGGAATTCTCGTTGGCAGCCATTCGTCTCTGACGAATATTTCAACACCTGTATGTTTAGACATCTGTTTTCTGTTTAATGTGATTTTTTTTTTGAAATGTATCCTCGTTTTAGCATTTCATGTTAAATTAATGTGAATGAGAACTCTCTTCCATTACCTTTTAAGTGATAGGTTTAAAAAAAGAATGACTTAACCAAGCTTCTCAAGTGTGGAGGAGGCCATACCATGGCCAGCAGGCCACATAAGGCCAGATAAACAGTGTAAGGCAACCAGCAGCATCTCTTTCTGTTAATGGTCTTCGGTGACCCTTACAGCTTCAGAGCACATCCTGAAAAAGCATGTCTTCACCAGCTGTCTGACCCTTTTCAGATTGCCTTCCCTCTTTGAATAGTATATTCTCCTGCCATCGCCACCACAGACATGCAGAAACGCTGGCCGCATAAAAAGCAAACAGCCCCAACAGGCCCCAAACAGGCCCGCACACTCCCCCATGACATTTACCTAGTAGTCCATCAGAAATTTTCCAGGGGGAACTTATAAAAGGAAAATATTGAGACACATAATTAAACAGAAAGTTGTGACTAGCCACCCCTTACTTAGGCAGTAAGCTGTTCAGCTCTATTATACAGTATAAAGCATTCGCTATTAAAGACAAGAAGGAGAACATTCTGATTTATAGTAATAAACATTTGTAATAATCGATATAGGAATCCAGCCAATTTGACTCAATGCTGCAGAAACAAATTCAAGAACAATGCCATTCTAAAAATATTGACGTCAGCTCGATTGTTCTTGAAGTTAGAATGCTTCAACAGTGTACACAGAAGATTATCACTTCTTGTGAAGAATAGGGCTCAATGTATGACACAAAACGTGAGCTAACAACTAGAAACCGATGCACGTTAGGCCTTTGTTGCTAGACAAGTTTGATGGAGGGAAAATGCAAATAACCGCTAAGGAGTTGAAAAATGGAAAAATGGAAAGATGATAGAATATGCAGCTGCAGGTTTGCTTGGGAAGACTGAATTGACAGTTTCTGGGTCTGCCTTGATTTGGATGTCAAGGCATTTCATATCTAAAGAGATGACAAAATATTCCTTAACATGCATCTTTCCATGGCATATAGCGCAATGGACCATTTTATACTAATACATATTCATTAAATCAAAAGTTCAACTTTAACTGTGGCTTTCATTTATATAGTTAAGGAAATGTAACCTTTATCTTCCTTCAAAGTGCACTCCAGCATGGTAAGTGGCTAAGGCAGGATTTCTTTATAGTATTGAAGAAAAGTGTCTATAGAGGCCAGGGTCTGTAATGGGGTCAAGAACCTATGAGAGATAAGTGAGCATTCCCCTTATGAAAAACAACCTTCATCCCTGATTTTGGGATCAAGAATAAGCTAATATTTTTCCTTTGATTCAAAGTATTTGCTAGGTTTCATCTTGCTGCTTTCTGCATTGCAATATAAATGCTAGTTTTAGTGAATAGATTCACATTCTTTTATCAGCATGAATTATTTTGTTTGAAAAAGCCTAGCAAAGACTTAATGATTTTTTCAATGGTTAGATGTAGCACTTGTGCTACAAATAAATATTGTTTGCCAAATTGGCTGGCAATAAATGTAAATACATTTTTAGATTAACTAGTATTTTTCCCCTTATTTAAGCTAAGGGTGTAATTTAGTTACCCGTCCACTTTCCTTAAAATACTCTACTTATACCATAAAACAGAATAAACTAATGTCTGGTTCTACACTGGAGCAAATGGCAAGACTTGATGATGATTCTCTTCTTTACCACAATAACACATTTATTGTTACCATCTGAGGAGTAGAAACAAATAATACCTCTCTTGTGTGCCCCTTATGGTGGAAAAACTGCAAATATATATTTTACATGCAGAGAATACAAAGAATTGTTTTTATATTGTGTTGTTTTAAGCTTCAGTTACTCTGTCATGGGCATCAGTGTGTTTGTGAGTTTCTTGATTATCATTTTCTGCAGATTTGGTATCATTTATTTCTCCAGTCGTAGCTAGTAACATACTTGGTGAAGTGTGCACTAGAACTTTCTAACAAGGTGGAAATTTTTCTGGGCTGTTTAAGAAGGTTTGCTTTTTTATTTGTTCAGCAAATAACCTCAGTGTCTGTAATGAGGAAACATCTATATTCGGATGTCAGTGGATGTAAAATGGGCAATGGAGAGACTGAGTTTAACCCTGAATTTTTTAATGTTTTGGCATTAAAATATATTTTTAAAAATGGTTTTGTTGCTTAGTAGTGAGACAAATGCTGATAAATAAAATGCATCATTTTGGTTGTTTTAAGGAAACATGATGGCCAAGATAGCACAGCCATTATGCTGTTATCTTCCTATGCAGCCTTCTGCTTTGGATACTTGAGGTACTCCTGCTTCAGTAGCCCACCAAATTGAAAAGATGTTGCAGACAAAGTGCCTTCGCACATTGTTACATATTTAAACATTGTTTAGGTCCCCAAACTAATAACTTGTTTATTCATTTTAGAACTCTGTAAAAGCTCCGATATAGGTTCACATATCAATATAAATACTAGTTTTAAATTTATATCCACACAGATGTAATTCGTTCTGTAGACTGCAGTGATCTTGCAGTGCACCATGTGGAAACCCTGACCCACTGGAGCAAGCAGGATAAGTTAAAGAATTCCTCTGCAAGAACTATTTTATCACCTTATGCAATACTAATCGCAACTTTGCATATGTCTGATTTATAGAGGGTCCTAGCGTTGAGTGATATTATTGATACAGCTGTTTTTCACTATACATTTATAGCATTGGGGTTCAATCAATTTTTTCAATTATAAAGAGACAAAATTAAAACTTGCTCTTGATCTTGAGCACTGTATTCATTTATTGAGTCAGTATCACAGTTGCATTACACTAGGTAATCATTCATCAGTTACTGTGTAAATGGACCACTGCAAATTTTGTTAAAGAATATTTAGTACCGGGTTAGGTACAGAGAGCCACCTTCCATTGTCTGTCTCATCTTGGAGTGGGGGAAAGGTGCTAAACCAGTTTTACATTTTAACAGCTGTCTCTTGCCAAGGCATGTCTCCATTGTGCCTCTGCTGGACTTTGGCTTTAATCATCCCTGCAATGTCACGCTCCCTTTTTGCCTGGACTTTGGAAGTATGAGGGGTTTTTAAAACTGCCTTTTAACTGAAGTGTGAAATGTAAGATCAATACCGTAAGAGTGCTCCTGCTTAACTACTCTGGGGGTTATAGTAAATTAATATGTCCAGGAAGTATATTTGTATTGCACAGATTAGCGGTTATTAGCTATATTGTTGCCGGTTGTTTTGTAGCTACTATTGTGATACAAACTGATAACATGTAACATCTCTATAAACCTAAGTAATGACACTCGGTTAAAAATCAGTAGTGTTTTTCACCTGTCGAGATGGTCTGATGTTCAGTGATAGTTAGCAGCTGATTCAGTATTTCAAGTTGAATAACTATGAAGAAGCACCAGCATTCATGGTGACAAAAAATATGATGGTTTATACATTCATTCCTCATAGTTTAAGAGTGTTTTTACAAACCTGGTCCTAGGTGAACATTGAGATATATGGTAACTACACATCAGTGAAAATGTTGTCCATAGTCTGTTTTAGTAAATTATCTGTTTCTTCTAAATTTTCTCAGACCCTTGATACTTTCACAGGACACCAGGAACTCCTGTAAAATGTCAAATGTTGGCATCCTTTGTATTTCTCACACATGCATTGACCACATCAGTGTTTGCTGGAATTGCTAAAAAACGTTTCCGTGGTTTGACAAAAGGACAGAACTATTAAATATGAACTTTTTAACAATGGATTTGAAAATAGGCATTACGTTACATATCGGCCAAGGAAACATGACCTCACCAAGATAATGGTGTCCTTAAAAAAGTACTGCAATCGGGCACTCCCAGTTTCAATTTAACAAAATGCTTAATTCTCATCATACTTATTGCCATTTGTCCTTTTTAATGATGATAAAGCTTTGCCTGTTATGTATTGTAAATCTTGTAGAGTTAGGAAAAGGAATTAAATGCGGCTAGTTTAACAGTTGTTCAAAAACTCCATCTCAGACTGCATATTCACACTGTATAAAACCAGGACCTGATCAAATGCAGTGATTGAGTGATCAAAGGACCTCCTATGCTGTTATGCCCGTGGTCACCCTGAGAACATCAGTAGTACGTCTCGCACGTCACTCAGGAAGAACATGCTGGAATCGGCAAGACTGGGGGAAAAAAAGAAAGCAATATGGACAAAGTTAAAACTTTATTTTGAATGTTGCAGAGAAAAAGACTGCTCATTTTCTGTAGGGAAACTTTAATGTTGTTTTGAAGAAACTTAATTATAATGATTTTTGTAGCGCCATGTACAGTAGTTAGGCAGCCAGCAATGAAAATACAATAACATTTTCCCCTTATAATAAACTATAAATGATTATGTGCTTCAGTTTTACAGTTGCTGTGTAGGGTATTGCACTGGCTCTAAACCCTGTGCTCTCTTTGGCCTGTTGCTTCCTAACTTCTATTTGATTTTCTTCATTCTGGTGTTATTCTCACATCTGAGGGGGGGAAAGGGTTAGAAATGCTCGGCTAAGGTAAAGTTGTATTTGGAATGTCATTTTAGCCAGTTGTTTGCTTTATTACTCAGAAAACCAAATTCAGCTGACCCCTGAATTTATTTGCTGGTTCTAAGGGAAAGGTGTTTGTATCCTAGGAATAATTAAGATAAATTTACTATGTATACAGCTGGTGTACGTACAATTATGTTGATTTAGAAAGTTGTGCCAGTTGGCCAAATCAAGTCATTTGCTGAAATTGCATATTTATTTTACAGTTCAACTGTTTGTAATTACTTTTGCGATGTAGTTGAGATCAATGCAATCTAACATTCTTTTATAATCTCAAGTCAGTTAAGTGTTTGGATGTGTGACCATTTCTCTGGAGTTGAGAAGTTGAGTTAAGTAATGATTACTTGAACTTACGGGAATGGTACGTAGGTGCCTTTAGACCTTATCTTCCTGTATTCTAGTGACGTGTTGCATCGGAACTTCATCACTGACGTGTGTAGCCTTAATTTCATTTCATGCGACTATCATGTCCCTCTTGCAGACTGGAAAAGGTGTGGTATCAAACACGTAAAGATTAGAAGCCTGGAAGATAAACAGTTGAAAATGGATTGCTCCAATTGAACCATTTAGGTTTTTTAAAAAAATTGTATTAATGGAAGCCATTAAAACAAATTTCATATTTCAAAGGAAAACCACTTATGGGCTTCACCAGAACCTAGAAATTGGCTGGGGTTCGTATTCAGTCTGTTCTTATTGGTATAGGGTCTTTAAGCTTTACTGTAGATATAAGCATTTCTGTCATATTACAGTAGGGCTTCTGTAATTGTTTACTGTACCTGGCTGGGTCACCATGACTGAGCAAACATTTTAAAAATGTATGCTTTGCTTTTCAGTAGAGGTGTTGGTTAGATTTCTGCAGTGCGGTTTTTCCATGTAAAAGGTATTCAAATGTCAAATTAACCAGTGGACATAAAATCCTGTACTCTTGTTTTTAGACTTGCTGATAATTAAGAGTGAACAGTTAAACAGTCGCATTTCAATTTGAATCCAGTAACTATTGATTTAATCCAAGAAAGCCTAGGATATTTATTTTTATTTTAGACATTATCTGGTTTAAGCCCTGAGCCAAGTGGCTATGTGCTGTTTTGCTTTCACTTGACACACTTTATGTACCCGATTCTATTTGTAAGAAATGATCTTGCATTAATATGGGGTTAAAAATGTCTTCTGGATTTTATGACATTACTTGAGTTAAGGATTAACCCACCTCATAACTTTATCCCTTTGTGGCTCATAACAAATGCTCTGAGCTTGGGCCTCTGCAATAATTGCAGCTGTTCTCCAGCATTCATCTCTGTTACCTGCCTCAACTGGTTTCAAGCTCCAAAGGGCACAGTTTTGAAAGCTCAGCTCTTCTTCAGTACAATAGATTATAAGATGATAAACCATTGCAAGTGTCCATGTGCATCGTATTGATGAACATGAAGCGTGTAGCTCAGTGACTTGTAGAGCAACACGGTAGTCGTAGATAGAGGGGAAATGCTGAACTCGATGGTTATAATGTTTTATAATGAGTTCATTGATAGGACGTCGCATATTTTTAGCCTTACATAGAATATGTAGAGAGGTACCATAGAAATACATGTTTTCCCATTCACAGAACTACTATGGACCTTTTATATTTTTTTCCCCATTGTGAAATTGTTAATAGTTTCTCAAAATTGCTGGTTTATGTATACCTGGGTTTATTTCTTTTTCAACTGTGAAATAATTGTATTCGTTGCAACAGGTTTCAACATACACTTTGCTGTGAAAAGGCTTTCAGAAAAATGAAAAAAATGATAGTATCCTTTTCTATAAGGGGAATTACCTCAATAATAGAGATACATCTTGATTTCTAGGAGGAAGATTTGGGAGGTTTTCACAGCCACACTTTTGATGGCTTAACCTGAGTTGTGCTGCCCCCTCATAATCCAATTATTTATATAGTTGTATTTTTTTCTAACTGATCTTGCAAGAAACAGCGCCTCAGAATTCAACTCCACTTGTTTTAATGTCCTGGAGCTGGTTGCTTCTTCCTAGACTTACTCTATATGAAAATGCATGGATACATGTTTTAAAACGTGCATTTTCACTGTATAGACAATTGCATGATCTATAAATTTCTAGTTTCTGTTTTATATAATATTATATTGGTAGCCAGGAAAATACTTAAAAAATCAAAAGTAATCAGTACTTATGATGACATCATGAAAAAAAATGTTCAGATTAATTTCAAAGGTTCGATAGTGTTGTGAAACTTCCAAGTTTGGAATATACCGTTCATTTACAATTCTAGATGTCAGCCACCAAATAGCCTAATGCATTGTTTGTAGCTGAGGTTTTACCGTTATGAAATCATAATTAATGTTCAATTATCTTTTTTCTTGTCATTATTTTTCTAAAAAATTGAATGTGTGCAGTTCTTCCTAGATCATTGCATTTTAGTGCTTTATACTGTAGCTCACATCTTGATCTGCAACTTCTCAAATTTCATTAGCATGCAAGATACATTTTGGATGGAATGAATTATTTAGTGAAGAAAGTCGGAAAGGAAAGGGAATTACTGTAGTTTTTTTAATTTTTAAAAATGAATACAAAACCTTGAAGTACTGAAATTGACCAATTTATAACAATCCTCAACTCTTTCATGGGTCAAATTTAACCATACAATTCGAAATGACTTGTGTTGTCAAATTCTGAATCAACCCATTGGTTTTTACCTTTTTCACCATTGGTTAAATGAATTTCTCCATCGAAGCTACTGTCTTTGTCACTGTTGGTGAAAGAGCTGGTGAAGGAAGTTTAATCTTAAGAGGATTCCTGATGAAGATGGCTTTCAGTACTGCCTCAGTGCCAGCTCATGGTAGTCAAAGGCAGGACGGGATTTAGTGTTTTTTGGGAGTCAAACAATGTTGAATTCTACATTCCTTGACCATATGCTACAGGAAACTAGGAAAATAGTTGCAGGACCACCAGGAAAGTTTCATTATTTTTTTTTTACTCCAGTTGGAGTTGCAATTTGAAACTGATTCAGATTTGCTGTCAATTCACAAAATCTATAAATTCAACATTTTGAAAGACCCTGTGTTTATTTACTTTTTTAAACACAAAGTTATTGTGAGTACTGTTAAACCTCTATCAAGCTATCAATCAAGGGACATACATTCCCTCGTACGTTCGCTCAACATAGGTGGTCTCTTAATATAGAGCCCAGAAGTCGAGAGTTTTATTTCTTTTCTACTTATGCTTTATTTCTGTGGCATATTATTCCATCCATCCATTCCAGTCCATTTCCATTATAGGAAAATTTCTTTCTTGATATTGCAGCTGTACCTATACCTGGAGTCTGTCACACAAGACCTGGGCATATAGCAGGACTACAAGTTGGATAGGATACAGAGAGATGTCATTAGACTCAGTCAGAATGTCACTGGATGGTGGGAGCCTACTAGTGCATACATTAAGCACAAACCGGGAGGCCATGCAAACTCCACACATAAGGTGCCCCAGTCCACAATCAAACAAGTGGCCCAAAAGCTAAGAGGTAACAGTGCTAACCACCATATTAAAGTGCCACCCTGTATTTATTAAAAACTCAAAATAATTCTAGAAAGAAAAGACCGTTTCAGTTCTCCAGACTAGCTATTTAATTGCTTATTCAGTCATTCTGAGGTGAGCTGTCTGAATTGCTCTAGGAGATTTGTCAGCCCACCCACTGGGCCCCCTTTTTTTTGTCTTAAGCCTAACATTAAAATAAATGTGATGCTTGACGAATTTACCACGGTATTTTGCTTCAGACATTTCTTTTGTGCAGAGCATTAAAAAATGAAGAGCAGATCTGACTGTCAGCATTAAGCTGGGGCGGATGGTGGTTTTTCAAGCATGTGTGCCAACTCGGCAGTGTTTGGTAATTGAGTTTTAGTGTGATAGTTTTAACTTTTCGATCTCGTACGCCAAAAATGTTGTTGGAGATTTACTGTATGTTAAAAGATACCAAGTGCTGCAAATTCTGAGCTGTGAACAGTAACACTGCTGGTGCTGTGCTGGGAGCAGTGACTCAATTTTGACAGTAATGTTTTCGATCATCGTAAAAGCGAGTTCAAGGTTATTCTGAAGAATAGTTGATTCAAGTCATTTAAGGGAACGTACTCCTCATTATGTATTAAGTTAGTCTTATATATAAATATTTACAATGCTTAGGAAAAGTGAGTTGTAAATTGTTTGAGTTGTGATCTGAAAAAAATCAGGCCAGATAATTTGGAAGAGGAAATTTTAAAAACCCTCTAAGTCAGCCACAGATGACCATTTGCTGATTTCACACAACTTTTACATGAACATTTCATCTGTGTGTGTTGAAATATAGTAAAACTAATTTTGTAATAGAGCATGACAAAGCCAAGCTTATTAAATGGTGATGTTAACCAGTTAGTTTTCATACCCATAAACACGTCTCAGACTAGTCCATTTATCTGTCTACTTTGATAAATTTAAACATGAATATGCAGCAGTTCATTATAACTACATTTTCAAAGTTAGATAAAAATATATTGTCAAACATCTCTATTAAGTAACAGCCTTAACAGCACCGTCTTTCTTTAAAACGGTTTTGTATTCACACAAAACAGCAGTTGGTCCTTTATAACACAGCATATTCCAATTTCATTAGCTAACAGTAGCTTGGAAAAGTATTCGCCCCCTTCCAATGATACTCCATTAAGCTGCGTTACTAAAGATGTATACATGTTTTTGGAAAGTGAATATTTTAAATCAAAATATGAGTGTATTATGTGTAATGACCTTCATTGGTAGCTTACCAATTCTGTGTACATGTAAAAATGCAAGGAAATATCCCGCAGTTTTTGTGATTGTCTTTTTAACACTGCAGTATGATGAAGGATGTGCAAGCATTTCTGCTATGACAATTTGTATGCCTTGCGAATATGCGAGTTGTGCACGCTGTCAAATTTTCATGACAATTTCAAGTAAAGTTTGAAAGCCTCAAGTGGATGTAAACCCAGCTGTTTATTCTTGAAGGTGTTACTAGAAAGCCTGCAGGCGAAGCCTGATACTGCCTTTATCATATCAGTTCATGTCTTTGAAAACAGATTGAGGAAAGCAAACTCCACTATTGGCAGCATATAAATGCACAGCGTGGCAAATGTGCATTTACACGTAGCAAAAATTAGGTAAGGGAATATGTAAACTTGAGAACTGCTAAGGTTTTCAACTCAAGAAACTAGACGCATTAGCTCATAATCCCAGAGGTTTTCATTTTTTGCAGGATCATATGGAAAACTCTTTTTGAGCTGTTGGATGAACTCAAAATAATGAATTGGAGCAATGTATTCCATTTACAATAGGAGGATGAATATTTTTGTGTCACTTCCCTATTTTCACAGAAGTCACAATATTAGTGTAACTTCAAATAGCATACAAACGTTTTTGCTTATATAGAAGGCAAGAGTGGTTTTAATAATTAAATTGATAAATACTTCAAGTTACACAGTAAAGTGCCATTATATGTTGTTTCCTAAACTTTTTCAAATAGATTGCAATGCTTGTCCATTTAGGGTAATATATATATAGGCTATTGGTTTATGTATTATTAAAAAAACTTATGAGCAGTATTAGCAATACTTGCACACAGAGAGTTGTTATCCTGTATATAAAAGTACTTATTCTCGTTATTTACTAAATGTAATCTGTTAATTTTTCAATCAGACTTTTTCAAGGTATGAACACTCTAAAAATAGGACACGGTGAGTAATTCTTATTTCTCATTATGTAACACAAAAATGAGATTTGCTCTGATCTAGGTGTAATTGGCACAGTTTACTTTTTGTATTTAAACGGACATTTAGCTGTTATACGTCATCCTTAAAATTCCTGTTTTGGTGTTACTTAATGAATATGTTGGGACTTGTCCAAAGCAGAATGTATTATTAGATGCCATTGAAAGGTTTACTAGCAGTATTCACCAAACAGTTTTCCGGAATTGCTTCAGTCAGTTATTGTATTTTGACATACTTCAAAACCTAAGGCGGATCCAGTCCGTGTTTACGGTTGTCATGGCATGTGCAGGTGATGATTGTGAATTGCGTACTGCTGTTCATGTGCACTTCACAGTTGCCTGTGGGGGAAAAACACAAGCGTTCTAATTGCATTCATTAAAACAAAACGGTCAAATATATTGACACAGTTTCAGATTGTTTTCTCCCATCAAGTGTTTTGGTTTGTTGATGAAAGTGGAAGTCATTATAAGGTAGAGTGATATTCTGGTTTTAGACGCTGGGGAATCTCATTACGCTGCTCACTGTGTGGCTTGCTTCAGTACATCCATCCATTTTCTTACCGCTTACCGGAGAACATACAAACTCCACACAGACTACACCCCAGGCCCAGAATTGAACCCAGGGCCCCAGCGCTGCGAGGCTGCAATGCTAACCTCTGCGCCACCATGCCACCCAGATTCAATGCATGCACTCAGTATTTAGGAAGGTAACATCAATGAAACTCTTGTTTTACAAGTACTGTTAATTATCTCTGCACATTTTATGAAGTTTCTTTAAAGAAATACACCAGAAAAGAGCCTGGAATGGTTATTTCCTTTATGTAACCATTCATAAGCAGCGCCTCAGAAAGTTTCAAAATCCTGTTTATGTGTGGGCTGCAGTAGTTTCTTGAATTCTTGAATTTTCAAGCTGAAACTGATTAGAAGTATAGCTGTACAAGAAACTCAACCAACACAACAGTTAGGGTGGATTTAATCAGATAGTTTAAACTGATATTAAACAAAATTACAAAACTTGTGGACAAAAATAAAAATCAAAGAGTCGGGATGTGTTTTCACTTTGACAACTGCTTTTGACAACGGTGGCAGACTGATCCTACAGATTTTCTGTACAGATCTGTAAAGAAACACTGTAACACTCTTCTATTATCCTGTCCTGAGACTCTGTCAGTCTGTCTGAACGAGTGTGTTGAAGTAGAGTATCTCACAGAGGCTGTGTTCAGTCATGTCATGAGCAGCCTGGCAGGTATTATGACCTTTTTATGTTACGGTTCTTATAGATTCATATTTAGCTCATTTCAGCACTTTGAACACATTGAAACTAACGAGCTTATTAATGAAATCACTATGGATTAGTATGTACATATCTTTGACTAGCTCTGTATGGGACTGTATTCTGTTGATACTTAGATTCCTGTTGTGCTATTATTAGAATATGCTTTTGTATTATCCTGTATCATTTTCTATTATTTACTTGATGATGACGGGCATAAAAGCACAAACCGAAACACTTGCTCATCTTAAATTAGAATACTGCTGGGACAGTCCGGTAAAGGCTACATTATCAGTGCATTGTCTGATATTAAAAATGGAATTTGTCTCAGTTTCACTCGGTTGACCATTTTGTAACATGCAATGCCGACATACTCTCCTTTTCTAGTTTTTGTACAAAATATGAATGTCAATATCTTGAAGGTGGAGGCATAGCAAACTGCTTTTCTTTACTGTGTGTCTTTATAGTTTTTAAATTTGTGTCCATTGATACAGAAGCCAATTGCTGCCATCAAGAATAAATGTCACGTTTCTCATAATTATGTGTAAATGGTTTATATTTGTATAACAAAAAGATACAAATGATCATTTGAATGTATACATAACCTACTGCATCGTGCAGTGACAGTACTGATACTGTAACTCAGATGGAACTGTGGGGTTATCGTTTCTGAGGGTGTCCAATCCTGCAGAATTTTGACTGGGGTTTAGTTGAAATTTTACCATTTGTGCGTAATATGAACATAGTCATTATATCCATGATGTATCCTTAAACAAGAAAGAGTCTACCGTGCAATTGATTCCAAAGTTTATAACTGAATTTCAGCTAATGATACTGTAGGTATTTTATTACAATTGTGCTATCATGTGATTACATAAAGTACGCAATAATGTATTATCTCATTATTATGAGATACTGTGCTACCTCATAGTAACAAAAAGAATTAAAGAACTTTAATTACAAGATACTCCTGAAATATTTTTTTCTTGATGGCAGCATTTGAAAATATTTAAGTAGTGATATTGGGAATCGCCAGGTGTTGATATTGTTAGAGCACTAGACCTAGTTCTGTTTTTTAATAGGTCTAGTGATGTTTCAGTTTTTTGGCTTTTGAGCAGGCCATCTGACAGTGAGCCATACTTTTTTTTCTGCACTTTAAACACTTTAAACTTTGTTTCAATACATGTCTTCTAACTTGTGATGAAGCTGGAATGGGTGTCATTCCACGTTATTATGGATAATAACTTCTGTAGTTTTTTAGGTGGGTAGCTGCGTCAGCCTGAAGAATAAAATATTTCTGAATTAAGTAAAATCCATAATTTTTTTTCCTCTTCAAATGATTGTGCGTTGTGTTCATCAAGTGTCCAATATACCATTTATTCATTACTACATCTTTATTGTTTGAACAGCATTATCCTTTAAAAAAATCAAATATAGTGCAGAAAAAAGTATATAGTGCTTTTGTATCTTCCACAGGTTAACTGTAACTGTACCTATGTCTTCATTTTTATTCTCAGGAATGGATTTTAACATTTCAGTCAAAATAAATTCTGCAGGTGAAATCTGTTGCTTGTTTTGTTCTTCCTGAAAGCTCTGCATTTCAGTATAAATAGGTACTTCCAATGCGATTTAAATGTAAAAATCCTTTTTCTTCATAGTTTTTCATACTAATGTGCATATACTGTATACTTGTTCACTGTCTTTTTTTAAAATGTCTGTATAGACCACCGCATTGTTTTTGTTCCTGGATTCATCATATCACTTACAGAGACGCAGAGCTCTTCAGTTGCACACGGCAGCAGCCTTTTCTCATCCAATCAGCACATTCATAAGCTGTGATCCTTTGAGAATGTGAACTGTGCAGCATTTCATTGATAAATGACTCCTTGTAAGTTTAGTCCCCTCCCAAAAAGAATTTCAGGAATTTTGTTTTTCTGGGAGTCCCAAGCCAGGCAATAAAAAGACCATATGTAGGGTGTAGTTTAAAGATTCATCTCAAGAATGTAGAGGAAATTTGAGCACTGTTATAGTCCCTTAATTTTCTGCAGTTGATAGTAAATGTCTTGAGTCAAATTGTAAATTTGTTTAAAATATCAAATTATTTTATGCTGGTATCAGTTAAAGAGTTAATTACATCTGTCCTTCCATTTTTCGTTCTTCATTTCACTTATTGCCTCTGCACTTTTGTGTTTCGGAGCGTGGTGTTTTGAATGAAGTGTCAATATGCAAATTCATCTGTTATGACTATTCCAGTCATATCTGGATTTAAGTCACTTTACTTTTGATTTGCTCTGCATTGCCAGACAGAATATTTCAGAAATTGATTCTTGAATTAAATAATTTTTCTAATGTAATGTACTCAGTGTGGCTAAATTAGTCTATTATGCCAACAAGTAGGAGAGTGAATCGGTTTCCCTCAAGAACCTCATTTCAGTACTAGTCTTGAAACAAAATGTTGACATCCATTTCCAGCATCGACACCAGCCATTACTTCAAGATATCTTTCTAAGATTCAGATAATCAATCTGATGAAGCATTCCCAAATTTTCTCAGTTAACTTATGAAATAGAGAAAAGCTCAAGAACATACACAGAGCTACCGATTTATCCATTCCAACCAGAGTACCCAGAGGAAACCAGCTCTTGACATTTTTCTTTTTCTTTCTTTCAGCCCCATGAGTTTGACGAGTGCCGATTTGATATCAGTGTGAATGACAGTGTGTGGTACCTGCGAGCTCAAGATCCAGAGCACAGGCATCAGTGGATGGATTCCATCGAGCAACACAAGGTAAGCTGCAATTCTGGAAACTCCATTGACACGTTGCCCGTTGCCAGCTTAACTAGTCATCGGCACTGAACCGTGTGATATGCAGTGAATAACTCTTGTGAAAGCTCGTTTAGGAAATATTTACTTCCCCATTCCAGGTCATATGGTCATCCACATAAAAAAAAAAATCTCACTACTTAATTCTCAGTTTCCTCTCATCATATCCTCTCTTGGTTAAGAAAGACTAGATGTTCAGGAAGCTATGGGAACAATTGATAAGTATCATTGTGTCTCAAGAACATTTCAGGTTGCGGTGTGCTGTAAGATATCAAAAAGGCCGCATTGTGTCACTTCCACTTTGGCACTCACAACTTACAAAGCAAGCTAGATGCTTCTTTTGAAATGAATTGTGAAAAATACATATTGAGACCTCAATTGAGAAAGCTCCGTGAAGTTGCCTCACCCTACAAACAGCACAAACAACTTTATCTGGGAAATGCACCTTTCCCTGAGGGTTTTTGTTGCATTATACTCGCAAGTAACATCAAGGACATATTCAAGTCCAAAGAACAATTGTTGTTTTTTATGAACTATAGAACTTGTCATCGTAGAAAGTTATTTCAGAAATTGAAAGAGCAAGAAATGATGTCCTTGTGTCAAAGAATCGCCTAAATAAACCATGAGGTTCGGAGAAGGAGGTTTTGGTACAATACAGTGTCCTCATTTAGAAAAACATACGGCTGTTAATTTGGGTTTTAACATTAAATGGTTTTGGAATATTTTAATCTAAATGAGAGTTGGTGCTCTTACAGCTCCAGAACATTTGGTATTAAATCTGAAACATACAGCCTGACTTTTAAAATAAAAAGAGATCTTACAGGAAGGACGTGTTTTGATTGTAGATAACATAAGAAAGGATACTAACAAGGAGGCCTTTGGGTCCAACTAGCTCCTTGGTAGTTAGTAGCTAATTGATCCATGGGTCTCATCCAGCTGTCTCTTGGCTGTAGTCAGAGTATCGGCTTCAGCAACATGATTAACTAGTTTTTTCCGTACCCCCCACATCCCTTTGACTGAAGAAGTGCCTCTGTTTCTCAGTTTCAATGTACTTTCACAAATTTACTTTCAGAATAGGGGAAATGTACCGACGAAATAGATTTTTTGTTTTACACCTTGATATTGATTTTTTTACTGTAAACTTTCTATGAAAGTTAATTTCAGATTTGTTAATGAGTCTGTCTGAGATACTTCAGAGGATGTGGTGGCATGAATGTTTATTTCTTTTAAGTGAAACAGTTTAATATAACAGAAATATGATTTAACGTTAATTCTGGAAAGCAAGCACATTTCATAACTTCTACTGGAACGTGTTACTTTTTATAGTGGGTGATAGTGATCTGAAGTCATTCTTTTGACTCCAACCAGCACTCTGTCCTCCAACTAGCACTCTGTCCTGCAACCTGTAATTTTTTCAGTTTTTGCCTATAAAAAGGTGAATATTATTTCCTCTAATTGTGTCGGCACTTGAAAAGGCTATTTACTTCTACCACCTGGGAAATTATAGTGGTAAAATCTGTTAAATGCATTGCATTAAATATTTTATGCTTAAAGAGATAAAGGACAGCTTTATGCATTTTAGAAATGTGAAATTTAGGGTCAGAGTTAAAATCTGTGATGCTATTGCTGCTTGTATTACTTAATTTCTGACTTATTCTCAATAATTACAATATTTTGTAGCTGAAAACAGTAATGTAAATTACAATGGCATTTCAATTATACAAATGTACTAGAGGAAAGCATTAAATACGTTCATGAATCTGGACTGTGGCACAGTCTTTCCTTGATTTAGTAGTGACTGTTAACTCACAACCTTTCACACTGACCCCCTTTATTCTAAAGCAATATAGGGATTAAAGAACTTAATATCTTAACAATAATTAACAGGAGCTTTTAAACAAAGCTGCTTGCACCAACAGCACGACCAAAAATGCGGAGAATTTTCAGTTGCATGTCTGTTTTAACATCATACTAAACCTTTAACAGCTGTTGAATATCCAGCTCTTGAAGCCTTTGAAATGTAAAGGAAAATAGTAAAGTCTTTTGTTTTTAGTAACGTGAAAGACACAGGGTGCGGTTTTGTTATTGTAATTAAAATCACATGGGGTCATTCATTTTGATTTTTTTGTGTAGGTTGTCTTCCATGTATATACATACTTTTTAATCTAGTTTTTGTTTTTTACTTTGACTCACCCTACCTTTTATTCACAAGCATACTCTAATGCTTTATTCGTTGCTTACTTAGCATGTAATCTTTCCAGAAGACACTTGATCCGATTGGCATTAGGCACATTAGTCATCACAAAGTAAGTCATCAGTGTCCTGGCAATAACCACTTCCTAGTGGGATTTTACTGTAATGGCATGCTATCAGCAGCCAGTGGGGCACAGAACAACAGCTTGTAAAGTACTAGGTCAGCCCTTAGCTACGGAATGTGGTGGCAGAAACACAAATACTCCAGTAGAACTGGGAACAGAAGCAGCCGCACAGAAATAACCGTCTTTTTCATAATTAGGACAGCCCTTCTTGAGACCTAAGTAGGTTAAGATGACATGGACATATTACAGTGAAAACCATGTGTAATATTACACAATAGTGGGAAATAATGGTGTCATGTAGTGCCATTTCCATAATCTGGTGCTACAAGCATGGCCAAAATGACCCATTGATGCCCATCCTACATCCTTTCCTGTTGTCATAAACGTAATTCCAATAAATACTTAAAGAAGCCTTTCCATACTTGCGACCTGTCGTGACAGTAATGCAAATTTAAATAACAGATTTGAACTCTGTCCTCCAGATAAATATTAAACCATTGGGATTATTATTAACATACAAGGAAAATGTTTCAATATGCCAGCATTCAGGCACAAAGAAAAATGGGTTTTTATTCAAAAGGGATAAGACTTCAACTTATCAGAAAAAAATGCCAAACTCCTGAACATGATACCTTTTGGCCTATTTATAGAATTTCTTTTCAGACACTCTTCTTTCTCTTTCACCGGTACTGTATTGCTACTTGTTTTGTATTGTTTCAAAAGGTTTAACCAAGCTGACATGGGTCCTGAAAAAAAATGGATTGTTCTGTCTTAATATGTGTTTTTTCTGGTTAATATCCTGTGAAAAAGCCCACCCAGGTTAAGAATGGAAAAATAATACGGGACTCACTGGGAGTAAGGATGTTTACTCCTCATCCTTTTGTGCGAGTTAATGTGAACTGTAGGGAAGTCCTGTAGACCCCTCTTCCTTTGACAGCATTTCCCCTGCCCTTGCTCACATATTCTTTACTGACTCACTAATAACGCCTGTTGCACTCGGAGAATACATTTACTTTTACTTTTTTTACTTATTTTGTGAATATGCAAGTCTCCATAAACTGGCAAACAAATAATCTGATCTTAGTCGGGCTTTGAACAGCCATTCTCTAACTGTGCCCTAGATAAAAATAGGTATTCGCTATATTTCACTCATTTGTTTCAATGTTTATATCATGCAGTTTTCTGTTGGTAAAGGTATGTTACTGATTTGCTCATAACTTTTCTTCCAGACTGTGTTTTTGTTTGGGTTATATCCAAAATTGCCATTGCTGTGTGCACGTGCAGAGCAGTATTGTTAATGGAAAATATTTTAAAAGAAGTGACTTTTGGGAATTCAGAATGTAAGACCATTTGTTAAAACTGGCCCGGCTGGTACATATCATTCTGACAGACACCCACGCACACAGTTATTTCTTGTCCTCATTAGCTTTGATGATCATGTAGCTAAGATGCACTTTTTTCCTGTAAAATGTCTTCAACCGTATTGTATTTCATATCTTAAGGTCAAAATCTATAACTTGTTTCAAATATGCCGTTTTTAATAACTACCTTTCAGTAAACCCGTTCAAATGTAAAATGGACTAATCCGTTGAATTTCAGTCCAGGTGTGAAGGTTGCTGCTTTATTTGTCAGATACAAGAAAAGCGCCACACCCTAAGGAAGGCATGCATCTTATTTATATCTTGAGGTTGGGCAATCCCTTCCACTGATGTAGAGCAAGAATAGCAGAGATCTACTCTCATTCGCACTTGTACAAGTGCTTGGAAAGAATGAGTCACGCAGCACATTGCATCCATCACTGTATGAGCATTGAATCATGATCAGCGAAGCCTTCTCAGTGCTTTTCCAGGCCTTTCACGTCCTGGCAACAAGTACTTGATACCTGCAAAGGTTTATTTCAGGAAAAGCAATCTTGACCCCTGTGTCGGCACACCATTTTTAAGTATGACTTTTTGTTCTTAATTTTTTTTCCTATTAACATTTCCTATTCCTTAAACCATTTCCTCTGTGGATTTTCTGGATTTTATTTCTGTTTGTATATAAATCTGTCTCAGTATTATATACAAACAGAAATAACGATAGAAATATTATAGTATTTTCTATCGTGGTTTTGTGTAAGTTTATGATCCTTCAGGCTTTTCTCAGAGGGATGTGGTCACAGTTGTGAAATTTTGCACTTCATACTTCCGAGGTATGATTTACTTATAGCAAAAGGCTGCACATGGCAGGCTTTTTTCGTATGGTTAAGTTGCAGCATGTGAAAAGCAGTGTTTACAGTTCAGTACAAACCCCTAAAACTTTAAACTCACTCCCTCTGCTTGTTGCGAACTCTGAAAACTGCTATTGTACTGAGACGGGTTGCATCTGTGGGTGTCTTGTGAGTTTTCTCACTTCAGGAAATGTTGTCCTTTCCTTTTCAAAAGTGAGTCAACCAACGCCTTCAGCCTTGACCAGATACCAACAGAAGAATTCATTTGAAAGACCTTTTTACGAGTAATGCTGCTAGTGTTGCTTTTAAGTAAGATCAGGATTAAAGTGTCTTGTTCGAACTGTGAAATGAATGATTGATAAGGGAGAAATGTTTTTTTTTCGGAAAGTTGTTTCAGCTGGGTGCAGAAAATGAATCTGTGTACTTGCTCCATATACATATAGGTGAGCAACAAAAAATGTGCTTCTTTAAAACCGAGCTGTGAACTTCCACAAAATGACCACTTCCTGTGGTTAGATGATTCACAAAGCATTTGATAGGCCCAGTTTGTACATTAATGAGAAAGTTAAAACCACCCTTTTTTTAAATGGTTTAATCGATGGTGTTGAATGCATTATTCTTCAAAAGAAAGTCTGTTGATGTTGTAGGGACCTGCTTGTTTTGGTGATAAAGAGTATTTAAAGAAGAATACCGGGTGTGTAGGAAGCATGGCACTGTGTAAGTGCAGGCGGAGGGAAAAGGTGGATAAGGGCCCGAGGGTACTATGGGGCTTTGACCAGCAGTAACCTTTAGCTCAGTGTTGGAGAATAAAGCCCTCTTTTTTCCCCTTGTCGCCTTACTGTGGAAAATAACAATTTGCATTGCAGTTCACACATTGAATGTTTTTAAAAAACAAATTCAATGAACTTGCAGATGAAAATTCAACTTTTTTCTTTTAATGCAATAGCCATCGCGCTTCCAATTTCCTCTAATCGTGTCAGCACTTGAAAAGGCCATTTACTTCTACCACCTGGGAAATTATAGTGGTAAAATCTGTTAAATGCATTGCATAAAATATTGTATGCTTAAAGAGAAAAGGGACACCTTTATGCATTTTAGGTTATTCTTATTTTCAGAATGACCTATAAAGCATTTTGCTCAATTGCACAAATTTCTTATTTATTTCTGGCCTACAGCCCTAGCCCATTTTCTGATAGTTTAATAGAAAAGGGTTTCGTACACGGGGTATAGGCTTTCACGATTTTTCTTTAATTTTAATCAGAAAACATTGAACAAATAGCAAAATTAAACAAAATTTGAGGATATATGAATTCATGTGCATATTTCCACATGAATATGGGAATAAATTATCTAATGTAAGCCTTAAGGGCCCGTTTGAAATGTTTGTCTTTAAATTCGGTTGCCTCTTTATACTATATTTAGACGTTTTACATTTCAGTGTTTTTGTGACAGTAACTCACTTAAAATTAAATTTAATGGCGAGTACCGCAAATCTCCATAATTTGCACCGATGGACTAAAGTAAGACACGCAATGCATTACTGCCAATATTTGTTTTTCCACAGAATTTCACAGAAAATGGTAAATGCGGTAGAAACATCAAGACAGCTCCCATTAAAATGAGACTTACAGTAAATAAAGGGCTCCCTCTAGTGGGAGCCGCGTTTAGAGATTGGAATTTCCATATTGTATTGAAATGCGCAATGCCACAAGTTCATGAAAACTAGGGAAGCATTTCAGAGCAACAGAATCGCCAAAGACCCCTATTCAGTTATCTTATTATTAACTACTATATCCAGCTAGGCTATCCTAAATCCTGAACAGCATTGGTTAACGTGCACTCTCAGAGTTATAGAGCTCCCTGTTGGATCTTCTCTATCTTAAGCTGAGATATTGTCACTTTCCATTAAGTGGTAAATCCGTAAATGCCAAAATCAGTGTTACTGTGTGCAGTAAGCATGATTTCTACAGTGCAAATGTACAGGCGTGTACAGCTTAATGCACGAGTCTTAACACAGGGGCTTATTCAGTTCAGCGGAGTCTGGCATTCAGGAGAGACCTTCCTTACAACTTCATTTATGTGCTTTAAAGAGTGATGCAATGGCTGCATTCTGATACTATAGGTCAGTTTCCTGAAGTGCTTCCTCACATGAATAGTAGTTATTTTAAATGTGCAGTTAGAGTGGTTTACAGTAAACTATTTGCTGGTTCTAGCATAAGTGCTTCTTGGGTTTTTAGGAGTTTCTTCTTCCCCCTCCCCTGGTCTTTGTTCTTCAGCTAAGTAAACCACATTTATGGCTGGAATGAGCAGCAGTGAGTGAAGGGCGGGGCCAGTTACGTTTTCTGTCCTGGATGTTGGTTAAACTGTGTAAGTGCCTTCCAAGCATTGTCGTGACATACAGGTATCCACAGCTGTCAAGGACTGACATTGTACCGTCCTTGTAAGATTCCTTTTAAAACTGAAAGTAGCATGCCACCCTCTCTCTGTATTTCATCCTATTTCACAAATGCTGGTTCATTGTCAATGAACACTTGGAGCAAGAATGACTATCTTGTGATCCTATGGGTAGTGGAAAGACTATAATAAACACAGTATGTAGGTTTTTGAACAAAAGTAATAGAAAATCTATAATAGTCATATACAATTATTCTAAGATACAGTATGTAAGTTTTAATGTTGAGCAGTGTTGTTTCTTTTAGCCTTAATTAGGATTAAAGATGATTGCACAATGCGGTTTAAAGAAACATTGTTAGGATGGTTCATTATATATGCTTGCTCAAAGGACTTGGAGAGTCTTGATGGATTTAATCCGATGCTTTATTTCGTTGGATCAGTCAAGGTAGGAGTTGATCGGGAGCTTTTGAAGTGTTCTCTTTTACATTTACAGTAGTAATTGAAGGTTAACCCGCATGTAGTACTATGAATTGCATTGCTCTAAATGTGCAAAGTTTATAAAACTAGAGTAAGTCTTTAAGTTGGATAGACATTTCCATTGAGAGGCTTGTGCTTTCTGAAATTATGCCGTTCCATTTGTTTTTGCTTGATATTCGTATGCTAAAACATACTCATATTTCTATTACTACTGTTTATTTTAACAGATATTTATTTGCATTCAATTTGTTTGGTTTTTTTTACTTGCACGAGCCAGATGTCAGCAGGTAGATTTTTGTATTAGCTCACTCAGACCACGTCTTTTAAAAGATACGTTTTTTGGAACCTTTGCACATACAGTAGAATCCTGTCCTTGCTTTAGCATGTCGTCCAGTGTCTAATATGATTTGTGTACTTTTAGCAGATAAACTGTCAACACATATTTTGCTGTGAAAATTCGTATCACATACTGCCATGGGAAAGCGACGCCCGAGTTCCTAAAAATTCCTAAAAATGTTAACGTGTGATGGCACAATTTTTTTTTAATGCATCTAAACATTGTTATTGTTCAGGACCCACAGTAGACCCTTCTAAATACAAATGAATATTGCTCATAGGGTTAAACTGTCACAGAGTGGAGTTCATTAGTACAGTCATGTGCCGCAGCTGCTGTGTCCTCTACACCAGCATGTGGCGAAAACCATATAGGCCAGTCTCATTTTCCCTTAACTAGCATTTTGAAGTGGCTTTTTGTCTCAATGCAAATGTAATCTTTAAAAAGAATGCCTAGGTTGAGTTGGTCACGTACACAAAGTTTTTATTTGCTGCTTTCAAGTTGCTTGGATTATTGCACGTACAAAGCTTCTCTTTTTGTTGGTCACAGTGCGCAGACTGGTGTGTACATTGCGGAGTGTACTGAAAGTATGCAAGCTTTTCTCCTGAAGTGGGTTAATTCACAGGGTTTGTAAATCCTTCAAACACCAAGCAATTACACTCAACAGAGATCAGGACCTATTTAGAAAATAATAACATAATAACATCACTTTATTAACCCTTTACAATTTCTTGCATTAGGAATTATCTTTTCGCATACCCCAGCTTGCTCTCCATGAGACACACAGACACACAGACAGGGAGAGAGCCTGGGGTCAGAGCGCAGGGTCTGCCATTGTACAGCGCCCCTGGAGCAGTTGGGGTTAAGGGCCTTGCCCAGGAGCCCAATGGAGTAGGATTCCTCTGCCGTTTGTGGGATTTGTACCGGCAACCTTCCAGCCACAGGCGCAGATCATTAGCCACAGAGCCACTGCTCCGCCCAAAATAAGAGTTTTTACTTACTTCTCTTTTTCTGCTGGGCAGTGACTGTGCTTGTAGCAGATTCATAAGCATGGATATTTGAAAGTAATTTCAGTATCTTAAGAGGTGGAGTTGCTCTTATGTGAGAAGGATGATGTCATGAAATAACATTTGGATGGTATGATGTCAAAAATAATTATATGTAATTTTTTTGATATGTGCTTCTTCTAAGTATTCAATTAATAGTTGTGTATAGGGAAATAGTTCACAATTTTATCATGTGATTGAGCCTATTTAGTTCATCACTTGCTGCAAAAAGTTCAGTAGGATAACTTTGTCTGCCATGTGTAGTTCTTTATTTGACCACAAGATGGTCTTGCAATGAAGCAAGCGTGTTTTATAGTTCTTAAACAGTTTTCTGACTTAAAAAAATAGATTTTAATTTTAAATACCCAAACTTTGCTAGGCAGTGACGTGCTTGTGCTGGATGTATTTCCAAGAGTAGCTGCTGCACAGATGTCTGCATGGGTGTTCCCTTTTATAAATCCTGTTCATTTTTTCCAATACTCAGTGTCCCCAAATGGTCTGTTTTCTCTTTTTGTCTATGGAAATAGATAACGTTCTTTCCTTCTAAAGTTGTTTTGCTTGTGCAGCCTTTACACAACTTTTTTTTCCCCATTACAGTTTAAAAGAGCAACAACTTTCTGTTTACCAGACTCCTTGCAGTTTAATCAGCAATGGAATGATTTCAGAACTTTTAAACCACTAACACCAGATAAGAGCCAGTAAAGACAGAGCTGTCTACTTTTGTATACAGTTAAAAACCACAAACTTATGGTTTGCCTGTACTACAGTATAATGGTAACATTCCTACACTCAAATTTGAATATAATGAAGCTAGACTGCTGATCGCCATATCAGTCTTTTAGCTTCTTCTATCACTGCAGCAGGAGAACTGAAATTCTTTGGGGATATTATCCATTCTACAAGCAAACCTTTCTATGTGGCCCATTAAAGTCCACGCCTGAGGGATTTGAAGAGGCGCAGGTGTAATCTACACTAATCCTACTCATTAATGCAAGTTTTTATTTTTCAATTGCATCTCAACTGACCTACATAAATAGAATGTGATATAGGTGGACTGCAGTTTTGTAGGTCGCATATGTATAAACTTGGGCTTCTCTGGAATCAAATAGTAATTTTAGTATTAAACATTAATGATAACCTCATTACATTTCAGGTTAAATTTCTTAACTCCAACCAGTGTAGTAATACTGGTGGTTCAGCAAGCCCTTAGCTTTTGAAATACAAGGCCCGTTAAAAGTCTTCCTCTGCACGGAGCTGTCTATCTGCTCATTATAATCTTTACTTCTCATTGAGCTGGATTTATCAACATTGACATTCTTCACATTTCTCATTATTAGCTCATTTTAGACACCGAGGTCTCTTCTCTTTGCCTGGCATGGTCCCTCACTATCTGCTTTGGTTGCATTCTGAGGGCCAGCTATGAGTTTTGAAGTCTTAAAATTGTTTTCCACATCATTCTCTGACATCTTCTGAAATGTCAGTTTTATATGGTAAATTGCTCTGGCACTTCATAGAGATTTTCAAGAACACTTAGCACTTTTCATAATTTGCAGAGAAGGATGCTATTCATAACACTTTATTGTTATGGGGGTGCAGCCCACAATGTTGAAGCACTCCATAATCCACTGTTGCTGTAGCCCTGCCTTACCAAGCTATTCTGTAGCTGTTTAACTGTCAGGTTTGCATTCCCATTGCAGATGACCTAAATTCTTATAAATTAAAAGTGAGATCTATCCGCTTTAATAACTCATCTGATCAATAAATACATGGAGATAGCAGCACCTCTGATTGTTAGCGTATGTGAAACATACTCGTGGAATTGGACATAAAAGCTCTTTTGCTCATTTTATCCATAAAACATTGTCTTCTGTTTTCTGTCTGTGTGTACATCGTGATGTACTGTTGGCCTATAGTATTGGGTTAAAGTGATTCATACATTTACAAATAGTTCCAGTTCTTAGATTATCTTTGCCTGCAGAAATGCAAGCTATGTCATGTAGCATGTTCTGTTTGATTCCATGCGTAGCTTGCCCGTTCAACTAGAGATTTTCAATTGTATGTGATCTCCAAAAATTTACATTTTCCAGCTATGTAAGTAATGAACATGAATAAAACATTTACAAATATAATTTGACAGTATATACACCTTCTTCTTCTTCTTCTTTTTCACAGCCTTAGTCCCAGACTGTCCTGGGGTCAGGTGCTTCTCCATTTGTCTCTGTCGAGCACATCTTCCTCACTCACTTCACATACCTCCATATCTTTTCTCACACAATCTATCCATCTCTTTCTAGGCCTGCTTCTTCCTCTGTTACCTTCCACCTCAAATTCCATTACCCTCTTTGTTACTTCCTCAACATCCCTCCTCATGATATGTCCATACCACCGTAACCTCGCCTCTCGCATCTTCTCAACCACATCCACCACCCTACATCGTCTACGGACGTATATACACCCAGCAGTGATATTTGTTTAGGTTACTTTATACCACTTTTTAATGCTTCCAAGAAAGTTAACACCTCTGTGGTCGTAGTATAATTCTTGCTCAAAATACATTGTGCATTTCTAACTTCCTGGTTTAGATCTCTGTTAAAGCTAAAGGGTTAAGATGAAGCACATTTGACTTTGAAATGTGAAAAAAGAATTGTGTATGAAAATGGGTCCGAAAGTTCCTTGCTCAGTGGACATGAACAGTTTCATTTATTGCTTATTCTTTGACAATATTATAATTACACATATCCTCCTAAATAGAGGATAAATGTAGGGCCATTACCAAATACCAAATTTCTATAAAATCTGTAGGATTGGTGTTTCTTCCTCAGAAGGAATCAAGTTGTCAGTTTCATTTAAAACTTCACTTCACTATCCATCCAAGATATTCTGTACATAAGCAGCATGGTCAGGATTTGCTGATGACTGTGTGCCACACAAAGCTGCCATTATTATTGTATGCATTAGAATTGTATTATATTATTGTGTATAAATCCCATTCATTAATAGGGCTTTGAAGAAATGAAGTGTTAATGGATTTGCTAAGGATGAAAGCCTGAAGGAATCTACTGAGGTCAGGGCATAATTTGTCTAGCACAGAGGTGCATCAGATGCATTAGAAACATGTGACGAACTACCGTATACGGAAACGTATGACCCTGTGAACCATTTCATTCATGTTCTATGACATTGTTTCACCTTCATACTTAACCTATTGCAGTAACAACAATCGTCGTACAAACATATCCCTAAAAAAATCAAAAAGGGCTTATGAAACCCTGATTATATTTCTAAATGCTAAAATACATTTGGAAAATTAGCATCATAAAAAGCCAGGGAAATGTGAGGATGGAGGCTTCTGCTGTTGAGTAGCTGATGAATTATTCATGTGTTTTTTTTTCTGCTGTCGGACAGGATTGGTATTGCAAGATATGCAGTTTTTTGTTACTGGTGCAAGAAACCCATCTGAGGTATATACGGGCTGCGTGTGGTGCCGTCCGCTGCGGAGTGAGGGGTGGGGGAGGATTACTGCTAATTTGGTACTTTGAGCCTTCTCCGAGCCAGCTCTTTGTCATGGTAGTGCAGCACTGACCCACTTAAGCTCGGAGCCTGCAGCTGCGATTGATTGAAGAGAGAGGGATGAGAGGGAGCAGCGTGATCACACAGCAGTCTGCCGGTCCTGGGAATGCAGCATTTCCGAGGCTGGTCCTCACTCCCAGCTTTGTCACCAGCACTGCCTGAGAGACATAACACCTGCAGCCCACAGTACTGGACTGGGTACTATTTCATTAACAGCTTCCCTTTAAAAGTACTGTAATGGATCCCATGCTGAGATGCAAAGAGGTGGAGAAGGTGTTGCAGTGCAATAACAACGTCAGTTCATGAGTGTCGTAAGGCTGATACACCTTGTGCATGGACTTCGCGAGCTGTGGACAGGACATCTACAGACTCCGCATGGATAATCAGCATATACTTTTCCATAAGGCAGTAATGCGCTTCCTTTTATGTGGCAGAGACTGAGCTGTGCTTCGACTGTGGCTGCTTAATGTTAAAAGCTTCATCTTGGCCAGCTTGGATATGCTTACTTGGCTGATTTATAGTTTCACAGTGAGAAGAGGCTCTCATCCAACATTCACCTTACCTTACCTGGCTCATTCTTGAGAGGGTTGTCTGCAGGGAATGGTTAATGATGTTCCGCACCACAAGTGATAAATGCAGCAGTGATCTGCTCTGCTTTAGCTGTTGGAATGGTAGAATGGTGGGCTTAGCATGCTGCATGCTTTTGTTCCGACAGCTGGCTTGATGAGTTAAGAATATTGCGTGTTTTTTTGTTTTGTTTTGCAAGAAAAATTACATTCTCTATGGCTTCTGAAGACGATGAACGTTGCTATTCTGTGTCTTTTTTTATGGTTTGCCAATCATTACCATCTTTTAAATTTGTGGGGCTCAGCCTTTGTTCTTTTCGTAGTGAATTCAGAATGTTTTGCTGCTCTAAAGTCTTATTATTTGAGTGCATTCTTAATCCTAAATTATTTTCGAGAGGAACTCTCAATTACTTCTTCTGCTGTCATGTGCCATTTTTTGCTTTCTAGTATACTGCCTTTTTTTAGAACAGTTTCTCTGGTACTGCACATCATTTTAGTTAGACTTCCTTTTGGAGAGAACTGCAAATATAAATAAATACTGTCCTTTGTCTGAAGCTCTGAAAATGTCCTAGAAAGCCAAGCACTGCAGCTAGCCTTACTGTACCTGTGTGCTGATCTTTGCCAGGTAAAGGTCTACTTTCATATCACGGTTTTTCAGGTTTCTTTGAAACTTAGAAATTTAATTAGAATCTGATGTGGGTGGGAAGATTACTTTTCTGTTTTGTTTACGATAACTTGCTGCACAATGCTGTGCATCGCAAAATCCTAGATCTATTTCAGGATGCATACTAAGATTTTAGATTATAATTCATAATCTGGTTTAAAAGTTAACGGGGCTAGTTTACATTTTAGGCCATTTTTGTGCATCCAGGAATGGGTTTCACTTTGTATTGTTCGTTTATATGTTTTTTGGGGGGTAACAGTATTTAGTTCTGTTTGCTTGCAAGTAGCCCTTCTAGTCATTATGACATGATGAGGAATTACAGTATACTGTATCCTAGTCCCCTGTCCTCGACATGCTGAACCAGCGGTATTCCCATAGTGTTCAGATAGATTCACCGGTTCCACCAGACCATTATACCTATGCATCTTCTATTATTTTATTTAGGGATCCTTTGCAAGGACAGCTGAAATCTAACTTGTAAACAGCATTTTTTGTGGTCTTTCTGCACAAACTACTATAGCTCAAAATAAAGATAGGATTCATATAGGCTTAGCAGAATTTGTAGTTGAAGTACAAGAAACTACTGTAGTTATAGTTAAAATACAATTTTATTTATGAAAACCTTCCGAGAAACTCCTTACTGCACATGGGTGCAATCTGGTCCTCTGCTGACACCTCTCCAGTTTTTGTTTCAGCTGATGGTTGAAATTGTCTCCTTGATTGATTTAAAATACAGTTGTGGCTATTGATTCCTTAGGTTTAGAAAATCGGTTGGTGTGGGTGGGTGAGCATTATATCGTAGCGCATTCATTATGCAGTAGAGTGTAAGTGTCATGTAATTGTATATGAATTTCTCTGTGTAGTTGAGTAGTCAAATTGAGCAGATTTCCCCCCAATTTGTTATATCAGTGGTTATTTTATAAGGTCTGAATTGTAGTTTGTGTCCATGCATGTACTTTACATCCTTTTAAAAATAGTAGGTTTAATAGATCAAAAGTATGATTTATATTTTAGTTAGAACAAAAAAGTACAGTTTTGCATTCAGGCAGTTAGGGCTGTTAGTGGATATACATTATCACTGGGTGGAGCACAGTTTTCAAAAAATAATTTACACATTCTTAATTCTCAAAATTCCCAAAAAAATGGTCCCTTCATAACATTGTCACAGGTTGAGTTATAGAGAACTTTGGTGATGCGGTTGTGTTATTTCCACTTATCCAAGTATGACATTAAGAGTCAAAACAGGGATAATTACGAAAATGTGGTCTTTTCTGATGTCCAGAGGCATGTCCTCCATGCTTGGTAGTCTACAGCCCAACAGTTTGCTGTTTTGGAGTCGTAAACAGTAGACCGTTCAGGAGTACTATTTAATTATTCTTAGTTCAACAAATGATTTTCCCTGCAGATGTTCCAAGATTTTTGAAACTCGATTTTCTAGAAAACCTGCGGCACCCTTGCTCTAGACACTTGACACACCTCACCTGATTCATCACACACTGCAGTGGTCCATCAGACTTCAACACAAATATTTTCCTGGGTCCTGTTTGCTTTTACTGATCACTCTTAACAGAATTAAAAAAATTGAGCT
The DNA here is from genome assembly GCF_059453375.1 of Lepisosteus platostomus. Classification (NCBI taxonomy): domain Eukaryota; kingdom Metazoa; phylum Chordata; class Actinopteri; order Semionotiformes; family Lepisosteidae; genus Lepisosteus; species Lepisosteus platostomus. The sequence continues at coordinate 46,684,975 of NC_142614.1, forward strand.
CTGGCAAGATTGGGTTTACAATTCGCAGAAGAGTGTGGGACTGCAAGGATCTGCACCTGTGGCTGGAAGGTTGCTGGTTCAAATCCCACAGCTGGCAGAGGAATCCTACTCCGTTGGGCCCCTGAGCAAGGCCCTTAACCTCCACTGCTCCAGGGACGCCATATACATGGCTGACCCTGTGCTCTGATCCCAAGCTTCTCTCTCCCCATCTGTGCCTGTGTGGAGAGCAAGTTGGGGTATGTGAAAAGACAAATTCCTAATGCAAGAAATTGTACATGGCTAATAAAGTGATCTTATCTTAAGAATTGATGCATGGCTGTGTTAATGTATTAGGAAGTTGTCATGCCGAGTAAAGCTAGAACCATCCACTATAGCTAGGAAATCAGCAGAAACAAAGTAGTTAAAAGTTAGTTGAAATCAACAGGTACAATACTTGTTGTCAAAGAGTTAAAAACACTGAAAGCTGAAGCAGAAATGTAGTAGAGTGTGCAGAATGGCCGCTGCTTGGAGTTGTTTACTCAGACTCGAAAGAATTCTTGTTTCTATTTACTCAAGACAATACGGCGAAAAAAATGACTTTCGCATATTGCTCCTGCACTTGTGAAGAGCAGAGCTACCCTGTGCAGATGTGAACACTGGCATTTTGTTTGTAAGGAGGTTTTTAAAAGCCTGGTGTTCTGCTGAAGAAGGCTGTTGCACTGAGACACAGGCCTGCATTAAAACACAATAATGAAGCTCACTCTTCAGCACCACAGACTAATCCCTGTGGAGTGGTAAAAGGAGTCCTAAAGACATTTAACTCTAGTAGGTCATCTCTGTGTATTTATACAGGCACAGATTTGCCTGAAAGCTTTCTCTTGTATTTAGTGAGCTTAATCTGTATTCTCTTGTGCTGCAACTAGTGTAGTATTTTACCTAGCTTTTTGAAAGTAAACTTTTTAAAGCAGATCCTTTTTAGAGAACCAGTTCATATCATCCAGTTCCGTTGAATTGATTCAAAAGATTTGAGCATTTGATTTCCCGACTCATTTTAACGACTTGGAGACCTGAATCGCAGACTGAATCACAGTCTGATTCAGCAAACGCAACTGGATCATTAAACTGCTGAAATGGGTGAGTCGCTAAAACAAATGATTCCCTCAGTGACACGGGGCTGCTAAATCCTACCAAAGTAATTGCTGAAACAGGGCTTAGTCACTTGCAAAACAAATTCATAAATAGCAAGGTATATGTTAAATGAATTGTCTTGGCAGTTTTTTTTTAAATGTTAGGATGTGTACTTTGAGGAAAAACTCAGGTCCTAGTGAAAATCTATTATATAGACTGTGTAGTTAATGAGAACGTAGCCTTTTGACTTTGTGCAGCTGTATTTTTTTGGGTTGTTGGATGACGTAGCAAAATTGAATTTGTACATATACTGATGGGTTTGTCACAGTTATAGTGATTTATGCCATCCGTCATAAAATTTAGATAATATAACAGCGATGTGTAAACATCAATTTGTTTTTATTTATAATAACATAAGTTACCAAAGCATATTGCCATTGTACCTCTGTGCCTTATAGTCACTTAGAAGTCTTCCGTATGAAAACATTTCTAAATAAATTCATATTCTCATTGTTTCTGATGAGATGTTAAAACTTATTATAAAGTGTCGTGCTTCTACCTTATAAAATTCTATGACTGTTTATTTGGTATTTTGAAAGAATTTGACATTAGCTCGATGGGTGTTGAATACATGGGATATTAAAGGGTGCGGTCTTTAATAATTGACCTGCCTGGCATAGTTAAACTGTTCAAAGTGCACTGAAACCACAAACATCTTACTGTGATAACGTCTGCCCTCCCAATTTAAAATGCATGGTTTGCTCCTGCCTGCTTCAGAATTGCATTAGTTTGATTTGTCGATTTGAAGTTTTCTAAACTTGAATGTGTTCTTAAAGGTTGTTAATGTTTATCATTAAATGAACAAGTCAATTTAGTACAGAAGAGGGTTTTGTTTAGGTTTCCTCTTTTGTGTTGTGAATTTTGTTTTTAAGCCACTATTACCAGGTGCTTATAAGACTGGTGTCAGAGCTGTCCCTGAGAGTGCATTGTTCTTAGTTACAGTACATGGACAGAAACAATATGTTTGACAGTACAGATGGGTTTTCAATTTCTTTTCTGTCTGGAGGAGTCTTTTTAAATCTCCTGGTTTCGTTGTACCAGAAAATCTAGTGAGGCTGGGTGGAGACAGATTAATTTGCAGTTGGTTATATTCATCTGCATAAATTGTTACACACCTTGTCAGAACATAATTTCCCTTTTTCTCTTTCTGTGCTTGCTGTGATTTATTTTGTATTACATTGTTTTGTTTTCAAATGTTAGACAAAAAGCTCAAGTTTAAAAATAACATTTCAGAATAACTTAAACAAGCAAAACTGAAAAATCTCAAAAGCCGAACTGAAAGTCATCCAATCTATCTTGGCTTCTGGTGGAGCTCAGCAGCAGTATTATGATGACAAGAATTACAATTTTGAAAACTGAGGGGAAGAGATAAAACAATTTAACATTGGTTTAAGCTTGTTTCCATGGGTTTTATAAAAGACTACTGTAGCAGCAGCTTAGGAGTGCCAGAAGCAACATGACAAAAGTTGACCAAACTATGTTTGAAAAATGTGTGGGGAAAAAAACACTTCTTTCCCTCTATTATCCAGAGCACCTGACTGAATAAAAATCAACGGTGTGGTTCATAAATATGCTTTGTCAAACAGGATGGTGCCACAATGCGCAGAGTGGGGGCTCATTGTGTGTGTGTCCGATTTTCAGGCAGAATCCGGCTATGGCTCAGAGTCCAGTTTGCGCCGGCATGGCTCCATGTTGTCTCTCACATCCGCAGCAAGTGGTTACTCTGCCACTTCCACTTCGTCTTTCAAGGTAGGTTTGAAGTTTTAAACCCCTCTGCTCTACAACTGCAAGATTGTGCTGATTTTTCTTGCTGATGAATTTTGGTGTACAATATCCTGTCCCCAAAGCCGGATTTTTAAAAGATTTTGGTTGCAAATTCCTGGACCAGCCAAACAAAAGTAAAAATTCAGTATTTATTAATAATTCACGCCATATCTGTTTACGGGGGGTTATACTGTTTCGGCAATTTGAAATCTGGTTTATTAAATATCAGTTGATTTTTACTTGAGCTTCTGTTATTTTTTTCTAGAAAGGACACAGTTTACGTGAGAAACTTGCCGAGATGGAAACATTCCGGGATATTCTGTGCAGGCAGGTGGACACCCTTCAGAAATACTTTGATGCCTGTGCTGATGCTGTTTCCAAAGACGAACTCCAGAGGGACAAAGGTGTATATCTAACCAAGTGTTGTTTTTGTTTTGTTTTCCAGTTAGATTTCATGGTGTAAAATATATACAAAGTTTTGGTGTTTCCACACAACGCATAACTTTGAACAAAAATATATGTCATATTTTAAAATAGGGGTTTAAACAGGGAGCTGTGTCAGCATGCCTCGGCTGCAGAGGAACATTCATTCCATGCTGAAAGGTCAAGAAAAAACACTTTCTTTCAGCATTTACCAGCAAAGTTACCTTTCAGCATGGAATAAACCTTTACATTTCACAATGGAAGCAAAAGTATGATCACAGGAAAAACAAGGGACATTCAAGTGGACAGACACATTCTTACTATGGGTAGGTAAGACAGAACGAGGCCTTCTCGAAGTGACCGTTAAGGATGTACAGAATGCTGTCAAACAGGTTTGTGTGACAGTGTTAAGGATCAAACAGCTGAAAAGTGCTAAGGAGCATGTTCCTAGACAAATGGTTGTCAGCATTTCCCCTCCCATTCCCCTCCTATATATAAGTCCTTTGAAAGGCTCTAGAGAAATATAATTATTTATTAGATTTTTTTTTTAAATCATGTTCCACTTGACTTTCCCATTATATTTGAGATTGTTTTGGCTTGGTTTTTTATATTATAACTAGTATTTCATTGAACCATCTTTCTGCTAATGGATGGATATTTCGTATTGCAAACCAAAGTGTCAGGGAAGCGAGGTCAAAATCAATTTCTGTGCAGACATCCATTTTTCAAGCACTGCTTGGGGAATAGAAAGCTGCACCGTTATTGGTGCCATAGCGAATATTACAGAAAACATCAATTCAAAATCCCTGAACCTCTTGAGGTAGCTGAAAAAAAAATAGTATTATGAAATATTGAGTTTTCAGTTTTGAATTTCTGTGATTTTCAGCCTCCTCCTTTGTCCCAGGAATCCACAATTTGGATTTACCATGATCACTTTAATAGATGTAGCATACAGTATTTGTTCCTGGTAGTGCTTTTCAGTCCCCAGCACAGATAGTCTACTGATAAACTGAAAGAATCAAGTATTTCTTTTGTTATTCTTCTCGTAGTTTTTTTTCTTGAGAATCAGCTAGGCTTTTGTTTACCGCAGCTATGCACTACAGTATCCACGCTATGTTCACTTTGCACAGTCCTTATATTTGATGGCTGGTGTAAAGACGTCTGCTGTGTCTGCCACAGAGCCTTCTGACATGACTGACTGTACTTTTTCTTCTTAGTTGTGGAAGATGACGAAGATGACTTTCCTACGACTCGTCCTGATGGGGAATTTCTGCACAACAATAATGGCAGCAAAGAGAAATGTAAGTATTTTAAATCCCAGTTATTATACTAAGTCATCTTCTCAAGAAGCACATTTTTTTTAATTATGCAATTCTCATTTATTGATGCATGTGGTTCTGCCAGACATTTGAAATAAAATGTATTAAACTTTAAAAAAGCTAAAAAGGCTAATTAGGATTGCTATAATGAATATTGGCTGCGTTTTTTGTGGGGGTGATAGTTTTATTATTTCTTTAGATAGTGATGTCACAGGTTATAATTTGAAGGGTCATGTCCAAATGCGTCTGTCAATTGTTTTATTAAATGTTCTTTTTTGAAAATGTCAAATACATGAAACATCTGATATAAATTACATGCCGCTAGGGGAATTTATTCAGCAAACAACTCTACCTTTTAAAACGACATCTGTAAAATGGAGAAAGAAAAGTGTACCCTGTGGAGTGTGGCAAGGGAGAAAAGATGACAAATTGGGTCATAAGATAGAAACTGGCAGTGCAATGTGCAGAGTAATTGAAATTAGGTGTTTTAGAACAGAACAGGAACAAGGAAAAACTGGATTGATTCTCAGATATCACTGTCCACAGTAGATAGTTCAACATCAGGATTATTGATCACAACATTGTCTTTTATTTTTTAGTGTTTATTATTTAATGGGATTGCATTAATGAAGACTAACATTAATGAATGAATTTTTTAGGAGGTTGCCAATCAACCTTCCTGTGTTTCAGGCAAGAGGATCTGATTTGTATGGTAGTGCAGTGTTCTCTTAGATTTTTGGCTGCATATGTCATTCATGGTTAGTCAATTATAATGCCTTGCTTATGGGGGAGTTTTCCAAGGCATTTAACAGGCTACACTGTGGCCAGAATTTGGCTTCACATATGCTAGCTCAAATACTCTGCACAATACAAAATTCCTGTCCTGTAACTTTCCCTGTCTCCCTGCATCATTTAGAGTCGACTGCAGGGTTCTCCTGCTCTCGTATAAGACACTGAATGGTCCTGCTGCAGACTATTTTGAGGATTTATTGCATAAATGCCGTCCAGCTCTTTATATGAGATCTGCTGATTCAGATCTTCTTACTGTACTGATGAAATAATCAAGCTTCACACAGTGAACAGCAGAGCTTTTTATGTTGTATTATAGAACTCATTGACCCAGTATGTGAAAAACTGTGACTGTTGGCATTTGTAAAACACATATAAAGGTCTAACTTTTCACTAAATAATTTAATTTTACTGTTGGTTTCATAAATGTGCACTTTGAGATTGTTGAAAGTCAAAGTTATTTCTTTTATTGTTATTAAATAGCAATCAATGAGTCACATACTGTAAAAAAACACCCATCGTCACTGTCAAGATTTTAAAACTTTTCACCTTTTTTAGTACTGTACTTGTAGCATTCCTTTTTTGTAATATAAACAACACCTTTGCTTATACTGTATTGAGGAAAAAGTGTGTATCTTTCATTCAGTGTGTCAAGGTTTAATGGCTGTACTGTACTGTAATCACTGCTGAAATGTCCAAGAAGCAATTGTTTGTTTTAGTGTAGCAGTGTTTACTAAATATAATCATATATCCTCCAAATGAAACTGTTAACACTAGTCAGCTCCGGATTTGCTTGTGTTCACTCTTTAACACAGAACCATGTGAGAATGTAGGATTTAAATCTGGTAGATTTTATCACCACCTTCTAAAGTATTTGAAATGTATTCTTCAAATGTGCAAATGCAAGTAATGCTGTAGCATTGCAATGTTGCTAACTCAAGAAATGGTAAATCTTAATTTCTGAAATATTGTTCTCCTGGATTATTTCACAATGAGAAAATCAGTTGATTGCTGGTTTACTTTGAAGTAGAGCTTGTATTTAAAGTAGATTGATGCTCTATTTATCTATTAAAAGGTTAGTGAATAGTGAATGACTGAGTTAAGGAGGTGCTTTTTTATTTTTTCTAGTATTTCCATGTGTAAATCCCAAAGGAATCAATGGCATTGACTTCAAAGGTGAAGCTATCACATTCAAGGCCACCACTGCTGGGATCTTAGCAACTCTCTCGCACTGTATTGACCTCATGGTGAAGCGTGAGGATAGCTGGCAAAAGAGACTGGACAAGGTAAAGTCCCCTTTCTGTTCAGCTTTCCTGTTTTTCTGTCATTTCTTATCTCTGTTTTTTTAAGTATTGTAGTTTATCTGTACCAAACCAATCCATGAAAAATAGTTCTGAAAACTGAGCACAAAGGACAACAAAGAGGGAAAGCGGGGTCAAGAGGTCTAGATAAAGTAAAAGGCACTCTAAATACTTTTAATTATACTTTATGGAAAAGGATTCAAGCATGGTCAATAGGGCACGGTACCATTTGTCCTTAATCCGAAAATGTCATTGTGGAAGACAGAGCTGATGGGATTCTGTGCTTCTGCCATCTGTATGTAGGACTTACACTGATATCCAACATTCAGAATCACTCTGAGAATGATACGTGTTTGATATGGCAGATCCCTTCAAGAATACTTTTTCTTGGGAAGCTTTGTAAAACTCCCCAATTGTTGTTGAATTAAAAAAAATGAAAATAGTTCATTCTGCACGGTTTCAGCTTATAAGGAGGGAAAAATACTCAACATTCAGCTATGAGCACTGAAGGGCTTTTTTATTTTGTTAGACTTGGACAATAATTCTTGGTGCTGCTGACAATTTCTCACTCGCTGTGAGCAATGTAAGGTGCAATGGTGAATAACCAACACTAGGTTATTCATAGCCACATTAGGGTTTAGGGCTTCCGTTGTGTTTTGGAATAGAAAGTCCTGTCACAAGAAGCAGCCAGCTGACCATATGGATCCAAATTTTATCCAGATTATAGAGCTCACAACCTCTTCTAAGCCATCACTCAAGACGATGTGATATGAGTCTGATCTGCTCAGTTATCACATTAAAGTTAGCAAAACTACATTCTTTAAGATATCCAGTCCACAGATTTTCATTTAATGAATGAATTGAGCTGACAATATGTACGTGATCAAATCAAGAAAAAAATGTTTTCTGTACAGTGCTACAACTTATAAAAATGCATTTCATAGACTGTATGGTTCTCTAGAAAAAGTATCTGACCTATGTTATACAATTGCAGTAGTTTAGTGATTTGTCTGAATACAGCACCTCGCTTCATTTTGTTCAACTTCCCGAGTCATTTTTATTCTCCTTTGGTGATCTGTATATCACAGATGCTTGTTATACATAGCTACTGAGTGTGTTAAAATTAGTGTGAAATACACAGGTTTGAGTGAGACAGAAGACTGTATTGACAGCGGTCGAGAAACCAAGGGAAACCGTACTGAATGAATGTTAAATTGAGCAGTGCATGGCAGGTGTATTTAGTATTTCTGCACTTGGAAAGTGCTAACCCTGACATATAGTCAATGGTATGTAGCCATTTCTACATAATTCTTGAAGATGAAGAGTGTTTTATTATGTGCTGTGATCCTGAAATATGGATTTTTTACAATTTACTCAGCAAGAAAAACTTAAGAGTATGTCAAGTTTAAATGTATACAAATGTGAAATATGGGTTATGTCTTTAAGCTTCTTATACTTCATAAAGGCAGTTGCCTTCTCTGAGGACTAAGAAAACTATGAAAAAATGTTTATGGGCTTTGAAATACCAGTTCCTTAGTTTTCAGGAATAGGTGGCAGTATTGTTGTCCTGTGACACTGGAGTGTTAGAGATTTCTACTGGCAGATTAAAATCTGTAGTTTCACCTCTTTAATTAAACAAGTATGTTTGCCTAATATTGAATCTTTAATTGAACTAATATGTATGTATGTATTTTTTAAGTTGCTTTTTAAATGCAATAATTAGATCTGAAAACTGCTGAAACATTCAAATATTTTTTTTAGTTCAGTTAACTGTTCAACTATATAAAGTCTCCACTTGAGAGGCTGAAAAGCCCTTCGCAATATTGCATATCACAATTATGCAGGTTATTACATAATTATATACAGTTGAGTTAATTTTACATTTAGTGACTATCCCAGGTTTTGATTTTACCATGTTTCAGGTTATCTTAACCTTGTTGAAAATATTTGATTCATGCTTATTTAATATTGGGAATCATTTATAAACTGACTCAGTACCCATAGTTTGCTTTTTTCTTTAATAAAACTCCTCTCACACACGTTTTTGGGGAAATGGCATGCTCAAGCAGCAGCTTAGAAAATGTCTACTAAGTAATTAATACAAAATTCCCTTTTGACTTATTAAAACAGAACCTATTTGTTTCAATATTGTTAAATGTGTTTAGGGAAAAAGCACTACAAGGGAGTAGTAACTTCACAAATGATGGAAGTTAAAGGTTTTGTTCCGATATGTGTAAGATTGTAGGTTTTCTTACATGAGAAGTTACATGATATTTGCTAATTGTCAAACTATCTGAATTGCAGCAAAGTTGGGAGTAATTCCAAGCTTTGTAAAGAGCACAGGATCATGTTTAGTCATTATTTTTAGTAGCTGTCCTAGATAGTTACACTTTCAGCTTTTCTTTTCCTTGATTAGGTGAGCTTCTAAGTGTGGAACTATGGCAGCGATTTCAGGTGCTTTTCATGAGGTTGCAAAACCTGTTTCACCATATCTCTCAGCAAACAGTCGAGCCTCAATACGTATGACAGGAAGTCCCTGCTCCTTGAAACTGCAAACTAAAGAGTGTTAAGTGTGTGGATCGTGGAGAAGTGAAACCTTGGATTAAGGGCTGATACAGACTTGTTTCCAGTGGTTTAATCGCCATACAAAAAGATGACTTCTTCGTCTCCAAGCTGGATACCATACCAGCTATCCTTCTGGAAGCCGAAGCAGCACAAGCCAGCAGGAACTATGAAACATGACAACCAGAAGTGGATTCCTTTGCGGGCACGGAGCGAGTTCTTCGCTGTATGTTTAAAAATGTCTGCATTTCAGGTTGACCTTATGGGGCAAGCTTAATCAGAAATTATTTTAACCCTTTGCTCAAGTGTTCTTTTACTGTTTTGTGCTTTAAAACATGGTGGAGATTTAAATAAATGTTTAAAACTAATTTAAAAGTCACTCCTTCATGCAAATAATATGACCTAAAACTATAATGACAGAAATAAAAGGTTTTATTAAAATTAGTTTTCTTTTAACTTTTTTTCAGTCACTGCAGATGGTTAGAAATCTTAAATGTAATACATTAAAGTTCCTTGTTTGTTTACTAGTCTTTGGGATCCTCAGTTACTATATTACAATACTGTTTGGAAGGCTGCCTTAATGATGACTTACATTTGTAGTCACTAATTCCTGTAACCATAGAAATAAACCATGTAGGGAAGATTGGTGTTGATGTTGGACAGTTTAGGACCTTAAATGTTCTCCGAGATCCAAGTTTACTTCGAGACAAGAGACAAGTGACAAGAATAATACATATCACCACTAGTTGGAAAAGTGCTTTGTTTTTTCTGGGTTATTTGTTACTTGAGCACAGAGTCCTAAAGCGAATTACTACTAGAGGCAGTCAAAACAACATCAGTAAAGCAGGAATGAATTGTAATTGTGCTTCATGATGGTAGGTTTAGTGCAGGTGGTTTTAAGTGACAAGATCTGAAGTATTTGAAAGTTCAGTTTCATTACTTCTTCTGAAGGACATAAATCTTCAGAACTCTTCCAACATATTGATGACATCCGTACTAAATGTGAATACCAGAACTGAAAACATTATTTGTTTAATTATAGTAGTGCGATGCAATTAATGATGATTGGAAATGCAGGATTAGTTGTTTTAATGATTGTTTTTCCCGTTTCAAGGAAATGGACAAAAGAAGGAGAGTTGAGGATGCATACAAAACTGCCATGACAGAGCTTAAAAAGAAATCTCACTTTGGTGGCCCTGATTATGAGGTATATTTGTCATTGCACTTTTTTCTGTTACTAAGAAATAGAACTAGAAGTCAAAATAGTATTTTCTGTTCTTCTGTTAATCTTGATTAAATATCAACATCAGGTAATTGAGGCGTATATGATGAATAGGCACTGCAGTAAAGCTTGTTTATGCAGTTGTTTGCCAAATGTAGATATTTTGGATAAACGTGCATGTTTTACATTACCAGTGAACATATTGGCTGAAATAGCTTCTTCTCATATAAATTTGCAGTATTACTTTTCTGAATATATATTTTTTTTATTTTGGAGGTTATTTTTTAAAATGTCCTGTTTGCTTTTATTTTTGTTTTTTTATCTAATTAAACAGGAAGGTCCAAACAGCCTTATTAACGAAGAGGAGTTTTTTGATGCCGTTGAAGCTGCCCTTGACAGACAAGACAAAATTGAAGAACAGGTAACTTTCTATAAAAAAAAATCTCTCTTGGCAAGAACTGGTTAGTATTTTTGGCTAATCATTCTGTGGTCTGTAGCTTCCATCACATATCGTGTCTTGAGTGTTGATTCAGTTATACTTTGGGACATCAAAGTGTGAGAAGGAACTGAACCAAAGGAAGAAAAAAGGCACTTAGCTGACATTATACTAAACTGAATGTCTTTATTTCTGTTGACTCATGAGTTAATTTCAATGAATGCACTTCACTTGACACCTAAGGAATGCAAAGCAGTGGAGACATTCATGGTACTGGATATCAGCTTACAATCAAAATGTTACACACATTATTACTATAATGGCCATCAAATAGTATTTGTTTTATGAGCATGTGCTATTGGAAGATTTGTCAGGTGACGTACACCATTCATATTACAAGTATAAACGTGAATACATTTCATATGTTTCCTGCATAAAACATAAGGTTTAATTTGACCTATTTACTCAAGAAATACTCAGAAGTGGAGTTGGAAGAAAGTTGCTTGTAGTTGTACTATCGAATACAGAGGGATTATTCCCTTTCTTCTAATTTAGAAGGAAATAGATACAGAAAAAAAAATATATTTCATTGCAGATGGAATATGCAAAGATTAGAGATATCTTTCACATAAAGGGTGCTGAGTAAAACTGGCCTATGAATTTGAACAGGGTTGAAATTTAAGGGCATCAAGGACATGAGATGATACAGACAAAAGATAGGTTTGTTGGCCCATGTAGACTGTTTTCAGCAGTTAATTAATCCAAGGATCTCATCCAGCCATTTTTTAAAGCCAGGGTATCTACTTCAACTACTTGACTGGGTAGCTTGTCCTTTCTCCAACAGCCCTTTTCATCCTCCTGATTTTGAATTATGTTGTCCATCACATTGAATCACAGTCCTAGGGATTCACTAACAGTCAGAGCTTAAAGTCGTTGTTTTTGTTCTTGCACTGTGTTCAGGTGTTAAATTCCAGTCAACTGAAGGTCACTGATGTTTTAAAATGTAGTGTCAAAATGTATGATTTATAATAAGTGATGAAGTGCTATTTGTGTAAAACAACTGTACTAAAATATGGAGAAACATTCTTCTGGGTTCATCTCACTTATGCACAAACAGACTGAACACTTTTTACTACCACCATCGCCTCATCATATTGTTCCTTGGTATCCCACAAATTCACATATATCATAATTGTGGAACTGGCCCTCTGTTGAGAAACACTGTACAGTGGCATGGCAGGATAGTGCTGTTTCCTTACAAATACACATACAAGACCAAGCTTGGGCGCTACAGGATTTACAGGTTCTTTCTGCAGTCATGTACAGTATGCTCATTTCTTTGACAAGTCTGTGTGGATATGCATACATCATGAAATCCATTTAAAAACGCATTAGGATCTGTTGGTTCCATTGGTTGTATTATTAATGTCTCTTAGTGTATACAGTCGATACTTCCTGTGGCAGGAGAAGTAGTTAATCTTGACTTTTCCCCCTTTATTTACAGTCCCAGTCTGAGAAGACCAGGATACACCGGCCCACTGCAGTGCCTTCTGATGATGCCTACTCAGCCATTGGCAAACACAGATTCGGCCAAAAGGTATTTTCTTCCCTTTTGTATTTGCATCTGACTACATTGATTTAAATCCTGGAAACCTTGGAAATCTGTTCTTTTCTAGAATTCCAGTGCCCTCCAAAAGAAATGGGACGACAAAGTAAGAACAGATATTTCTGCTTTACAGTGTTCGCATTTTATTTTTTCATAACTCCATTTTATCTTATAAGTATGGAAACGTTTTTGTGTTTCTGCCAGTGACCAAAAGTATTATATTAGAAGTAGTGACTCATTCATTTAGTAAAAAGGTCAGTATTTGGTTGCATATCTCTGCAAGGCGATAACTGCATGATGTCTTCAAATCAGTCCAACCAAAGTATTTGTATAATCATTTGAAATACTGTTCCCTTTGCAGCTGCCACTTTGAGATCTTGCCTGTTCTTGGGGTGTTCTGACTTGATTTTTTTTTTTTTATGGATGCAGTGTATTCTCAGATTGATTTAAATCTGGAGATTGATGTGGCCAGTCTAGGATTTTCTACTTTTATTTTTCTCTCAATGATCTCCTTGGCTGCCACGACCTTTGTTCTTTGGAGTCATTATCATGCAACATGGTGAAGCAGCACCCAAAAACAATAGAAGGATTCTTTTCTGCCTAAGCAGACAGAATGTTTCTGCCGACTTCAGAATTCATTCATTATTTCAACATGAATCAAGAAGAATGAGGCAGTTCCAGAGGTGACTATGCATGCTCTGGCCATGGCATTACCACCACTTTTGGAGGGCACTATGTGCATTTTTATTTGTTTATGGTAATGAGTACAGTCTGTAAGAGCAGAGATGAGTTTTTCACCATGTTTGCCAATATTATTTTAAAAATGTATAAGCAGATGCACAGTCTCCTATAATGATTCCAGCATTGAGTGGTTGCAGCTTGTCAATAAATATGGCATGAATACAACACAGGAGGTCAATGTGCCTAGTATTCATTCATGGCTTTGCTTTTTGCTTATGGTTTTCCTCCCAGTCATCTCGGGTGAAAGCTGTTGATTGAATGCTTTGTTGTGCTTTTGTTCTGATTCCCGGGTTTTTTTTTCTTTGTCTGTCTTTGTGGTAGCCCTATAGTCGCTCTTCCTCCATGTCTTCCATTGATCTAGTCAGTGCCTCTGATGATGTTCACAGATTCAGCACCCAGGTACTGTATTCAGACAGAGAGGTCTCTGGTATCTTTCTGCATTGTACCATATAGTTATGAGATGAGACCCTCTAACAGCATGCAGTTTGTTTTATCTTCCCTCTAACAAGCAAAAAACAAACTTCAGAGTGTGAGTTGACATTTTCCCTGATGTAATACCACTTTGTAAAAATGTGTTTTCTTTAATTAACCAGCTTCCTTGTTTTCCAGAAGTACTCCTTTTTATTTAACTTGTCCTGAAGGGAAACATTTACTAAATTTACTAAATTTTGTAATCCAAAGTGGGTGCATGCAAATCAGGGTAATGTCATAGTGAAAATGAAGGCTGTCACTTTTGTAAAGCTTGTACAATAGTCCTAGTCACTCTTGAACATAAATCTGCCATTTGTATCTGTAAATGTAATTCCAGCATTGCCAGAGAATGGAAGGCAACAGCTCCTTGATTTTTCTTTTCCAGTCAAAGGATTAATAACATTTTTAGAGTTATTTTTCCCCTGTACCGTGGGGATCCCAGCAGTGTACTTGTTAAGTTGATTGTGACCCAAAGTACTGGTTCAGTGCTTTTCTTGGAATTTAGGGACCATTATTATTTAGATCACAAGCAGGCACTGTGAAATCAGTGGCTTTGTTCTACAGAATTGAACTTGAAGATCTTTAAGTCTCATAATTTGTTTAAAACTAACATAAGTTTATCATTACTGGATTTCTTGACATTGTTTATTCCCATAAATCTTACGATAGATGACATAAGGCTGTGTAAAAATAAATCTCAAAACAAAGTAAAGGGATGTTTCTCTTAACACCAGAATAGAGTTCCCATCATTGCTATTGAACTCTGTGTGAGTTTTTTTTTCAAAATTGCTAAGTTAGTAAATGAGTGGTCAGGTGTCATGTAATTTGAATTTAATGGCACCTTTTTATAAGCTGTTTGAAAAGGAGTGAAAATTGAGGAACCTTGTTTTCTATCTCGCATTGTAATATTCGTAAGATACCAATTAATTATATACAGTTGTGACTACACAAAACATTAGCCAAACAGCTCTTTTGGTTATTTATAAAATTAAAAATGAACCTATTCTCTGGTTAACCTTATAAGTCATGAATGTTTAAGTGATCTCAAGTTTGTTTTCTGGCCTTCCTTTAAGGAATAGCTGGATGAGATCTCTGAATCAATTACCTACTAACCACCAAAGAAACTTGATGAGCCGAATAGCCTTCTCCCTTTTTTAACTGTTCTTTAGTCTTTATTTTACTGAATGCAAAATAAAGCACAAGTAACGTTATTTCTGCTGGAAGCTGTGATGAAGTCACTTGAAATAAATTTCAAATTCAAAATTCTCAGAAGGTGAAGTGTGGAGTCTCTGCAGATCTTTAGTCTCTATAAATATTCAGCTTGACATTTTAAGCATCCATAAAAATAACAAATAGAGTATTAATAGTGTCACTACTATATTGGCATTTTGTATTGTAAATACAGTATAATACTGCGACTGATGATCAAGCATCATGAATTATGAGGAGTGAATGATTAGGTACAGGGTGAACCTATATGAACCTATATACTGTGAACTTTGTGCAACATTCACACTAAATAGATCACAGAATAGTCCATGTCCAAGAGTTAGTTTTTAAGAGTAGGCTTCCCGATGAACTTACATAGTACTTAGTCTGTGTAAGTAATCAGATAATATAGTAAGTGCTTAATCTCTTATTTTTTAAGGGAAGTTGTAGTGATTTAATTAAAGGAAATGAGTTTCATGGTCAGAAAATCAGTTTTTAAAATTTGAGGTTTTGTAAACGGCTGTGAACAGGTACGGCGCAGTGTGCTATGTACTGTATAATCTGCTGTTTTGCTTTCGTCTGCCTTTTTTCTGCAATTTGAATACTGGCTGCGAGATAAAATGGAAAACTGCACAGAAGTAGGTTTCAAACGGGAACCGGATTTCAGACCACCGAATATCACGCCACGTGGAGACAATCAAATGTTGGAAGCGTTTTTCTCATGAGTGACATTATTTGTGTTACAGGTTGAAGACATGGTTCAGAACCACATAACGTACTCCTTGCAGGATGTTGGTGGAGATGCTAACTGGCAGCTGGTGGTGGAAGAAGGAGAAATGAAGGTAAAGGGGACCTGACATGGGTTTCTAACTAGCCTAATACAGCAGCACGCACATTAGCACCTGAATAAGGGGAAGAACAATATTAATAATATTGATAATGAATAGTAGTAATGATAATAAATGCAGATAATAAGAGTAACACTCATAGTAGATGTTATAGTATAGTATCTTATAGTATATATAGTGTTATAATGTATTCAGAACTATAGATTTCCCTTTTAATTGAGGGGAGAAATCACTAAACATAATCCATTCTGCTACTTTGTTTTGGATAGAATTTGTATAGGTATAAACAGGAGTGGAGTAGATGCAGTGGGGAACGTATCTCAGGAAATTTATTTTTGTAGTTAATGTTTTTATAATGTAGACAATGAAGGTGTACGTGTGGATAATTATACAGTTGTGGCCACAAATATTGGCACCCATGCACATTTTTCAAATAATGCAACATTTCTACCAGAAAATTGTTTAAATAAAAAAATCTTTTGGTATCCACATATGTATTTCTTTGGTTTGCAGTGGATCAAAACAACCCCCCCCCCGCCCAAAAAAAGCTGAATAATTTACTAAATCTTAGCTTATTCCACAGGAAATCCTAAAATGGCCCGGACAATATTATTGGCACATTCTACAAGTAGTTAGAAATAGATTTCAAGCAGGTGATTCTCCTTTACTTTGGAATTGAACTCATCTGTGGTAAGTTGCCAGGCGCCTGCAATATAAAAATAACTCATTTAACCAGTTTGAGTAGGGAAAACGACTCGTTCTCCTGTTTTGTGTCACTGTGTGTACCACAATGAGCATGGACAAAAGACAGAAAACCAAAGAATTGTCTGAGGAGGTCAGACACAAGATTGTAGCCAAGCATGGACAATCTCAAGGCTACAAGTCCATCTCCAGAGACCTTGATGTTCCTGTTTCCACCGTACGTACAGTAATGTTATGAAGAAGGTTAAGGCCCATGGCACTGTCGACATCCTCCCTGGACGTGGCTGCAGGAGAAAACTTGATCAAAGATTCAGCGAAGGATTGTTCGAATGGTGGAGAAAGCAGCTCGATCAACTGCCACAAAGATTCAAGCTGACCTTCAGACACAAGGTATGACAGTTTCAACTCGCACCATCCGTCGCCAACTCAATGAAAAGGAGGCTATATGGTAGGAGAGCCAGGAGGACCCCACTGCTGAGAGAGAGACATAAGAAAGCCCAACTGCAATTTGCCAAAGCACATGCCAAAATCCTTCTGGGAGAATGTCCTGTGGACAGATGAGAACAAATGAGAGATTTTTGGTTAAGCACTTCATCTCTGTTTATAGAAAACAAAACGAAGCCTTCTATGAAACATAGAGGAGTTTTTTGGGGGGTTGCTTTGCTGCTACTGGCACTGGGTGCCTTGAACATGTGCATGGAATCATGAAATCGTGAGAATACCAAGGCATTTTGGAGCACAATGTCATACCCAGTGTCAGAAAGCTGGGTCTCCGTCGAAGGTCATGGGTCTTCCAGCATGACAATGACCCCAAACACACATCAGAAAGCACCCAGGAATGGTTCAAGACAAAATGCTGGACTGTTCTGAAGTGGACTCATTGCTGAACATCATAGATTGCATCCAGATCTAAATCCCGTTGAAAACCTGTGGAGAGATCTGAAAACAGCAGTTGGGAGAAGGCACCCTTCAAATCTGGGAGAACTGGAGCCGTTTGCACAAGAAGAGTGGGCTACCAGTACAGAGGTGCAGGAAGCTCATCAATGGCTAGAGGAAGCACTTGATCGCAGTTATTTTGACCAAAGGCTGTGCTACCAAATATTGCATCTGGGGTGTCAATAATTTTGTCAATACCATCTCTTTTTGTTTTCTGATTTAAAAGGATATGTTAAATCCTGAATCAAAAACAAAGATTCTTTAACTGTTAACAGTGAAATAAAGATTTGTGGAGACCAAATACTTTGGTATTTAGAATAAAGGCCTGATGTCGGCAGTGTTTGGCTGGCATGATGCACATTCTACTTCTTAGTAATGGATTTCAGTGTAATCAAAAGAGTAAAACAGCCTTCTCATGATCTACAACTCTGCCTTTTATGTTTAATTTGTTATTGGATTTTCAGATAAGCTAAAATAATATTTGATGATATCACATACAATTACAAACAAATGTTAACAAGCATCATGATATGGCAGACTTAGCAGAAGAAGGAAGGCACAGTCTTCAAGATCTTTCAAACATGTCTGGGTCAAACTGCAAGCTCTTACAGTATGTTTAAGAAGGGCTGCCAGGCAAATAAAGTTTTGTATTTGAGCCATGTAGTTTTACTACCTTTTATCCCTGTTTAAGACAAAGGCCAAATTGTCTTAAGGCTGTGTGAGTTGTGGCATAACATTTCAATATCAATCTGAGGGAACATACAAAGGCAGATGTATTTACTCTCAAGTTAGCCCACTTTTATTACAAACCATTACAATAATTTTTAGACCATTCAAACTATTCTTTTGCACATTAACTGGATTCCAGTAGCACATGGGTTGAAGAATCTTAAGAACTTCAAATGTATTTACATGTTATGATGATTTTTAATCTATATCAGTTTGGAGTTGATTAAGTAGATTCTAAATATAGCCCTTAATGAAAGTGTCATAATTGAAAGCTTAGAGAATTGAGGGTGGGTCAATACTTTTATAAGGCACTGTTTTTTTCCCATCACTTAAATTAGTAAGGGAATCTCAATGGTTCCATATTCTTTTTCAAGAATAAACAGTGTGAAGTCTCTGCTGCTAACGTTTTTCAAGTACATGCTTTCTCCAAAAGTCTGAGGTCCTTTCAGATTGAGTGAGCAATGAGCCACTAGGTGGCACTCAAGGCTAAATGTTACAAAGTCATGTTCTCTTATCGGTCTTGGAGAATTAGAAACCACATCCTTTTCCCATTATATACTAAATAACGTAATAGGAAAAACAAATGATCCCCGAATATTAAGGAGTTTGCCATTCTAGTAAAAACTGAGATTGAGGTAGCATGTTAACTTTTATCAATGGTGTGTTGCAGGTGTACAGGAGAGAAGTTGAAGAAAATGGAATAGTCCTAGACCCCCTAAAAGCCACACATGCTGTGAAAGGTGTCACTGGGCATGAGGTTTGTCATTATTTTTGGAACGTTGAGGTCCGTAACGACTGGGAAAGTAAGTCCATTTTCTAATGTCTATTACATGTTTAAAGCTTCTGAACATTTTTGTTAAGAGAGAAGTTCTACATAACGTGTTGTTTTTTTTCTTTTCAGCAACAATTGAAAACTTCAATGTGGTGGAAACGTTATCAGATAATGCCATCATAGTCTACCAGACTCACAAGGTATTCCATAGTGCTGCCTTACTTTAATATGTCGGAACCATGTAAATAGATAAACGTGTTCATTAATATTTTGAATGGTTTTAACTGGGTTTTCCCAGAAAGAGTTTCAGGCAACCAGAATTCTTAAGGAAACTCTCCCATAAACATAAGCAGATCTCCAGGTCTTGCATATTGCTGTGCTTTCTCAGGAAGTCAAGGTGTCTGAGCTAACTGGACTTTTTCATGGTGTTTCAGGCATTAATTTTTATTTTATTTTTCAGAGAGTGTGGCCTGCCTCACAACGAGATGTTCTGTACTTGTCTGCAATCAGGAAAATTATAGCAAACAATGAAAATGATCCCGATACATGGATTGTCTGTAATTTCTCTGTAGATCACAATAATGTCCCTGTAAGTACTGAAAATGTAGTAAATTCACATCAAACAGCTATTTGTTTTTACTATTTTAACAAAAAAGCCACTTTTTTATGACCTGAGTTGAAAGTGTTTTATGGTATGAAAGATGTAATGGTTGTTGCACTTGACTATCCAAGTCTGAAAGGGAAAAAAAAACTTCACATGAGTATCACCTAAGAAGGATATACTGAATTTGTTTTTGCTCTGCAGAAGCCTATTTCACAGATATGCTGTCACAGAAATCAGACTTCACTCGTCTGCCATAAAACACCAAGCACATAATAGATCCATAAACACCTTTGTACAGTATTTGTGGTCTTGATAATATGTATCATATACCAGCGCAGAAGGGCAGATGTTTATCACTGATTAGGAACTACTGAAAATTGAATGTCCCCTGTTAGCAAGGTTGCTCGTTCTGTTAGGACCAAGGTAGATGGTCGTTTGCATAGGAGTATGCCTTTAAGCTTGGGTCAGTTGTCAGTTCATCAGTTTCACGTCAACTGGACGAGTGAGTGAGTGTTTTCCTAAATACCTGTTTAATGCATTTTATGCCTCCTGTTATTCCTGATAGCTCACCAATAGGTGTGTCCGTGCCAAAATCAATATAGCCATGATCTGTCAGACACTGGTCAGCCCACCTGAAGGCGACAAGGAGATCAGCAGGGATAACATCCTCTGTAAAATTACTTATGTGGCTAATGGTAAGTGATGCCATTTTATAGTTTTAACGCAATGTAGAATTTGTTTTCAGGGTATTTCTTTTCCAATTAATGAGAGTAATTTAATAATCTCTTATTACTTTTGTGCAGTTAATCCAGGTGGCTGGGCACCTGCCTCAGTCCTCAGAGCAGTGGCAAAGAGGGAGTATCCCAAATTCTTAAAGCGCTTCACATCATACGTCCAAGAAAAGACTGCGGGGAAGCCCATCCTTTTCTGATGTAAGCAGGTGTGTTTCTCTCTCTTGACTATCGCCAAATCACTCCACTGCAAAAGTTTTTTTTAATATTCTAAAATCAAATCGATTCGTTTTTTGTTACATTCAGCTGATTTGGAATAGCCAGCGGTGAGTTTTCCACTTCTCAGCCCATGGCTACTAAAACTGAGGAGAATGAGGAAATGCAGGCCGACTCCTCTGATCTGCCCATCTTCGAGCCACTGAACCTTCAATCCATCACAGGCTTTACAGCCTTGTACCAGTGGTTCAGCGCTGATTGGAGGAGACTTCCAGCGCCGACAGCACTGCAGACTGCAGACAGCCCTGGCCACATAATCCCACCTTTCCCTCCGTGGCACACAGCCGATCATGTGCCATCAATAGGGGAGTCTCAGTCACTCAGACTCAAACCCGTGATTATAGAGCTCAGTCTGTGTTTAGATGAGCTTCTCCTCTGGTTGAGCCACTTGGCTGTCTTAATAATTTAAGCTTTGAGGTGTTAAAAACAGTCACAGCCATTGCTCAACAAAATTTACAGGCAACTCCAATCCCTAATGTTTTTTTTAACATGAATTCATTTAATATGTTTCATTCCTGTATTTAAGCAGTTCATTTATATGTTTTTTTTTCCAGTTGTTGAGCAAGAATTCCTCACAATGTCCTTTTCTACAGATTGTACTGGATGTAGTTTGCACTCATAACTAAAATATCTATCATTTTTGTAATAATAAAAAACAAACTTGCATCCAGAGGGGCAATGAATACATTAAATTAAGATCTATGGAAGATCCAGTGATTACTTATTAACCTTTAATAGCAGGTATGTCATTAAGTAAAAACTGAAAAGGCTGACTTGTTAGTTGTTGGTTTGCTATAGAAAATAACATCCTGTAGACTGCATTTAATAGCACATCAGAGTGGTTTGGAATAGGTTTGATTCTTGAAAAAATTCACTAACACCTCACACTTGTTACGTTTTTTTCCATGTTTATTCGGATTTGTATCGGTTTACTTCAGTGGTATTACAATCTTACTAAAACTGTACCTGTAAGATCTTTGAACCTCGAGGACAAAGTGATGAAAGAAACCTATGTCTTGTGTCTTTCAGTGATTTGCCTCCTCTCACTGCCAAGTCCCACAGCGTGCTTTTCTCCGGGTGATTTAGACAAGGCTGTGTAGACATTCCAGATCTGGAGGAGCTGGACACAGCAGAAGCAGGCGGTGGCACTTTCTGTCTCTAGACTGTTCAGAGGCTGTGACCTGCGGTGCCCAAGTGTGGGAAACAAAGCAGCTTTGGTCAGAATATCCAACACTATCTGTACTCTGCAAGCTCCTCTTACTGCATCAGTGTGTAATAAGTACATCTTTACAGCTGTCGTTTATGTTGCTGTAGTGGAGACAGTTCAAAATGAAATCTTGATTTTTACAAACTGTGGTTCAATGGCTTTAATAACTCACATGTTACAGTAGACCTGCAATAATAGCCAAAAAGATAAATATTGCAAAAAATACATATTAAAAGAGATTTATATGGTCATTTTGGAGGTCTAAAGTAAATTGTTTCTATTTTGGTCTGGCTTTTGTAAATGTCCAGTTTTTTGTTTTTGTTTTGCTATGTATAATCACTGATCTCATGGCTTACTTTCATGCTGCTAATTTTTCTAAAAATAGCTCGCCTTTTCTTAAAGAATCGTCTTGTTTGTAATACTTGTTGAGGGCTGTTATTGATCTATGACTTGGCCTTTTCTTCCCTCTCTCTCTTGTGAAGACCAGCAATGTGTCTGATGGAGAAAGAGTTTGAAAAGCTTTATTTTTTTTTCAGAAATCTCTATATTTCTACCGTGGTTTTAGTTGTACACGTTATACAAATGTGATGTGATGAAAAAAGGCATAAAAATCTAAAAAAA
Source organism: Lepisosteus platostomus (assembly GCF_059453375.1). Taxonomy (NCBI): domain Eukaryota; kingdom Metazoa; phylum Chordata; class Actinopteri; order Semionotiformes; family Lepisosteidae; genus Lepisosteus; species Lepisosteus platostomus. Next base: position 46,707,411 of record NC_142614.1, read on the forward strand.
AAAAACTGGCAATATGGAATACATAACTTATCTCCTGAAGCTGGTGGAGCAGATCTATCTTGATTGCAGGAGAAGCATTGAACGGGAAGCTGGAGAGCACAGTGTACGAGTTTTCAAGTCAAGCAATAATTAGTTTGGCCTTGAGAAAAGCATCACGTCATGATCTAATTGAAAGTGCATTATTAAATTTGATCTGTTACAAATTCACAAAGGATTGGATCTTAGCAATCCAAGGTTACAAACTTGAATGCCCCCTTTCAACACACACTTTGTATACCACTGCATCTTAAGAATTATTAATCTGGAATGTACAGAATTAAGATAAATTTTACCAATTCCCCAGTTTTGCTGTGTTGGCATATACATGTTAAGCATACACTTTTTACATATCTTTTTATCAAACATTTCATGTTTATAGAAATATGTACCTGGACAGTAATTGATTTAGTGTTCTAAATCGGTTCTTTAGAAAGCAAGAAATTCTTGGGTCCGTGCTCCAGTAAAATCACTAGAGAAGTGCCTCTGTCTTCATCTTAGTAGGATGTATGATTTACTGCTGAATTCTATATGTCCAACAGACAAACCTTTTAAGAGCAAAGCCTTTTTAGCATGTTTCTTTTTGCAAAGATTGGTTTATATTACAATGTAAGGGGAAAAACATTTCACTTGATTTATTACCTCAAGATTAATTTTTATCTAATATTGTAAATTTGCAATCAGCAGGGACAATGTCACTTTAGTGTATTCTTCCTGTGTTGGGAGCTTTTCACAAATTAGTTTTTATGTCCAAATGATTCCTAGCGTGAAGTATATTGGTAAACCTTCCACTAATCGGGCAAGAGAAGTGATATGCAATAAATCAGTTGCATAGGATACAATGAACAATGAGATGGTGTGTGGGGAGTTCACAAGAAGTGTGTATATCTTGATAGCGTTATCATTAGTTGCATTTGCATAAAATGCGATGTAATTAAGACATATTCTGTAAATAAAAAGATTACACTAAATGAGCAGTCTGGGGTGAATATACCGTGCATTCAACGCATGATTAATATTGATCTGTCTTCAAGGAAGGATATTCTCAAATATCCTGATTGAGCAGTACTGTTGCCCAGACCACTCTTCTCTTGCCTTTGGATTTCTGACATGAAAATATGTTTAAAGTACTTTTGGGAGTGTATAGACTAGTTGTGTTTTATAGAAGCTTTATTATCTTGGTTATATTCTATACAAAGAAATGCCAGTCCTTATGTCACAATGGTATTGATCTGTACAAAACAAATAATTGAATCAACTTGTATGATAGCAAAAAAAAAAAGTTGAGCTCTCTTCCATGTTATATCTAATTGAATACAGTATTTAAAATTGAAGGGTATTAAAAATAATAGACCGATATTTTGTATGGCGTCTTCTTGAATAGCACCTCTACATATTGATGACATGCTGTTTTACCGAATTGCAGATGCTTAATTCACAGTGTAAGGAGTGTAACCATAACCTGATATACTGCAGTTTTATGTGAGCTGATCTCTCTTAACATCAGGGAGAAACTTTGGGTGCAAATCAAAATTAACTGGGTTTCAGAAATGATTCTAACCAATTTTACTGGATGGTGATGGATAGTATAGATGCACACTCTCATCTACCTACAGTTGCAAAGCAAGCAGTTACAATGAAGAGGGCTTTACTGCAGCTAGTGTTTTTTTTTGTTCAGATGAGACCTCTGAGATTTAACCAGTAGTTGGCTTCTTTGCTGGTGAGATGTGATGAAGTGAGAGCTGATTGGCTGTCTCTGCTCTGGTGAGTGTAGCTCATGGGTGACGTTGCTTCAGGAGGGATTGTCAAAGATGGCCAACTGCATCTTGAGCTCCAAACTGGTCAAGCTTACTGAATGTCATTCTCTTGAATGATGGGGGCTTTTTTTCTGTTCTTTACGGTTCATAGTATAACCCAGCATACCAGCAGATATCCTAAATAGTATTTTTCTAAAGACAGTGCAGGTGTCTGCTTCGTATATGAATAAAAAATAGGCTTTTCATAAAATTTTACATTTTGCTGTGAAACAAATCCCTTAAGATATAAGGACATAAGGTCCTTTACATATTTAATGAAAATAAAGGAAGGAAACATTTACAGCAGACCATGTTAAAATCTATAGCCAGTCTTTGCTTTGCTAATAGTTTAGAGAAGCAAGCTTTGTTAATTTTTAACTGAGGCACATCTATTTATGAGGGAAAAAAAACTGAAAGATTTTCATATGAATTCATTTTAAAACACAATTGTATACCCCATGGTAGTTCTTGTGTTCCATTTGCATAATTTATTCCGTTTGCTTAATAATAGTTGGAGACACACTCTGGATTTAGTGATTTTAAACAGTGTAATAAAGTATTCCCAGTCAGCTCACCTTATGAAAATGCATACAGATGCAAAGCTGGTTGATCTGCTGGTCTACTTGCACAAATATTTTTGATGCTCTTCATTGCAAAATTGTTTTATAGAAACTTCACTGCAAATGGCAGAGAACCCTTATTCTCAGAAGTTGAATCTCCTCTTTATTGTGCATGAAATGGATCCCTATAAATCCAAGCTGACATTTTCTTTCTAAAAATAGGCTTAATTTGCATTTCAAGAAAAAAAGGCATGGGCTTTGTAAAAAGTTAAGAAAACTGGGTGTAAGGAGAGAAAATCTTGGTGATGTTACTTCTGTTAATATACGTACGTGTGTATATACATACAAAATTCATTTAAAATAACCTATTATATAATGAGGACTATAATCACCATGTCAATGTAGTGGTTAGTTTTTAATTCATAGGTAAAGTAGCAAATAGCCCATGGATTTTGTGATGTTTGTTTACTACACTGGGAATAGACAGCCATTTCATGGAGAATTATGTATTTCTTTATATGTAATTCATAGAGCATCTGTTTAATACATTCATATTGTAAAAAGTTTCCAAATAAAAGTAAACATTTCTTAATGTACATTATTCACATTTCTAAATGCGGAGGAAAGGAAATGATCAAGTAATATAAATACAAGTTGTTGTTTTTTTAAATATGCCCTTAACAAATACTAAATAATAGTTGCACTGTGACTTGCCAGGTGAATCTCTGTGAACAATATGGTTAAAGTGCTCACTCAAATTTAAGGAAATCAGAGAAGTAGGGAAACAAAATTCTGACTTTAAAATTTGTTAAATATAACTAGTGAATTTGTTACGTGTGACTGAATTCCAGACACTGGTGAGATCAACCATGCTCACACAATTGTTTAATATAAATGAATACTTGTAACTAGTTAACTGAATTCAGACAAAGGTCAGACAAATCTGCATTTTCTGTGGGAGCTGGGGCTGTTTTACCAGGGAACCTTAAAACTAGTCAAAGATGAAAGTAAACATACATTTTTTTTCAACTATTTTATTTCAGCTGTGAAAATGATCCCATTAAATACAATGCAGAAATTATATATTATTTATTGCAGAAACTTACAAAATATACATGATGTGAATATAAAACTATGAAATAGACTGTGAGAACATATTTAGTGATGTCATTTTTTCCCCCCACATGACCTGCACACGTCCAGATGCAGCCATTATGTCGCGTCATTTATAAACAGTATGTGCAAATAGTAACACAACCTTCCCAACTGCTGCTACTATGAAGCATTTGGTAGCATTGATGGAGATGTTACTTGCAACAATTGAGAACTCAATGTGGTCTCTCCAGTGACTTGACCGTTGTAGCTGAAGACTGCAAAACAGCTTTTAAGGTGCACGCATCAAAAGCAAAGCCTATTAAATACCCATTTTTGACAGCAGTAAAAACAGGTATGAGGCTGTACAAAGAAGAAAACTGCAAGTTGCAAGTAGTGGCAGGATCCAATACCATGTAACGTATGTTATTTTAGCACCTTGTTTAAGTATTTGTGCTTAAATGCATCAGCTTTCCATTGAAAAAATATCCCTTACAATTAGATCTGAATGCTGTTTATCAAGGTAATAAAAAAATACATTCATTTTGAATGTTAGGTCAGAAAACTGATACACTCAACTGAAAATGTAATTACAGTTGCTACCAGTATCTGCATTGCATTTCATTGATATAAACAGAATCTTGGCAAATTTTGATTTATTCAGAGCATTAACAGAGTACAACTGCTAATTCCCCTTTCTGTACTTTTACAGAACACTACAGGAAATGTGACAGGGAAGACTTGTGCATTGATGATAACTTACTTCAAAATGAGCCAACAATAAAATAACAAAAACATCCCTTTGCCCACAAGTTTCATCCTTGCTAGTAATATAGTAGTGAATATCCCTCAGCTTTAGTTATCAATAATATCAATTTTAAAGCACGTTGCACTGCATCACTAATACAGTCCCCGTGCCTAGAGATATACAGTACAGTAGCATACTGAGCCCTAGTTCACTGGTCAGCAGTTATCTTACATCACACAGCAATATGACTGCCTGCTCAGCTCCACAATAGAGCAGCAAAGAATTCAGCAACATAGGAGTTATGTCACTTCAAACTGGATCATAAAAATAAAATAATAGATGTAATTTTTATATTCCACAGTTTAGACCTTGTTCACACCACACAAATTTTTGACAATCACATTTAAAAAAAAAATCCAACTTCAAACACATTGATCATGTTTTGGCAGTCCAGGGGCTATTTTTAGTCTGTTGATGTTTGCTAAAAACATTTACAGATTACAAAAGTTCTCCAAAGACTGAGAAAGCCACAACGTCGAACACTGTCTTGCTGGAATCAAAAGGGCAGCTGGCGAGGATTTCGGGTTTTGTATTTACAATCCTTACAGCCCATGAGAGGAGCGGGGGGATGTTGATGCAGCTTAGGTGAGCCGACTAGAAGGCTTCTGCTGCTCATCCCACCCAGCTCTCTCGGGTCAGTCGTATCCGTGCCACTCGCTGGGACCCGTCCTCTTCAGGCTGCCTTCTTGGTGCACGCTCCTGGAGTTTCCCGCAAGTTGAGCTTTGACCTGTGCGAGAGAACCGAGCGGTGAATCCCTTTTCTACTCTGCAACGTATGTACTCTTAACTTTTGTTTAATTCTTGAGTTCCTCTGTTGTTTCAGCATTTACAGAATTACTATAAGAAAATGACACAGGATTTGGATGCAAGCATAGGGCATGCACAGTTTTGGCGACTTCAGATTTTTCAGAATCTACAGCAAATGCAGCCTTTACTTTTGCAGAACTTTACTGGGTGTCTTACCTTTTCCGTGTAACTATTTTTACTTTGATTTTAAGAAAGATTTGGCCCAGGGACTTTTTTTTTTAAAACTCACACTGGCTTATCACAGCCTTCATCTAAACTCATCTATGCCCTGGCCTGCAAGACAGGCCTGTCCGGTACTGCTGCTTGAAGACCCCGCTCCAGGCGTCTCTCACCTGTTGTGAGTCATGTGACTCTTGACGAGGTGGCCCGCCGCCAGCGCTGCCATGAGAGACAGCTCTCCGGCCAGCACTGTGGCACACACCACTCTCGCCAGCTGCCGCGCATTCTCGCCAGGACTGACGAGACTAGCTCCTTGTACCCCCAACATCTGCAACACAAATGGATTAAATCAAACAGAAGGCAATCTTTAGATATAAATCCATTTTTATATTGCCCACAGGATTAATTGTACTGTATGTTTATCCATCCAGTACGGCAAGCAACAGGTACAAGCCAGGAGCCACCCTGGATTGGACACCATTCCATCTCGGGGCACACACAGACGCCAACATGCCCACACTCACACCAAGGCCAGTTTTCCCAGAAGCCAATTAACTCACCAGTATTTCTTTGTACTGTGGATGGAAACCCATGAGTACATGGGGAGAACATCCAAACTCCACACAGACAGCACACCACTAAAATCAGCCCAGGGCTCCACTGCTGCAAGGCAGCAATGTTAACCACTGCACCACTGTATAAGCCACTATTTAGATATTTAAAAGAAAGACAGCAGTTCAACCAGCACTAGTACAGTCATGATTCTTCACCTCCAGACAGGCCTGTTGTGGGGCTAAGTTTGTGCCCCCACCAACTGTTCCAATCTCAATAGATGGCATCGTGCAGCTGATGTAGAGATCTTCATTGGTTGGACCCGTTGTCTCCATGAGAGTAATGCAGTTTGAACTTCCAACATTCTGTGCAGGATCCTTTAGGAAACAAAAATGTGTTCTATTATTACCCAAACACTACCGCATAAAAGCGTCAGTGGTATTTGTCCTATTGCTGTGACCAGTATTCCAGCTACAGGAGGGTCATGGCTCAGTAAACAAGGCATGGAACGTTGCCTTCCATAAATTAACTTAAAAATATCCATATATTTACTATCAAAAGCAGGATACATTTCCCCTGCATTAGCAGATGGTGTTTCTAACACACACAAATTAAACTTTGCCCAACTGACCTGCCCACAGGCGATGTAAATGGCCGTTACAATATTAGCAGCATGTGCATTGAAGCCACCAATGCTCCCAGCCATTGCTGAGCCAACCAGATTCTTGTTAATGTTGACATCGACCAGAGCTTCAGAGGAGGTCTTCAAAACCTAAAAAACAAACAAACAATTTGTTAACTCCATTTCTCAAACTAAGACTGCACAGTGAGAGGAGATGAGATTATGCAGTGAGAGACTAATTCATACAACAGCCATGATGAATTAAGAAAAGCAGGTTTGTCAGCTATGGTGACAAACTTAATGCTTCTCTCACAGAACCTTCTGCAATCATTTTGTCAAGCAAGAGGAATTGCTTAAATTTACCATTTGTGGAAAAAAAAAATCAGATTTCATCACACTAACTAAAATAATCTAATTTTGCCCAACAGTGAAAAAGACTTACTTCTCTGACCACTTTGGCAGAAATGGTTGCTTCACAGACTACTGCTTTTCCTCTTCCCTCTATCCAGTTGATAGCTGCAGGTTTTTTGTCAGTGCAGTAGTTTCCACTCACTGCCAAGACCTGCAGATCGGGAAACTCCTCCTGTAGTCTGGCCAGAGCCAGCTCTGTGCCCTGAGAAAGATTATGCATACCATCAGAATCCTCAAAATCCATTGGTGTGGATTGTTGCATTTCATTTAAAGAGCATCCTAGGTCTAAGAAGTATTCAATTTAATATTTGGAATTCTAGCGCACTGTTTTTTTTTTTTTAAGACCCCACTTTAAAGAGGTAACAACTACAGCAGAAGCCTTACTGTCCCCCTGGCTACCTTTGAGATCATGTTCATCCCCATGGCATCTCCAGTTTTGGACTGGAAGCGAATGTACAGGTTTCGACCTGCGAGGCCAATCGACAACTTCTCCAGACGTGCAAACCTGCAAGAAAACGAACACCAATCACTTCCTTCATCGCGTGATCAAGGCTGGAGTCTCTGGCAGGCCACACAGGCTTGGCAGTTGCCTCGACTGATCGGTACTTGAGTTTCCGCTACAGAGTTTCACTGACCTGCTGCTGGTGTCAAAAGCCTCCTTAATGTACTTGAAGCCCTCGGAAGTCTCCAGCCAGGCCTTGACCTCTGCTGCCTGGCAGGCCGAGGGCAGCCTCACCACAGGGCCGCGGGTCATGGCATCCGACAGGATTCGACTTCGGGCTCCTCCTCCCAGCTGTGGGCGAGACGCAGGTGTTACACGATTGCACCCCACTGCACTTTAATTCCACTTCTAACCTGCTCTTCCTAAATTGGCCTGTTTCTTATTCAAGAATGTTGCCATCTTAATTAAATTCAAAATCGAGTCCTGTTTTTCCCCATTAGTGTTTGGTTCAAATATACAGTATACGCTACCCTTCCCCTCCCAGTTTGGCAGCAACAAACTGAATGAAAACTAATTCCTGTATTAACTTTTTTCCGCGAAAGCTATTTTGTTCTGCAAGAAGCTACACGCGTCTGCATTTATTATTTCTAATTTAATAATATTTAAGATTGTATTTTTAATGTCTAAACAGGATGGTAATTGTTAGACCCCTTCTCTACATAGTTAAGTGACAGCAGAGCAATAATGATAAAGTCAAATGTGTCTTAATGCCTAACGAGAGGTTTACGTGTTAAAATTGCCGGTGATCATTAGGGTTTCAAAATCATCACAGGACACAAAGGAAATGCTGCAGTCCCGATAAAGATGAACGCTGACTCACTGCAATCGCTCTGCACCCACGGTTTGTACTGGCCACCAGACAACCCTCTGTTGTTGCCATAGGAACCTGAAACTGCTTTCCATCCAAATGCAGAGGCCCTGCAACTCCTACTGGGACAGGCATGAATCCAATCACATTTTCACAGCAGGTTCCCATCACCTTAAAAACAAGACACCAACATTTAAAGCTCTTCCAGTAGAAAGCCCTGTAATAAGGCTATCAAAGTTTAAACAGTAACTGGTACCCAGCTCCATAACTATCATTTATTATTACCAATTAGTTTGCTTTATCTCCCCCAGATTCACGCTTGGAATGCGTAAGTCAAAATTATATGAAGCTGTTCAAAAACATTTTTGCTGTATTTTTATTAAGATAACTTACTGAACAGAAAGGATTCTACCATGGTGAAATGAAATGGAAAAGGTGGAGCTAAAGTTCTAGTTCTGTTCCTTATTTACAAATAAGGATAAGGCAAAATAAAACAGGGCTGAAAACAAGATACACCTTGCACAGACGTAGCTGTCAACTGTTAAAAGTGCAACTTTCATTTAAATTAACATTCAAAATTGACATATAATTTGTCTATTTTACGAAAGCCATACATAAGAAATTAAAGGTTTTTTAACAACAGTATGATCGTATGAAAACTGATGGCAGTGCATCAGAAATTGTGATGACTAATCTTATCTAATTCACAGCTTACACATTTACCTGAGAATAGTCATAGTCCTTGTAAGGAAGGTTCTTTAGTGCAGTTGGCTTTGAGAGTTTGGTTGCCAACATCTGCCTGCGTATAGCTACACCACGCTCTGGAGTTTCCATCATGTTTTCCAGCTTGTATGAAGGGATATGTTTTGCGTTGACCAGCGAAATCACCTCCGCATCGCTCAAGAATCTGGCGCCCTTCTGTGACAAAATAAGAGATAACAAAGGGATAATGAATTATGCAGGCAATCAATGGAAGATAAAACATTCCACCAGCCTTCAATCTATCACAGCTTAATGTACAAAAGCATACCACTTCTCTTTGAATTCTACATTTTAAACGATTCTTGGAACGTCTGAACAGTTAGTACCTGATCTATTAACAGGGAGTCCAGTTCCCTGTATTGTGCCTAATTAATCCTAAAAAAGCTCACAAATTAACTCTGTAGCAAATGATTTGTAGCTTAAAGGAAAAAATGTACTAAATGATTCTAATATTCATTTCCAATAAACAAACATAATCATTAATCATAGCTGAATGAGTAATGTTTGCATTTACATAATTTTACACTCTTGATTGCCATCACTTTAAGGACTTGTTTGTTTTGATTTGTTTGTTAAACTGATGGAGTGAAGAAACACACCTCTGGGTTCTTCATTACAGAGAGACACTCCTCGACTGAGCGTGGCTCCGGGTGTAACTCCGTTACTGAAACCAAAGGTGTCTCCTCAGACAACACCTCTGGAACGCCATCTCCCAACACAAATTTGGTCTTTGGGCCATTCTGAACAGGCAGTGGCCGGATTACTTCAGCTGTTTAAGATAAAGGCAAAGATGCGTGATGAGCTAGACTGTAAACTATGATGTGGTTAATACAAGTTAAAATGCAAACAGATTAAATAAACTTGGCCAACCTGTCTCCTCTTTGGTCACATGAATGGGCTGTGCCGCAGTCTTTTGAGGGGAACTGGGTATCCCAGAGTCTCTCCTGCAGCACACATCATTCGCCCTCTTTTGTGCTAGAGACGGGGCTGTGATAGGGTTCTTCAAAGACAGCGTGGACTCGGTCTCGGTCTGCTCAAAGAAGATGTACTTGACGGCTAGCAGCAGGGCCAGCCCCAGAGTTATAACCTGTTCAATGTCCATGCTGATCATCCTGGGAAGCACACATAAAAAAGGGATAAGCACCTGAACGCAAACCTCAGTTAGAATAGCATTCACAGTAAAACAAACTCAAAATTACCAGATGTCTCCATATTTGGTAAAAACGGAGAATTAGGGATGTCAGGAATAAAACTGAAGAGACAGTCTTACTCACTAGGATGTTCAAATCTAAACTGGTAGAGATGAGAACGGGGAAAAGACCTGGAGAGGTAGAACTGCCACAGTGGCCTCTCGGGTTCGATCCTCTTGGGCATGTTTTCATCAAGCCCCGGACCCACCCGGGCGGTCTCCGCCGTGGAGTTCTGGGAAGAAGGTTCGGCAATCCAGCGACTGTGAGCGTGGACCAGAACCAGGCCAAGAGACTGGAGGAAGAGAAAAGGTAAAGAGAATCAGATCACTACAAGCATTCTGACTGAGAAAAAAAACTGCAGATTATGTGCAAGGTACATATAAGAGCTTTCAATCAGTGGTAATAAACAGTAACCACAATCTGCCAGATGTGTATTTACGATTTTCTTCAAAAGTACCTCAACTCTCAAACCCTTCCATAGGCACACATTACTATTTGCTGTTTTACTAAATGTATACTAATTTTTCTTTATTACTTCACTATTCCTATGCAAGAACTAAATCTTTCACCTGTAAGGCAAACAAGTATGTTTTATTTTCTTATTTTAAAACTGTATGTAATTTTGCTGTGTGAAGACACCTCTTAAATGTAGGAAAACTCTCAAATATAAACAGGGATATTCTGCAAACAGATCTATTTCTTAACACAGGGTTTATGGAGAATGCCCTGCCAGCCCATTATTGCACAAGGAGCTCAACGGTGAGCATTAATATAAATATACCAGTGGCTAGAGCTCTGAACTCACCATGATCATCTTCACTCGCTGTGTGACTGGGTTCGGCTTGTTGTCCTCCTCCTCCTCCAGGACCCGGGCGAAGTGGCTGAGCTGCCAGATGGGACGTCCCTCCCGACTTTCTCTGGATAGCTGCAGGGGCACAGGGGGGAACGTGAGAACACAGCCAGCCAGCGCAGCCTCAGGTGCAGACATACTACTGTACCATCAGACAGCTGCTTTCCAATGGGACAGCAGCGTCTAAGTGAACTGCCCATATTAAGAGGGGCGTTTTCCTGAAAACTTGAACGGTAAACTCATATATTCAGCGCACTTCCAACAGCAGAAACCAAAATGAACAACTGCCCTTGACTTGACAAAAAAGTATTTTTAGAAGATGACAGAAGTCATTGGGGGCCTCATGTCCAATGACACAGTCAGTTTTCTCTAGCTTTGCACAGAAAAAAAGCAGCAGCAGTACCAATTCCTCAAGGTGGGCTGGCTTTGTTCTTTTTGGAGATTCAGACTTAAACAGAAAATAAAAGTATATAGATACACAAGGATCAGCCTTTTAATGAAGGCATTTATTTTCTCTTATTTTCTATTTCACACCTTCTTGGTTCAGAGTCATCAACTACGTCTCGGCTTGTCTTACCACCACAACCCCTGTACCTCAACCCCACACATCTGACAACACCCCACTTGTCACTGGACATGGTGTGAGCCCCACAGTTCTCAACAGGACAGTAAACACTAGACTAATACCGCTCTCACTGATGTTGCCACCCACTGCCCCAAGTGCCAAGAAGGTGCCAGAGGTTAGTCAGGGCTTCTGCAACCCCTGCACACCATTTCCGATATTACCTGGCCAGCTTAGTCTAGACTCTTTCACTAGATACTGCGACAAGACGCAGTCACCCGAACTGGCAACATTCAAACCACTACTTGTGACACAAATAAGCACCTTTACTTGATGAGCCACGTGGACCCCTTTTCAAAGTCCGTTAGATAAGCACTATCAAAGTCTGATTAGCACTTCGATAAGGTAAAGAAAAGAACAATACCTTCATATGATTAAGTTGGGTTGCTCAGTTGCCACTGTGGTGATTTCCTGTAAAAAGGTCTAGGGACACAAAAGACAAAGACCCAACGTTGTTTAAAATATTTTACCTCCAAAACCAGGGAGACGCACGCAGGGAAGAAAGTCATGAAGACGAAGTAGTTTGCCATTACAGACATGCAGCCAAAGCAGCACATGATTTCCAGCTGTCGCACACCTGACAGGAAGGAGAGAAAACAAGAAGGTGAGGCTCTTCGAGGAGTAGGAACACATTTGACACAGACCCAAGCTTAAAATAATTAAGCAGAATTTGTAAAACTGGACATACAGCATTAATGTTAAACTATCAAGTGGTTGCTGTGTATTACGGCCATATTACATGGCTGAACATTATCGGAAAGAACTGGGCTAAGCAAGGAACAGTAAGAAAGAAGAAGTCATACAGTTAACCATTACTCTTCAGAAGTCAAAGTTATACCTCTGTGAGACTTAGCATGCAGGTATATGAAGATATCGGATAACTAATTTATCATAAACACATCTTAAGATATAAAGAAGACTCACCGGACATGGTGCCGACTCCAATTACTAGACACTCTACAAGAGCATCCAGTGTGAATGTTGGTCCCAGGATAGCCATTCCACGGGCAATGTTGTCTCTCACTTCATCCTGCAGTGCAAGCCAAGATAGAAAACACCGACATGTCATTCAAGAATATTTTGGTTAATACAATCTAGTAATATTTTACTGGAAATACAAACTGTTTTATGTTAATTCAAGTATATCTAATAACACAGAAACAACACACATCATGAGAATCACAAATGGGGGAAAAAAAACCCATCAGGCTTGAACAAAAACCCTAGTGTCATACCTGAGAGTTGGAGCTCAAGGCAAATTTAGCCAGAGCACAAGCCTTGGAGAGGTCTATCAGCAGCAGGAAGAATGGCAAGGCCTCGCTGAACAAAGCAAGAACAGACTTTTCAGGATTCACAACATAGTTTCGCTAGCAATCCATCAGGACAATTATCAGTCATCTCTCAAGAAGCGAATGTTCTTTGAATTTCCCTACAGGAACATGGTGACTGGAATATCAATGTAATGTATATCTTCATAGTTAATTTATGGACACAGATGCATATATGAGTTCCTATTTAAAGCTATAATTGATACGCAAACTCCATTAGGGGTTGCTTCCCCATTCATAGCATCAGGGATACTTTTACCGGTGCTTTATTCTTTATTTAAAAAAACTCGAGGCATTGACAGCACAAAACACCCAAATGAGATCTTATACTTACTTAAGGCCTGTCAGTTCTTTATCCAAGAAATGGATCACTACAGTGCTGAACACAAAACTGGAGAAAATTGTGAAGAGGCCAGCAATACCTTTTTGAGGATAAAAGAAAGAGTTATGTTAACACTGCAGCACTGTAATTTCCTATTCAAAAAACGTGATGAATTTCTTAAACATAAAAAAGTCATACCTAATATATACTTTGATCCAAGCTGACGCAGATTTTGGAACTGGAAATAAATATATACAATGGCTATGCAGCGTGTGATTGTTAAGATGATTATGTCACTGCTTAAAACGTCCTGCAGAGGAAAAACAAAAAGCAACATGAAAAAGGGTGTTCCAAAATCACACAAAAAAAAAAATACTATGAATAACATCATTTTTCCAGCAATTTACAAACAAAAGTCTAGCATTCATCTGGCGTTTTCACAATACTACTGCTTAGCCCCAACAAATAAGGTAGTCTGCCAGAAGCATTTTTTGATTCCTAATATTTTTAGGAATAACGCCTTAAAAACTTACTTCTACTCATGTGTCAGATATTACTGTAATAGCCAAACACATAAAATGCAGAGATCTTACTTTTATACAGTTGTAGACTTAAAAACTGCAGCTTTTCCGATAAAACTGAAAAAGCATTATGTGCCTAAGTTTTGCTAGGGAGGATTGTATGAATCCGCCAGTCGAATCTCACCTCCTCCAGCTTTGGGCACTCGTAGTTCCACCCGCAGATCTGGTCGTTCCCTGTGAACATGTTCATGGGCATCATGCAGATGGTCAGAGTGACTGTCCCCACGATCACCTCCCAGGGATGAGAGGCCACGAAGAGGCCGTGCATGCGAAACAACCGCGTCAGCATCGTGCTGGCTCCGCAGGATTAACTCTGCAAGCGAAGGAAACCGAAAGCCCAGTTATAACTCTTCTGACAAAATAATCCGACAGACAGAAAACGAGGGGGGGGGGTGACTTTTCACAGAGCCAAAATAAATCAAACACTGATGCTTAATCCAACGCATATCATAACTGGAGACAAGAAAAGTGTTTATTTTTTAGAAGGAAAAAAACATTTACCATTAGTTTTATTGCCAAACCATCCCTTCTGGTTGTTAGGAATGCTCTGTGCTGCACTCATTTAAAATCACGGAGATACAAAAGAACAAGACACAAAAAAGAAAATGTAAATAATATACGCTTGTCATATGCTTGCTTGAAGGTAGAATGTTGCAGTTCTATACAGTATGTACTGTACCTGCTGTGTTCACCACAGATAAGCACAGAGCCTTTGACGTAATGAACATGAACATTGCTATTCCAGCACAGAGATCTTCTTTTCAGAACAAAATGATTATTACTTGTATTTGTTATTGATTTTAATCAGGATCAAAATTTTCCCCTAACAGCAAAATGCAAAAAAAAAAATGCACAAAATGTCCTGAGAGATACAAAACGATAGATTTAATAATAATAATAATTGCTTCCATTTATATAGCGCTTTTCTGGACCCTCCACTCAAAGCACTTTACAGGTAATGGGGACTCCCCTCCACCACCACCAATGTGCAGCATCACATTGAAACTCACACCTTGTACCCACATTTGTAGTTGCACTAAATAACAAAAACATTTTGAAAACACTCACAAAGCAAGGTTTGTTTTCTACAGACTGCGAGACTTGATGCAAGTATTAAAATCCTCAAAACCACTGACCACAGTCTAGCCAATAAAGTTATTCAGGATCAACACCAGAACATCTACTAGGTAACAAAACTGGAAACTATGCAGAAGTGCATTTAAAGACTACAAGAGTCTTTATCAGAATCTAGAACATGATGCCTGGTCATGCTGTTGAAGACTATAACCTGGATTCCATCAACATACTGTACAGCTAGATGAGAAACATCTAGCACCCAAATGAGATGAAGGGACTGAATAACCTTGCTGTGTTGGTAGGAGCCATGTTCCAAAGTCCCATTCCTTCACTTTGATCTTACCGTGAAATGTAATATTTAAATGCTGCTGGTACAATCAACAGTCAACAGTTCCAATATGCTGTTCAAGCCATGCAGTACTACAGGGCCATTCTGTACATGTGAACAATCAAAGCACTCTGAACCATGCCAGGTAAAACGGAATAATCCTCCTTAAACGCTACCTTTACAACCTAGTGACCTATCCCATCCTGATTAGGTTGGACTGCCCAAGATCTGCTAGGTCCTCACACAGTTAAACACTGCACAAATGCAGATCAGGGGCCACGCCAATACTCTGCCATTGATCCAGAGACTTCATCCAGCTGTTTCTTGAAAGAGAATATGAAAAGGTCTTACTGGGAAGGCTTAAATTAATAATACATTTATATACCACATTTCATTACAGTGAATCTCAGAGTGTTTCACTGGAATGAAATGTATTCCCCCTCCAATCTGGCTTCCGTCAACTTCACAGCACAGAAACTGCCCTGATCAAAGTCACTAACGATCTTCTAATAGCTTCTGATTATACATTACATTACTCCTATCCTGGAGCTTCCGGTCAAATTCCATGTAGACTTTAAAATCCTCATGCTCACCTATAAGGTGCTGCATGGCTTGGAACCTCAGTACCTGTCGGAACTATTATCGCCCTACTCCACACCTCGCAACCTTCGCTCTTCCAATTCTGCTCTCCTTTCTTTCCCCCAAGCTCGTCTACATTGTATGGGTGACAGGGCCTTCTCCTGTTATGCCCCCAAGCTCTGGAACTCTCTGCCCATGGATATCACAGAGTCACCTTCTCTAAACTCCTTCAAATCCAGACTCAAAACCCTCTTCTTCAGAAAAGCCTTTAACTTAACTGGTTCCATTCTTTACCCCTCTGCTTTTCTTAGTACCACCATCCACGGTCCTCTCTGTGTATTGTAATTGTTTTATCTTGTGTATTCTTTTTATTTATTGTTGTTGTAATTCTGTAAAGCGCTTTGAGAAGCCACCTTTAAAGGCGCTATATAAAATTACGTTTATTATTATTATTATTATTATTATTATAGACCCTCTAAACACTGGAATCACTCCATTTCCACACGCAAACAATATTTTCCTCTGCCTCTGAACACCAGTGGTAGTCGTACAATTACAATTCCTGGAGATCTAATTTGAAACAAAACCATCTTGTTAATTCTGGTGCCTTCTGGTACAGCAAGGAAATAGTATCAAATCCAGCCAGCTGTAAATTCAAGGACCTCAAGCATCACTTACCATAAAAGAACATAAATAATCTGGTCATTTGCGAATGCCTTTAGCGTCTCTTTCTCATACACCGCAACGAGCAGCAATGGTAACTAAACATTTGCCATGCTAATTGCTGCTTTAATGCAGTCTTTCCCTAATGCTCTAATTTCCATTAATATTTCTGTCAAATCTAAGAAAAGTCAAATATCTCACAGCGACTATTATAGTGAAGAAAAATATTTCGTTGCTAAAGGCTTCTAAGCTAATAAAAACCACAAAGCATGGCTAAAATTCCGAATTTGGAAGACTTTGCATTATGAGGAGATTCTGAGTGTTTTGGAAATTAAGTCTTGCACTGACAGTAGGAAGCTTGGCGTGGCACTTGTCATCCGCGACACTTTATGTAACAAGCCCACGACGTCGCCCATCCTTTCTTTGATAAAGATGGTGATGAGAACAATCCAGAAATTGTTAAGCAGCAGATTACAGATTTCCTATAAACCATATTCAGTTACCTTATGACATGGTTTTTCCCAGTTCGTACGATCTTGTCAATTTGCACTGCATTACTACATTACTGTATAGATTTACACACATACAAAGTACAATTAATCGTTGTCTACTATTCATGTTAAAGAACACGGAAACATGCTTAACATTCCTATGTCTTTACTAAAACAAATTCCACATTACATCAGGCGCTGCATCAAGAAGCATCAAGAACTTCCACTCTTACCCAGAAGCTTAACTTCCTGTATCGCTCAGGTTGAAGACTCAGGCAAATGTCACTTCGTACTGCGTCGAATCACGACTCAGGCATTATGAACATTTTACTAACACTAGTATCATCTGGAGAGCTGCTTACTGAGTCATAACTCTTTAGAGAATTGTACGTAAGACGTTCAAACTCTATTCGTCGTTTTTATCCTAAGACACAGAAGGGTGATCCACCTACTAACCTGTGAAGAATCAGTAACACCACCAGGACCCCAGTGTGACTGGCTTGGGACTGTCTTGTGTACTGCCTGTGCCCGTCGACAAGGTTAAAAACAAAGGTGAATTATTTTTTAATTACAAGAGAAAACAATTACATCAAATGTCTACTATTTTTATTTAATCGCCACATAGGTAACGTTGCCGAGAGTCTATACTCTCAGCGGTTCTCCCACTGAAAACCCAGACCTTAATGTATGCGCTGTAGAGAAATGGCGAGGGATTCATCGTCCGATGGCTCAGCCAATCACAGACCGATCCCTCCTGTGTCTCCGGACGTCATTACAGTCAGTTACCTAGGCGACGGGGATGGAGGCGGGGGCAGTGCAGACACGCGTGATCTCACCACTGCAGTCCGAGCTGTTTCAGGGAAGGCTGGAGAGGCTGAGCAGCACCATTGGACAAGTCAGATGAACTGGGGGTGGTGTGTGTGGGAGTGGGGTAATTGTGTCTTTTTTTTTTTAGATTTTGGAGGACTACACCTGCAAAAATGCAAATTCCAGTGGCATTCATAGAATTTTCTTTTAAAACATACATTTAAAAGTATGCAAAGTATAATCCTATTAATAAAAATTGGAAAAAAAAAGTTCCATTCAGAACTGTCCCCAACTATTCCACTGCTTAACTACAGCAGAATTGTGCAAAAAAACAGGTTCGGTGATGACAACCTGGCTATAGAAACTGACCTGCACAAAAAATCATGGACAAGAACGACAGGAATAAGCTGTGTCCACGCACCTCGAGCTGGTAGAGTCAGAGAGATGCATGTCTTTCTAACCTGCCATAAGTGCACAAAAATAAGAAAAACATGCTTCTCCACATTCTTAAATTTGAAAGCACAGCGCATGAGCCCACAAAATATGAACTCCCCATCCTGCTAAGAGAGGACAAGTGAACATCATGAGGAACAGTTGGAACTGTGTAGATATTCTATAACACTGTGGAATCCATTGGGAGAGATACTATTTCCACAAAAGGGAGGAATCTCTCTGCAGTTTCCACTATAAAGCATTGCAGTACAGTATATTGCACAATGTCATGCTTGATTTGTCACTTGATTTGTAAGTCCCTTTTCACTGCAATGGATTCACAGGGCTTTATAAACAGGAGTCGACCCACTTCACCCACCACTTAATGACAACGTAATGACAAGACCTTTGTAACATGTCACACCAGTACATCCTATCTTGAGTTTTAATAGTTGAGTTTCTCTAGTATTACTGGGTATCTCCAATTTCACCAGTCCATGTTTTCATTTTTAAAAAAAGTGGCTGGATACGTGCAGTGCCTTCCTCTTCTCAGAAATGAAGCAGGTAAAACATTTTGAAGTACACAAACAATATAGACACAGTAGGTGATTACATAATGCAATTATGCTGTACAGAGATAGTGTTACTTACATTGATCACATAGAGGGTTTAACCTGTGATGTAGAGAAAAATGTTAAATTTTAATGATCGTTATTTGTTTTAAAATACAATGAACCAAAGCTTCAAAACATATGGTGCAATAAAATAAACTTAAAACGAAATCCTGGCTAAATTCCTGGCCTACCTATGGTTCCCCTTGGCTGTTGAATATCTCACATTTTTACGAGAATTGCTGTGTAGGGCGGCTGTTAGCCATAGGTCACCTAGTTGGGTGCTGTAACTTCAGTGGAGGTAGATGTAGTTCCCCCTCTACATTAAGCTTTGATTGCCTTTATGAAGAAAAGTACTACATAAAACTGGAGGAGATGTTTCACATCTGGTTATCAAATATCTGCGTTTCACGCTCTTTTAAATTGTTAAATGAAAAACTCCTAACAAGCAGCCAAACATGCTTTACACACAGAATGGCCAGTTCACGTTCGTGAGTCTCATGTTCTTCTGTTGTGCAATGTTTATTTTACTACATGAGGTAGACCATGGCTTGAATAAGATTACATTTTGTATTTTTTGGTCTATTTCGACTAGATTCATGCCATGATAACACCACGTCTGTCAAGCATTATGGCTTTAAAAAATAGTCTCATATCCGATGCATTCCCCAAAAAATTCAGTTTGATACATATTCGCACTATCTTAAACAAACGTTATTAACAAAAAATAAAACTACTTAAAGAAGTATAGCACAACAAAAAAAAAAACTAAGCCTCGAGAACAAAAACATCTCGTCATCTCTCTTACTGTAGTTCAGCGACGCTCTCGTGTGACCACGCAGGGCCCGCTCTTGCTGTGGCGGACTGAGGAGTTCAGAGGCTAAAACACGCTATAGTACAAGGTAAGAAATGGCAAAAGCTGCCCGTGTTCCTAGAAAAAAACATAGATGTTTTAGGTAAAATGTACAGTATATAAAAATATATATATTTCAACGAATTAACTTTATTTTGTAAAATAGGATGGACGAAGACGACGGCGACATGATGGAAACCGTGGTGCCTGACTCGGATCCCGACGATGATGAAGACCTTTACGCGAAGAGGTAAGGACGGTAACGTTATTAGTAACGGGGTTTGAGGAGGAAGAAAAGACTGTTCTCAGGGTTACAGGGTTCAGTTTCGATATTATCAACAACGTTTTCAACAACGTTAATAGCACATTTGACCTTTTTAATCCATAGGTACAGCCAGGTTTTAAATCACATACTTTCACAGTTTCCCATACTGTTTATTAGGCTTTCCTTAAGACATTTATTTTTCTCTCTTTTTTTTGTGGGTCGGGTAGTATGAATGGGATGCTATTTGAAAATGTCTAATAATGTGGGCGTCGTGTCAGAAAAGTTCCGCCACTTTACATAAGGGAGTCAGCTGTGGTGAAAAGGCGGGGTTTTTATCCGTCCTGTGTTAGTAAGACAGCGGTTCATCTTATAAATTGAAAACTGTACATATAGTCTGTACAGTTTAACTCCTATAGGCATATACAGTATACGTGGGATTTTGTATCACCTGTGTGTCACGCTTCGTTACTCTCTGGAGTTCTTTTGCAAACAAGTTAGTTCTGTCAAGAAATTCATGATGAATACAGGAACATTTCATCCAGCCGTTTCTTAAAAAACACCAGTTTAGGTTTTATTCACTTGGCAACTCCCAACTCCTTAGCGACTTCGGTTATTTTTGTGTCACCTGCAAATATACAGTATCTGGTTTTCTAAATATATCAAATTGTGATATATTTAGTCACGGTACGACCTTATCAAAAACCTTTATGCACATTTAAATATAAGAACATAAAAGGTCAGTCAGTCCATCTAGCCCGATTTGTACTTAAAAGCAAATTCGGGATCTCATCCCGAGGAAGCTAGGGCTTGAACAACATCGCTGGGCATTTCGGGCCATATTCCCACACCCCATGATAGTGTTCTCTAATGTACTTGTTGCTTATTCAAAGAATTGTAGAAGTTATACAAGCAAGACCTGAAATACAGTACCCTAGCTATGTATGGGGTCACTACAAATTAAATGCACATTTGCCACAACTTTTTTTGCAACAGTAACTTTAGCAAGGAAATTAAATTTAAACCTTTTGTTGAAGTTCACTAGCACATTGAGCCTAAAATTGAAATCCTCCCAAGTTGCAGGGTTCAGTGGCCTTTCACCATTCTCTTTTTCTCTCGTTTTCAGGTTGATGTGTGAAATGACAGATTCTTTACAATTGTCACACTCATTCAAAGTGATTCCTTCAACGAAGGGGGCTGGTACTGCAGAAGGTACAGTGTGTTTCTTGATTTCGTTAAGTCATAATAACTTAAGCATATGCTGTAATACATAGTGGGGAAACAATTACCTGGCTGAAAGGAGAAAAAAAGAAATTGCAGGTGGTTATTTAGCTTATAAGATGATGCTTTGATTAGTTATCAGTAGTATGGCATTCATTCAGTTTTAAATTGGACACATAATATTACCTCTGATAGTACTATTTCTGTAGGTTTATTAAACTGTGATGTTATTTAGATAATTGTGGTAACTGATACAGGTGGAAATGTGTGAGGTAAATGAGATGTAGATATCAGTGTATTTTTTCAGTTAAGGAGAATGATTTAGCTGATCGATTTTTTATTTAATTTCAGTATTTTATTACTTAATGTGTTTTTCCATGTATATTATTTTTTCCCATGAAACAGGAATCAAATTCCAAAAGTGCAGATTTTACGTTTTTGTTATGTATGAGAAATACACATATTTGAGGAAGTGAGATTTTTTTTTCCTCATGATTTTATGCAAACCATTCAGAACCTTACAGTATACAATTTGGGGTACCACTGTACTTTTAACTTGTTTTGTTAATGTTTATTTTGGTTGTAGTGAAAGTGGGAATGCTGGTCTTTTAGTATTATGGTGATGTTTCACTATAAAATTCTAAAAAAATACCCATTGATAAATGCCATTTGCTGGTGAACATGAACATTGTATCTTGTATCTTTATTAAGAAGGATTACACATATTGTGTAATAAATGCAATAAATATGTACTGTATGTACTAGCATAGATTTGTTCCTTCGTGCACTGATCTTATTATATGAAAACTGAAGTCCAAATACATGGGTTTTGGTGGTGCACTAACAAACTGGGCAGGATTCATTTGATAAGTAAATCAAAAACTATTTTTATAAGGCTAAGTATTAAAAATGCAGAAAACAAGCAGTAGAATCTACTGTATAGCATTTAATGCATTTTTAATGTCTCAATATATTTCCTGAAAAGTCTTTCAAAGAGCAAGATAAAGAGCTCTTTCATCAAATATTGTGATATTATTCACCTGAATAATCATTTCTACAGTCCTCCTAAATTAACACTTAATTAGAGACATTTAAAGTATGGCACATGGGTCAAATTTGGCTTGAGACTAAACTGAGATTGGACAGGAATGTACAAAACAACAGTTACTGGTTTGGAAAAAATGAATTTTATTGACAATCTTAAATGTGTTCATAATACATTTTCTGAGTGCTTTAACATTACACTAATTTAGAAACTGCTTGTCTGCAGTATGTATATTTGGGACTCTGTGTTCTTTTTTTCCGAGTGTGTACACAGTTAGGTACTGTACGTGCCTTGTGAGAACAGTTTCAGACTGCTTAGCAGAGAAAATGAAAATGGAGTAAAGATAATCAACAATTTTCAGAAAAAAATAGTGATGCCTACTTTTTTTGAAGTTTTCCTGATATGCCAAGAATCAGTTGCTGTAATGAAGTAGTATAGTTTTAAAAGACATTGTAAAATGAAGCTCATCACTTTATACTCCATGTATACAGGTCTGTGAAATGACAAAACCAAAGAACTGAGAAATCAGTTATCTGTTCAACAAGACCTATTTAGAAAAGGATCTTTAGTAAAGAAAAATGCCACCTCGTACTGCTAATAATTTGCCTGACAAAGAAAGTCCTGTTTTTTATCAGCCTTTCAAGAAAACTGTACGTCAAGACATTTTATATGCAAACTCAGTTTGGTTGAAGAAGGTAATGTAAACAGTGCTCAGAACTGTGAACTTCATCAGGACCGTGTTTGTAGAACTGGATGCAGAATACAGAGATGATCTATCACCAGGAAGTCTGTGGATAAGTTTAATTAAAATCCAGAGATTGTTTTTAAGTCCAAATCAAAATAAAATCATTAATAGAAGAGAAAAAAGACGATGTAAAGCTGCAATCAGAAGAAAATTGGCTTTGGGATAGTTCTTTCCTTGGTGACATTGTTATACTTTAATCTTTCAATCTGCAGTTGCAGGCGAAAGCGTTTCTCATTTATCAGCTTTACAACATTAAGGCATTTGAACAAATACTGCCGCTAGATGAACTGCAATCTTATTCACTTTGCCCATCTTATTCACTTTGCAAGCCTTGGAGAAGTGCATGCATTTCTCTAAGGACAGTATGTGAAACAGTACGTGACAGTACGTAAAAAACTTGCAGAGTATGCGGCATTCATTACAGACCCGTTGCAGTAATCCCAAAGATGGTTTTCAGATTATTATAATATTCGAAAACATTATACATTTTAAGTGTTTCATATAAACATTAAAAGGTTTACACTGCAGTCCGTACATATAAAAAGGGCTGTGATTCTTATATGGTTCACCCAGTATAGACGTAAATACCCTCTAAATAAAGCTGGCATTCAGCACTTTAACCTCAGTCATTGTTTCATTTCAAATCCAATGTGCTGGAGTACAGAGCCAAACAACACAAATTGTGTCACTTTCCAAATGCTTAACTGACTACACTGTATGTAGTGTTACTGCTTTTAGTGTACTGTTAAACTGTTGAGGTCATTAGCTTCAAACCTGCTGACTGGCCCTCCAAGCATAATGATTTGAGCAGTTCTGCAATTAATTTGATTTGTATGCTATAAGTAAACAATGTAAATATTAAAATATTTCCCGTGTATTTATGGCAACAGTCAAAAAAATGAAAAAGTTATATTCAAAGTTATATATATTCAAAGTTATATATCAATTCAGATGGATCCTGTCCTGTTGTTGAGTGTGTGATCGAATGTTTGCTTATTCATTACTTTTATTGTGAGAACTTATACATAATCATTTCACAGATCTTGTCATTTTTTTTGTGTAAGGCTTTTCTTCACAGGTAAGCCTGTTGTCCAAACAGAAGATTCATGAAACACAGACTGATAAATATGTCACAGAAAAGGTAAAGATAAATAACAGAATGGGTAAAATTCTGTAAAATGGGTAAAAGTTGCATAAGAAACACAACTACATATTCAGATTTTGGGTGTGATAAACTCATTTCACGTAGAACGGTGCTGTGGATGTAGAGAAATAATTCATTATATTAATGCTGTCTTTGTATTGAGCTACATGCTATGAAGGATACCAGTATTAAAGTTGTTTGTTAATTCTCTGTTTACAGAGCATAAGCTTAATACTTAACATCACATCTGTAATATTTGCAGCTCAGAACAACACAAATCGGTAATGGTATAATTTTTCTGTGATAATTTCAAATGCAGGATTTTACATTGGGTTATTGGTCTTTTTAAATTAATATAAACCAGACCTTTATTGCCTTATTATTCATATTCCGTTACAAAGCAGATATTGAAATTTGTTGTTTCAAGGTCTTTTTCTGGTTTTACTAAACGAAAGCAAAGGGAAGCTAGAATATTTGGATGGTCTGCATCAAACAGGTTTTTCAAAGGGAACATCCTCTTTTAGGATTTAAAGTCTTAAATAATGCCATTCATGACATAAAAGATTACAACAACTTGGCAGGTAAAGTGTTATACATATTGTGCTTTACAACCAGACGTTGTACCTTTTACAACTTTCTTTACAGGGCATAATGCACCTCTTGAAATTTCAGAAAGTGTATTCTGTATTGTGGCGTTCTTTGAGTGTCCCTCTGTCCTTCTGGGGCTTTCATGAAAATATACAGTATAGTGTTGGACACCGCAGACAATGTTATATGATTATCCAGCCAAGCATTTGCCTAGTCTTTACATAACATCAATACAAATAAAATTCAGATTAATAATTTATACAGTTCAGTGTCCTGCAAGGGAACATTGTTTATCGCCAAGCTGATCTCTGCAAAAAATGGAATGCACTTGTATGTCTAAACCTGTATCTGTCACATACATAGACATTTTACAAGCAGTGCCATAGAGAATGCTTGTTTTTGAATGGGCTTCTACCACTTCTGCTGTCAGGCACACACTTTATGGACCTTAGAAATCACTTACGGTAAAGAGCTAAGTCATGTATTTTAAATATGTATAATAAAATATAAATGCTAACATTTCACAAAGGATTTGACACACAATTAAGTTATCTTGGTTAAGTTATTGTCACGATTGCTAACCTCTCCTCTTAAGGGCGCTCCATGCACCTGGTCCCTAATCCCGTTCCCCCTTAAAAGCCAGACGCGGACCTTACTCCTGGTTCCTCATTGATTTCCACATCGTGAGAGCCCGGGGTCTTGCTGTGTCTGGCTCTGTTATGCTTTTATCTTCCAAGTTCCTAGTTCCTAGTTCCCCTCGCCGGTTCCGACCCGGTTCCTGTCCCCCCCCCCACCGGATGGATCGCCTGGTTATGGACTTCAGCCCTTGTTTTTGATTTCCTGTTTGGATTTCCTACATGGAGTGTTCGCCTGGATTCACTTCCCCTGGACACCTGCACTGCATGGACATGCCCCCCGTTTCCAGACCCTTTTCCTGCATGACCGTTTTTCCCCTTGTGTCTTCACTATTCTGGATCGTGTCGTCCGCATAGGGCCTGGAAAGAACTGTACGTGACAGTTATGGCATTTTAAATAATTTTGAAAAGTGACCCACTCTAAACCTTTTAAGCAAAAAACAATAGTGCTACCTATTTCACGATGTAAGGCTGCAAATGAGAAGAGACCATTTGGCCCCTCTTAATAATTTGTTAATTTAAGTAGCTACAATTAGTGAATCCTCAATTTTGGACACTTCTTAAAGAAGTCTAGAGTCTCTTTGAGAAAGAGTTGGTCATTACATTAATGGCTGGAACTCACAACTTATTACATAGAGAAGACTTAGTCTCTGTCATAAATGAATTCCCATTTAGTTACCAGTTTTGTCCTTGTCCCTTTTTCACTACTGAACTGAAAGAAATATTTCCCTTCGTTGACCCTTTTCATAAGCTTGGATTTCTTGTGCTTTGATCAAATCTACTCTCATTCTCCTTTCTTCTCCACTATAAAGATTCTGCACCTTAAAACACTTCATATATACTGTAACAATACCCCTTCTTGTTACACTTTTTTAACATTTTCTGAGACTAGGATCTCCTTCTGGTATGGTGACTGAAACTACAGTTTCAAATATTTGTAAATTTTCCAGAATAAGATAAGATATGATCACTTTATTGGACATTTATTGGATTTTTTTTTTCACATACCCCAGCTTGATCTCCATGAGACACAGACAGGGAGAGAAGCTTGGGGTCAGAGCTCAGGGTCAGCCATTTATTCGGTTCCCCTGGAGCAGTTGGGGTTAAGGGCCTTGCTCAGGAGGATTCCTCTGCCCTCTGCAGGATTCGAACCAGCAACCTTCCAGCCACAGACACAGATCCTTAGCCACAGAGTGACCTAATAAGGCTGATAGACATATGATGCTGATGCTGATCTTCCAGTAACATATTATTTCTTTGGGGCAGATCTTGTAACATGGTCAAGAATTCTTTCCTTGTCCTTCAAAATCATTTCTGTTAAGGACATATTTAGATCTTGGTAACGCCCAGTTTTGCATTGTAGTTGGGCCTTACCCAGACTTCTTTATTTTGTCTAATTTCATTTCCTGCATTACATGTTTTGCAGTTCTTGGAGGCACAAATATCACTTCTGTCGTTATACGAGTATCTGTCATTCAGTGTTGCAAAAATCTGATGCTATGAATATCCGATCATCTGCAGGACAAAGTTGTTCTGCAGTTTATAACTACAACTGAATATTCACAAGCCAAAAGTGAAGAATGGTATTTCAACGAGAATTCATTTGTAAATGAAGCGTTTGTAAGTCAGGGAGTGTCTGTATACAGGTATCTAAATCACTGAATAGATCAAGAAGAGAATTGAGCCTAAACCAGATATCTGCAACACACTGCAGCTTACATATGCCCAATCAGATGTTATTTCCCTTGAAATAACACACTGTTTCTGGTTTGCTAGCTAGTTATGGGAATTATGGGATTTCGATAGGTTTTACTTCATTTTTAGTTTACTGCACGCTCCAGGGAACTGGCATTAAGGGGTCATTGATTGGTCCAAATAATGTTGTGTAAAGAGTATAAGAAAGACTACAAAAGAAAATAGGCCTTTTGGACCACATTACATGTTTGGTTCCTAGTAGCTTATTGATCCCAGGATCTCATCCAGCCTTCTTGAAGGATACTAAGGAATCTTCTTCAGTCAAAATGGGTAAGTACCATATGTGGACCTGTGTAAAACTTGATTTTTGATTCAAAATATACGCATGATCACCAGCATCCTCACCCCTGTAGTTAATGGGTGCTTCCCATTGATTAGACACAGAAGGCTCGAAGCAGGTCAGCTATAAGGTAACAGGTTAGAATTTTGAATTTGATGGGAAGCTTTGAAGATTTGCTGTTATTGAAAATATTTTAGCTTGAATTAAATAATTTCAGCACGTGGAAAATAACCCTGTGACTTCAGATGGCCAAGACCACTGCTCAGCATTCTTATCACCATTTATTATTTGGTTTGTTATTTAATCAGATTGCAGAACTGTTGTTTTTCTTTATCTGCAGACAGATTGTGAGAAAACAACAGAGGAAATATTTGGGTTAATGCCTGGCACTGCAACAGCACATAGAGATGTAATGTCTCAGCAGTTCAGAAGTGTTGTTGTGGATCTCCATTCTACAGGTATTTTGGACATAATGTCTTAAAATGTGTGAAGAGCTGATTACACCATCCACTTCCATTTTCCACTTGGAAGATATACTGAACCAGTAATTTGAGGTGTAGAAAAGAAAAAAAAACCGCAAGGTTTCTTGAAATGATCTCTGGGTCACAGTTGAAAACTCTTACATTTAGAACTTGTTGGTGTGAACAATGGAAACAGAAACTGCAAGCACATTATTGTAAACAGTAATGAAGTTTCAGTTCTGAGGAGCTACTTTACTCTGTCTTGTAAATTACAGTACAGTAGTTGTAAATTCTGCCATCTTGTGGAAGTTCCTTGAAATATCTGTTAATGCTTCCTGAGTTGACTAATAAGAGGTTCATCTGAAGATCCAGATGAACAAAGTTTTTTTTTTCATTTAAGTATTAAGAATGCAAAGCAGTTTAAATTCTCAAAGAACTGTGTATGTCACCTTGTCCCATTCTCCTTTGATTTAAAGAAAATGCAGAGCAGTTTTCTGAGTATCGGAGCGACAGGATAATTGCACAGTCTAGAGCAGAAGAACTGGTAAGCTTTGATGTAAATGTATTTTATTTTATTATTTTGAGCAATAACTATACTATTCTAAAAATTACTTGAGTAATATGGTGTGTGCCATATTTGATTTGGCTATTAAATGGACCTTAATTTTTGTCTACAGTGGAATTAATACATTGTTATGGTTTTGCTTGTTAATAAAATTGTTTTTAATTTGTTTTTGCAAGCTTTTACGATGGGTATGTCACCAATTAATTAGGGAAACATGTTTCAATAATTCAGGACAATTACCAGTAATAAGATTCTTTGAATAATGCAATTCAAGCTTTACACTTTTAACTTACAATTATTGTATAATGACATATTGAAAGGTTTTTGCTGTTTACTTTGAAACAAACAGGAATTCAACAGGGATGAACATGGCTCATCAGCCATGTCCCCTTCTCCAGTTGCCAAAGCATCGGTGACCTCCTGTGTAGAAGAAAAAGTAAAACCATTTGTGAAAAAAGAGACAAGTTTCCCATTCTCGTGTTTGCCAGAATCACAGATAATAGGCCTAGAAACCCAGTGGTAAGTATCTAGAGACTGGATTCAGGAACACATAAGTTGTAGTTCTATTTTCCATAGTTCCAGGTCCCCTCAGCCTGCTTTCCAAATGAGTACTGGGGGTTAATCCTTCCAGGGTAATAAGCTGGCTGGAGCTTGACGCTGACCACATCACCTCCACCACCAGTGTTGCATGGTTGAGAATAATGGTGGCCCTTGCCCCCCATACCCCATGGGCCTTTTTGGCCGGAAAAGAGACCTACCTACTAGTGTCAGTCATGGATGACACAGTGGGGCAGTGATTTGCATCCCTGGTGCCATGAGGTCAGTTCTGGACTTGGGGTGGTCTCTGCGTGGAGTTTGTATGTTCTATCCGATCTGGCGTGGGTTTCCTCCCAGTTCTCTGGTTTTCTCCCACAGTCCAAAAATATTCTGGCCGGTTAAATGGCTTTTGGGAAAATTGCCCTGCAGATACAGGACTCGTGGCCCGTCCAGCGTGTACCCTGCCTCGCTCAGTTTGCTTGCCCAGATAGGCTCCAGCTCCCCTGTGACCTGGAATTGGAAGAAGCAGTTAGAAAATGGATTGTTGGATAAGTCATGGGTTAAGAAATTAAATTCTTAAGGATAAGATCTGCCTTTTCATTTTTACTGTGTAAAAGCTTTGTGCTTAAAAGCTGTCTACACATATGTTATATTTAAGATCTTCTTTCAGTTGTAGGCAGGTAGCTGGGGCTGCTTCAGAAAAATGTCCATCAGCTTCAGTGTCTGGTTTGGAGCCGCAGTGCAGTTTGTCATGCCAGGCTGCTAAGGATCTACTGTCGGTTAGCCATGTTAATTTATCAAATCCAACAGGGTCCTCCAGCACTGTGACAGGCGAGTACAGAGGCTACCTTCCAAGACAATTGGTTTATGATGTGTGTGAAGAGATTGAATAAGGACTGCTTTTTTCAATTTAAAAAATATAATCCTGCTTCACACCCACTTAACAATACATGTTCTAACTCAACTGTCACATGTTTCTGGAGTCATACAGGAAATACATAGCATTGTCATCACTATATAATTAGTTTTATCAGTACCACATCCTCAGTCTTTTGTCAACTATAGGAATTTGGATTAAATATTTTCTTCACCATTAGCAAAAACCTAGTGTTAAAATGTCACATCTTTGGCATTCTTGCCCTGTAGTTTCTCCAAGCATGTAATTACAGGTGTAACTGAGGTTAATTGATCCATGGAATTGAATAGTTTGCTTTACTTGGCCAAGTTTATAACCCTACATTTAAAAACTTGTAATGTCCTCCACATTAAATTATACAAACACAAAATTAAATGTCCATATTTTTATCTACAGTATGTAATAAAAGTCTGTTAAGGTATAATAAGCTAGATGGGCTGAATGATATCCTCTCATTTGTAACTTTTCTTATATGCAAGGAGCAGTTTTCATGAGGCGGTGGATTTTGAGATTCCTATGTTTTACACAATAAAAAAATCCCATGTTTACCTGTATCACTCTTAGAAATGGTAATGATGTTTTTCTGGTAAATTTAAGAAGCCTGCTGTCTCAAATACCTCACACACGCTTGCTAAATGTACACCATTTTTCTTCTAAGTGAGCAAATAGTTTTTTATTGTTTCAGTATTTCTGACATCTAGGTAGATTTTTTACTGGAATATGAGTACTGTGAGTTGTGCACAAATGTAAATCTCTTGCCAAATATATTTATAATTTGTCTTATATTATATTTTTAATGTATGCAGCCTTGATTTCTATGCAACCTGAAATACGCAGATGAAATGCTTTGTTTCTGAATAGCAGAATGAATATGGTATTTGAGAAGGTTCTTTTATTAGTATATTTATAGAATGCAGAGGAATCTCAATAAAGACCTCTGTAAAGTATAATTTGGAACACAAATGATACAGCAAATCATAATAAAATGGAATAATAAATTCTATAACTCATTCTACGAAAGTCTATAAAAAATTGCTGAGGGGGTACTACTGATGTTTGCAAAATACACACAGGAATTGCAGCATTTACTTGTAACTACTGTCACAGTCACAGATATGATGCTTCTCATTATGAGAAATTTGAATTATTGTAATTGCAATTGCAAAAATGCAATTATTGCTAAGAATAAGGTTCTGTTATTTTTCAAGGTAAGGCATTTTGGAAATGTATAGTGTTTGTTATGCACAGAAACAGAGTAACTATACATTTAATGAATCTGAATCTGAAGGCAAAAGTTACATTCAATATTTAGCAATATTTGATTTTGTGATACACTGGCATTTACAAATAGGACTTAGAGACACTAAATTTTAAAAAAATAGTTTTAGACTACACAAAATGAATGCATATCTTAGACAACTTTGCTGAATTTAATTTAATGTACTAAATTACATTTAATAATTATGAAAAAGATAAAGAATAGAACTTGGATTATTTTATTATTCTGTAGAATGAAAATTATGATTCAATTGGATGTTATGAGTATATAATTAACTGGGTAATTGTGTTATACATTGGATTCCCACTCTTAGTACAGGATCTCCATTTAGTGATGCACTATTTAAATCATGTTTTAAAATAGCACATGTGCAAGATGCTTTATACTAAACCAAATTAATGGCTTTACTTTTGCTTACTGTAACTGTCATCAGTAGCAGCAAGAAAGTCAATATCCTGGTTTTCTGATGCAGGCATTGTAGTTTAATTTAGTATTTTATTTGTATGCAAATGGTTGCTTAACCTTGATTTAGAAATGTCATAATTGTGTTGTTAGATTACTTAAAGGTAATGCAGCAAAGTGTCAGAAATGGTGTCACAAAATGCTATTTTATGCTTTTTAAGAAGCAGTTTAAATGTTGTCTTTTTATTATTCAACTTTGGATTTTTTGTTTTATCAGAAAATGCACAGTATAATGTGTTTTTATAAAAAGATTCTCTAATTCTGCATATGCAACCAAAATTTATTTGTGTTCTGTGAAAATATTGTGGTTAACTATTATGATATTTTATTTTCCACAGATACTGAAGCATGTACACAGCAAATGAGAAATGTGACGGATAGAAAGCCTTCCTCTGCAAAACAACTCTCATGGATAACCATTAACAGAAGAAACCATTATGGGGAGACCATACTCTTTAAAGCTGTGCAAAATGGGGACAGAGATCTGGTCAAAGAGATTATAAAGGCTGGTGGCAAAGTTAATGTCACTGACTACGCAGGTACAAATTTAGCATCTTAAAGGTAGATGTGATAGTGTGAAAGAATCTCAGAATAATACAAAATGCAAACATTCATTGTATTAAAACGTAGTTACATGTCACATTCTTGCATTTATTTTGAACAGTAATACTGGATTATATTTATTATTCTAATTTAATGTGATGTAGGATGGACCCCACTGCATGAAGCCTGTTTATCTAGTTCCTGTGAAATGGCTGAAGAGCTGCTGAAACAGGGAGCAAACGTGAACTGTGGAGGAAGAATGGGCATGACACCCTTGCATGAAGCGGTCAACTGTGGAAACTATTGGGTATTTAAACAGCGTTTGTTGAATAATTGAATATTTTTTAACAAATTGTGATTGGTACACACTAGTGAGTGTCCTCCAGTACCACCATGTGCTACAGTAATTATTCAAAATAAGAAGTCAGCCATAAGAAACTATAAGGTTTTATTTTTTTAATTTAGTTTCTACTCATCAGTTTCTTGAAAATAAACGAATACATTTGGGAAGGTCTAGGGTGTGCTAAATTGCATTATTTAGCAGACAGGTATTTTGCATCTCTTACTTTGTAAAAACATGAGAATTGGAATCTTATTCCAGGTAGTGTTTGTGTTTGGAAATTTCTTGCAGCTGATAAATTGCATTATTTATAGTTTGATTTAGAAACTTTACGTTGATACAAAACTATTTAATATTTTAATAAAATATTACATTTATTTAAAAATAAATGTGTAGGTATTTGTATTGTATTTGTAGTTCCTGCTTAAGTGTTACCAGCATAAAGTGTTATAAATGCCATGTTAGAAAAATTATACTAGGATCCTGTATCAAATTAGTACAATGTCATGCTGAATATCTGATTGATAGCAGGAACTGAATTGTGCATTTTTTTCCTTGGCACTGTCAAGACCAGTTCGCCTTGGATCCTGCACTGTACATCCTTGTACCTTTACTTGAGAACTGCTGTAGTCTCACTCTAGGCATAGTGAGAGCTACTTTTCCTCAATTCTTTCTGACTGAGAGAAGAAAAGAGAAAAATAGCTTTATTTGCCATTTTCTCTCTTTTTTAATTCTATGTTTTCTTCAAGTGACCCTCATAGATTGGACTGGTGCTTGGACACCTTAAAAAGAACTCCAGTCTTGATTACTTTTGCCTTGACTGCCAAGTTCGGTGAACTACACTTGAGTATCTCAGTTGTTTGAGCATCTAGGAATTAGGAGTGGCACCTCAATCCTAGGGTTTGGAGCTCTAGCCTTTGCCCTTACTGTCGAGGACATTTGTCCTCCTTGTTGACCTAGACAGCAACCAATGTCACCATCTAACCTGGTCTCAGGGATCAATTACTTGATACCAGGAAAACCATCTACAATTATATAACCTCAAGCATACATGCTTCAACAATCCTCTAGAACTTCCTTAATACTGAGGAAAGCTCCTTGACCATGAGAACTCTTTGGTTGTGGAGATGACTGCTGTCAAGAACATCCCCTGCTCTATCAAACACAAAGACCTCCCAACCACATGGACAGCACCTCCTATCTTTCCAGCACAAATCCTAACCCCAGTGTAGGAGATCATGAGAACGGGAGCCCACGTTCTCGATATTGAGGATTTCAGCCTCGGTTTTTGGGAGCTCTGATGGGATTTCTTTGGGTTGCCAGCAGGTGGCAGCAGAGCAAAAGCCGTCTGACAGGTCTAGAAAGTGTGCTCAGATCAGCTTTCACAATATATGGAGAGAGCCAAGAAAGTGCCTTCTGCGTGGCTTGTCCTCCAAATTGTGAAAGCTGGTCTAAGCTCACTGCTCATTGGGACAGAATCCACAAAAATGATGAAATAAGAGATACATCACAGCATGGTGTCATCAAGATTCGGTTCTTCTTCTGTGGTTGGAGTGCTTTATCCTATCACAGGTCTATTTCTGTTGTTCGACAAGACATGTGCCACTGCTAACCTTCCCCCTATCCCTGTAAGTGAGAGACATGCTGGCTGAAATATGATGCTTTCGGGGGTTTCATAGGCTACAGTAGTTCTTGCTGTCTTTGCCTGCTTTTAAATATGTAGAATATGACTCCAGCAGCTCCCTTGAATTGGAGCTTAAAGGTTGTGTCAAGCCTGAACTGGGGTGCTCTGCCAGTCTGTCCCTTTGCTGTGATGTTTTTATTTCTGAACACTTATAAGCCAGTAGGGGATGTGCTTTGACAGGACTCTTCTAGGACTCTTCTATCTAGCAGCCATATCACCCTGCAACTCACAACTGGCAACCCACTGAAGCTAAGCAGGTGTGAGCCTGGTCAGTACCTGGATGGGAGACCTCCTGGAAAAAACTAAGGTTGCTGCTGGAAGAGGTGTTAGTGGGGCCAGCAGGGGGCGCTCACCCTGCGGTCCATGTGGGTCCTAATGCCCCAGTATAGTGACGGGGACACTATACTGTAAACAGGCGCCGTCCTTCGGATGAGACGTAAAACCGGGGGTCCTGACTCTCTGTGGTCATTAAAAATCCCAGGGCGCTTCTCGAAAAGAGTAGGGGTGTAACCCCGGTGTCCTGGCCAAATTTCCCATTGGCCCTTACCAATCATGGCCTCCTAATAATCCCCCTCTATGAATTGGCTACATTACTCTGCTCTCCTCCCCACTGATAGCTGATGTGTGGTGAGCGTTCTGGCGCACTATGGCTGCCGTCGCATCATCCAGGTGGATGCTGCACATTGGTGGTGGTGGAGGGGAGTCCCCATTACCTGTAAAGCGCTTTGAGTGGAGTGTCCAGAGAAGCGCTATAGAAGTGTAAGCAATTATTATTATTATTATTATTATTCTACCAAGGGGCACACAGACATGGAAAAAGTTCAGGTTGTTAAATTATAAAACAATGCATACACATTTTCTTAAACTTAATACTGCTTGTGGATTGCTTATGGACAGCAGTTTTCAAATCTTTCCACAGATTCTCAGTAGGACATTTCTTTGACTGGGTCACTCATGAACCTTAACTTATTTATATTGAAGCTACACCAGTGTAGATTTTGCCTTGTGCTTTAGATCATTGTCTTGTTGAAAGATGAATTGGTAACGCAATGTTAGGTTGAAAGCAGGATGTTCCAGTATTTTGTTCCATATATGTTAAGCTTCCCAAAGGCTGTTTCTACATCAAATCTAAAATCCAGCTGACTGATTAAACACTCCTTGAGAAATCATAAGCATTCTTGTTAGAACATGTGAACAGCAATGAATGTTAGAAAAATCAATACATTTTTACTGTAAATGTTTTACTGTAAAAACAGTGATACTTTGGGATACTTTACTGCATGTTAGGGGTTCTGTTTGGTACTGTACAGGGTCTCAGTATGGTGTTAGTATGCTGCCAAGCAGGTCTGCAAAGCCAGGTTGTGGAGATAGCACTTTTTTGCAATTACTTGTGCTGTCCTCTAGATGGTGCGGCTTCTCTTGCTTTATGGGGCTGATCCTTCAATTGAGAACGATGCTGGGGAGACTGCAATAGGACAAGCCACAGATGAGTTGAGGAAACTCATTGAGAAGTATTCACCCAAAGATAACAACAGATCAGAAAAAGGTTTGAAACTTACTTTACTTATATTCTAACACTTTCAACTCATAGAACATGCTGTTAGGCTTCTGTTCTTGAAGCCTCTTTACTTGTCAGTACTTTCAAATTTGTACTGTTAAAGTAAGTGCTCTGTTAAATGGTCTAATTAATGGGAAAAGGTGTATGTTATTGCCAAATGTCAGTTAAATTATGTTTTTCAGCCCCAGAACACTCATATATGAGAATATATATATACTATGCTTTCTGGAGATTCTGATGTATTTTTAACACTAGCAATCAACACAATCAATAAAAATGTTCCTTGTTATCATAAATATACAAGCTTTTTTTATATTTACATACTATACATACTTTATAAAATTTGCTAAAAGTATATGAAACACAAACAACACTCATTATCAACAACTGACCTACCTATTGAAGTTCAAGCCTATGTAGCATTTATTTTACATTATTATGTGTGCATTTCATTGTTATTACTGGAAAGGGGCAGTGTTTCTAAATTTTGCTCGCACAATTCCCTTTTAGCAGATTTTGTCCATTAAAGCAAAGTCCATTTAACTGAGGGTTTACTGTATTTGCCTCATTTCTTCAAGTAAAGATCTGATCTTTGATTAATGAAACAGTGAGCTTGCAGTGCATTTGCAACATCCCATATGCTTTTGTTGCAAAAGTCGAACCAGTTGCAGGTATCACAGTGTGCAGTCAGTTTCTGCAAACTGCGTTGAAACAGATCTGTTAATCTACAGTTTTAACCTACAATGGCAGCTTATGCTTTATCCTATAAAGGCTTGAATGCTATTGTTGGAAAATAAATTGATGCTCTAATTGATGATGCATTAATGAAGCCTGAATATAATTAGGAGTTGTATGTTGTAACATGAGGTTTACCATTATAAATTATAACTTCCCTTTCATTTATTTATTTTTACTTCTCTCCACTTGCACATCCACACACTGTACGCTGTAAAGCTATGAATGCCTTCTTAAAATTATATTGGTTGATCCTGCTTGGACTACTCCTTGGAGCTTTCACGTGAAGGCCTCAAAAGACAGAGTCAAAAGACATAATTGTGAAACATGAAATTGATGCCAACACAGAGGAAAGAGTGCAGTAGCTCAGCTTAGAATTGTAACCCTATCTATTAAATAGTATGGATTTTGATGTGGCATTTTCTTTCCAATTTGCCCCTCAAACTTCTCTGGGATCACAACTGCAATGATGGCAATGAGGTTGATTGTTCTGTAGGTGGGACTGTTTGGCTTCCAGCCTATTGCTGTATATCAACTCTCTAACCTTATCCAAGGGGAGTCACATTTACAAGACAGCATTCATTAAGCAGTTGATTTGCTGAATTAAGTACTGTAATGTGGAGCTCATTTAGGACTAGAATCTGAGCTGAAAAACACCTGTGTGATGAACTGTTAAGGACTTTTATTAATTATTTTAATTCTGTAGGTTATTGTTTGATTGATCAATAACTTACAGATGTTACCAGTTTTTAGAAACATGTGACCTACATGACTACAGTAGTTGAATTGGCTCTCTGAGACTAGGGTGAGAGACCTCCTTCTGGAGAGCATGAATAAATCACTCAAAGGTTTCCAGTACAGTAAGTGCTAGAAAAACACTAATCCCAGTGCAATGCTAGTTTTCTGTATGAAAATGTAACTTTGTCATGAATATCAGTAACTTATTCACAATGTGATTCATAATGTACTTGGAACGGACTTCATAAATTAGTCAGACCACCTAAAGTTTATTAAATAGCGCACATTCCACTTTTAAAATTGATTATGCGAGTGCCCAGGAAAAGCAGTAGTCTGAAATAAATTGCATTATTTTTTGCCAGAAAAACATTGACTTCATTATAACATTGCTATCACTGCTAAAGGGAAATTCTAAGGAAGAACTGAGGCTTTGTGTTTCAGTCAGATTTTTTATTTTAAAGTAGAATTAATGTTTTGAATTTTGCCACAGAATGTTGATCAGGTTTCTGAAAGATCACTTTTAAGTGTCAGCAGTTTGCTGATTATTTTCAATGAGGATAATCCATTCCAAAGCTGTGAAAAACCTGCTTACATGAAACAACATTTTAATACATTCAGATACACTTAATCTAATATATTAAATATAAAATTTCACCCATTCCAGTTCGTTTTAAAACAAATAAACAGTAGTTTTAATTAGCTGCTTGTTTTTCTTTAAAGACTTAACTTTTTTATGCCTTTCTCTGAGTGGATTAACACATGGCTTCTTGGCTTTTAATGTTGTTCATCTTCCAGGAAAAACAGACTTTTTTGAAGTACTTGGTGGAGAGGTGTGCAGCAAAAGGTGAAGTAATAAATAGCGTTTACTTTTCCATTTTGGGGAAGAAGTTCTTTCAGTATTAAAACTGTGGTGCAAAACTAATTTTAGAGTGTTGTGTATATAACACTACAATAACAAAAATAACTTCAAATGTGTTTTTACAAACTTTGTTATGACAGTTATCTTTAGTTTAAATTCCTGTAATCCACTGATGGTACTGTAATTCAGTTAAATCTGTTTTATTTAATATAAAACAAATCCTCAAACTGTAACTCGTTTTACCCTTCACACTCAGTCTTTTTATTATATGATTAATTACAGAATTACAATTCATTCACATATAAATAAGATTTGTGTAATCTGAAATTACTTAAATACAAAAGTAAAGAAAAAATCAGTTAATTCCCACCCAGTTTTATATAATTAGCAGATTCCAGCAATTAATTATAATTTACATGAAGGAACATTTTTGTAATAAATGTTACAATAAGGGCCTTCATGATCATGCACAGCTTAGCATTTCTGCCTCATAGCACTGGGGCCCTGTGTTCAATTCCTGGGGTGCTGTGTGGAGTTTGTATGTTCTCCCCATGTCTATGCTTGTTTGTCCTCCCGGTGCTCTGGTCTCCTCCCACAGCCCAAAAACAAGTGGTTTAGAAAATGGATGGATTGAAATCTAACAAATTACTCATTTACATTTGCTCATCTTGAAAGACTTCACAATACAAACAGCTCCAAGGTCGAAGTCAGTAGACAGCTACAGCGATGTGGTGTAGAGTAGTATTGACTAGAAATGGATGTTGAGGACCTGCTCTTTTTACTTTTTTCCATTTCTGTTTCGGCAACCCCCTAACCTGATACAAAAGTTTCTATTTCTGTGTGTTGATAACTGTTGTTTTCAACACAAGGAAAGCCCTAGGGTCACGATTCAGTTTTCTATGACTGCCTGGTGGCACCTGGTTAAACTCAATCTAGCCAGTACTGGATAGCTTCAGTTTTGCATCCAGGAAATAGGAATTAGGAGCTGAGCTCTACAGACAGGATTCAGCCAGGGTGACCCGGTGTGAAGATGTTACATTGAAGTTAAAGTATATTAAGTATAGTGATTCTAATATGATTGTGATATGCCTGTATTTCAAGGGAGACGGTAAACACTGATGGGACAGATCTGTGCTCTGCATCAGTCACTGATGGACATGGCCAGAGGACACAGGCAGACGCATACAGGGAATGCAGCAGCAGTGCTGCAGTTCCAAATAAGTCAAAGTCTCAGAAAAATACAGGAAGTAAGGTTTCTTTTATTTCCCTACAGTATGTCTTGCATATTGTTTTTAACTTACGAAGCCTTTGGCATACTGCCAGTTTGTAATCACTTATAATTGTTTTGTGCTATAGAAGACATTTGTATCACTTGTATATATAAAAATAGTACTCTTTTACATTTATAATGTATGGTACTGTAGATCCCCCTCTTGGATAGAGTGGCAGGGGGTCTCCACATAAGTCTCCACCGTAACTATCTTCCCTGGATAGCAGTGGCAATAACCTCTCTCGGTCAATTCTGGTTGGCCAGGTACGCTCATTAACCTACCAGTTACCAGGCCGCTACCAGTTTTATCCCGTTATAAGTCCTCTTTGACTGGTAGTGCTTAACAAAATCATTATTTCTGAATTGCCTCTTTAAATACTCATTGTCTTATTAAACCATGAGCGTCCATGAAAAGACAACCCCTGACTGTCCTAGGAACTGCATTTTATATGGAGCTAAAGTCACCAGATGCAGCCAATTTAGTGATTTCCCTGTGAGAAACCAAAGAAT
This sequence comes from Lepisosteus platostomus, assembly GCF_059453375.1. Lineage (NCBI taxonomy): Eukaryota > Metazoa > Chordata > Actinopteri > Semionotiformes > Lepisosteidae > Lepisosteus > Lepisosteus platostomus. The sequence continues at coordinate 46,747,192 of NC_142614.1, forward strand.
GTGATTCTCGTAATGAGATTACCCCTTGGGAATTCACCCGCGTTTCCAACCCCTGCTTTCCTACACAATGTTAAATTATTCTGACCAGTAACTCATAATATTTGTTTGCTACAGGAGAATAAGAATATTTTTTTCCAGTCCTGCATTCAAAAATGTACTTGTGTGTACAGTAAAAATATTAATTTTTTGTTAAGCAGACTTAGGACAATATCTCTATTGTTCTATAGTCCAGCTGATGTGATGAATAAGCTGTTTATTTTGGCAGAAGACAACTGCTATTTTCAGAATAAGGAAAACTTGTAGACTTATAGAGTATTTAAAAATTGAAAAGCTAGTTTTGTATGAAGAGACAGATGTGTTCAGTTATTTCTGTTTAGCAACTAAAAATAATATACACTCTCTTTATTTTTAGGTAACAGACAACCATTTAGAACAAAAACCGGGAAGAGTCTAGTTGTCACTTCCATAAACAGAAGAAATTATTTTGGAGAGACCTTGCTTCTCCGAGCCGTGCAGGATGGTGACACCCAGTTAGTATCTGAAATGCTGAAAGTTGGTGCCAGTGCCAACAGAGCAGACAATGCAGGTATAATGGATTACCTTTTACTTTCACAAGAGTTTTTTGTTAATGAAAATTTTATATTAGGACATTTATACTGGGTGGCACAGTGATGTGGCATTTTTGGTCCAGAGTTCAATTCTAGGCTGGGGTGCATTCTGTATGGAGTTTGCATGTTGTCACTGCATTTGTGAGGGGTTGCCATTAACTGCTACAGCTTCCTCCCAACCCCGAGGATCATGCTGCCTAGGTTAATTGACATCCCTAAATTGTCCCTTTGTGCTAGTGTGTTGCCTGTGATTCATTGGTGATCTGTCCAGATCCAGGATGCAGACCTACTTCACACCCTGAGTTTATGGGATTAGGTACTACAGACCTTTATTAGGAGTAAGTAGCTTTCTGGATAATGGATTGAAATTGATTTTTAAAATCATATTTACACCATTTTTTGTGGTGCTATTTAGAGGTAAAAAAGTTATTAAAATGTTTTAATAATGTTTTCAGTGTTTTCAGTGATTTCTTGACATGATTTCTTTATATTGCATTAAATTACTATGTTCAGTTTTATTTACATCCAGAATTTCTGAAGGCTGGAATTACATATGCTGCTGCTATGCAAATTAATTCAGCTTTTTAATGTCTGCAAAAAAATACATAACTATTGTTTACATTTGCGTGCAAATCCTGATTCACCCGCCATTTACCATGCAAACACAGTGTGCATGAATTATACACATAGCACAGGCCATATGAAAGGTCCAAGCCTAAGCTGGATCCATTTAAAATGTCCCGGTAAAGACCTTTCCCCTGTTTCAAAAATGCACAGTGTTCAGTGAAACATCTGCAAAACCTGCACTATTCAGGATCACAGTACAGTACTTAAGCAGGATGAAATCTAAAAAAATATTGGTAGATTAAAAACGGTACCACATAATAAACATTCAGGCTCTGAAATGGCTACGTAGCTCCTATTGTGCAGCAGAAGTTAAACAGAATGTTTTCTCTCAGTGTTATTTGTAAGTTGATAAGTATTTTGAGTTAATGATCGTGTAAGATTAAATACTTGGACGTGTGCTAGAAAGCAAGAGATTGGAGTTGTGTAAGTAATGACATACAAATTATTGCATAGAGAACGAAAAGCTGTAACCTTCAATGATTTTGTTTAGAATTCTGTTGAGTGTTTTTTTTTAATTGTGTAGAATTGATGAAAAACAGGTAAAAATGTTTTTAGTGTATTATAAAGAATAACTAAATATGTATCCTGGTTGTGCCACAGGTTTACAAAAAGAGAAATAAAATCCCTGAAGCTTTATGGTTCTATTTCTGGAAAATGACATGTAAATATTAGAATCCAGTATTGAGTAATAGGAAAGTCAGTGTGCTATGAATGATGTCATGCTTGTGTCTGAATCGCCAAGAGCTGCACAGATGATCATTCATCCCCAAGCTTGTGCTTATTCGGGGAGTTTTCAGGTTAAATCTCAAAACAGAAATTAGCTTTTAACATTCTTTTTAAACAATTTGGGACTGGGACAGGTAAATCATTCTGTACACACACATTTGGAATGTCCCAATTGTTTTCAAGCCTCAGCTGACAGCTGTGACATATGTACTGCTCAGGATGAATGAGGACCTGAGGACCACACATGCTAACATGCCCACCTGGTTGAGCCATTTATTATTGATCTGTGACTCGACGAGTCAGTCAGAAGCTTAGAAGACACTGACCAATTAATGCCCAATCGTGTTCAATCCATTATGAATATTATTTTGAATATTGAAATTCAAAATGTGATCCAATGTTAAAATTAATCTTAATCTCAGATAAATTTGAACTTGATGAGTGTGGGTTACATAAATTGAGCAGGCAACCTCAAGAAGATTATCTTTCCAACTGAATAACTGAATTAAGGAATTCTTGAATGCCCCTGTAATATCATATAATTAAAAAAAATATATGATACTTTAAGGGCGTCACGGTCATGTAGTGGTTAGCATTGCGGTCTCGCAGTTCTAAACCTGGGGGTTTCCTCCAAAAGTCCAAAGACATACTGGTAGGTTAAATGGCTTCTGGGAAAATTGGCCAAGGTATTTGTGTTTTTGTCTGTCTGCCCTGCCCTGTCCTGGGTGTATCCTGGCTTGAGCCTGTTGCTTGCCAGGATAGGCTCCAGCTCCCCTGCAACCTTGGATTAAGCAGCTAAAAAACTTGGATAGATGCATGGAACTTAAATGTGTTTCTTAAACAGCAATCTTCATGCATCAGAGCAATAAATGAATTGCATTTTTGTTTTTTAGGCTGGACTCCACTTCATGAGGCAGTTTCAGGAAATCATTATGAAATGGTCTTTGATCTTCTGAATGCTGGGGCCATTGTGAACTGCAAAGCAGAGCATGGCACGACTCCCCTTCAGATTGCTGTTCAAAGAGAAAATCATAAGGCAAGAATATTTTTTATATATACACTAAATTTCTAATCAATGTCTCTGTTCAACAACAAGCAACGTTTAACAACAGTCACTGAGTTATGCATCATCAGTAACTCAAACAGTTAACAGGTGATGCCTGTTTAACTTTCATGTCCATCTTGCAGTTTCATGATTCAATTTTACACACACGTAAATCATTCTTTTCTTCGGTAGGAAGGAAATGAACATAGTCGACAATATTGATGTTACAGTATATATTATTATATTATATAATAATGATGACAGTAATGCTGTTTAAAATATTATAATAATCTTAAACTCAGAGGGCAATTAATGTTTATTGCTACATTTCTTAAACCTTTCCTGACTAGTACTTATTATTTCCTGTAAATAATGAAGACTCAGTGGACCTCATTAACAAAAGGTGCACTTCATCACGCAAGAGCTCTTCATGAGTGAGGTTGATGACTGCCAATTACTCTAAAGGAAGGTAGGCAGATAGAAAACAAATACCAGAAACGAATAACCCATATACTAATCACCAGAAAATAGTTTAATCGACTGAAAAGCAGAAGATTCACAATTTTACATTAAACTTCAGGAACACAATGACAGTTAACACAGGTGGAAAGAACAAGGAAGCCAAGCAGAAGTCAAAAACAAAATGAAGCTTCTCTGTATTCTAATGTGGGCTACATTTCCACTTCTCCATTGCGCAAATTAACAATAATTAAATAAGAATGTTTTCTTGTGCAAGTTTTAGAGTTATCATCTTGGACTGTTTTACTGCAAGACGTGGTAGCTTTGTACAAGATCGTTGACCAATTAATGTAATGAATTGATCTTAAATCAGATCCCTCAACAGTATTTACGAGGTTTAAATCTTAAGAACAGAATTAGGCTTTCTGCCCGAATTAATCCCTGGATTTCATAATTCTGTTTCTTGAAAGAAGCCAGGATTTCAGCTTGACTGGGAACATGGTCCAGACACCCATAAGCCTTTGTGTAAAAGATGACTCATGTTCTCAGTTTTAAACACACTTTGACACACTTTGAGTTTTATTTAGTGTTCTGTGGTGTGTCTTACCCTGTTTATTCAAAAAAAAAGTCAATATGTTTGACTTTGTCGGTGCTCTTCAGGATTTTGAGTAACTGAGTTAGATTTCCTCATAGTCTATTCTCTTCACGATTCAGTTATTTCTGCCTGTCAGATGAGTGCTTTCTTTTAAACTGTGCAATATACAGTAGCTGGACACGCTTCACTGGATTGATTCTATAGCAGCAATATGTTTTACTGCTCAATTACAGTTGTATTTGTAACCCATTAAATTTGCTCTGTCACCATTTAGATCGTTATTTTTCCCAGAAAAGGTAGAAAGAAATGGTAAATGATCATGCAAATGATTAAATGTATTAACAGAGTGAGAAACATTTCCTATCTCCTGTCCTCAGAATTTTCAAATGTCCATTTTCATCATTGTGTAACATACAATTCAACAATTAAATGTCTGTGAAAGTTTTCCATCTCTTGCTTGCACTGAAGTATGCTCTATAAATTGTGCTTTAATATGAACGGAAGCTGGCAGAAGTTCATGTTAATTTAAAGTGGATCACTTTCATCTCTTTTGAAGTAAAGATACCGGTAAGACCAATAAATATGTTTGTATCCTTCTTAGCAATGAACATTCTGCCAAGGCTTTGAATCATATTATTAACAGCAATTATTATTATCTGTGCAAAGAGTTCTTGCCCGTTGTCTCTATTTCATGATCTCTGTCACAGTATGAACCTATAAATAAAAACATTTTTTCATTAAACATTTCATGGTGTAGATGTGAAGAAAGAACAATGTACGCAGCCTGTAATTCTAATGTACAGGGGCCTGCATTGAGCTACTTACAGCTGAAAAGTCAAAATTTTTATGCTAAAAAGTCATACAAGTTATCATGCTTTCAGCAAGCACATCTGTCAAAAATATGTAGCATGCAATTTTTTTTACAGTCAAATCTGTTTAAATAAACTGGATGCTTTTACACTTGTATCAGCTGCAAGTCTTGAGACAAAGGAATCCATTTTATCAGCAGTTGCCATTTACAGTACAGGGCCCGCCCTGCAACCCAACGTCCAACGTTCTGCATTCAATCTGACCTTTATTTCTCACAGGGCACTTTACTTTTCCAAGAATACCAGAAGAGTTTGTAGGTAATACTGTACCAGCTGTTCACTTTAATTAGATTAATGAATACAATCCCATAACATCCACTGTTGCTAGTGCAAGATGGTGGGAAATACAAAGACAATAATGAAGTCCAGAAAATGTCGCTTTTAACTGAATTGCTAATACTAACCCACAACTGATCAAGACGGCCACCCCTCTCTTTCTACTCAACATGGCACACCTTTTCTTCAAATACTTTAAGCACAATATTGAGAATTTTGCCTTCTGTAGAACACTGCCAACTAAATGGTTTTCAGGTAAGGCTGTTTGCTTATCAGCTAATATGATGCAAGATCCTGATCTACTGCTGTGTCAGTTGACACAGAATGGCACAGAATGCTGAAACAGGGATTTGGATGGTAAATATGCATTAGTCATTCTTTTAGCACCTGCAAAACAGCCTTCAGGAAAGCCTTCAACAAATCTGCAGTGTGTTTATAGTACACAGAAATCCGTCGTCAGGTCGCTCAGGTGTGGTGCTTCCTAAGATGCAGTAGGAAAACATGAAAAATAACCTTGTTTTTTTATATGGTTTATATTTTTTTTCTAATCAAAAATTTATTTTTTCTGTTTGAGGCTGTTTAAGAAAATTGATTTTACTAATAATGTGATGACGTTATTACAAACAATGTAAAAATACTCACTAAGTTTAAAATGCTAAATTAATATTAGGCTGGGTCATTTTCTGAGTAACATAACCTCATATATACTGTAGGCAAATATTTTGAAAAAAAGTCAGAGCCAACAGGGAGAGTCTATAGCTCAAACATATCCTAGGGGAGGCCTACAGGCTTCTGTTAAGAATTGGGACATTTCTATATAAATCGTTATTCTTTAAGGGGGAGTGCAACAGGTTGTGCTTTGTCCAAAATTGTGAGTAGGTGCCATTAGGGCATTCTGGTTTCAATATACATCTGCCATCTTGAATTTAGTAGTATACTTTTATCACCTGAGAACCACAAAAAGGTGAAGAAAGTTTTATGTGGGCTCTCATCTATCCCTATTATTAAATAATGTATAAATAATATTATAATTGCAAATTACAAGACTAATGTAAATGTCGCCACAGTAGGCTAATATTTTATTCTACAAAGTAAGCTTGGCAATTGGCAGTAATCACAATGTTTTATTAAAAACATAAAAAATAACATGTATAGAGAAAAGCTTCATAATGCAGTACCATACAGTAAGTGACCAGTTACAAAGGAGATAATATGGTTGCTTTGGTTTCTTCAGTCTGTCTAATATGACAGATGCAACATTGGTGGCCTTACATCCAAAGAAATGAGAAGTAGTCGAAGTGCTATTGCAGGTGTGTCAGCAGATCTCTCTACTGTCATCAGTGTAAATAATCTAAAAGCACATTCATGTATCTACATTGTTAACAGCAGTTAAAATACTCAGAGACGCTTTACTAACTAATAATCAATGGCATCATACAAACTAGGACTTCCAAAATGTATTGTCATATACAATTCTTATCAGTGAAGCAGTGTCACAACAGTCAGTCCGTCAGTATTTGTCATAATCCAAGGTTACATGGAAGCCAAAATCCACTACCGATGCAGTGTTCAATTCCAGTCATAACTTAATTTAAGTTATGATTTTCTCATTATAATTCTAATAATCATTGTGACGCAGATGCCTCATATAATAGTTTAACCTATTATCATAGTTTAAATAATGCAGTACATATTAAAACTTTCAATATGCAACATACCACCAGGAAAACACAGATTTGACAAAATCAGCTTTTCTTTTAAGGCAGTGTTGCATGACAGTCTTCCACGAAGAGCAAAGATGGCCCAGATATCAATTTTAGAGAGGGCTGTCGACTGGCACTTCGCCCAGTAACACCCTCCACACCCTCGTCTGCAAGCCTAGTTTTAACTGCACCATTCATTTAGGCCTGGGCGGTTTCTGTCCAATCAGAAATAGTCAGCTTTACATTTGTCCGGCTGTTCTGCTTGTACGGAAAGTATACTAATCTACTGAGACAGTCTGTTGTTCAGTGGGCAGTTTCAGTTTTTGCCCTGTTATATATTAAACAGATATAGGAGGCTAAGAGATGTGTGTATGTATTATGATGACAGCTTTTTCTGTTCTGATGTATGCAGCAAATAAACTTTTCTCACCACTTTTTCTCACGTACATCACAGATGTTTTACTACAGTCGTAATAATACCATGCCTTGCAGCGGAAGTGGTCAGTAACATGAACACTGTTAAGATGCAGTGTGCAATATGCAATTTGAGTGCTAGCTGGTACAGAAGCACAATATTGATATTGAGTGTAAAAGAATATGAACTGAAACATGAGCCGGACAATGACTTTGTGAGCTTTCTTTACCACAAGTGCTGAGTGCTTTTGGTTCACCAGTATAAAATCAATTGGTTCATCAAATACTGTTAAGTACAGTTTTAATGTCCACTTAATTTCACTTGAGCTTGGCAGGCCACTGGAGCAGTAGTCTGAAACCAGAGGGTATCAAAATCAGTCCAAATATGTGATGCAAAGTGATATGGGGGGCATCAAAATCTCTCTGGGGAGTTCTTCAGACATTTACGAACTGAGAAGCATTCTAGGCATGTCCAAGCATCAGATGTTTAAATATTTTATAGCAAACCACTATGGTTTGATATTTTTGTATATTTTTGTATCTGCTATATAAAAATCAATTTAATTTGAAAACAATAATAAAAGCATCATCAGCATGCCAAGCTATACTTTAAACAGAAGCTGAATTAAAGGAACAACTTGCATCATGTCTGTCAACACCAATTTTGGTCCATGTGGTGATAGAAATGGACTTTTTATTGTGGGGTTAGATGCATTTGATTTTTGGATCTCAAAAACAATAGCATGGAAGATTTGGGAAAAAAACTCAAATGTTTAGCACCATTTCTCACCACATGAGAGCCTTTTCAAATACCAGGTTAAGACTGTGACTTGCATTGTGGACATAGTGTCTATATTTAACGATTTCCCTTTGTTTTCCCATCATCCCTTTTTGGTGACCACTGAATGTGTTTGCTACATCATAGCCTTGTCCTTTCAAATTAATATTAAGGCCAGCTTGCAATATTGTTTTCTGTACACTTAGTTATGTTTTGATTGTGACTTTCTTGTACATTCATGTACTGTACCTAATACAGACAAGACAATTGCTTTCTACTACAAGAATATGTAGAGTATGGATTCAGAGCTGAAGTATTCAGAGTTTGAGGAAAATAAGGTATATTGTAATGAGAAGAAGTATTGAAATACAGAGTCATGGGAAAAAAATAATTTGCTATCTCCTAATGTGAAGAAAATTAAAAGAAATGCACTTCCCCTGGTTCATCAGGCAATGGCACCACTACTGAAATCAATTATGGCTTCAGCTGTCCTGAATACACAGACAAAGAAACTTTATATGCTGTACCCAAAATACTATTCCCCTTGGAATAGCCAGTGACACAGCAGCTTTTTCCTCTTTCTTATCTCAAGATAAAAGGAAACTTTGGCTCATTTTAGATTGTTCAGTCCATGTTCTGTTTGTCTATGTACTTCACTCTTACAATGATTTGACTTGAAATGGTCATGTCCCAACCACAACCATCCATTGTTCATGTGAGGGTGATTTAGACTCCTTCAGTCACATTGTTCCCTTCCTATCCCTCACCCCTGCCACCCTACCACCTCTCATGTTTCATGTTGCTTTTTGTAACTAATCATCTTAAAAAATCAGAAAATATGCATAAAGAGCTGATACTTAACATAATAATGAAAATAATTATGTACCCTTATCATTAATCACACTTCTGACACACATATATGCAATATACTGTATATGCTGATTAAAATATGTACCTAAATTTCCTTTCAATTCTAAATGCACAGTTGCTGGTGTATTTTTAATCATGAGTACAATTTTTATATTAATATGAAACTATTCTCTTTACATGGCATTGTAGTGTTTTCCTTTAGTTAATGTCATGCATGATTTTTTTTTCACATAAAATATTAGAAGCAAGGCAAAAGACAGATATTGTACAACGCAACTGGCAGAGCTAAATTTCAGTTTAACTCCCAATAGGATTGCCTCACCTTAAATATCTTATTTTTCTTTTAGATTATACAGCTTCTGTTAAGCAGTGCTGCTGATCCACTGTTGAAAGACGAGCAAGGGATATCTGCACTAGAACAAACAAATGAAATTTCCCTGAAGAAGCTTATGAAAAGTTATTTGTGCCCAGCTAAAAGAGAGTCGGAGTCAGGTCTCAACATTGTTTTCACTACAGCAAAACTGCTTTTACCTCTTATTGTTAAATAAATGTATAATGTCAGCATTACATTTAATTTGCTTATATGTTTAATGTTTTAGGGAAATCCCTGTTAAACAGCACTGATAATATAGAAAGCAGTGATGGAAAACAATTAACACAAAGGCAGAAAAAAGTGAGTACAAATCATAATTAACAGTCAAAAACTCATGTACAGTTCATGCATTTCATTTTCTTTTACGTACAATAGTATGGTCATGATTTACTAGCTATGCGTGGAATCCAGGAGTGTTTGAGAATTCATCAGTAATCCTCTAAGGGCAGTGATATCCTGGTTCTCCACCCAGGAGATTAAGTAGTGGAAAACAAGGAATTACAGCTTTAAGATTTCAATAACTTGCAGATAACAGAGGTGGCTACTGGGTGCTTATTTGTTTTTAAGTGGCTTATGCAATTTTTCTTTTTTGCAGAAATATAATTTTAAGATAATATATAGGGAGGCCACAGTGGTTAGTATTGTTGCCTCACAGTGCTGAGGTTCTGGGTTCAATGCTGAACCTGGAGTGCTATTTGTGTGAAGTTTGTAAGTTCTCCCCGGGTTCACGTGGGTTTTCACCATGTGCTCCAGTTTTCTCCCAAAGACATACTGCTAGGTTAATTGGCTTCTGGGAGTATTGGCCCTGGTGTAAGTGGGTGCATGTATATCTGTGCGCCCAGTGCCGGACTAGCATCCCATCCCAGATCGCCTTGCGCCCATTTCTTACCAGGACAGACTCCGGTTGTACCAACTAGCCATAGCTAATTATTGCTTGGGGTTAAAGATACCATGTTCATTTCCATACAGGCATTGTCTCTAATGAAGTTGTATGTTACATGTAATAATCAGTGGAATTCTTTGTGTTGCAGAGGAAGGAAGATAGTGCTGTCGTGCTGAAAAAACCTACTCCCCTCAGTGGAGCACAGAAAGTTGGAGGCAGTTGCTTTATAGAAGTAAAAGAGAAAGTTAACAGAAATGTAGGAAATAAACCCTGTAGATGGGAGTTAAGAAGTGGAAGTGTAAAACTGAAGGAGAAATCTGCAGACTCTAAACCCAGTCAGAAGAATACCATCACTATGGAATTGTCGATGCATCATGCAAAGGTTGACATGCAGCCTACAAAGAATATCTGTAGCGCTATAGGTTGTAAGGGGCCACCAGTTCCTTCAAACAGAAGGAAATCATGGCGGGACAGTGAGAATGGGAATAAGAATGTGAGCGACACATCCTCACTTTCGCCCACTCCCAGTCGATGTGAGCAAGACGAAAAAAGTGCACGAGAACAAAGGAAAGATTTGACTTTCAGCATTAAGGGGAAATTAGAGGTCATTCGCTCTGAAGTAGAAACAACAGGAGAAGGTAATGCTGGGCTTTGCAGCTTTACAAGCCAGCCAAGTATATGTGTGAGAGAGGAATCCATTAAAGATTGTGCTGTGGAACACACACTCTGTTCTGAAAGCAACAAAGCTGACGCGATAATTGACAAACAACTTGATTTAGCTCAGCACAGTGAGACCCCTAGTCCCTTGCCTGATGCATTTGCAATGAAATTAACCCCAGTAATCCCCTCAGGAAGTAAGAAGGGGAAAGAATATGAAACCGAATCTGCTCTGGATACCAAAGATCAAAAACCTTCAGAGGAAAACAGTGAGATGGCAAATGCAGATTATGGTTGTACAGACAGTGACTGTGAAAGTGATGATACCTTGGATTTCACTAAAAAGTTTTTTTTTTCGGATGACCAGTCAGATGATTGGTCAATCACGGCAACACAAGACTTTGTTGGAAAGAGAGAAATGAGAGATGAAAATGATAGCGATGACAATAGTGAAGGAGGATACACTAAAGAAAGAGATTACAAGAGTGCTTTTGGAATTTTACCTGTGACCTTTGAGCCACTAGATGATTTTAGTAATTCTGTGCTGGAGCCAATTTCACCATTTAGGCCTGTAGGTCTGAATGGTTTACAAGATGAAGCCAGTGATAATGAAACAGATACAGTTAATGATAAATCTTTAACAAGTAGGCAACCAGTTGAATTGTCTGTAGCTCCCAGTACTAGTCAAACCTATGTACTGTTATGGCACTAGCATCCTTCACTTACAATTAATAATAAATGTTCAGGATTAATTCAGTAAAAACATCCAAACTGTAATTACTGATTATATGGTTACGAGATACTCCCTTGGAAACCTCCTGCAGAGATTGACTGTTGCAAATACATTTTCTTTAAAATAATTATTAGTTTTTCCACTTAAAAAAAACTCTAATTCTTTTGTCTTCAGCTAAAGTATTTTTGTCACATAGGTAAGGTTTAAGTCATGAAGAAGACTTGTCATTCTCTAAAAAGATTAATTTTGCTTCTGCACATATTACATGATATGTGACTTATGCTGTAACCTAAAAAAAATAATGTTCAGAAATGTGTTCATGTGTTGGTGGTTTCAGATGTAATGTAGTTCTGCATAAAGCATTATGCATATGTTTACTAAAACCTATTACTTGTATGTTTACTAAATGTGTTTTTTTCTTAAAGCAGTTAAAGGAACCTGTTAAAGCGTTTGTATATTGTACTGCTGCAGTTTTGTAAGCTATAGTATTTTATATTATTGAAAAAGTGAATAGAAATTTCATATATTGTATCTGTGGAAATGATTCTGGTTATTCGTATTTTTTGTCCATTACCCTTTAGTATTCCGAAAAAAAATGTTACTCAGGAAAATGTTGACTGTTCAATGTATTAAAATTTATAGCATTGAATTTTTACAGTAGCCATTTTTTCTATTCAAGCATGAATATTCTCTTTTATATTTCTAATGTATCACTATTCACAAGTCTATTAGAAAAATATGTATGTGAATAATGTTTCCAGTAAACAGAAGGCAAACCATTGAATAACTTTGCAAATGGGGTGCACAGTATACTTTCCTGTTGTTTAGGAAGGTGCCAGTCCATGAATTAAACTTAAAACAGAAGTTTCCATGGCCTAGTTTTATTTATGATTGCATGTTGTACAGAGGGAAACTTGCTATGGTTTAAGCTAAAGAAGTCATTCGTGTGAATCTCAAAACCTATAAATCAGATAGAATATGAGTTAAATCCCAAATTCAAGGTAGTATGGTGAATAAACAATATGAAAATCAAAGCAGTAAGTTAAAATATTTCATTTTTTATTGGCCAGTTGGTAGTTTAAGATATTCTGTTGAGAGGCATTTTTCACAATACAAATGTTTCATGTACAGAATATATTTCTTTCTTTTGCTTTCTTACTTTAATTTGGAATATTTTGGGGCTGCTTTCCTTGGTTTTCTGATTGTAAGCAGTGTCCATGGACAAACTCCTTTAAATCAGAGCCCCCTTTTTGATTAAACAGTTCCTGAAAAGCACTATACTGTATGTGTGGTTCTATAGAACTGTTTGTGTTTAACTGTTTTTAAGTACTTTGATTTGTCATATTTACTTTTAATGATTAGTGCTTTTTGTACTTTTGTCATTGTTGTTTTCTTCCAAAGCTATTTTAAAAGCTTCTTACATGTTTCCCTTGACCCTTATTAATCTTATTAATGTTTAAATATTAGCTGAAATTTAAAAGGATTTTTTTTCTGAATGAAGATGCCAGTGACTGCATCTCCATGGCCCTTTAGCTTCCTCTCTTTTATAAAACGTTTTTTTTTCTGTGTTTAAAAGTGCCAGTAGCTTTCACCTCATTACGATTTGAAAGATGAATCTGAAGTTTGGTTTCTTGCTCCCTTGACTTCCAGAGAGCCTTCTGTCTGTCTGAAGTCTTTACCATATTTATTTGTGTTTTCTTTGTGATAATCTGTGTTCATCCCACCTTCCAAAGACATGTTGGCCAGGTTAGGCATCTCTATTTCATCGCCATGTGTACATGTACCCTGTATTCCAGGATGCAGTCCCACCTTGTGCCATTAAGCTTCTAGCATTTTGCTTCCAAGTTTCCATTACTTTTACCAGAAAGAATGGTTCTTATATCAGATACTTTTCTTGTTTAACACTCATCACGGTTCACCTTTGAAAGCTCACATGTTTTTCGTCTGTTTTTCTTTTGCAGGCTAGGTTCAATAACATAGGTTTGTGGGTTGTCATACAGTTGAAACCAGTTGTTTTTTTGCTCATGACCATATTGTATAAATTTCATCGGAATGTTGTTCATTTAGAACACTGTTCCTCATTCACCAGATCTCAGTAGTTGGTTTAATATGAAGTCACAATAAAAAAAAAAACTAATAAGAGAGAAGGGGTTTAATTCAGTTAGAATGGGAAGCTTGTGTTGTAAGTCAGAACACCCTGAATTACTTGGAAACAGTTGCGTGTTCCTTACAGGTTATGACTCATCTCTCAAAGTACTAACAAAAGCAGGAAATAAGTTTCTCAACCACATGATACACATCTGGTTAATGGTGTTTGGGGCATTATGCATTTTAATCTTCATTTTTTTATTGTACTTAAATCCTTCAAGAGCAGTGGTACCCCAAAATGTGTTTTTTGTGTTGTTTCTGGTTTGGATTTTTCATACCTCATCATATCTATCATACCTTTGATTAGCCATTTTTGCCAAAAATATAGTATTAATGATTTGCCTGGATGTTTTATCTAGGAATGCCAATCTTACAAATGTATGCTTGTTATAAAGCCAAGGAGGTAAACCAGATGTTTACAGTAGACACAGAAAATGTATGGCCAGTGATTCAACAGTCATCTTTTAATTTTGTTTACCTGTTCTACAAATAATATGGAATTTTCCTCACTCCTCTAGGGATATTTTGACGGAGGTCTAATTTTCACACTTTTGTCTGCAACAGGACACACAGCACTGCACGAAGCATGCAGGCAAGGCTGCACAGAGGTGATCGAAGAACTGCTGAGAGTAGGAGCAGATGTGGATGTAAGAGGGCAGAATGGAGAGCTGCCCCTTCACTCTGCTGTATCTGGGTCTCACTATGAGGTTTTTTGTTTTCTTATTACCTGCCTTAAAACTCTATGCTGAAGTTTCACAGTACTGTAAATCAGAAGAGCAACATCAATCTGTCTTAATAGTTTAGGCCAAGTAGAAATATTGTAGAAAGACTGGGGGGTGGCTTCCTTTAATCTGCTAAAAGGAGGCCTGTGTTCTGAGGGATATGCATCTACTGTATCTCGATGTTGTAGTACTACACTGATTTCTCTTTCTTTAAATACCTAGGAGTAAGGAGCACTCCTAGGTATTTCTTTTGATGCACGTACTTGTTTAACCACTGATCTTTTTTCTTTGTATTTTAAGTTTTCAAACACCTGTTTTTATTCTTCTAGGCTGTAAGACTACTTCTTCAGTTTGGTGCTAACCCATATGAAAAAGACATGTTTGGTGAAAGTTCCCTTGACAAAGCTACAGATGGCAGAATCAGAGAAATGCTTCTGTTATATTATGCAGAAGGGACTTCACAGGTAGAAAGTAAAAAGCAAGATTTGGTTGCATCAAGTTTCGCCAGCATGCTGGGATCTAAAGACTCAATGAATCCAAGAAGGCAGAAGAAAAGCACAGGAGAAAGGAATAAGAATGAAAATGAAAACGCTTCATGTAAATTGCTAAATGAAACAACTGAAACAGGAAAATCAGAGACTGGAATACTGGGGCACTTACAATGTGCAGCACTAATGCAGACTGCAGCACAAGGTAGTGGAGAGGAGCTGGATAAATGGATGAAAACATCAAATCTAAGCCAAAATACAGCTTTTACCTCAGAGGACAGTAACACAAATGAACCAAGTAACTCTTCCACACAGGAATTACCAATGGCACTAAATTCATATAACTTTGAGTCCTTCACACAAGAAGTAACTTTTGAAGCTGCAGATTTTGGAAAGCAAAATAAAATATTTAAAAAAGCAGAAGATCCCTTTATAGGAGTGTATGAAGAATGCAGAGCTGAAGATAGTGTTACACAAATCCCAGAACCACAGAGGGAATTAAATCTTGCATTCAGCAGGGAATATCACTATGATGAATTGCAAAAGAAAAGTACTGTTGCTCTGACTCCAGAAGTTGATGGATACCAGGAATCAATACAAAACAGTTGCCCATGTGCTCCTTCAAACAGTACAGGCAGCTATGAAAAGAAGGATGATGTACATGTAAATGATTGTTCTTCTTTCATTCCCAAGACTGATGGTCAATTTTCTGCACAAACCTGCAACAGAAATGAAAATAGTGCTGCCGTGCTTCCAGATGTTGAGGCTACAGCCAAATATCCTAAAACAAACAACAATTTAAGCTGTGACACTGGTGTTGAAATTGTGAGATCAAACGAAGCTGGTTGTACTCAGTACGAACCAGGAAGTGGCGTTGAAGACGATTGTGGTGAATGTAGTATGTCATTGCTTGCACCTCGAATCACTCTTATCAAGAAGCTGGCGGTTAAACGGAGCCTTTCTGATCTGAAGGATAGGACTGACAGAATGCAGATTTTCCTCTCAAGAGATAAGGAGTCAACGACAGTTGAATCTCAAAGTAATAGTAGAACAATCTCATTGCTTTTGGAAGACAAAATCAGTTCTGATACTGGTTTTCCGAGTTTGCATCCCTGCATAAGTAGTGATTTCAGTAATAAGCGTGTCTTGAGCAAACCTGATATGGTGTCAAACTTTATAGGGAAGAGCAACAAAACTCTTTCTTTTTCCTCTGAATCCCTGCAGATGTGCTCTCGTTATAAAGATTTTGAGACTAGTAACGGCATGACAAATATTGAGGAAGATGGACCAAAAGAGAAAAATAGCAATGATGTAACTGTACTCAAGACTGTTAGCAAGGAACTCGTCGAGGATGATAACACAATTCTAACAACAATAACAGAAGCGACATCTTCAAGTGAAGTATTGGATGTAGAAAACAAGCAGAGTCGGAAACAAGAGAAGAATTTTCACGGTCATACCACTTGCACTTACTTCGAAGACTTTCAGGCAGCCTCCGAGATCTCATACTGTGATTCTCAACCAACTCTTAGTCTGTACAATGCAAATAGCAGGAGAATAGAGCAGATAAATGAAGAAGACAGGGATTCGGCTGCATATACTTTTTTGAGTACTGATTCAATGGCACTACAGAATTCAGGAACAAACGTATCTAACAATAAAGACCTAGGGGAAGGGATAGAAATGAAAATTAAAGAACTGCCAAAACTCTATGAAGTCGGTGAAGAAAAGTCTTGCATTATGAATATCAAAACCTCTGATGTTGGCAGCTCAGAATCTTGTAGTCTAAAATGTAGTGAAACTGGAAAGGTGGTAATGAAAGAAGACTCCAGTAATGATGGGGTTAAATATAGGGCTTTGTCACAATGTGCTGAAGAATCTATTCACCACAAAAGCAGCAATAATTATCCCATAACCTCAAAAAGCTCTGTAGTCACAGTGCTAACTTCGATGTCATTAGGAAATAATGTCCTAGAAAAAAACAATGACATTCCTCTGCAAGATCCAACCAGGTCTGAAATACATAATGAAAACAGTTCATGTGATTCAGATATCACATTGATTTCAGAATTTAGCTGTGCAGATGTGGAGAATTATGATGCAAATGAAAAAATAGAAAAGACCAAAAATGACACATGTGCCGCTTTCCATCGTGTGACGAGTCCATTCTCTTGTGATGCTGTTAGCACAGAAACAGTTATTGCTCAGCAAGGCAGGGGAGAAAAAGGGAATAATCCGCTTAACAGTAAAGACAACGGGTCACCCTTGACCACAATTAAAAGTTCCTCTGACAGCTCTGCTGCTTCAGAATATAGTAATGGGATTTCAAATGAAACACGTAATCTGAAGCAGAATGATGAAGGTACTTCTGAAAACACTGACCGTACAGTGCATCTCTCCAATATTAACAACCAAGGCAGCTGTACAGTACAATCTGACTGCACGTACGTAAATGGGAAAGAATCTGAAAACCAGACTCAGCAAATTAAAGATGGACCAAGAAAACCACATTCCATAAATTCTAACCAACCCTGTGAATTTCATCCTGCCCCAGTCTTGCAAGAGAATGTGGTAAAGGAAGACAGTGCTTCCTGTTCAGGTAATCACATCGGACTCACAGTGCATACCCACTTTAAATTTTTGTTTCATTCACAGCAACTCATCCAGTGAATGTTTTGATTTGTGTGAGTGGTTTTCTTTTTCAGCCATAAAATGTTCCTTGAAGAGGAATTTGTCCAGTACTACAATAAGTTAAAAGCTCATGCTGTGGATTAAGTTGGGAAATTTGAGTTTAGTAGGTATTATGTTAGAACAAACATACAGTGCCTTGCAAAAGTTTTCGGCCCCCTTGAACTTTTCAACCTTTTGCCACATTTCAGGCTTCAAACATAAAGATATAAATTTTTTATTTTATGTGAAGAATCACCAACAAGTGGGACACAATTGTGAAGTGGAACGAAATCTATTGGATTTTTGAAACTTTTTTAACTAATAAAAAAATGAAAAGTGGGGCGTGCAAAATTATTCGGCCCCTTTACTTTCAGTGCAGCAAACTCACTCCAGAAGTTCAGCGAGGATCTCTGAATGATCCAATGTTGTCCTAAATGACTGATGGTGATAAATAGAATCCACCTGTGTGTGTAATCAAGTCTCTGTATAAATGCACCTGCTCTGTGATAGTCTCAAGGTTCTGTTGAAAGCGCAGAGAGCATCATGAAGACCAAGGAACACACCAGGCAGGTCCGTAATACTGTTGTGGAGAAGTTTAAAGCCGGATTTGGATACAAAAAGATTTCCCAAGCTTCAAACATCCCAAGGAGCACTGTGCAAGCGATCATCTTGAAATGGAAGGAGTATCAGACCACTGCAAATCTACCAAGACCTGGCCGTCCCTCTAAACTTTCAGCTCAGACAAGGAGAAGACTGATCAGAGATGCAGCCAAGAGGCCCATGATCACTCTGGATGAACTGCAGAGAACTACAGCTGAGGTGGGAGAGTCTGTCCATAGGACAACAATCAGTCTTACACTGCACAAATCTGGCCTTTATGGAAGAGTGGCAAGAAGAAAGCCATTTCTCAAAGATATCCATAAAAAGTCTCGTCTAAAGTTTGCCACAAGCCACCTGGGAGACACCCCAAACATGTGGAAGAAGGTGCTCTGGTCAGATGAAACCAAAATCGAACTTTTTGGCCACAATGCAAAACGATATGTTTGGCGTAAAAGCAACACAGCTCATCACCCTCAACACACCATCCCCACTGTCAAACATGGTGGTGGCAGCATCATGGTTTGGGCCTGCTTTTCTTCAGCAGGGACAGGGAAGATGGTTAAAATTGAGGGGAAGATGGATGCAGCCAAATACAGGACCATTCTGGATGAAAACCTGTTGGAGTCTGCAAAAGACCTGAAACTGGGACGGAGATTTATCTTCCAACAAGACAATGATCCCAAACATACAGCAAAATCTACAAAGGAATGGTTCACAAATAAACGTATCCAGGTGTTTGAATGGCCAAGTCAAAGTCCAGACCTGAATCCAATCGAGAATCTGTGGAAAGAGCTGAAAACTGCTGTTCACAAACGCTCTCCATCCAACCTCACTGAGCTCGAGCTGTTTTGCAAGGAAGAATGGGCAAGAATTTCAGTCTCTCGGTGTGCAAAACTGATAGAGACATACCCCAAGCGACTTGCAGCTGTAATCGCAGCAAAAGGTGGCTCTACAAAGTATTAACGCAAGGGGGCCGAATAATTTTGCACGCCCCACTTTTCATTTTTTTATTAGTTAAAAAAGTTTCAAAAATCCAATAGATTTCGTTCCACTTCACAATTGTGTCCCACTTGTTGGTGATTCTTCACATAAAATAAAAAAATTATATCTTTATGTTTGAAGCCTGAAATGTGGCAAAAGGTTGAAAAGTTCAAGGGGGCCGAATACTTTCGCAAGGCACTGTACATAAACCATATAAAATAAAATAAAAATAGCATCTTTAAATATTCAATAGTGACTAGTTTAGTAATAGTGCATCCACTGCTTCATCAGTCTGCCCTGTCTAGAGTAGCTCTGTTGTCATGCTTGACCTTAATATATTTTGCATAAGGTTGTGAAGGCAAAGAACTGGATTTTTGTGCATTTTCTCTTATTAAAGAACCAAGAACAAGTAAACAGTTGAGAGCTCCATTTCCTGTGCGGAGAGTAAATATTCCTATTCGAAATCTAAACAAGAGAAACTCTCAAGGAGAAACACGGCTACACTTGGCTGCCAAGAAGGGAGACCTGTGTCTTGTTCAGTCTCTGATACAGGCTGGCATAAAGGTCAACCAAGCAGATTATGCAGGTTAGTCTGGATGTTTATTTTCCTAGAGCACATTCAGAATTCAGCACATTCTGAACTAGAAACATTTCTATCTGGAAAAACCATAACATTAATAACTTTTGCATGATGTTAAGCAGGTACAGCTCTGTGTAATGAAACAACACTTTTTTAACATGTATATGAACATCACTGTATACATTCCTACATGTGTATATGAGCCTCACTGAAAGTACTGCCTTTATCCCCTCCATGGGACCCAAACAAATCTTAGTCTACCCAGACATTGGAAATGGGTTGATAAATTGTGTATTGTAAAGAAATAAAACTCTGTCTAGACCACATGAAATCAAAGTATGGTTGGAAAAGATTTTGGTTTCTGCACTTTTTTGTCCCCGATTAAATCTGTTAAAATGTACAATTTAGGAAATTAAGGGCCATTTTGACATATTTTATTAGTAGAACCTTAAAATACAAGGATAAATATCACCCGCAATGACAACCTTATTTTCTTAAGTAAGTGATAGAGGTTTTGAATCTCCCTGACTTTCCTGCATTAATCATTTTCTTTTTAAATATTAGGGTGGACAGCACTTCATGAAGCAAGTGACAGAGGACATAGAGATGTAATGAAGGAGCTGTTAGAAGCTGGAGCCGATGTTAACAGCAGAGGCCTGGAGGGAGTTACACCTATTCATGATGCAGTCAGCTCTGGTCATTACGAGGTACTCAACAGCCGCAGTGTTTACATGTAGGTCCTTGGATCACAGGAGTCGCTTACACATTTCTAACACCGGGTTTCATCGCACTACCTATCTGGGCCATCTAATACCTTCAGTTATTACTAGCTAATGTGTAAGTCCCCTGTGCTTTAAAAAAAGAGAGCAGGTTAGCAGTTGTGACATCATGACTGGTTGTCCTAACTTGTTTTAAACTTTCATCCAAACCGCTGTCTGTTCTCAGTTATAAATGCACTTCACCTTAGTTTCAATTTGTGTCCTCTGGCTTCGATTTCACTGTTTTTTTAAGCACTGAAAAAGCAAAGGATGATTTTTTTTTAATTACGAAGACTTTATGCCCGAGCCTGGTAAAATATATTTTATTTAAGACCATGTTCCACACTATATAGGAATAAAATATCAGTG
This sequence comes from Lepisosteus platostomus, assembly GCF_059453375.1. Lineage (NCBI taxonomy): Eukaryota > Metazoa > Chordata > Actinopteri > Semionotiformes > Lepisosteidae > Lepisosteus > Lepisosteus platostomus. The sequence continues at coordinate 46,768,124 of NC_142614.1, forward strand.
GGAACACTGATGTGTGCAAAAAGTGCAAAAGGCCACTGTTAGTGATATTTTATGAACTGTTAAATGAAGTCATCTAATGTAAAACAAAACGTGAAATACCCTAATCCCCAAAGGACCATATGTACCTCACATTGAGCAAATTCTTCTCCTGATCTTTGGAAATCAGGGGCTATAAGACTTATTGGATTGTGGCTCTACAAAACCAGGGATGGACACACCCGATTTAACCGATGAGCCCCGTTCTATCACAATTTGTTTTTTGTCTATTTGTTTTTCACTTTACAAATGCAAAGTCTTTTGTTTGGTGTGAAATGTAAGCATGATCTAGTTTCCATATTGAAGATTACTTTGGCTGTGTTGATAGTGATATTTATGCAACTATTCATCTGTGTATGAAAACATGTCTTTTTCTTGATTGTTCATTTATTTGTTTTTGGGCTTGTGGTGGTGGCTTAAGGTGGGAAATTACAGGTTTGTACTGCGCATTTGCTTGGGTGAAGGATGCAGGCAAATGGTGGACTTTGGGGTGTTAGTATAAGGACTTAGATGAGTGTTGTTTAATATTGACAGGCTTTGGTTTAGAAAGGAGCACAGAGACAGTGTAGGAAGATGGCATGATACTGGGTAATGGCAGTATAATATCCATCCATTTTCTGGCTGCTTGATCCAATACAGGGTCACAGGGAGGGGAGTGTCTGTTCCGACAAGCAATGGGCACAAGGCGGGATACACCCTGGCCAGGATGCCAGTCCATCTCAGGGCACACACAAACACAGACACGCACTCACTCACACCAGTGACGGTTTTCCTAGAAGCCAATTAACCTACCAGTATGTTTTGGGACTGTGGGAGGAAATCAGAGCACCCAGATTAAACCCACTCAAACACCTGGAGAACTTACGAAATCCACACAGAGAGCACCCCAGGAGCTGAACCCAGAGCCCCTGGACTGCGAGACAGCAATGGGTACCAATGCGCCACTGTGCTGCCCAGCAGTAGAACATGCTAACACTGTATTTGAATTTGGACAGTTGGCTCTCGCGGGTCACTGTTTTCAAGTCTCTTTTTGAGAGCTGTGGTTTTCAGTGTATTTACATTGTTTTATTTTTTTACATTGTATTAATGTACAATTTAATGTATTAAATACATTATTTAATACATTGTTTTATCTTTTTGTAATAACATAACCTATATAAAGGCCTCCCCTGGTTTCACCCACTGGCTGCTCTGAAGCCCTGTACCTTCAGCTCCTGGTGTCCCAGTGGCAGATAGAGAAAACGCTCATGTCTCCTCCTGTCTGGCCTACACCCACTGCCCTGCCCCATGGGTAAACATGACAAAACTGAGCTTTTATTTCTTAAGACTTGAGCTTTTGTTAGTTACTTTTGTAAACAACTTGTTGTAATGCAGTAATATGTCAGTTTAACCGAAAGTTAAGGTTCTTATCAGTTGTGAATGATTAATACATCAGTTGTGACATTAGTTGAACAAAACATGATTTTAGTTGAATGTGAAGCACGAAATTGAATTGATTTTCTTACCATTTAGATGATATTCCAATTCTTAAGTAAATTGGGAGAATTATACTCATTTATTTTTAATGCGTCTTTGAATATAACTAAGACATTGAAATTGATTTAGTGTTATCGATGAATCAAATAAGCTTTGTGTTTTCATTTTAATTTTGAATTATTTTAAACTTGAATGATTCTGTATTTTGACCAAGTATGATACAGAGTACCTAGAAACAATGAGGTGAATGAATTGTTTGGGACAATGTTAAATTGGATGCAGACTAAGGTACCATAAATGTCATTCATAGATTTTGCAAATATGATTAAGACAAATAACATTTAGAGTCATGTTTCTTTCCCTGACTGATTGCATGCCAAAATCTAATTCAGTGCACGGTTTATCGGTTACAAAGAAAATGTGTTCGCAGTTTCAAATGGGCCCCATCAGATAATAATCCAATTTCATACATGTTAAAGTGTTAAGGCATATATTTCGTGATTTGGGCAAACTGCTGAGAATCTCAAGTGGGCTCTAATAGCAATGCAGGATGAACCCTTTAACTTGGACATTTTGAAATTGAATCCAAGATGGGATATTCTTTTACACACTAACCCTTTTTTCTCTGTATTATAAGCATTTGATTGACATTGTAAATGCAGAACTTATATTTCGAACCAAAAAGTGTTTGGAGATCATATATGTGATTTATTAGACAATTGGAGAATAAATCAGATCCTCTTATGTACAGCCAGAAGTTGACAAGCACTTAAAGTAAATTCCATTAGGAGGCCATCTGATGGATTGTGTGGCTACTCCTTCTGGTACATGTCAAGATGTATGTGTTTTATATTTGTAGAAAGGGGTCATGATATACTGTAGGCCAGAGGGTGCCCTGCCCTTTATCCAAAATTCAGGTAAATCCTACTCTTTGTGCTTTTGTTTTACAAAAGGAATACCTACCCTTTTTGAGTTTATTATTGAATAAATCTTTCAATCTTTGAAAAAGAGCCTGATAAAGATTTTAGCCTCACAAGCCACCACTACATCTGCAAGCAAGCAGGCATTATGAAGAGTAAGGTTGCTCTGCTATGGAAATCTTGCCCAGTTCAACAACGTGTGCTGAAATAAAGTGTGCATTTAAAAGTGTTTAAAGCTTCTTAAAAAGATTTGTTCAACCTCATTCATCACCAGTAACATAGGTAATTAATTTTGCAATTAATAGTACTTTTTCATACACAAGATGGTGCAGTGGTTAGTATTTCTGTCTCACAGAGCTGGGGCCCTGGGTATAATTCCAAACCTGGAGTGCTACTGTATCTGTGTGTAAGTTGTATGTTCTCCTTGTGTTTGTGTGGGTTTTCTCCGGATGCTCTGGTTTCCTCCCACAGTCCATAAACATACTGGTAGGTTAATTGGCTTCTGGGAATATTGCCCCTGTTGTGAGTGTGTGTCTATGTGTCTGTCTACGGTGTGATGGACTGACGTCCCATCCAGAGTGTATCCCACCTGCCCGTTGCTTGCTGGGATAGACTTCAGCTTCTCCATGACCCTGAAATGGAAGAAGCAGTTAGAAAATGGGTGGATGCAATTTTTAAAAGACTTTTCTGTAAAAAGGAAAATAGGGAATTGTAGTCCTATCATTTGTTATGATTACACAAAAGGTAACAGAGTAAATTTCTAGTTCTATATTTAATAACTAAAGTTCTGTGCAAGGTATAATATTTTATATAAACTGTTTGAGTATGTAGTTTTTATCTGTTGTCTTTGCTATTTAAGATGATTTTATACATGTTGTTATACATATATAGTATATTCAGCTTATGCCTTTGGGCTCTTATCTAGATAACTACTGTAGCATATATCCTCTCTAAAACTTTCCCCAAGTTTGATTACTGACTATCTGTTGTTACTAGCTATTGTTTCAATAAACAATTTTGAAGATTAGGCTGCCACCAATATCAATGTTGCGTTTAAAGAAAAATATAGTATTATCTTCTATATCATTATGTCCAGTTCGATCATGTCAGTAAAGTGTATAATCGCACCCCTTTTTAGGTCATAGAAGGACCTGGGTTTCAAAACAGAATTAAGTAGCACTGTAACACTTTGCAGTATGAACTATTATTCACCACTGTAATAAAATAAATCTTTATTGTTGCTGGATTATTATTTTCAGTCTAAAATTTGAGGTTGAAATGAGATTAAATGTCTAAACTTTAGGAACACAAGATTAGAAATCAAAAAATAATTATAATGATTAGAAATTACTACATATTAAATATATAACATTTATATATTAAATATTAAATTAAATAGAAATTAATCATTAGAACACATTAGAAAAACTTACACATCATTTCAGATATATTTTTCCATGAAATAATACCCACAAACATTGATCATTTACAGTAGTTGGGTAAAAACCTTTAAATTCGTTTTTAAAACGTTGGTATTTTATATGGTCGGGTGTCTGATTCTCTCAGGATTTAATTAAGTAGGCCCAGTATCCTGTTTTACAGACTGGATCCTATTTTATTCATGGCCCAGATGAGCTAAGATGGCACTTGAAAGATGTTGCAGTGAAAGTGAATGGCAGACATCTAAGACTATTGTCTTGTGTACAGTTAGGCTATATACTGTAATAGTGTTAAGCATTGGTATCTCTTTTGAATTGCTGTAGTGAATGTTACAATGACATACAAAATACAGTATGACTATGAGGTGCACCTCTGAATTGTGAATTCAGGTAAGACTGAGATCTATGAGGTGAACAATAGTGCTGAGGACTTCATGTGATCTTTTCCTGCATGTGCACTTTTTTTTTAACCTGTATAATATTTTAAACTTAACTCATAACTTTATACCTGGATGCTTACTGAAACACAGAACTTTTTGATCACATCTATGTTTCGGAATTCACAGCCTTCAGTGATTAAGGCGGAAATGTTTGCATGGCTGTTTTACTTTGTCTTTGGTAATAACTATAATTATGAACTGTTCTCCTTCCCTTTAATGTGTAAGGCCTGCTGCCCTAGAAGTTGCATACTTTGAGGATTTTTTGTCTTTTTTTTAATCCATCTTTCTTCTTCAGGCAGTCAAGCTTCTTTTACAATATGGTGCTAACCCTCATAACAAAAATGTTTTTGGAATGAGTGCCTTGGACTCCGTTTCTGACGGAAGTATGAAAGAACTACTTTTAACTTCTTATCAATCTTCTGTAGCCTCTGATAAGAAGTCTCCTCAATCAGTAACAGGTATTTTGATTTTTTAATTTGTAATCACTTAATATTTAACTCAATATTATTGCAGTATTTTAAAATCATACTTCTCAATGATCACATTTTAAATCAGAATTTATTTCTACTATAAACATGCTTTAAACACATTTCAGCATATATCATAGACTGTGTATATTGAATACTGCTGAAAGATTAGGAAACAACAATTCATTTTGTAGACAGCTCATTAAGATATGGTTTTAAAAATGTATTCCAGTATAAATATTTTAATTTAATAAATATTATTATGTTCAAATAGAAATACATTTAGGAAGCTATTGCCGTCACACATAATGTACATTTTAGAAAAATATAACTTCTACTTTCTGAATAAATATGTACAGTGATTTAAAACCATGAAATAAACGTCAGGAGCATTTATAAACTTCAGAAATTAAACATCGAAATAAGACATTTAGATGTATAGTATATTTACAAGTATCATGGTTCCAAAGTCAGATATACTGTATCAGAAGACAAACATGGTAAATCCTTGAGAATGAAACTAAAAAAGCTAATGGTATCCATAAATGGTGCTTGGTGCACTTTTAGATTTCATCAAGTAATTGTAGCAAAGAATGGAAACAAAGTTACTGAAGAAAATGACACAACCTTAGAAACAATATCCGAAGGTTGCAAGTTTGAGGGATACAAGGAAAAGCATTCAAGCCTTCCAAAATGTATTGAATGAAACATGGCTACCAGACCCACCATTGCAGTTTGCCCTTGAATAAAAAGAGTTGAACTACACTATAGAGCTCCTGCAGTGAAACCATTTCAAAGCTCTTGGAATCAAGTAAAGCATTTTGAATTTGCATCGGATGGGGAGAATCATTGGGTCAGCATGCCAAGATGTTCCTTTTTGACAAGGCTCCCTCTTTTGCCTCCCCCATAATTCGAAATTTCAACCCACCATTCTACCAAATACTCTGTTGCCTCTCAGGCAAAAAAGGCAACTAGGAAGAAGGAGATGGCAACCCCTCATCACATTTTGAATTGGGAGGAGCTGGTGTGAAAGGTTGAGTGAGTTCTCACTTCCCACAGTGGCACTATTCACTGCATAGTAACTCAAAAGCTGGTCTAGGCCTGTTTCTAGGCCCGATCAATGAAGCAATGCATGATCTCAGAGAGGTCTTACATCAGTAGACTAAAAAATGATAGTGACTATGTTCAGACGGTAGACAAATGTCAAACTAACCTTGAGGACAAATCACGTTCATTCTGCTGTCTTGCCTGAGGAGCTGGAGGTTAGTAATTCTTTCTAGAATAAAAGATGCTTCTTCATTGGATCCCAGGTCTGTCCTTCTCCCTGTTGAAATTGACAGATCTCAGCACTTCAGTGGGCACTCTCCCAAGTAATCTGATAAACCCCACACGCTGAACCTCAAACTGCTCTCCTATGCTGAGAGACGGGCCATTTTAAGAGATGCCCAGAAATCCCAGCTGCTGGAAGTCACCTCCACTTCTATGTGGAGTAATCTCAGACATCAGCAGTCATACGCAAAGCTTTCTCCAAGCTCAGGTCCAGGATCCATGAAGAACATGTTAATTTACTCATTCACCCAAAAACATTAAGAGTCCCATATGGAGGTTGAAGAACTGTTTGGCTGCCACACAAGAGGATCCTGCTTCTGTTAAGTTCCTCTTCTGATTTTGTATTGTGATTAAGATTGGTTATGCAACAGAGAGGCTTTTTTGCTGGCTTGTTTTTATACTGCTGTCCTTTGTCTTCTGCTAATGTGTAATGCTTTGCTTTAGATTTGCCATAAAATTCCCGTCTGTTTTGTGAGTTGGGAGAAATGGAGGAGAGAGTTTTTTTTATTTTTGAAAACAGGTCTAGCGGATAAAAAATGCTTTTATTTCAGTTTCTGCCCCAGTGATTTCTGACACAGGTTTCTTTACTTCACTGACCTCTCTGAACATAGCGTAATTATTGGCACTGATATAAATACTTTATTTAATCCAGCTCTTGTAGACTTTGTGTGCAGCAGGGCTCCTCCGAGAGTACTTAATTGTGCCTCGGTCTCGTCAATGCTTGGCAGGTCTAACCCATCTGCCACATAAATTGTTCTCTAGAACTGATTTTAATTTTCACATCAAAATCCCTTCCTTTTACATGTACATTTTAATAATAGTTCTTTCAGATCAAGAGTATCTAGTACTTTCTGATATTCAGAATAAAGCCGCAAGACAGTGATTCAGAATTACTCAGTTGAAGAATTAATCCTTCTGACTCACTCTCTATACTTGACCAATTGCTTTCTTTTAACTGTGACTCAGTGAGCATTCCTTGCTTTTTATTGTTTGCAATAAAAGGTTTCTTCAAAAATACTACCATATTATTTGCTTGTTTACTTCCATGTGAAAATAAAAAAAAACACAATCTAAATGTACATTCCTTCAATACACACTTGAGATCTGTCTCTGAAACAGTATAATTATGTATTACTGGAAAAGAACTCAGCCTGTTGACCCATAGAGTTCCTTGTACATAGGTATATTGTGGAATTAATGTTTTCATGATCAAAGCTTGAGCCATCTTTTGTCTTTGAGTTTGCACAGTAATGAAGGCTTAACAAGTATTTGCTCTATTAAGGCCTTGATAGCTAATCAGCTCTTAACAAATAACAATTCAGCTTTAATCAATATTAAATTCAGCTGCCATGTCTCTAGGAGAGTGAATCAGGGTGCCCTGGAGACCATAACTAAAACAGATCCCTCTGATTTTTCGTGCATTTTGTGATCAGCTGGGACCTTTGGAATTGAGGTCAATACCTCAGTTATTTCATTACTGCAGAAGAATGAGAAGGACACCTCTTTATGTACTATGTACTGTACTTTATGTACCCCTATCCCTAATAAATGTAGATGCTGACATTTTTTTCCTGTTAGCATTATAATACCCTACAATACATCTCAATTTATGTTGACGGTATCCTAATTCTTTTTGAAGATATTGCTTGATCATTTACTTTCCTAACCTGTCTTTTAATGATTTAAGCATGTTTTCAAGATGGAGTATAAAAATGACTAGCTGGTTGCCTGATGCCTTTAAATACTAAACAGGCAAATATAATCTTGCCTGTACATTTACCTGATGTTGATGTTGTCTCTATTTTGGGGGAAGGTTTCTTGATCTCTGTGTACTATTTTGGAGGAAAATTTACCTTCTCCAGTATTTCTTTTGCTGAACAATGATTTAACACTAGAATTATGTGTGTGGCAGAAACAGATTTTGTTGGCTGGCTTTACTACTGCTAAGAGGTTGGTTGTCCTGCCCTGAGTAGTCCCTTTTTCATTCTTTATATAGATAACATAATTATCTCCATTATTCCAGTTCATGGCTCAAAGAACCTGGATAGGGATTATTGCTTAGAGGTAAAAACAGGGGTTGTTACCAGCAAGAAAAGGTTTGGGGGATGGTGGAATTGAAAACATGGTGTATTCTTTTTATGTTTTTTTTTATTTATTCCCAAACAAATTACCAAAGAAGTCTGGAAGAAAAAGATTTGTGCATCCATAAGCATGATGGAGCATATTAGACTGGAATAAAGTTCCCTTGTCAGATCTGAGATTTTCAGATGTGCTGTAATGGAAGAAAAGAAATTTAACAAATGAAGAGAACCGCATTAATAAATGGAAATTCAGTATTTCGCTCAATGAATAATTACAAGCAAATGTTGTTGTACTGTGTGGGTAATGGTTGATGTGTTAAAGTTTGAGCCAAAGCAAGTTGGCATAATTGTACACAATTACCTGTTTACAGATTGAAATTGGAGATCTTAATCTATTCAAACCACACTAGGATAGGAACCCCCCAAAAAAGTAGTAAGAGAAGGCCTGAAAACATGGATGAATTTTGAAATGTTAAGACCTTTAGGACAGTGTTGTAAAATACAAGTAACCCATTAAAATATGTGTCCAGCAAAGAAATTGAAGGAATTAAGAAAGTTCTAATTCGACCAATGTTGTTTGTTCTTCATTATCCTTTATATATAGCTTTTTAAAATAAGATACTAAAAACTACAATTCTGTGTGTCCAAACCTTTGAGTATTATCAATAAATGTTTTATGTATATGGTGTGTATATATATTTGTGGGCTGAACAGGTACTCCGGTTTTGACTGAATCTTTTGCTTTTTTATTTGAGAAAGAGCCCAAAGAGAGAAGAAAGCCCAATGTCAAATGTTTCTGTTGTGAAACTGAAGAAAAATCCAGTGCTGTTCTGTGTAAAAAGAATGGGAAGAACCCCAGTAATGTAGGTACTAAATGTGCGCTTGTATGAACAGTAGATTAAATACTGTAGTTAAAAAAAAAGTAGTTTAAGATTCATAGTTGTGAAGTTTACTGTAAAGTTCGCAGCTGAATCTTTTCACAGTATGGTGAGTATAGCTTTTAAAGACGATGATTTCTCCTGCATAAACTTCAAACTAAGTGATGTACAGTGTAGTGAACATCAAAATCACTTTTAAAGAAAAGTAAATCAGTTGAATACAGAATGTCAGGTAGATTGATAATGGTCAGCAACTTTTCAAGTTATAAATACTCATTCAGCCATCCTAGCTGCTGTGTTACAGTTTTCCTATTGTGCTTTGAAGAATGGATGTAACTACAGTATTTATTGTAGTCAGCAAACAAATAAATGATGGATCTGAAAGCTAATATTGTGTCTGTACACTGTGGGATTTTTCCTTACTGTTTTGTAATTGTCTTTAACATTATTTCATCAGTAGAATTCTAAAGGCTCTCCTTATTGGGAGGCATCTTGACAGATTTAGCATACAGGCACATCTGTAAGTTTATGTATGAATATCAACACTTAATGTTTTTTTTTTTTACTTTCACAGGCTAAATCCATTACTGCACTCCTGGATGACTTGGAAAAAAAGCTAAATGAAATATCATACAGGGAACTAAAGCAAGTAGATGATGCAGGTGAAGGGTTTAACACTTTAGGTACACTTGTCTTTAATAAATGCATTTCCAATATAAGGCAGATACCTAGTCTATAGTCTTGAAATAAACAGTAGGTAACCTTTTAATTTTCTTTCTGCAGCTAAATTTGAGAAAGCATTTTCACACATTCAGGCAACGCTTAATGAAGTTCTTATCAAACAAAAAGCAGAAAAGGATGATCTTGCCAAAAAGCACAGGTAAAGTAATATTCATGATCTAAATATGGATGCATTCAGGGGAATCCTATTGGATTTGGTTGGCCAGCAATTGATAGATTGAGTCTTTTCCTGCTCTGCTTTATGAAGTTCTCTACTGTGGTGGAGAAAATGCTTTTTAAAATATAATATAAAGAACATTTTTGATGTATTCACTCTGTGGTATTTTCATGTGAATCTCAGACTAAATTGGGTTCCTTTTAGATCAAATTAAATGTCATTCTCATTTAGAAACCAAATATATTTTTTAATACTAAAAATATTAATAAAACACAAATATATCTATCCCTTGTCCCTCAGTGTAGTACTATGCCCTTCCTGTTATTCCTGTTAATCTGCCATACCAATTGCACTGTACTGCTGCCAGTCTTTACATATTCATGTTTTGTGTATGTTCAGTGAAAAAACATAATCCAAATGAATGTGACGAAGATAAAACTATCTAATGTATGGTTCTTCTAGTTTGATGAAAAACTTTTAGATTTGAGAGTGTCACTTGAAGTACTGTAGGAGAGCATTTGATAAACATTTTACCCGAATGCCATATTTGCCATACATCAAGCATTTTTTAATATTGTGGTTTGCTGCTCAAAGCCATGCAGAACTCTCCCATTCTCACACTGGAAGGGCTCATAACACATTATCAGAGTTCACACAGAGTTATACCCTACGTCAGAGGAGCTGCACCATTTCCTTTCAGCCACACCATTAACTGTTTTATATTGTGTCTTGTGACTGTCTTCCTTTTTTGACTACGAATACTCACTTGCACAAGAATGCATTCAGCCTTTCTGTGAAAACTGGATGTAAAATAAAAAAGGGCAGTGCTCAAATGCACTGTACATTAATTTGACATTTACTTCATTTAATGCCACTTTTATCTTGTTCCTGGGGAGAAAACCATGCTCGTTAAATTATTTAAATAAAAAATTGGGGTAAGAGTTTATAAGAATTCAGAATTGATATTGTATTTAATTTGGTGGGGCACTGGTAAACAGACATGTGTCCTGAAAGCTTTAATGTAATTTGAAACAGTTACAAATCTATCCAAACAATCCACCCTGGCAAGCAACGTGCATAAGATAGAAAACGCCCAGGGCAGGACGCCAATCCATCACTGGGCACACACATACCATAGTCATTTTTTACCAGAAACTGGTTAACCTACCAGTATGTACCAGTATGCCAGTAAGCAGCAATGCTAATCACTGCAATACCATGCTGCCCTAATTGCACAATTTAAAGCAATTACAAATTTAACACAATCTAAAATTATTTTGTAGAGTGTGTGTACTGTAAACAATACACCAAGAGTTGTGTATTTTCAAATTTGTATTTTTGCAGAGTAACATCAGATTCTTCCAGGCAAAGGATTTTAAAAGACCAACTAACTTCCCTGGCCTCCAGACAGAAAAGGCTTCTGGAAATCCTACAGAAACATCAGGGCCTTAAACAGAGTATGGAAACTGAAAAAAACAGCCTTTTGACACAGCAGGACACGCAGCAGAGGAAGAAAAGCAGCTCATGGACAGAAATAAACTTCTGCACAAACACAACAGAACAGCAAGAGATTGTATCTCTGGGTGGAGACTCAGAGGAAACTCCCTCTACAAACTCCCCACCCTGTCGGGATGTGCACACCAAACATGACCTCAATTATCCACCTCCTGGTGCCTCAGAAACCAAACCAGCTGGTACAACTGCTCCAACACATATTCTCTTTCTTTGTGACGGTGCCACTGGAAATGCTAATAAGACATCCATCTTGCCGGGCATGGCATCAGCCCATGGTCACCCTCGGACTTCTGGAGGATCTGTCGTTTTTTTAATGCAGTCTCAGAACTGTGTCCCCACCCAGGATTCTCTGACGTTACCATCAAAACATGATAAGGAGAGGGCACAAGGCACCAGACCAAAAAACATAGGTCCTTGGAATTCCCAGATGGCTTTACAAGTGTCTCCTGATTTGCCACCGACCAATTCGTCTACTTTAAAGGTCAAGAAAGGCACAGGAGCTCAAGGGGGCGTGACTAAGATATATTCAAGCAAAGGCAATGATTCAGTGAAGCTTCCATTAACCCAAAGTCAGCAAACCACCACTCCATCTTTTACTAGGGTCACTCAGACGAGTGTTTCAAAGCCAGAAGTTAAGAATGTACGGCTTCAACAAGAAGGCACTAAAGACTGTAATGAAAGGAGCCAGTTTATTAGACTCATCCAATGTGGAGTCATTAAGCCTGGAGAAGATGTGTTACAGGTTAAACTTAAGGTACTGTAATTACTGTCTTGAAGTTCCAACGTGGATGTGCTTTTTCATTTTTCATGTTCTATAAACAGTCATGAGATATATAATATAAACAAAGGTCTCTGATGGGTGAATTATTACACAGTTAATTTATAAGAAGGGAGTTGTCTATTTTAAACCACCATTTTAATCTCTTGTTGATTTTTTAGTAATGTGTCACAAAATTATTCTTATTTCATTTTGTTTCATTTTAGGATCTTAACTTCATAACGTGTGACTATTAACAAGAAATGCATTAGTCATGATGTTAATGGTTTGGGGAACAATGTTCTTCTTGTTACAAAAGTGTAATAAGGAAGAATGAAAGAATGTTCCTGTCTAGCAGCAACATTGAAGCCACACCTGCCCCCTGTCCTGTTTAAGCCACCATCCCAACCTGTCTAATCAGACTAACAAAAGTTAGAAGAAACTCCTCACCCCAAGAAGTGGTGCTGAACTCTGTTTCTCTTTTTATAAATTATCCTGGGTATGTCATATTTGTTAATGGAAAAGTATCCTGTAAACAGGGGCTTTACTTTGACTGGATTAAAATTATTTTGAACTTAATTTGATTAAAATGTTGTACATACCAAATTTTGACAGATTTAGACATTTTATATAACGTACTTTTATAGAATTGAAATGTTTTTAGAGACATACAGTGATTGTCGTTTTATTTATACACACCACAATATTTATTACTCTGTACCTTAAAACCAGTACATTGTATGAATGCCTTTAGATAACGTGCATCCACTTTTAAAAACCTTACACCTTACAGTTGCAACAGTTACACTGTTGGGATTATTTATAAAATAAATAAATGTATGCTTTATATCTTAAAATGTTAAAAAGAAAAGTTTCTGTGTAAGACATTACAATACAAAGAGGCTTCAAAGTGGTTCAGCTAGGAAACATTCTAAAGCACAGTGGTTTAGGCTCAGCTCTTGTGGCATTGCTGGTTAGAATCTGGACTTTATGACCATTATTCATCCAACGTACTTGTAAGCACACAACTGACAGAACACTCTGCCTTTGCCATCCTTAACAGTTCACAGTTTTAATGTCATTTTCATTTGTATCTTCTGATGTACAATAAACATTTTTGTTGTGTACATTTTGATATTAGTGCATTGGATTAAGTTTTAAAGTAAATATTTCATAGTTCACATTAAATAACGAATGGATCTGAAAAAAACTGTAATTGTCTTTGTGTTTAAGGGTTCATGTTATAAGGCTTCCCTGAAACATGATGCCAGCATTAAAGATGGGAAGGGACGCATATTTCACAATCCAACACAGTGGATTGGAGCAATTCTGGGGAGCGGTACTCCTGTCAACTCGTCGTTTGCATGGAATATGGTAAACCGAAGACATTGCACATTTTAGGAGTCTTCTAATTATGCAGAGTAATGAAGAAATAGTACTGTAACAGATTCACAATAGTGTCAAATGACACAGCTACCTTCACTTTCACTGTCTACTGGGCCTGTCTGCACAAACCTGTTATTAACTTATCTACATTTCCTGTTTAACACAGAGCTACATTTAAATCCCGCAAGTTAAAGTATTTTGGAGTTTTGGATTAAACAGAGCTTAATATTGTAGTGCAAGGTTATTTTTTAAACTTGAACACACCTGTCTGAGAGAACCAACTTACAGTAAATGTCTTTAACTGTTTCAACGGGAGACCAGGAATAAATTAACTGAGAATAGTGAAGAAGGTTGAACTTATTTTGGATCTACAGAGATTCTGGCAGGAATGCTTTGAGACCCCTCAGAGGGGGTTGCACCCTGTGATTACTGGCGAAACTGGCAGTTCCACTTCCAGTTTCCCTCAGATCCCCTCCAGAACCAACAGGGGCTTCTTGGTCCAGCTTCTAGAGTGTGTCCCTGCCACATTTCCCGTGGAAAAACAGAAACCACTTCAGTATTATTTTCACTCTTTTCTGTGTATCCCCATCACTGCATTCTAAATAATAAAAGATTGAGAGGTCATAGAATTCTGTCTCATGTTAGAAGAAACCACAAGGGCTCAGAATTGGTTTAAAAGCAGGCAAATAAAAAAAATAATAACCAGAAACATACATAATATATAATTGTGGTTGCAGGCTTTGGGAATAATGCTTTTAAATAATGTTTTAATTGGATAATTGGCTTGGCTGCTGAAACTTTAATAAGCAAATTGAGCAACAATGAGGCCAGAAGCATCACAGGAAGTCACTCCCATATGAAACCACTCTCACAACAAACCAGCTCTTCTGCGTTTGACACCTTTTGCAAGATGTGAATAAGCGTGCAGTGTACGTGCCCTGTTATCTTAAAATGTTTAGGACATTAAATACAATAAATGTGACTCTTGAATAAAAGCTACTCAAGATAAGTATCACAAGTGTTCATTCAAATTAACACAGTATCTGAAAATGTCAATAAAAAGCTGTGTTACCACAGCCTTTATAATGTGTTTTACATTATGTAGTATCACCAAAAACTCACTGTGTATTCGTGGTATTCACTGTTTTCTTATACTGAAAAAGTGAAGCATTTATGTTTGTATTTGTAAGTACTGTAGTGCATATTATACTTCAAATTATGCAACAGTGTTCTGTAATGATTTTAATTTTTTATTTATTTTTACAGGTAACATACAAGGCAAACACATTAGCAAGTTATTTGAATAAACTTGATCCAACAGAAAAGGGCTCTGGGGTATCACACCCTAATTTCATTCCCCCTCCGTCCCCTAATGGGGCCTCCAGAGGTCAGTATTTAATGTTCTGTATGCTAAGAGTTGATCTAATAGTTTACAGGGTCAGTTGCTGTATAACTTTACAAGACCTTCCCTGGAAAATGCCAAAAGGAATTGGAAGGAAAATTAAAGTAACTTGCACACATTTTATGCAGAAGCAGTCAGCAGCCTTTTACTTTCGCGGACTCTCCAACCAGTGACCTCTAGTAATCTATAGGGATTGGGCTGGACAGCTACACTTTGCCCACAAAACTGAACACTCTTGCAAAAGTCTTTCATGGCACCATGCCCATGAACTCTCCCCATCCATTATAAAAGTTGAGCCTGACGCATTTCTGTTGGTTTTCCACAGTCGTACCATTTGCTCCCCAAGGTTTCCAGTAAACTATGCTTTATGACGCATGATCTTGGTTTAGCTGATTTCACTACACTTTACCACAGTAGGCCTTTACAAGGGATGTTAATGGATATGATAGACAATTGCTTTTTAAGAAAATGGTACTGTGTACTCTCTATGGAAAAACAAGAAGAAACATTACCATTTATTTTTATTTGGAAGTGTAATATTTTGTAATAAATGCTGCTTAAAGGCTAGGAGGAAGCAGATTATGTCGAGAACATAAAAAGCTATAATAATAATGTTTCTTTATTAGCCCTATACAATTTCTTGCATTAGGAATTCATCTTTTCACATACCCCAGCTTTTCTCCATGGAGACACAGACACACAGACAGGGAGACAAGCCTGGGGTCAGAGCGCAGGGTCTGCCATTGTACGGTGCCCCTGGAGCAGTTGGGGTTAAGGGCCTTGCTCAGGGGCCCAACGGAGTAGGATTCCTCTGCCGGCCGCGGGATTTGAACTGGCAACCTTCCAGTCACAGGCGCAGATCCGTAGCCACAGAGCCACCTCTCCGCCCCAGCGGAGCTAACAAGAGCAAGTAGTCATGTGGCCCGTCTAGCTCATTTGCTTGCTAGTAACCAGTTGATCCAGGAATCCCATCTTCCTGTGTCCTGAAATAATCCAAAATATCACCTTTGTTGCATAGCCCAACGATGCTTTGTCTAAAAGATGGTCTCATGTTTTCAGTTTTAAACACATCTGTCTGTGGTTTTCACTTTTCTCTTCTGATTCACGTTTCACTCTTCATTCTGATGATGACCAGTGGGTAGACTTGGTCATTTCCTTTAAAGCTTTTTAATACTTACAGTCAATCAGGTTTTCTTGTCATCTTATATGTTTGAGACTAAGAAGACTAACTTCTTGTTGCTTATCGGTGTAGGAAATTCCTTTAAGCCTGGGAAAGTATCTGGCTTAATTCCAGAGTAATTATAATTGTTATTGTGCTTGTAATGTTGTGACTAAAATTGTACATAGTACGGTAAAGGAGGTCTTATTAGTGCATTGTACAAGTGTTACATAATATCCATTGATTTTAATATTGATTTAAATTCTGCACATTTAACTATACATCTAAACTTTTTTAATCTTATTTACCCACATTAGAAGGGAGAAAATTTGTCCACATAAACACCTATGATCTCAGTTTGGATTGTTGCATTTGTGTGTGGGTGGAGAGGGGAATAGTTATGTACGTTTGTCTATATAACCTTTCCAGTTAAACAACGAGTTCTTCTTTACCTGTTCATCCTGTTGAGCGGGGGTGGTCTATTCAACCTGCAGGACACTTTGCCCTTAAATAATAATAATAATAATCTCCTGATTCTGAATTATATGTTCTGTTGTAACCTGCTGCATTATAGCATAGAACCACATTTCAAAATGGATGTCTTTATTTGCACACTGTATTCTTAGTTTCCACTAAGGCACTGAGATTATTTTTGCTCATTTCCTGATGAAAGGAAGGAAATACTTAGGCTGCTTCTTCGAAATGGACATGGTTTTGTTGAAAGTGAGCATCTCTGAAAGTGCCGATGCATCGTTGGTATTTTAGTAATTTAAATACTTGTCTGCCTGGAAGTGGTGAATGAATACTTTGTTTTGCAGTATGAGAGGAAGTAAAAATTGTTAGGTTATTTAAAGTAAAACTTGTTTCCCTTACCACAGAAACAACATTGCAGGCCAAAATCAACAGTATCATGGAACTCAACAGGATACTTTTAATAAGTAATGATGAATTCATGCCATGCCGCATTATGGACCATCACTGGAATATTGTTTCAGAATCTGATGACTGGGCATCCTAAAATCTTGTCTTGGGACGCCTAGTTGGCAGCTTGTTTAAGTTTTTCAGTTTAGAACAGTGTCAGGGCTTTGTTCACATCAACATGTTTTACATTACTGTAGTTTCAAGTATGAATCAACATGAGATGCATTTGATATCGTATTTCATTGAATATTGTTTCAATTAACTATAACGTCTAAAAAAGCCAAAATGTTTTTTGTATTTAATTTTTCCATATGCTGGCAGTTTTTGGATGTACTTTGTTAGATAATATTGTGTAATTTCGTGTTGTGTTCTCGTTTACTTTCAAAATATTTTAAATAAACCTACTTTTACTTATTGTGAATAAAATGGTCATGCAGTGTTTTTCATTCTTAATTCATAAAAAGCTTAACTCAAAAGTGTAGGAGATGATTACTTAAGAATATATCACAGCAAATATGAATTAGAATAGTTTAATGTGAGATTAGAATTGATGTTAAAATAGTGAAATTTCAATTTCTTTCTCATTTTAAGAATCGCATGAAAGTTCCATAATAACAAGTTGGTTCAGTATTTCCTCACATTTATTTGCAATGAATGTGTCCTACAATGCATTTATATTTACTGCTGTTACCAAGGCACTCACAAAAACTATAGTGGTGATGTTTGTAAGTGAGTTATTGGCTAAAATCAGGAAATATCAATTTTAATTTTAAAAATGACTTGCTTCAGTTTGCGATTTCAACACATTTTTCACGTTATGCCGAAATTTTGCATGTATGTGTACATGTAATTATTGTTTTATGGCTGATCTGATCTGTTGTCAAAAGCACGATTGCTTGTAAGAGTAGATACAGTATGCTGTACCTGTACAGGTACTGTATGTCTCAGGAGGAGTCTACCTGAAGGAATGGCATATGCAGATTGTGAATGTTATGAGTGGTGTTTAGTTAACCAAAGGGATGGTAGAAGCCAATGAGATGTCCTGAAATATTAATTGAATCACTCTGACCAATCTAATAGGCAATTGTTGTCCAAGATATTCCCACATCTAGAGTCTCAAACAGATATAAGAGGTAATTCCTTTACCAACAACCTCCAGTGATTCAGGAGTCCTTTTCTCTGACCCACTGTCTTATTAGGTAAGTAAGGTCTTACTGCTAATACTAATATTGTCTCTTCATACACGCCTTGTGCTTTATTAAACAATTGCTGCAGATAAAAGACTCTTTAAGTAACAAGTAGCAGGATTACACAAATTAAAAACAGAGTGCCTGAAAGTGACAACTAAAATGTTGAATTGCTTGAAAAGAAAACATTAAACTTACAAATACAAAAGACCCAGTTGAAACAATGTGAATATTTCAAGCCTTTGCTTGAGGATCCACTGACATATTTTCGTTCAAATACGGTACAGTTTGCTCAACCCAAATTGGATGGCAGTTTTCAAAGGGTTTGCTAGTAAATGGTATAGCGAACATCGCGCTGCTGTTTAAGTTAAAACTAAGTATATGATATCAGGAGTGTTGTGTAAATCAAGTGCAAGATGAAACTCTGTTGAATGTCTTCTGGTTTATTAATATTAACGCCGTTAAGTGTCTCTGCCTGGTCATCTGTGGTTCCAGTTTCAGTGCTCTGGCTGCCAAGTTGCAGTTCTCAATTTTGCCACACCTCTCTCTCCTACTGTCTCAGTTCTGTGGTGAAATGAAAACGCACCTCTCATGCTGTTACCCTTTACGGTGAGGCGCGCTGGAAGATCACCAATCATCATGAAAGTAAGTTTTTTAAAATTACTGTAAACTACTATCATGTACATTATTTTGAACGCCATTTTTTTTTCAAAGACACGTCTGAGTCGTTATTTATCAGAGTAAACATTTCGTACTGATTATGTTCGAGCTACTGTACTTCCCTTCTGTTGTACTGTATCTACTCATTTGCGTATCACTTGAAAAGTTCATTGCACAAATGCCTGATTCTCAGACAATTACAACTGTAATCAATAATGAACACCGAAGGTTTGTACAGTTTTGAGAAATTGAAGTTTTATCACGCTGAAATCAGCTGAACAATGCTGTGTGTGTTACACATATTATGAGGAAGGAAGGTTGTGTATAGTTGTATGCAATGGAATAGCTGAACACGGAAAGCAAGAAAATATGTTGGACTGTGAGAGCATTAAGATTAAAAAAACATAATCCAGTTTATGAGTTTATGGTTGAAAAGTTAGCGGTTATCTAAAAATATTCAGCACATCCTCTCTGGTGGCAAGTTTGACACTGCGCATTCTAGGTAGTGTGAGATACAGTAGGGTTCATAAAAAAGGTTTTATGATGTAAATGTTTACAATGATAAAACTGCAACACTACTGTCTGTTTCATTTCAATTAATGTAAGGATACTCTTACAGTAGCAATAATTAATTGGTACAATAAAATATTTTTCTGCCATAAGATTCGAAGGAAAAAGTTAATGTCTTTGTTCTTGTACTGTATCTTGTACTTCGGGTTTCTTCGTCTTAGAGATCCGGATGTAGCTTTGAATTTATAATAACAAGCTTTATGAAAGATACATTAATTGAGAAATTAGGTTTGGTGGTAACTAAAATGTTGTATAGGGACGTTGTGGAGTGAATTTTCTTTTCTGTAATACTTGTGATGAGTATTTTAGGGAAGTGTTCCAATTCAAACTTTATAAAATAGAGGTGAGGGTTTTGGCTATTTACTTCTTAAAGTCTAGTTTTAATAATTAAATTGTACAAAACAATATTTGAGGTCTGTATTTGTTGTTATAGTTTTAACATGATTTTTTAGTTTGTTTAAGTATTGTTTAGAGATTATTATATTAATATATAAGCATTTATATACAGTATAGCATATGTTATTATATATACTTTTAATATCAACAGATATACAGGACGTGATATGCTGGGATTTTAGTGCATTTTTTTTGTATGAACATATCCTCCATTACAGCAATTTCAGTAGCACATACGCTTGGAGTCCTGTCAGACAGATTAAGCAGCATAATATTTTATTTTTGTCCGTTCACTCTAAATCATGTAGCACGGAACATTTACTCTGGCTGTGGAGGTTTTCAGTCTCTCCAAGCATTTGCTCCAGCAATTCAATTAAGATCACAGAAGGAGTCAGTGCCCTGCATCGTCTTTAAAACCTGTTGTTCTTCTGCCTGCTTGCATTCCTATGTTTATCACCACAATAAAAAAAAATTCAAAATAGTTTTCTGGAGGTAAGTAAATATACAGTATATGCTGTATATTCTGGTTTGCCACCTTTCCATCAACAAACAAAGTCTCAGGCACCACCATGTTTTACAAAGGCACAGCACACACCCCTATTGTTATCTTTTAAGATTTTCTCTTGGAACTGAAAAAATGTTCCATTAATAACACTGAATTGAGCCATCATTACAGATTAGTGTCCTTGTTGTTTGTTTTTATCTACACGACACAGAAGTCCAATCCTTACCATACAAGTTCCTGTACAGCTGTTTCCTCATCATAAACTCAAAATACAAGAGATATGCTATACAGGAAAACATTCTGTGGAATTCTCGAGTCATTTTCCCCTTTTAGTAGCTTTCTTTTCCCAGCCAGTGTAAATTGCATTTGTTTCAGCTGCCTGTTAATCAAAGTGTAAGCCATGGTGCAGCCATGGTATATGGTTTATTGTATCTGGGCAGTGTAGAGACACACCTGTATCAGATATCAGAGTAATATAAAGAAAAATGTAGAGGCTGACATTGAACTAACCTGCTAGAAACTCTAACACAAAGCTGTCTACAGTATATGATTACCAGCTGACATGGTGTTCTTGAACAATTTGAAAATGATGATATCAGCACCATGCTAGTCTGACCAGTTTCTTCCACCAACTTGATTGTCACATGTTAAAAAATGTTCACAACACTTGAGAGGAAGAAAAAATATATTTAGATACCAATTCATGCACACACATCACCTGGGTTCCATCTCTATACTGCAAAAAAAAAGCAAGTAGGAATGTTGATGAAAGAGTGGATATCAAATGGATGTGTTACTGTGTGTATTTGAAAATGAAACATTAAATAAGGTAGAAAGTGCACATTTTACAATGATACAAAGAACAACTTTCTTTTATTCATACAAATAAATAAAGGATGCTGTCAAGGACCAAAAATATTTACAGTTTCACCAAGTTAAAAAAAATCCAAATTTAAACAGTCTTCTAATTAAAGAAAGCGATTACAGGAGAGCCAGAGCCTATCCTGAACCTAGCCCTGAACAGGACACCACTAACAAGCCAGTTAACCAACCAGAATGTCTTTGCACTGTAGGAGGAAACCATTGCACATGGAGGAAACCCACATGAACATGGAGAGAACATACAAACTCCAAACAGATAGCAACCCAGGACCCCAGCACTGTAAAGCCACAATGCTAACCAATACACCACTGTGCTGCCCATCAATATTAGAATCTATGTTAAGTATATTTTCTAAAGATTTCTATTATAGATAAAATAATATACTGTATACAGTAGTTAACTACTTTTACTTGTTTGCATATGAAGTTCTGATATTATTTAGATTTTGATTTTTACTGGAGACCTAAGAAACCATTTAATAATATACACTGCCCATTTTTTAAATCAGGTCTTTAAGAGACTCAGTCCTGATGGTTTTCTAGGCCTCATTAACTCATTAATTGTGAAAACCTGGAGAAAGTCACTAAATTATAGTCACTCTTCCTCAGTCAAGTGGTAAATAAATTAAAGACACCTCGCAGCACAAAGGACTTTGATTTACAGGTACTTGGATTGGGGAACCCTTCCCATATATTGTATCATTAGTGTTTATAAATATAACCTAGAGTATGGAAGCCTACATTTTTGTTGTAAATAAAGTGTTACCATGCAATAGTTCTTAATCTATTTAGCTGACATCTTTTTACCAGTAGTGACTTATTTGTACTCAGTTATACAGCAGGGCATTGTGTTAGAGCAGTCTGAGTAAAATATCATGCTTAGGAATGTAACAGTAGTGGCCAGCTCAAGATTCAAACCCACAACCTTCCAGCTGTAAATCCAGAGGTCTTCGTACAGACTGGTGTTTTGGTATCCTTATTTTTTTCAGGGAAAACAATTTGTTTCCTTGTTGTCAGTTGTTTTTTAAACTGTGATTTTTTTTTCTTTAATGAAATTGCCAGTATTATGTTTGTCCATTTATTATTTAATTAGTTCTCTGTGGCCATGTTAATTAGTACTTGGTTTTAAAAATGACCACTTTGCAGTAGACGTATTTACATTTTGTATATGTTGTTAGTTTGTTTTTCATACATCGGAACTAGTGAAAATGTTAAAAATCTAAAATATATATTTAGTTTAGTTGTTTTTTTGTCTTTTGCAGTGTCTTATGTTTCTAAATATAAATACCCAGTCCAAGAGAGAAGGGCTGGTAGATGGATAATTATGACAAAAATAAAGGATAATGCCAATAATCCAAATCAGTACGAAGTGCACTAGCACAATTTGGAAAAGATTAGAGCTTCACCTTCAGATTTGCTGTCTCTGTACCAGCTAAAACCCATAATACCAACTCTATAATAAACACACAAGCTATTATAACCATCTAAGATCCAGATTCACCAGCATTCAACAGCAGTAACTAGCAGTGAATTTGTGAATTAGTTCTTCCCTAGAACTCTAGGTAAGGCAACAGGGGTCACAGGACCTACTGTGTTGATCAAGCAGGGAGTCTGAGAGATTCAGTTCAATATTTGAGATTACTTCTGTACAAATGTAAAAGGAGGTACAGAAGCTGATTTGCAAATATGCAGTTTCCTTCTGAGTGTAACTGAATCAGCATGAAAACTGACAAATCACTCAAATTTGCCTTATTACTATTTTTAGTTCACTGCTTTGTAAACTTTTTAAAATGTTCTGTATTTGCCTGATCCAAAGGGTGTGTTGTCAGTCAACAGGCTATTAGCAGGCCATGTTTGTATTGCTGTTTTCCAGGAAATCCTCTGACTGGCTTTTTTAAATGGACTCTAAAGTTACCTCAGGACAGTGCTTACTGTGTAAGGTATGCATTATGTTTTTCTTTTGAAAGTCATATTTGCTGTTAGGTTTAGTATTTAAAATAGAAATTAAAGATTTGTGTTTAACTATTTTTATTGTCACCTGTGATGGTGAAAAATTAATTTTCCCAAATTTTAAAAAAATGCGTTTGCATCCATATTATTACTTTATACTTTTTCAGATTTTTACTTTGTTTGTAAAAACTTAAGCATAAGAGAACAAGAGAAAGGTTTTTATTTGAGAAGGCCGTTTAGCCTATTGGCTCATTGCTCTGATTTTCAGTATTTTCAAGAGTTTTCTTCTGCTAAGACCTTTGAGACAGAGGTTTGTTTTTGCAAAAGAGATGTAAGAAAGATCACACGACAATAAGAACACCAGTTTGTGCAGAAAACAAGTGGCACAGGCACTCAGTGACACAGGTAGCACAGCATTGACTTTCATATTCTGTGTTCCTGTGTTTTTCTATATTCATACACTTACATATAAACCAAACAAAGAGAAACATCATGTGGAAAGTGCAACTCTCTCTGTTTTGTTGAGTTTCAGTCCCAGGCACTCATGGGCTCCAACAACAGTCCCTAAATCACAGATAAACCAGAGTTTTTACACTGATCTAAATTTGAGAAGAGGGACAACATTGCCTCTGTAACTTACTCCACACACTGAGCCCTGTTACAATCACGTTCCATGAAGTGAGCAATTATTGTGAAGCCTGTGCCTGTCTATAAGAAAGCATTCAAGCAAGCTTATTTCAAGAGACAAATTCATGCAGATTCTGTGTGGTGGTCCAACAGACATTGATTGTTAATCTTCTCCACCCTTTGTGTAAGTATTTGACTTCGCCTAGCCTGTGCTTGAACATTGTTATGGATGGTTGAAAAGTAACATGATATTCTACCCACGCTGAAGTATATTCAGCATTCAGTGTTATCTGACTCTAATTTTTCTCTTTTTTTCTTTTACAGAATGAGAACATGCGCCTTTCTACGTAAATTACAGTACAAATGCTTTTTCTTCTCTTTCTCCCTGTTGATTTTGGGCCTTTTGAAGCTTGTATATTTCAAAGCGACTGCTAACAGCTTTTTCATCCAGACCTATGGTATTACTGGAACCACCAACCAGAGTCCTAGATACCACATTAACTGTACCTCCATTTATGAACTGGAACCAGTGGAGATTGGCAAGTCTTTGGAAATAAGAAAAACAAACATTATTGATGTGGGAGATGAAACTATTGCTTCTCTTACTTCAGACTGCAGGAGATATATTGCGTTAAGAGAATATGAAAAGATACCAGTTTCAGAGGAGGAGCGCCTTTTTCCATTGGCGTATTCCTTAGTGGTGCACAAAAATGCAGCAATGGTCGAGAGAATTCTTCGAGCCATCTACATGCCTCACAATGTTTATTGCTTTCATTATGACCAAAAATCTCCCAAAACATTTATATATGCTATTGAAAATTTAGCTAAGTGTTTCCCCAATGTATTCATTGCATCTAAACTGGAATCAGTGCAGTATGCTCATGTCACTAGGCTTAAAGCCGATCTGAATTGTCTGTCAGACCTTCTGAGGTCACCTGTGCAATGGAAATACGTCATCAATCTGTGCGGCCAAGACTTTCCACTCAGATCCAACTTTGAGCTTGTTTCCGAGCTCAAGAAGCTGAATGGAAGCAACATGCTAGAATCTAGCAGACCGAGCGACGTCAAGAGGCAGCGCTTCACCTTCCATCACGAACTCCAGGACGTGCCTTATGAATACCAAAAATTGCCTGTAAAAACCAATCAGGCCAAGGAGAGCCCTCCGCACAATATTGAAATGTTTACCGGAAGTGCCTATTTTGTGCTGTCGCGTGCTTTCGTTGAGTTCGTTGAGCGAAGCCAGCTTGTCAAAGACTTCTTGGCCTGGTGTGAAGACACCTACTCTCCAGATGAGCACTTCTGGGCCTCTTTGGCGCGAGTTCCTAAGGTTCCAGGAGGGATTCCCAGGTCGGATCCCGACTTCACGGACTTGATGAGTAGGACGCGTCTAGTGAAATGGAGTTATCTTGAGGGGTCCCTTTATCCTCCTTGCACAGGAACCCACATTCGCAGCGTCTGCATTTATGGAGCTTCAGAACTTCGCTGGCTCCTTAATTATGGGCACTGGTTCGCTAACAAGTTTGATCCCAAAGTGGACCCTGTCCTGATCAAATGCTTGGAAGAGAAACTTGAGGAAAAACAACATTCCTGGGTGATGTTGACGAAGTGACTTTTGAGATTGAAATGTTTTGACAGTTTTCTGCACTATAGATTGAAGGATTATTTAAAGGACTATTTATCTATGCCACATCCTTCTTTGGAAATCAATGAGTGCAATTCTTATCTTGCTAATAATTATTTATAATACATTTTCTTTCACTTTAGCTGTCACCCCTTTTTTGGACAAGGCATACTCATGAACACCAAACTGATAGAAATATAAAAAAATAGTTGTATTTTCTGTGGAGGGTCACTAATTGGAATACTAAATGTTTTGTGTAACACCTTTAGAACTTCAATACAATATTTTCAAATTTTAGGGAAAATCAGGGCTAAACCCAGCATGGTGAGAATTTTTGTCTCATGCCCCTAAGAACACAAGGAGGGAGGAGAGTTGAGCAGAAATTCTAACCTACAGTAGGTGGCTTTGCTCAGCAGCAATTGCGTTTTTTCATAATGAAATAAACTGACTGGACTTCAAACATCAGTTGAAATTTTTACCAGGTTATGTTTTTTAAAAAAATAACTGGTCATAATTAACTTCTACCACACATGACAGAGACACAGATTTCCCTCTCTATCTCTTTATATAATCTTTTATGAGGGTAGTTTTTAATCCCCAAATATTGTTCAAATGAAAAATTTATTGTATTCTTTATTTTTTAATGATCAGTATAATATTATTTTACTTCCCACACTGAATTTATTTCCATCTCAATTGGCTTCTTCAGACTTTTGTAAAATCATGACACACATTAACCACTTCAATATCACAATATTTGTGAAGTGCAACCATGCTTGAAGTATACTGCTATATTTGTATACATTTTCCTTTGTTTTCTATATCAGTCTGTTACCTAGCATGCAGATTTATTTTTATTTCTGGAGTTCAAAAGGGTTAAGAGTACAATCTACTGTGGAACAGAAATCTTTGAAAATCTGTGTAACTGTAATCATTTTTTGTTCCACCACAATGCTAACATTGTAATTGAAAAAAGGATGCTCTAATGTAATTGGAGAAAATACCATGAGTTTCTTTTTGGGTGGCATGGTGGTGTAGTGTTTAGCATTGCTGCTTTGCAGCACTGGGCTCCTGAGTTCAGTTCTGGAGCTGGGGTGCTATTTGCATGGGGGTATATGTGTTGTTTCTGTGAGTTTCCTCCCACAGTACAAAAACGTACTGGTAGCTTAACTGTCCTCTGAGAGAAGTGACCCCAGTGTGTGTGTGTTTGTGTCTGTGTTCCCTCTGACAGACTGGCCTCTTGTCCAGTGTGTACCTTGCCTACTCTCTGCTGCTTGCTGAGATAGACTCTTTCTCCCCTGTGAGCCTGAATTGGAAGAAGCAGTTTGTAAGAGGGATGAATGGATCATGAGTTTCCTGTTCTTTTTTATTTTTACAGCTGTTGACAAGCTTGGTGCCTTGAATTGCCAAATGAGTTGTCGTTTGTCTATATCCAGATGAGCTAGGAAAATGTATGATTTGGTTTGTTTGCACAGAATTTTGCACTGATGTTATTACCTTTAAACTATTGTTGGGACAAAGGATCTTAATGTATTTTGTCAGTGTGCTTGGGAAATGAAATGGATATAAAACAATGGAAATGTAATATAATACCATTAGAATTGAAATGTTCAATATTATGAAAGATCAAAACTGCAAAACAAGGCTTTCAACAAAGAAATAGCATACAGTTGTGATGAAGGTTTCTTGAGTTTGTCATGTTTAGTTTGTTTCTAAATCTATGATCTATATATAAATCTAAAACACAATGTTTTATAATTGCAATGGAAAATGCAGGAATGTTCACACACAGTGTGCTAATTAAATTAGTTGGCCTTTTTGAACAGATGTGTTCAGAAAAGTGACCCCTGTTGAGCAAGTAGTACACTGTAGTAGACAGAACAGCTTCATTTAGCTCTTTACTACAGTATGCTTTTCTTTAGTATACAAAAGTATACTATACTTTCATGTATAGAAATCAGCATTTCAGTTACATAAATACTGGTCACCTTGGGTTGGTACTATGTGTGTACTGTCATGTATCATAGAAGTACAGTACTTTGTCGGGGTCCCATTTGTAACCTGATCAAATTCCAGGGTATATAGGGTTCACAATACAGCTGTTTGAATAGGCCAACTAACTTTCTAATCACCCTGAACATTGCAATTTTTAATGGTGATCTGTGCCTGTAGGCTGCAGTTCAAATCAAGGGCTATAATATTAATGATTTAAATGTTCTGATGTACTTAGAATCAGATGATTCTGTTGGACATGAGTCTGATAAAATTGGGACATTCTAGTTTTTCTGAAACAGCAAATAAAATTTCTGAATTTTCTCTTTGAAAAAGCTGTGATCAAACCTTATTGATAAGACAATTATTGTAATTTATTGATAACTATTAAATAATAAATGTGGTCAACACCAAAACTGAGTCAAACAAGAAGATTAATTTTTCGGAGCAGTCATAATTTCATCATTAGTGTATAAAACAGCACACCAAGAACTGATTAGTTCTCTGTCATTGAGTTTGTGGCCTTCATTCATGTGTTAGAGTATGAAGAATCTAGACCAAAACTTTATTTTCTTATTGTTTATTGCTAACACTTTAAAACACTTTAGGGGATGCTAATTAAAATTATAGGGTTTCATTGGACAATGTGTTTGTGCTAGTGTCTAATATTCTTAGTTTAGATTGTCTTTATTAGGAAGTTTATGGTTTTGTTCAGCCTTCATCTCCACCTTTTAAACCACAGCTCTTCAGTTCCAGTTATCGGCCCAGTAGGGTTTGTAATATAGATGGGTTAATGTTTTTACCTGCTCCATAACTGGTCAAATGGCAAAGCCAGTGTCTATTCATGCATCATCAGAAAGCTACTTGGTCCTGGGCAGATTGGCAGCAATCCAGAGCCTATCCTGGAATCGTAAGGCTTGAAGTAGGCAATAAATTGAGTAGTGAGTTGTTTAGAGAAGTGAATTGAAGTGACTTAGCAAGCTTGTGTGAATTAAAAATCAGAATATCCCTCAGAAACATGAGGAACTATACTATAATCTTATTGTCACGACTATAGTCCCCCCTCCTTAAGGGTGCTCCAGCCCTTTCACTAAAGACTTCATTCCCTGCACCTGTTTCCCATTCCCTGCCCACCTTAAAAGCCAGGCGCTGACGCTCTTCCGGGCTCTGCATCTGATTTCCATATCGTGCGAGTCCGGGACCAGGAAGCGCCTGGTCCCGTTAAGGTTTTAACCTCTGTTCCCGTTCCCGTTCCCGTTCCCCGTCCGCCGGTTCCGACCCGGCCTTCGTGGTTTTTAATTCTTGTTCTGATGGATCTCCTGGTTTTGGACTTACTCGTGTGTTTTGGATTTTCCCTAAGGATTACTCTTGGATTGTTCGCCTCGGCCACACCTCCCCCGTGCACCAGCGCACCTTGGACACGCCCCGCTGTCTTCAGCCCCGTTTTCCTGCATGACGTTTCCCTAGTGTTTCCCCACTTCGTCGGACTGTGTCGTCCGCATAGGGTCCGGAAAGAACTGTTCGTTACACTTATACTGTGTTTACTACTGTAGTTAGCTACTGAATCTAAACAAAAGCACTTTAAGCGCAAAAACAGGTAATTATGTTGAATACATCAAAATGAAACTTATCTCAATTTTCAATGACTTCCTGGTGTGTTTCTGTTTCATTGAACTAGAAAAACTAAAGGGAGAAAATGTTGAATTATGAAAGGCTAAGCACACTATGTCCCATCAACAGTACACATAAAACATCCAAAATATTTGAGTAAAAAGTCCAGAGTCTTGCTTATTTCCTTCAAAACATTCTTATGTCTTTCGACACTTCATGTAGTGCTTGCCTACTGGTTTCTGACATTGCAGCTGTCAGCTGATCAAATAATTATTTCTAGAATGTACCAACACAAGGAAGCCTTTTCTTTAAGTCATTGGTCAACTGGATTAATTCTGTATGAATGTTGATTAATTTACTTTTTTTGTTCTGATCTACCTTCTTCCATAAAGCAAGAAAGAACTTAATGAGCAAGAACCCCTGAATTCTTTACCCTGTTGAACTGGAGGCCTTTTTTTCTGTGGTGATTGATATTGGCTGGAAGTAATCTTCACTCTGTAAACAGATCTCTACATACATGACTGCTCTTGGATCAGTTGTGTTTTAACATTGCTAATACACGAAGTCTAATTAGCAGTAAAAGCAATGCACTCGTTTCATTATGGTAATAGACACATTAGCACAGAGCATAATATAATCACATTAATATTTAAATACATACTGTTTCGACATTTCTTGCCTAAAACCAATAATACATTTAAAGATCAAATGAGCTTTATTTAAAAACTTTTTATAGTAAACACTTTGAAAACCAAGTTACTTGCCTGCTTCGTGTAGGGATTGACAGCTGTCGTTTTTTTTATTTACTGTATTATCGTTCTGTGTCACAGTTTTACAGCAGCAGCAATTATTTGCATAAACACAGACCCCAAGGGATATCATTTGCCTGAGCTAAGCAGTTCAGTTTCTTTTTTTTGCTGAAATTGTTCTCTGGCAGGTCTCCCAAAGCTGACACCTGAACTGGACTAATACACATGTAAACAATATTCTTGATGATATTATTTTTGTCTGTGGGGAAAAAAAAATAGACTGTCTTGTTATAATTACCGATGAAGAAACAGTGAAATTGCACTGGTTTTACTTCAAGAAGTTGCATAAGAGTAGTGTAAAGAGGACCTTTAAGCTTAATTAGCTATACTTAAAGTACTGTAAAATGTTTTAAATCAGTAATACAGTTCTGTATCATGCCCTGCAGATATTATATAATAGATATTGTGAGAATAAAAATGTGGTGCAATTTTCACCATATGGAATATCTCTAAGTATGCATCTCTAAAACCTTCAAAGCTGAAATAACTGGAATAACTGTCTATAGATGAACTTTAATTTGTAATCATCACATTTAGAAATCTTTTCTTTATGGCATTTAATAACATTTTATAGGAGTACAGTACTTTGCTTAATGTTCTGTGCCTGTTCTCTGCGGTTGCTATCAACAGTTGGTATTTGTGAGCAAATATTTGTTGAATTATGCTGATGATTTACTGAACATAAAAAACAGACAAAAGCTACCAGGAAAAAAAAAAGACATCAGAGGGTTTTTTAAAAAAAAGCGATACTGTATGTTGTTGCACCTTTCTTCTGGTGATATCTGCAAGCACAAACTTGTTAGCTCTTACTTCAGAGCTATCAAGAAAGAGCTTCACGCACACATGACTTTAACAGTGAATAGCATTAACAAAACATGTCCTATAATTTAGTTTTTTTAACAGTTAACACCTTTACTTCACAGATATCCCTTAAGTTACAGTAATTTTTGCAACCTTTCTACGAGTGTCAGTTTTAATTATTAGGTACTGCGTGGGGGTTCTGTTTTGATGAGTGTACAGCATAATGTCTAATTTCTGCTGAATCACACAAGACTTAGAGGATCTATTGAATATTAAATAGTAATTATGTTTCTATCATTATAAGCCTTCCGAAAATTTAAATGATTGTGGTAAAAGTCCAGTCTTGAAAGCTTGGTGTGTCTCCATTTTTTCATTTCACTTCAGGTATTAAATGAATTCAATCTGCTCTTTATGGACTTAAACGAGCCAATTTACTAACTTCTCCCAGCTCTAAGGAGCTGTTGTCTTAAAGTAACCTAGATTGTGGGACTAAAATCGGACCACCCTGATCTAAATATACTTTAGTGTATGCTCCGTTTGTATGCATCACTGAAGCTTGTTCAAAGACCTTTTATTTATTTACAATGCCAGGAAAACGTAATTTATGGAAAAAAAATCCATGTCCCATGTTCACAAAGTGCTCTTCATAGCAGAGAATCAGAACATTTTTATGACATGAAACATGTTTATGAAAATGGTAAATAAATTATGGAACTCTTGATAAAATGAAATAAGAAAGGCTGTCACAAGGGTAATATAGTGTACAGTAGGCATTTTTTAGTTGTAATTCAAAATCATTGAATAAAACTGAAACCTTATTCTGAAGAACCTAACAATTTATCTCTGTTTCTTCACTCCATCTTTTATGGATCGAGCTTTCTGAAACCACACTGCACTGCACTTTGAATCCATTCTTACTATTGCCTGGTGGCAAGTGAGCCATCAAGTAACCTACAGTTCGTAAATTGCTTGCACTAAGTCAACCACAGGGGTTGTTTTAAATTTGCAGTTTGCTCCAACAGGGCTATGGAACAGTTGTGTCTTTGGCAGACATGTTAAGGTACAGTGCCCACCCCACTCATTCACTCTCAAGCTGACTGATTGCAGCTTACAAGAGCACATCAAGCCTATTGTTTGTGAGGACCCACCCTGGAGAATGTAATGGGGAGGGATTCCTCAAGATGAAGTGGTTGTCGGACCCTTGAGCATTTCTATTTGTCCTGGATAGTCAGCAGTTGCACTGTACATTGCTGGTAACAATGGGACAGTTTCTAATCTGAAAAGATCCTCATTTTAATCATGTTGCTAGTATGGATGGAAAGAGATTAGAAGACCTTTTTCAATAATGCACACTCCACTAACATTGTCAAATGTCTTTGGCTCCAAGATGTAAAATAAATGGCCAAGCAGTACTTTTTAAATGGTCAAAGACTGATAGACGTGGTGCAGGGTACTGCGTGGCTCCAAGTATCTCCTGACATTGCATTCTGTTCTCAGACTTGCTATTAAACAGCCCTTTTGAAATAGGGGAGGATTTTTTGTTAGTACATCCGGAATGATTTATTGCCTGAGGCTGCTGTTGTTTGATAAGATATCTAACTTCTCGCTATCTTCTCTGTAAACCCTGTAATGCCCATCTCTGGGTCTCCCAAACAGCTTCTCACACCCAGTACACGTCATCTCCTGCCCACTCAACTGTCCATGTGTCCAGAACAAAATTTAGGTTTTTGGAGCCGTACTTAGGGTTACATGGATGAGAGAACATCATTTACTGGCTCTACTCCAAGCAACAGTGCATATTTTTTAAATAACTATGGACAAAGAAATCTTTCATTCCTTTGCTTGGTGGGGTGGAGGTAGGAGTCAAATGTGTATATTTCAGGGGAGGGGATATAGGAAATGTGATTTTTTTTTTAATTTACATGTACATTACCACCTACATGTTTTTCACTTCTTGGCTCATATCTGATCACACACAAGGAATCTGTGCTACCACTTGGGGAAATCTTCTCACAGTTGAG
Source organism: Lepisosteus platostomus (assembly GCF_059453375.1). Classification (NCBI taxonomy): domain Eukaryota; kingdom Metazoa; phylum Chordata; class Actinopteri; order Semionotiformes; family Lepisosteidae; genus Lepisosteus; species Lepisosteus platostomus. The sequence goes on from NC_142614.1 coordinate 46,800,860, forward strand.
TAGCGACATGACAGGAGCCATATTACCCTGTAACTCACAACTGGTAACCCACTAAGCAGGTGTGAGCCTGGTCAGTACCTGGATGGGAGACCTCCTGGGAAAAACTAAGGTTGCTGCTGGAAGAGGTGTTAGTGGGGCCAGCAGGGGGCGCTCACCCTGTGGTTCATGTGGGTCCTAATGCCCCAGTCCTAATGACGGGGACACTATACTGTAAACAGGCGCTGTCCTTCGGATGAGACGTAAAACCGAGGCTGACTCTCTGTGGTCATTAAAAATCCCAGGGCGTTTCTCGAAAAGAGTAGGGGTGTAACCCTGGCGTCCTGGCCAAATTTCCCATTGGCCCTTACCAATCATAGATCCCCATCTATGAATTGGCTTCATTACTCTGTTATGCCTCCCCACTGATAGCTTATGTGTGGTGAGTGTTCTGGCGCACTATGGCTGCCGTTGCATCATCCAGGTGGATGCTGCACATTGGTGGTGGTTGAGGGGAGTCCCCATTACCTGTGAAGCGCTTTGAGTGGAATGTCCAGAAAAGCGCTATATAAGTGTAACCAATTATTATTATTATTATTATTATTATTATTAATTATGACCTAAGCTTGAACCTGTGACCACAGAGCTCAGCTTGTATTTGCACAACGTTCTTTACACTTGAGCCACTCAGAGGGGGGTTAAGGACTTTCTCAGAGGGTAACCCCTTAAGTTTCTGTGGGAAGAAATTGTTAAATTTGAAGCATTCGTATTAAATTCTTTTGGGATTGATTTACACCAGCAAGACAAAATCTCAAATCCCACAATTAACCCAGTTCTGTTACACGATTACATTAGATGTTAATAAAACAAAAATGTGTTTGATGTGCTATTCTTCCGAAAAAATACAAATGCATGAACATTTCTAAATTAGTAGCAAAAAATATGTTGCTGCAGGTATACAGCATATTATATTATGGGTGCAGTACTGACTGATGTTGTCTGAAGAAAGCTTACACAAAATGACTTTTCAGAGAGGTTGTATTTTTATGACTTACCCAGCCTCAGTGGAATCGACAGCTGTTGACTATGACTCTTCTACTGCAGAGGGGAGAACGAGTACTTGCAGACATGTTCTTCTAACATGTCCACCTGTCAGATCCAATCATCTTTCCAATGTGGCAAATACAGGAGCTGCAGTGAATACAGAGGTGGCTGAACAAGCAGAAGGATTTTTTAAAACAAAGTCCAACTTGTCTTTGTAGTCCTGTTACACTAACATTTCATAATTTTCCAGAAGGACATGACAGTGTGGCACAAAATGTTAAAGCAAACAACAGGCATCTCCAGCTGTAATACATTTAATTTTAAAAAAACTTTAGGGACTATGTGGTCGTCTCTTTTCAGTAATGCAGTGATGTTTTTTTTAAACATTGAGCACATGGAAAAAATGAGACAGAACAAGTTGTGGTAGGCAAGTGCATTTGGATTCATTTTGATTTAAAAGGGTATGAGTATGCATAGCTCTCAGTACCTCATAATATTTGAATCATGTAAAAAGTTGTATAACTTTGAATTCCATGTGCACTTAAGATATCTATTAAATTTAGAATACATTCACTTCTCTATGTACATCGATAATTGAAAAATATTCACCAAGGTTCCTCAGAAATAATATGCACTTTAAGTTTTAAATATATTATTATTTTACCAAAAGGCATACCGCTCAAGTAATGAGAAAAACTAGATTCCTGATAACTCACAGAGATGGAACTGATGGCGCAAATTTCACATGAGGAGTGTCTTACCAAAGAAAAAAATATAATGTAGCTACAGCCAGAGGTAGGGGCTTGTTGTTTCTTTTACTGTGGTTTACCTGTGTGGATTATTTATGCACTCAACTGGGCTAATATCACTGAGTCATCAGGGAACAAATGAGCCTCAGAGGGAGGAATGACCTTTTTCTCATCTCAAGCTGTTTTGTTTTCATGAGCTTGTAAAGCAACATGCCTAGAGAGAGCATAGATTAAGACCACACACAGCTCTGCAGAGTTTTAGACATCTTGCACATTCAGGAAAACAAAGTAAATACTGAATATCAAAAGAATCATCGCTTACAACTGCAACAAATTCACACAGATATTCTAAAGGAAATTACAGTACCTTTTTGTAGCAGTTATACTTACATTTTATTGAAGCATCATAACATACTGTATCTGAATTAATTGTGCTGAATGAATGTTTGTTCTCAGAGTTCTCACAGAGTCTACTGTGAAAAGTACTGGCTAGAAGATGTGTGGCCACAGTTAAAAGCCCTACTGGCTGTGATGATAGTTCACACTTTGTTGCAGATGTTGCTTTGTGGGATTGTGTCCCATTTCTCCTGTATAGCCTTGACAAGTCTGTGCCTGTTCACCAGTCTCCAAGTCCTGGATACCATGTTATTCCAATTCAGTCCACTTATGTTCAATGAGCCTCACATTTGGTGTGTATGACAACAGTCACATCCTTATCATGCAAGAAAAAAAATCACACAAGAACAAACAGCAACAGGCCAGGTGAGGTCCCAGGACTTGATCAGTTTAGAGCCATGCTGTCTGGTTGTCGTTAATCATGACAAGTGGATTTCAGCAGTAACCCGACACTCCTGCCCAGACGATCACACTTGGTCCTCACATTGAGCTTGGCAAGGTGTCATGGCGTATGGTCTGCCAAGTCTTGCCCTGTGACTGTCGGACGGTGTTGGCTGTAAGCTTTGCTAAAATATAAAAATACCCCAGACATTGAGTGACAGTAGACTGACTTGACTTAGTTCAGCCTTCAACATACCGGTGATATGAAGCTGATCTTTTCTAATCGGGGCATATCAGCTCCTTTGTAGCTTTTTTTTTCTTGATTTTCACCAGGTTTGACCTTCAACCAAGTTAATTTGCCCTATCACCTATGTCCAATCAGCACTTTAACTTAAGTCAATCATGTATGAATTTTTGATACTTCTATATACTGTATACTTCACTTGTCTAAGTGCACAGAGTGATACAGGAACTGTCTTTTGAGGTTTTTGAACTGTCCTAGTCCAGACGTAAACTCAGGATCCAAGAGTGGTGAGCCAGCAATGCTAATGACACTAGGCCACCTCTCACATTTACCAATCAAATAGAGTGGACACAGATGTTCCTTGTAATTAAAATATTTTGTGACTCTCTATAACTAGGCTATAGGCTAATTCCTGTCCCCAAAATAAAGGTTGATCAGAATTAATTCAGCTTAAAACAAAATAGCTGGAATTTCAGTAACAGATCTTCACATAACTTGTGATTCTGCATTTAGAAGAAAAAACATAAAAGTGAAGAACGACTGAAAATGTCTTAGATTTCCTGTTTACTTTTAAAAGACATAACTGACAAATAAGTTGCAGCAGATGTGCTAGCAGTGTTTGAAAATTCAAGCAGCTGCAAAAGCAGCTGGAAGAGTTTGAAAATTCAGTTTTTACTCCATGGTTGATCTGGAAGTTTTGTATATTTATAGCACTGATTACAAAAACCAGAAAAAGTTGTTGTTTTTTTTCTCCTAATGTATCAGATTAGCTTTCTAGATGGTAAAAACATGAATTCAAAATCTGAGTCTTTAATGAAGCAGCCACTGGAGTAACACAGAGTAACACATCCTCTGATTAACATTTACAAATGTTATGTGGTTTTGATGGTTAGTCTGATATTTTTCAAACTAAAGGAGACAAAGGCACAACTTCCTAAATAATGAGCAACACTAAAAAAAAACTTTTTCTAAAGAAGGAAGTAGCTGAAAAGAACTGGTTTCTTTTTAATGAAAATCAGTATTACTGAGCTTTTTTTTCCCTAGGAGACATGATTAATGCTTATTTAAATCTATTTGATATGATTTGGAATCAAATGGGAAGTTCTCTTAAAATTCATTTTTCTTTTCTGAAAGAAGCTGATTGAACATAAGAAAAATAAGAAGGAGTTAAACTGTGGGTACTCTTAGAGAAAAAACAAAAGCCATCAGAAGAATATTCTGAATTTCAGTATGTGATCCAATGTATGTAACAATACATTACTATTTAAATGTCACAGGGATGCACAGACAAACACTTAGAAAAGAAAACTATGTGTGTGCCTGAAACATATTTGATAAAAAAAAAAGGTTGGTCTGGCAGTCAGGATGGAGAGTAGTATTTTAATATCATTAAGACATGATGTCTTACAATGATTCAAGTATACACAAACAGGATATCACAAAACAATAGTTGTGGAGGGTACCCACATATTTCACGTGCTTCAGAGGAAGGTAAGATGATGCCTGTCTTTTAGCTATAAAATGTTTCTCCACCAGAAGAGTGAGGATGTGTGCAGTCAAGGGCATCACAGCAGGTATGCCTGTAATAACAGGTAATAGAGCTGATGTAATCAGAGATGCTGGAGCCTGTAGGGGCAGAAAAGAAGTGGGTGATGGACAAGCTCTGGAAACGTACTCTCGCGGGGAATGGACCAAGCCAATCTGTCAGTTCAGAGATCGCATGGTCAGAACCAGGGCAACAGACTGAAGACCCTTCTCTCAGTCAGAAGGGAGACACGGTCCTGCAATTACACATGACCCCACAGCAATGTCTTGCTTCTACTTCTCGCTGGTGTAATTTAGGAGCTTTCTGATCAAAGTGTCACATAATGTCTTCAATGTCTCTTGTGCAAGACCTCTGTGCCCTAAGAAGGACAGGGATTCTTAAAACAGAAGTAAGTTCTTCAGGATCCAGTGATACAGTATTTGCTCAAAAGGTTTGAGTAGCTATGTTTAATGAAAATCCCCTCCCATCTTTCAAGCTGATTTTTTTTCCATGGAGCGTTATTGATTATTATATTGAACTGTATGTTGACATATTATTAAATTATGCTGAATACAGGGGATTTTTTATTGTGTAATTGCTTAGTATCATCTACATCTACATTTTATACGTCCCTTATTGTGAGTGTATTTAAATTACAGTTATAACCGCATTCTGTATTAACTCTACTGTGTAATGCTGCTATTGTCAGATTTAATGCACCTTCCGTATTTCAGTTTAATGGATCATTTGTATGATTTCGTGCAGGAACACAGTTTGAAAGCAGAACTGTCTTTCCTTAGCAAAGTATTTCAATTGAAAAAAGGCCTTTGACTTATGGTAACCCTATGAAGCTTCCATTTGACAGCTATAACTCTGTGCCCTCCACAAATATCAGAACAGCAAAGCCAAAACTGTTAAGTGTTATTAATATAAATGACATGTACAGTACAACATAACATGTCATATTTTGAGTAAATCCAGTCATAGATATGATCATATTACAAACTTACTTTGTGTTCTATCCAGTGATTTCTACTGAACATAAGGATAAGGGGAGAGACACATTCACTTAGTAAATGTCAAGGTGTTGAAGTCAGTATTTGGTCACATAACCCTCTGAGACAACTACAGAATAAAGTCTGCAACCCAGTGAACTCACCACACTCTTTCAATAATAATTTATGTTGCTTTGCTAAGCCTTTGAGTTCTTGCCTGTTCTTGAGTTGCTCTGATTGAAGTTTTTCAGCATGTAAACTATATGCTTAGTTGATTTACATCTGAAGATTAACATGACCAATGAAAAACTTTTCCAGAACTTGACTGAAGTACAAAGAAGCATAGTTTGGGAACCATGTTTTCTGAACAGTCAGGACCAAGATAAATGTCTAACAAGGTGATGGAAAAGTAAGATTCTGGAGAAAGAAAATAACTGAAGATGTTCCAAAGCACCCAATCTCATCCATGAAGTATGGTAAAGGGAATTCTGTGGTAGTAACCTCTTGTATTATTATTGAATTCTTAATTACACATTGTATAAATTGTACATAATGTAATCTAACTTGAATTAAATGCTTTTCACTATATGTCCCTTTTCTTATCCTTTTCTTATGGTTTAATCTCATTGTCTTGTGGATAACACACTTCCTTTACCTAATGATGGAATGGAAACCTAAGTATTACAGACAAGTCTCACTAATCCAGTATCAAAGCATTAAAACAACAACGCCTATAAACTATAACAACTATAAACTTTACACTGTGTGTCAATGTAACACCTTTCCTGTCTTCTAGAAGGTGAACAGTTGGATTTTCTCATTATTCTGTGGTTCTACAAACATTGATTCAATCTAATCATGGATTAAATAATGCTCTCTGAGTTGAACAAGAGAAGACGTGTCGTTAATCTTGGAATCTTAATTAATCAGAAAAAAATTACATCAAACCTAAATGAGTTTTCGAAAAAAGGTTATGGTGTTTTACCCTATATTTATTATTATTTCTTAAATGTTTGTTTCTGTCTATATGTTTCTAAATATATAACAAACGTGATACAAAATGTAATATTGGTATCCATTTCAGAACCAGAACATGACAGTAACAATTGCCTAAAACCCAGCTGTTCGACAAGGGGATAAGATGACTTAAGGATGACTTAATTGAAACAAGAGTAATAATTCTTCTGCAGTTCACTGATGCAGCTCCCCACGGGAACGTTATTTATATGGTAATAATTGTTTGTTACTCCTACTGTTTGTTACTCCTATTAAAGTAATAATAGGTTCCAGAATAAGTTCAGAACAAAAAACCAACAACCCCACAATAATATTTAATTTAATTCAAATGAGTTAAACAGGTTTTATATTAGTCAACATCCAGGAATCTAGGTCATTTTCTACATTTCATAAACCTGGAATATTAACTAAGTATCTGATTTTAACTGCAGTCAGTCTGTCTGCATTAAACTGCACTGTAAAACTGAATGACCAAAGCAATAGATATTGTGTTGCCCCACATGATGTGGGTTTGAAAAGTTTATTACATTGTTTCTTAAAATGTGACCGCTGTCACCATGACTCAGACATGGTGACAGCTCATGAATGTCTCATGTTTTAAGAAAGAAAAAAATTAGAATGTAATGTCGAAAGATGTCAATAGACAACATAGAGCTGTGTGGAGGCTTAACCTTTACTTGGAACTGGGTGGAGTTAACTCGATGTTACAACAAGTGATCTGAGGAACACAACCAAGGCAAGAACAAAATCTCAAAAAGATGACAAGCCACTGCACAAAACTGAACTTTTAGTGGATCTCAAGGAAACTGTTGTTTCCAGGAAACCCAAAATCTTGAATGGATCCGTAGTTGTTTTTCCCCTAAGATTCAGGGCAAGCTTCCCAGAAAAAAAATCTAAAAAGTCATCATGAACCACAGAAAGAAACAATGGTTTCTGATGCAGTGTGGTAAAAGCTTTTGTCACTGAATCTTAGTTTGTGAAACGCAGTTTAAAAAAATATAATGTACTGCATCTGTGTACAGCTATAATGAAGTAAGTATGTGTTGCACCGATTTCCAGTCCAAACAAAAAAGGACAAAAACACATAAAGAACAAGGTAAAAGTTAATAAAATTTCTATTAAAAATACAGACTTTAGAACATGATATAAGCAGTAACATTTAACATCAGATAAATGTATTTAAAATAACATGAAAAAACAGAACAGTATTCAACATATGGAAAAAAAGACTTAAATCCTCTTAATTAGATTTTCCATGCATTTGCTGCATATCTAATATGACTCTTGCATAAAGCATACACAGCAGACTCCTCCTGCATCTACGGTATGGGGCCATTGGCTGACAACAGCAAATATTGACTGATAAAGCCATATTTGTGTTCGCCCCCTCATTCATTAACAGTCTGTAAGTAAAGATCCTGCCTCCACATTGATTTCTGCTGACACAGAGCACATATAAAAATGTCCAACAGCCTGGATAATATGTCACACCTGTTAGATTTTGGCTGTTTTGATATTGTTCTTCTTTGACCCATCTTTCCCTTTTCAGCCCAACCAGTTATTATGGAAATTTGGTTTGTAAAATCTGACCGTTTTTACAATGATTTTGCCTGAAATGTTATCTTAAGTTTATTTCACGGTGAACATTATTTCCTGTTATTAAGACACTCGTCTCCCAGCGGAATATTAGTTTGTTCCCTACAATCTGTTCCAAGTTTTTAAGTGTGTTGACACCTTTTCAATTTGCAAACATTTCACAGACATGTTTTGTACACTCTTTAGAACAGCATGGTGGCACAGAGGTTAGTATTGCTGTCTCGCAGTGATGGCGCCTTGAATTCAATTCCTGACCAGGGGTGCTAACTTTGAGGAGTTTGAATGTTCTCTCCACGGGTTCCCTCCAGGTACTCTGGTTTTTCTCCCACAGTCCAAAGACATACTGGTAGGTTAATTGGCTTTTGGGAAAATTGGCCCTGGTGTGAGAGTGTGCCCTGCAATGGACTGGTGCCCTGTCTAGGGTGTACACAGCCTTGTGCACATTGCTTGTTAGACTAGGCTTCAGCTCCACTGTGGCCCTGAATTGGATGAAGTGGTTAAAAAAATGATGGATGTACACTTAATTATGTTGTATACGGAAAACTAATATAATGCAAAAGACAACATGATACCAAAGAAATAATCCGCACCCAGTACACCTTTGTAATGCACACTCCTTAAAAGATGTGAAATTGTCATTTAATACATCAACAAATGTAGCTTCTGCGTCAGGCACTGTCTGTTCATCAATAATATGGTGCTGTTTTGGTGCTTTGAAGCTAGGATGTGAGGCTGGAGCGATGACAGTTTTAGACTCAAATCTGATTCCACATAATATTTTTCTTTTGAAAACTTTCTACTGATTGGAAACTGCTGGACTAGACTGTGCCTTTAGTTTTGAGAAGGTTATAGCAATGTCATTTTGAAGCAGCAACTAAGAAATGTTTGCTATTGGAATATCCAGTTAAACTGCTAGATAATGATAATGTTATAACTTAGGCGAGAAAAATTGTTCTGAATTTTTTTTTAACCCAAAGTGGGTCATACAACAAGACAATGATGCTAAACACACAAGTGGATCTGTAGGAGAAAAGCTGATGAAAAACTTCCAGATTTTGGATAGGTCTGGACCTTATTGAAATGTTATGGCTGGACCTGAAACGAGCTGTTTATGCAAGGAAACTCTCAAATGCCACGAACTTGAAGTCGTTTTGTAAAAAAGAATGGGTCTAAATTCCTAAAACGCAATGTAAGAGACTGATCAACAGCTACAGGAAATGGGGGTTTAACCATTTCCTGAATCTAAGAGTTCTCAAACTTATTCACAGAAGGATTTTTGCTGTTGGATCATTTTCTTTATCAAATAACAATTTGTAATATATGTGTTATATCTTGAATAAGGTTATATTCATGTTTTGTTCAGACTCTCATAAAGATCTAATTCCATTTTAAGTCTACAATTAATGAGAATACAATATTATTTCTCAGTTAGTCCTGTTGGATTTACATTAATCTTTACAAATTCAAAAGCTGAAAAAATTAAATTTACCAAAAGTATTTTTTCCTTTAAAATTACATTTTTTTAGCTTACATCACAAAGGGGCATCTTTAATACCCTGTTTCCTATTCCTTCTAATGACACAAATATGGTTCAACAAATGTTTTACGTTCCACAAATGTGTTTACAGTGTGTGTTTGTCTGCAAATAATCTCTTTTCTTTCTTCTCTTTTCTCCTTGCGGTTAGATTTGTAGCTGAAATATGTTTTGTCATGAGACTAACCTTTCTCAGGGCCTCAGTTGTCATCAGTCTTTTCTATCCACATCCTGTATTACAAACTGGAACATCATCCTTGAAATTCAGTCTCTGGCAGCAGCTCTGTGGTGAAGCCACTGGCCGTGCGATCCGTTAGACCTGATCTCTCAACGGTCGCTCCAGTTGGACAGCAGAGGAAGAAAGCTTCTTTCTTTACCTTTCACTTTGCTCTTTAGACCTTTCTGTTCTGCCTGTTCAAGGTCACTAAGCAAACCTTGACCCAAACAGGCAGTTAAAGGAAAAGGGAGTCATGTTGTCATCACTGAGGAAGCCAATAAATATGCCCTGTTAAAAGAAAAAATAAGGAACTGAGGACTATATTAGAATTAAGCTAATATTTTCTAATGTAAAATAATTAATTACTGCAGCACAGTGGCACGGTATTATGCATTGCTGCCTCATAATGCTGAGGCATTGAGTTCAGTTCCCCAGAGTGCTATCTGTGTGGTACATGGTTGTATGTTCTATTTGTGCTTGTGTGAGTTTTTTTCTGGGTGCTCTGGTTTCCACCACAAACATACTGGTAGGTTATTTGACTTTTGGGAAAATAACAAATGTGAACATGTGTGTCTTTGTGTGCCCTGCAATTGGCATCCCATTCAGAACATATCTTGTCTTGTGCCCGCTGTTTGCCAGGATAGGTTCTGGCTCCCCTGCAATTCTTAAACTTAAAGAACATTCTCTGCTCGAAAAGTCAAGGATCATGCTAAATTTCACAGGCTGTAGACAAGCTTTATTTTAACTAGAACTCTGTAAATTTTCTCTTCCAAAGATTTTAGTAGATTGATTTTAGTAGATAGTAGATCTAAACAGTGGAGAGACAGATTATTTGGTTTCATATAACTCTGTCAGAGATTTACTAGCAAAATTATTTCCTCTGTCGCTCATAATCTTGGCGATAATTTCTGTAGCCCAAAATCAAACTATTAAAACAAAAATACAATTTAAGTACTCTTATCAAAACAATATGTAAATCCTGTCTGTTTGCAGTCTTTTTACTTAATCAAACTGCTGTTTCAGGAGGGAATTTACTGACATTAATCTAGAGACCAGAATTTTAAAGTGCTGACAGAAATGCAAGAACATTTATTTTTGACCCTCTCGCCTCTTTAAGGAATGTTAACCTCACACATTAAATTTTACAGTAGCCTGGTAGTCGATTAGGATCAGATCAGTTGGTACCCATGGCAAAGCAGGTGGTTAAATTCAAACAATGTAAAATAGGACACATATTGTTCTCAAATGTGGCAGGTTTACCCATTAGTATCTGCCACTGTCTCCTGTTTATTAACGTTAAATAATTTTTGAGGTTGTTGATAATTCCTACCCGCTGTGATTATCTAATTTATCAAATCGGTAATTAATTCAGACTAAGTTCAAAATAATTAAACTCTATCATCTCTACAAAAAATAAATGTTTTAGGCGTAATGTTTTTGAAGTATTCCTTGTTTATTCAGCACAGCCTTCAGGATTTTGGGACATCTTGAAAACATCTGCACTTTTTGAAGGTTTGAGAATTATTTTCAAAAAGCCCTCATTACAAAATGAAATAATTACCCTCAATGTGATTTTCTGTGAATATTTATCTTTCTTTAACATTTAAGACACTGTGACAGAATGCCATGTGTGCAAACTTGTCTGTGTTGTGTTACATCCTTTTCCTTCTATGCAAGGAATGACACACATACAGTAGTTGTGTTACCTCATCTGCCTTGAAGTTAAATAGAGGAACTATTCTAAATACAGGCATCTGGGAGGGCAGTAGTTTATAAAAAAGAAACAAACAAAGGACTGGTGAACCTATGTCTTGAACTTGCTATTGTGGAAGCAGGGACTATTACTTCCTTGGGGTTTCTTGAGTCTTAGGTTGCTGTAGGTGATCTTATTAGGTTCATGATATTGAATTGTCTCTTCCAAGAAATTGCAGCACATACAAGTTGCGTTTGTGAACAAGTAGGTGGCGTTCTTCATTCTGGACCAGAATTAACATGATGTAGAAGTTGCTGTCCATCAGGTGAGGCTCCTGATAGGTTGATTTCACCGGGTTTGTATGATCGGGCCCCTATAGATACCCTTACAGTTAATTTGAAAGTGAAACCATTTCTCACTTCTCTACCTCATCTGTTGTGTAGTGTAGCAGCTGGCTCATAATGTCTTCTGTACGTCACCACAGAGCTCTAGGATCCTTTGCACTGAAAAGTGCTATATACTGTAAATTATAGAAAATATATGTTTTTATTTTAATTATTAATTTAATTTAACGTTTAGTTCAAGATTAAAAAAAGTGTAGTTCTTATGGCTGGGTGATGTATGAGCAATTTCCCAGTCATTGGGTATTACCATCAGCCACCACTGGAACAGTTCTGTTAATGAGCTATGAAAAAAAAGTCAAATCGAGTGGCTGAACTTCCTTAAGTTCAGTTGGTAGAATACCATCACGTCCTGGTGACATATTTATTTTAAATGCTTTTAGTGTTAGTATGCGTGACACTGCTACCTTTCCTAAGCTATTTTAATATGTAACTTAGTTCTTTCTTAGCCTGGGGTATGTTAGTGATTTCTTCCTTGATAAACACCTGAGTGAATTATTTACAGTATTTAATACATCAGCCATTTTCCTTTCACCATCTAGAAATTTCACATTATTATAATGGATACATTTGACTTCATCCTTTATTTATGTTGTTTTAAAACTGAAAAAATTTAGATTGAGATTGAGATTATTTAGATTTGATTATATTACTGTAGATGCAGCACTATTAGCAACTTTGGATACATGTCATATCAATTTATTGCTGCCTGTGACTAGAACAATATGCAGATGAAACAATACACAATATCTAAGGAGTTTTTACTTTGTTAGATTCAATCATTTCTGCTATATTTTTTAACTCTGCCACATTGTCTTTTACTATATCCTGTAATGGTGTTTACATTTAGTTGATTGTTCTTTTATTTCCTTATCTGTTCTGTCTTCTGTTCAACAGAAATGTGAGCCTTCAGGCCAGATGTTAAGGAGTTTTTGTCCTTTCCCGGTAAAATAAAGGATTATTAGATCAAAGTAAAATGGGTTTCATCAATAACGTTTATGCATTAGAAATGTACAGAAAAGAAAGTAGATGAACTAGACCAGCTGACTAATGGGATTAGGATCATTTGGAAAATCCAGGATTCTGGGAACTTGGAGTACTGTTTTCTGAAGGAGTTTGCCCTCCTAAAGAGAACAAGTAGTGAAAAAACACTACTGTAAGCACTCTTATTAGACCCTATGAAGATTTAAAATAAACCTCCTGCATTTTTATTAAGTCACAGCTGGACTTCTGTGTTTAAGGTTTCTGAAAATGAAAAGAATGTAAGAACCTGTTGAAAAACAGTCTGAAGTCACTTTTACACTCCCTCACTGACAGGCAGCCATCTGCTGCCCACTTGGATGTTGAGGTATTCTTTAAATTTTAGCTATTAAAACACAAAACCTGACAAATTGTCAAACCGAGTGTGCATCACAGACAAAGCAAAACAGAATAAACTGAAGAAACCATTTTGGACCTGTAGAGCTGGAAAGACAAGGCAACATACTGTATCAGAATATCACTTCCTGTTGAATTTATGGGAAGAATATGCATATTTGTAATGAATGAAACCCTTTTAGAGACAGAAAGACCAAACAAGTAACTAGCAAAAGACCCTTTTGAACATATCCAGTATATCCTCCCATTTTCTAACCACTTTTTCTAGTATAGGGTTACAGGGCTTATCTACCTGTAGGCAAGCAACAGGCACAAGGCAGGATACACGGTGGACCAGACTCCAGTCCATCACAGGGTACGCACAGACATTAACACACACGCACAACTCGGTCAGTTTTCCCAGAAGTCAATTCACTTACCAGAGAGAATACAGGAGTACCCAGGGGAAACCCTCACAGGGAAAGAACATATAAACTCCACACAGACAGCACCCCAGGAACTGAACTCATTGCGTCAACACTGCAAGGCAGCAATGCTCACAACTGTGCCACCTTGCTACCATAATACAGTATTCAGTATATACTATAATGTATACACAATATAGACAAGTCCCTATTATACTGTATACTGTATGTTCAAGTAGGTACTGTAGCTGCATCAGCATGCGTAGGCTGCAAAGGAACAGGTAAAGGGTTTATTCCATGCTGAAATGTTTATTTATTTGCTTATTTAAAATACTTTCATTCTAGTAAGGAGCCTTACAAAAGTGAGTTTCAGGACACTCTCTAGTACATTTTTGAAGATGGGATATCCTCCTGGCCTAGCAATGAATGAATGACCAGACTGTTTCACATTTATTTCCAAGAAAACCACATGTTTTTAGTTTTACTTTCTATATTTACCATCCAGTAAAAGTTAATGCATACCATGAAAGCAAATTGGAAATTAAAAACTCCACTTATCTATAGTTTATGCATGAGCATTATGTTTAAAATCAGAACATTTAATATCGTTACCATCTCTTATTTGTTCCTTTTGTAGTCTTCCAACATTATGGTTTCGGTTAAGCGCAGATAAACATACCTTCTCTTAATCTCAAGGCCTTCCTTTCTATCCCTCTTACTTTCTTCCTGCTTCCTACTTGACAAAGAAACTGATTTCCTTCTTTTGACTTGGATTTCTCAGACTCTTCTTGAGCAGACAGTGGTGACTCAGGAAGACGCAGATAAGAATAGTGCATAACTCAGCAACATCCCCTCTGAGAGCTTCTAAGGGACCACTTTCTAATGAAAACCAAGGCTTGTTCAATGAAAAAGAATCAAACTATATAAATGCTACTGCAGACAGGTTTTGGACTAACTCATTGTGAACAGTCCTGTTCAAATCCCATCAAATCTGTATTTAACAGAAGTTCACATTACATTTTAAAACAGGGACACCTGTGATAGGAATGACTGTGCTGTGCTTATAAGTCCCTTCAAACATTTACATGCTGCTGTATTTGAGTCAAAACAACTATTTTAATTTTCCTATTTAATGAGAAGATTGCTATGGACTTCACTGCCAACTAACTGCTTAGTTACAGTTACAGTATACAGTATGATCTGAGTTATCATCATGTAAAAAAATCCAATCAACTTTGGCCAGATGTGTGAGACACCATAAATAAAAAATTATATTCCTTTTTAACAGAGGTGTTGTGCAGTCACTGCATGGAAATACAAAAACCCTGCAATGTTTTCCAAGATTAAATAATTTCTGTATTATGCTAAGTGTATTCTTAAATAGTCATTTATTTTTCATTGCTTAAGTGTGGGTGAGAAGGTGAGGTTTCCTGTTCCTGTTTAAGGAAACTCTGTAACAGTACTTTCACAGTTTCCCATCCACATACTCTCAAACTGTTCTTACTGTATGTGTATGTGTGTTTTTAGCTTAATTGTTTCCCCCTGTGGTATCATTTCACTATTTGTTGAGTAGTTAAAGAGAAACTTGAGTCCCAATTTCTCAGACCCATTATTAAATTTTGGTAACAAAATAAATTAGTTGAATGTATCACTAAATTTTACAAATACCGAATTAAGCACAAAATCTTGAACTTTGTGAAAATAATGTAAGTTGCCATGTTGTCAAAAAACCCTGGTCTTTGCCATGGGCAAGAGCAAGAGTTTGTGCAAATTGTGACATGATGCGGCCCTTCCTGCTCGCTAGCCACTGTAGTGACTGATGTAATGTGATGTACAAGCGAATAAGTACAGGTTGTGCAGCAGACATTTCACCACAGAAATACGCCAACGTGAGCTGGGTGCAGAGTGAACAAGTTAATTGTTTTTGTCGGCAAAACTGTCTTGAATTCAAGAGAAATATTTCTATGGGATTAAAAGAGATATATTCACATGCTTGCTTGTTTACAATGTCATGGGGTCACTTTATGTCACTGGAGGTTTTTTGTTGCCTCATTCTGAATTGCAGAATATGATATTATCAATAACAAATGATAGTAGTAGTACCAATAAGCTAGTTAAAAAAAATAGAAAAGGCAGAAATATTCATGGTCTACCAAATTCAGCGTATTTAGTTTTTATGATCTGTTTGATCATTTCTTTTTAATTACTTGTATTTTGTTCATACAAAAATGATCAAAAATAAAGTTGCCAGTCATCACAAAACATTAAGAATGATGAATATGAATGAGTACACGGTCTACAAATAAACATTTTTTTCCAACTTGACGGGGGGGTAGTGCTAGGGAGAAAGAAGAGCAGAGGAAAGATCCACACTTCTTCCCAACATGATTGAATTCTCAGACAGTGCCAATACTGTAATGTATATATTTGAATAACCTAATTCCCATTTACCACAATCTCTCTAACATGGTTCTGGCAAACCAAGCTGAGACAATTTTATTTTGGGGGTTATAAAAAAGCTAAGGTTAGGTTTTTCCACCAAAACTCATGCCATCTTTTTGAATTTGTGAAAGTGCATTATGTTTTACACATAATCTCCCATTCTTCAATTGTGTTGAAAATGTTCTGTGCTCTTTCCCATTTTTAAGTAATATAGTCTGTTGTGTGTTTTCTAAAGCTCATTATACAGTATCTTGGCACAGTGTTGATACTGTTTTACAAATACTCTTATTGTAAGCCTGGATAATAATCTATATAATTTGATTTATTGTAGTTCAACAATTGAATCATGTTTCTTGATCTCTTTCAGAGTTTCTTGACGAAACTGAAGGTATCAGAAAAAAATATTGGTTTGCCAACCCATATGTATCTTTCAGGGCCTGAAAACATGGTACATTTATCTTTTCCATTATTGTGCAGAATGAGGTCATTCTTTTGTGAGATTTTATTTAAATCTGTCGTCAAGCACACCCGGCATAAATGCTGTATCATGCAAACCATGTCAATACCCTGATCTGTTTATATTTTTTCCTTAATTTTTTTAGCAGTATTGAACCACATTTATAATGTATTAAGAGAATACAACTGATTATATTGAGGCCTGGCCCAATCACCAAAAACAGACTGGAGTATTTTTAAAATTTGTTTGTATGTCCATTTGGTTGTCACTTTATCATCATTCCAGCTGACCAGAAGCTTCAGCCCTGGCACATAATAGTACTCTTTAAGAGTGGAGATGACCATATCTCTCTTATCTTTATTTAGATGTAGTGTTGCATATCTTATTCTTGGTTTCCAAATGAAATGAACAATTTGCTTATCCCTTTCAATAAATTATTTTGTGGGGGAATCTCAAAAGGTAACTAGATATAATAATCTTGGTACAATATTCATTTTTATGGTTTAAATTCTTGAATGTAAGGCTAACAAAATCAGAGACCAGTGTCTCAAGTCATCTTTGATTTTGGCAATAAGTGAGTTATACAGTGGTTTCTTTGACCTGTTTGATTATTTCAACCATTGTCTAGGCAGGACATTATATTAAAGTTTGGATATCAAAATAAGAAACATCAAAGTTCATGAGGTTCAGTTGCTTAATAGTGAGCTAGTTCTAGACAAATTTGCTACTTCAGATAGCATGGAGGGTTGGAAGTGAGATGAAGTGGGACAAATATCAGTACATATCCAAGGTTATAGAGTTAGCGCTTAACTGCACTTGCACTTGTGAAATGTGTGAGAATATTTACTGGAATTGGAATATGTTATCTTACGTTTGCCTGTCTTAGATAACCTCAATGTCTGTTGAAGTGAAATTGGAACTGAGTTTACAAGAGCTATAGTAATTGGTTGGCTCCTAAAAAGGATTTTAAGAAAAGAGGCCTGAATTTGAAACAAACCAACCTCCTTCATGTACTATAGTGTATGAAGCTATGCTCTATAAAGGACTTAGAAAACCCTCTCAGGTTCCAATGCTGTGTTGCTGTGTACATTGAGTTCAGAAAAGCTGAATCTGCACAAGGCTGTCTCGTGCTCTTCTGCTGAAACTTTTCCCATAACAGAGGTGACATCAACAAAGCAAAGGATGGAGTATTGAAGATTGCTTACATGTTTGTAAAGACTGGGCATCACATCATAACGTCACCCTGTTTTTGTTTTGGATTAAATAAACATTGAAAAAATGAGCAAGGGGCACTGTTACTGCAACTTTTTCACAGTCTCACCCCCCATTTAAATGAGAGATGATTTGCAATTTGTGAAGCATGGAACACTGCCCTGGCAGTAAAACTTTGTATGCTTCCCTGATGTTAACAAAAAAGAAGTTTCTTACCACTTCTTGATCACAGGAAGTATTTAATAGTTAAGCACGTTGTAATACAATTTCTAACTTTGTCTTCATTTTGACAAAGGCAGCTATTTCTTTTTTCTTTTATTTTATCTGCAGTCTTGATCATGGTTATTTTTGTTTTCCTTTTAAAACAGAAAACAAATTAGTTAACCCTCCTGGTGGATTTGCATAACAAATATGCTAGTTAATAAAATGTAAATGTAACATGTTAGGTCTAGAGAAACCCAGAATTGATTCACGTTTCTAAGATATTATGTGTGAATCAGCATACTGTATATCAAGTGTGTGGTTAACCTCAATTAAACTTCTCCTGTTCGCTAAAACCTACTGAACACCCAAGTAAAATATAAAGATAGTTTTGGAAATAGCTTTTAAAAATTAGTTTGAAAATCTCCAGCTATAACTTCTGCTGCTAGTAAGTAACAATAAAATGCCTTATCCTATCTATTATTTTCACTAGTTTAAGTTCTAGTAATTTAGAAACAATCATCATCCCGACTTTAATGTGTTCAATATGACACATTTTTGGTTTGAGTTGAGAACCTTAACCCTTCAAAGTATTTTTCCTGGCTCTGTCTGTCCTGTTCTATTTGAGTGACTAGAGAATACAGGTGATAAAACCTTTCATTAATTAAACATTGAAAAACACCCTAGGTAGTCTAAATATACTGCAATTCTTTCCAACATGTATCAGAAACCTCACACTGTTTTGTGGTTTAAAGTATCAGGAAATCATGCTCATAACACACTATGCTCTTCAGCATGCAGCTGTGCAGGAAAGTCCCTGAACCTTTCAGTTAGTTTTCAGAAAACAGAAAGTCCACTGCATTGTCACCACACTACTGTATATAATAATACGATCTGTTGCAGTATGAGACAGGTTTGTTTTTTCCTTCTGAACTGTACACGGAAAGGGATTTTTTCACCACCAATAGCAGGTTTCTTGTTAACTTAAAACATGCTTTTTCAACTGATCTTATCAACTCTTCACCTTGCATTCCAATATATTACTCTGCACTGCCCACCAGGATGGCTGGGATGGGTCAGGTGGTGTTCTGGACCGAAGAGCAAGGGCTCCACAATCCAGGGGTAGCGGTCTACGAACTCCAGAAGGTCCTCTGCTTTACAAAGACAATGGCAGGAGCTGGACGAGTTGGTCCTCTGGGAGGCACGCCAAGTACTGGGCTGAGCAGAGCGCGTGCTATTAACCAGAGACTAAGCCAAGCGCTCGATGTCAGGGTGGATTGGGAAGGCAGGCCAGAAACGTGACCGAGGACCGCTCCTACTGAGACCCAATCCAGTGCAGAGTCCCAGAGGCAGGACAGGACATTGGACGGGCAGAAAGAGGTTGGCAGACTGAAGCAGCATCCAGAGGGGGCATGCCTGGGCAGTGAGCTAGCAGGCTGGAGTGCAGGCTGGAAACAGGGCTGGAGAGGAAAGGAACGACCATCAAGGTCAGCCAGCCCAGCACAGCAGCAGACCCCAGCTCCAGTGCACACACCAAAGGGGGAAAGTGTCACGCCCACTGTGGGGAAAACACAGTGCAATGTGGGCACAAAAAAAGAAGGAACACCTTACGGCCACAGGGGGACGTGAGTGCCAGGAGAACAGAAGTTTGTTCAGGTGGGTAGCTGCGTCAGCATGCGTAGGCTGCAAAGGAACAAGTAATAAGTTTATTCCATCTTGAAAAGAGAAGAAAGAAAACACAACATTTCAGCCCGGGAGCCAGGTCTCTCACACCTGAAGAACACAGTTGAAACGTTGTGCTTTCTTTCTTCTCTTTTCAGCATGGAACAGAAATGTGTGCACTGGCAGCAGGCAGCCACCACAGCTCTCCACAGTGAAAGACAGCTTCCCCAGATGGAGTCCGGGTGGGTTAGGGTACATATAGGCATCAGGAATGTACTTTCAAGCAGGGAAAGAGGAGAAAATGGGAAACAGGCAGACTGGTAACAGGAAGGAAAGCAGGGAAAACATCGCTAGTGCAGGGCAAGGACCGTAAACGCAATTCCAAGCTTGCTGAGGAGAACCTGAACAGGGCTTAAATAGAAGTACCTGATATAGAATGACTACGAGTACTATGCCTCCTTAGTAAGTGCTGCAGGGCAGGTAGGGGAGGGGAGGCGTGACCTGCAGCCACTACAGCTGCACACGCTCCTCCGCTTTGCCACAGTGTGGTGATGACACTCCAGTGATGTTCTCCCAAACCAGTCTATTCAAGATCATTTTTCAAAGGTGAGATATTACTGACAAATAGAACACCAAAATGGAGCTTTCAGCGGATGTCGAAGACAACATTAGTTTTATTTTTATTCCATTTACAGAGCTCGCCTCGTTGTGGCAATGCATGTGCAAGAACAAGGTTTTGAAAATCAACAATTACAATCTTGTGAATTCACCTAAAACAGAGTAGTTTTGTATAATTTGGCAAATGATCTTTCATTAATTAAAGACAAATTTTCCATGGAGCAGAAACTCGTCTCACAAACTAGTGGGTTCTATGTGCTTTAATGAGATTTATACTGGACTTTTAGAAGTGAAGGCCAAGTTCAATCAGCCTCAGCTGTCGGTAATTCATCATCATTCCTGGTGTAATTTCCTTACTTACAACATTATAAATAGCATACCTAATCCCCTTCACTTCATTGCATATGTCTTCAACCCACCCCAACCCCATCTCCACCTGTACAGCTGCCTCTTGGTCACTCCTTGTTCTGTATGGGTGTCCTAGCCCGCACGTCCTCTGGCCAGGAAATCATCTCTTAAAGCCAAATGTATTGTGACTAAAAACTACATAAACCTTTCAATCTGCTTAATTCTTGGATGTTGTTATTCCTACTGTAGTGAATTCAGCTCTAGACGTTACTGAGCTCTTCAGCTCTTAACTGACCACATTTGAAAGGTGTTTTTTCCTAACGCTGCTGTTTTCAGAAGCTCTGGCAGGAAGTGACTGTTTTTTCTCAAGCTGCCAGCTTACCTTTCACTAACACAACCTGGCTGCTCTGTGATGTACATATTAATTGAAGGTCATCAATTAGAGGCTCCTGCCTAATTGCGTGATTAAATTACTAAGAGCCCAACGCAGACATCTTGGCTTTGAGTTTGATTATGTAATTCACACAGACTTTTGGTTGGGTAATACAAAACAATCAAGATCTAGGAAGAAAGTTGACTTTAGAAGGTACAGTATTTTATAGATATACCGCACATTATGTTATAATGTGTTTTGGCGGGCTTAATCAACTAACTATACCACCCTTTTTATTTCAAAGGAAACTCTTTACAACTCTTTACAATAATACAAAAAATATACCTAATTTACTAACCCTTGGCATTAGTTACGGCTTAGACATTATTTGACTATCGAATTAGTATTCTGTAATCTCAACCTTACAGGTATAATTCTAGTTCAAAAAGTATTAAATTTAGGAATACATATGAAAATTGGATTCTTTTTAAAACCAGGAAGGCGTGTAGCTGTCCAGTCATGTTCTCTGTTCTCTCATTTTTCTCACATTTGTTGTCAATACACAGCCCACAAGACTTAACTGCTGCTATTTAGAAACCGATTAATCATCTCTGATTCACTTCTGTTGCTGTGTAGGCAGAAGGCTGCATGACCACCATTGTTTTCTCACACCTCAAAGTGCCTCTGTCTTAGCAACTGCCTCATCAATTGATGTGAAATTTGACAAATATAATGAGCAACCAAAACCGCTTCTGATTTTCTTCTTACAAGATATTTTCCCTGATTACGGAGAGTCATTAAGTTAGCTAACTCTTTCACTGATGACACTTCAAAGGTATCATTCCAGTTCCCTCTGAGTTGACTTGCATTTCATTCACAGTTAAAGTACAGTAAGCATGGAAGAGCACAAACAGATAGTCCAAATAAGTGGAAGTGGAGCAGAAGAGGAACTTGGCTGTTGCTTAGGCAACAGACTGCAACAGGTTTTATTTTTATCTGACAGTCCTTTGTTCAATCAATAAAAATACCACAAGAATTCTGAATTTAGGGAAGTTATATTAAACATTATGCAATGTTTTAGATTGGTTATTGATAAATACACCTGCTCCAATTACTATATAATATACTGTCGCTATTACGTGGGGGTTTAATGAATATTCAGGAGGGATGACAGCAGCCAAGCTTAATTTCACCTCAGCTGCCCTAACCTTGAATAATTCCTGATATTTGTCCTATAAGCATGGTATATCAGCCTTGTCTCCTTCACATTACTCATATGAGTCCCTCCTCCACCCCATCTCCACCAGTGCAGCTCCCCCTTGGTCACTCCTCACTCTGCAGGGAGGTCCTACAGTCATTAAACATTTTAAAATACTTTTAATGCTTGGGTGTTTTTATTTCCCATGAAATATAAAAGAAAGATGAAAATACAGACATAGAATCATGAGTATACATGGAAATGAGGTGTGTATTGTCCTTGAAACACATAACTCATTTGTAACTGTTCTTATAATTTTAACATTTTTCCATTTTCCTCTTGAGTGTCCTATATGGTATGCTTAGAATCAGTAGTGAAATACTGCATCATTTAAATTAAATTGTTTACTAGGCTTTGGAACCTTAAAAGGTTAGGATAACAGGGTGTGTGATGTCTATTTTATACACACATTAAAACATGCTATGTATTTCCGTTTGATGGGTGACTTTATCTCCTGCAAGGGTAAAACATAAGGATGTATATAATAAACATGTCCTGTGCTTATTGTGAGTGACACACAATCCCAAAATCAAATTTCATCCTACTGTACCTGCATATGTAACATAAAGCATATGCCTGCCTTAGAATGAGTTGAAAGGAACTCATTATAAAAAACTTGTGTATAACAAGTTCCTCATTTTAATACGGCCTTTTATGTCCTGCCACTGCAAACATAAACAAACAAGAACCCATTTTCTAACTGCCTTATCAAGACACGGTTGTTCACGTTTCCAGTCTAACCTGGTAAGCTACTGTATGGGCGCAAGGCAGGATACACCCTGGATAGGATGTCTGTCCATTGCAACACACACTCAGACAAACACAAATACACACAATAACACTATGGCCAATTTTTAAAAGAAGCCAATTAGGCTACCAGTATGTCTCTGGGCTTTGAGAGAAAACCTTAGAACCACAAGAAAACTAAATGGAGATCATTATACACAAAGCTACTGTGTATTGCCAAAGTTATTTACAGTAGATATGAGAAACACCAGGCCAACAATGAGCTGACTCTAAAATTTGCAGCTTTTCTTACAGAGGGTGATACAAAACTTTACAAAGGGCCCTCTGACTCCCACCTAAAGATGATGAACATTTTCCAGTTGGATAGCAAAACACAAAATACATTTGTGCAATCGGTGGTGATAGAAGAAAGTCACGTTGGCAGTGATAGCTGAATGGTGGAGCCATCCCAGGGTCGCTAATCAACCTGACATGAAAAGACATAGTTCTGATCAACAACCTTTCTTGAGAATTCAAGATTAATTGAAATTGTCCTAATTTGAAATAATTGTCAAAATAAATGGGTAGAAATGGAATGGTTGCCTTTAGAAACAAGATTTCTGCAACATCCTCCAGATTTTATGGTCTCCAAATGTTGGGAGCAAAACAACAGTTTCCAGGGCTGAATCAGCACCAATTCCTATAACACATGCCTGCTTCACCCTGTTTGGCAGTTCCCCTATGCTGCTAAATGACACCTGCACTCCATTTCCAATAATGAAATACATAAGGTATGAGACTATTACCTTGGTACCAGCTGCATATTGGAGTTTATGCAGATTACTCAGTAACAGTATGTTTATGTAATATAAATCCTTGAGAAATAAAAACGATCTGAAATAGAAAGAAACTGTTTAAAATTGTAACTAGAAATAACCAGTTAAAATAGTAGCATTGGCGAAATATGCTGTTAATTTGTGATGGATATAGACTGTTCACAGTTTCTGGCCAAATCAAAACAGTGCTTTTAAAAAACCTTTTAAATAAAATAAAAACCAGACACTCTTTAGAAATGTTAGTTTGGACATACACTGTAAAAGCAGAGTGAAATACAGCAAAACAAGGAAGAAAGGGAAGCATCACTTTACAACCAAGATGTAAATTCCTGTGTCCATATAATTTACCTTTTAATAAGAACAACTTATTTAATTTGCCTATGCTTATTTTGTTCTAAGCCACTGAAAAAAGTCAATGGTGGTGCTCCAAATGTGAAGAACCAAAATCATCTGCTTTTGATATGATTCTAATCTATGATTGGTAATTTGAATTATAGCTTGAATTTTAAAGAATTCTAAAGATTTTAAAGATAGCTCCCAGGAAACATGTAGGTCCTATCTTCACAGCACAGTGCACAATACTATCAGTTTGGAGTGTTATTTCCTCCATTTTCTTTCATTGTCTCTCTAATGACAGGATAAGGTAATTAAAGAATATTGCATTCTAGGCTCATTAATTAATCAACTCAGTGAGGTACATTTTCAATTAATAATTAAACCCTTTGGCTCATATAACTAACCATGTGCTGTTTGTATAAGTGTATTTAGCATTGAGTTTGAGCAGTGTAAATGCTGAGGGCAAAGGAGCTGACGTGATGCAAATTCCATATTTGCTGTGACCTTTTACCCTGGTGTGCTTTTTCCATAACTCTCATTTCATGGGGCCAAGACGACCAAGCCAAATAATTAATGATCTAATTGATAATATGACCAAAGATGTTTGGGTTACATAATAAAAAGGCCTACAGTATCTGAAATAATTATTTTAGGCCCAAAATTGAGTACATGAGTGCGGACCTAATGCTTTAGGAAGGTTTTGTAAGCAATTTGGCAACTTGCAAGACATTTGTTTATTCCTGTTTATCTGATTCTACTTTATAAGAAAATGAGAGAGCTTCCAGGTCAGATAAAACTTAATATCTATATTCACTTTATACACTTGATGTGAATGTTTTGTGTTTGTCAATTAAAAATTAGAAATATTACATCTCTCTAGGTGTTGGATTGTATAGTTTCACGAGCACTATGAGACGTACAGTGTATTTTACATATCAAAAAAAGGTTACAAGGAGCCCACTGGGCTAATTCACTCTTTTTTAGGCAATGAAAGAATATTGTCCCTCAGAACATGCATTGGTCTAAAGCAAATCAGCATACTCATCCTGTGTGACTGTAATACACTTTAATACAAAAGGGGTTTGGTGTAGGCTCTTTCTGTCTTCATGACATTATAAATTGTCATTATAAACAGTTATGATGTTTATTCTTTTTGACATAAAAATTAGATCGTACTTAATTAAAAATTTTGAAAGTTTTCTTTCAGCTGTGTTTCTAAATGCTCTTTTTTTCTAGTTCTGGCTCTGATTTAGATCTTTGTTTTTTATCTGCAGTTTGACTTTCAACCGCTATCTTTATACCGCAGTTGGGACACACTGCCAACATGAGAGAGGAGAAAAGCAAACTCCTACAGAAACTAGTACACAGTAATGGATCTTTGTGTTAACAGAGTCTAAGCTACAATGTTAAAGGTTTCAAGGAGTTCGGGGACAACTGCAGTGTTTTGAAAAAAACAATTCAAGTCCAGTAGTGAGCAAAGACAAAACTCCAATAATGTCAGCATGAATGAATTTACTCATGAGTGTAAACAGAACTTTCCTTCTTGCAAAGGAAAGTAACTTTTATGATTGTAGAGATGGAATGGGGTACATATTGCCATCTGCTGGTAATTAATTGTGTAACTCACAGAATATGGGATACAGACACACAATTTCAGCTAAGCTTTTTACTGTGCTCATAAACCATCTCTCAGATTTTCTGAATGACCCGCTGGTTTTTAAAAGTCATTGTTTAGGAAAATGACAATTAAAATTTTGTTTCGAACTGCAGTTCAGGTAGCTAAGAGTCTAAAAATACCATGAGGTACAGCTGTATCTTCTGTCTGGTCTATGTACAGTATTTTAATGACTCACCCTCTAAGAACCTATCCCACCATGTGCCAGGATCTGTACACATTGGCCTGTGAAACACTGTGCCAACATGTCTCATAAACATGGGTTATACTACAGGGAGACACAGTGCTTCCAGAAGGGTGGGAGGATTGGCAGTTCGGAGATATTCCACTTCACTAACTCTGTGGCAAAAAATTAGGAGACAGAGGTGGCAGGCAACAACAGTTTTTGCTGATACTGTTTTGTAAAACAATTTTGTTCTATAGAAGAGGGAGTGTGAAGAAATCATGGAGCTTCCCGCACGCCCACTGAGCGTTAGTACTCAGCTGTTGTTTACAGTTGTAGCTGCGAGGTGGTTGGTCGTTCTAGTTTCTATTCTGCTCCCAGTCCTCTCTTTCTTCTTTCCTCTTTTTTTCTCAGCTAGTTTGTTTCTTAACTGGAGACGTTCAATATTCATCCAGTCCTAAGGAAACAGCTGTGCACCTGTGATATAATGTGCTGCTTCTTTGGTACAGGGACTTCATGTGGAGCTACATGAAATGACATGACATACTGTGTGCCTCTGCCTGCTAGGATTCAATTTGTCCAATACAGGGTCACTGGGGGACCAGAGCCTATCCTGGCAAGCAATGGGCTCGAGACAGGATACACCTGGAAAGGACTCCACTCCATCGCAGGGCACATAGGCACAAAAACAGAGATCCACAACCTCACACTGGGGCCAATTTTCCAAGAAAACAATTAACCTACCAGCATGTCCACAACATGCTGTATGGGGAGAAAATACAAACTCCTCCCAGATAACACACCAGGTCCAGAGCCCTAGTGCTGTGAGGCAGCAATGCCATCCACTGCACCACGGTGCTGTCTGGAATTCGACATCCTGTGTATAAACACAATGAACAACACTTTGCTTGTTTTCCCTGCCTCCTAAACCCACCATACTTCTAATGCTACATTTGACTCTTGCATTTGATAAAATTATATGTTTTGTTGTTTATCTGTTTTTGTAGGAAGTCACATTTAAAAAGATCTGCTTTGTTTGATACAGTATTTTGTAGAACTTGGTTAAATCAAATCAAGGCTTGAAAGCTGAGCCTTCTAGACCTTTTTTTTACTTTCATACGATATCTAAGTGTTTTATTGTGCGACACAGTATCCAGAATTGTATAGTATGCTAGACATGGCCTTTGTAGGTAATTGTGTAGCCTGATAATATCATCTGAGATACAAATCCAAACATGTCTTTTGTTTCTTAATCGCTTCTCCATTATATTGCCATCTTTCCTTTTGGGCTTTGTGAGTGTAATAATATTCCTTTTCTGTCTTAGTCAGTTCTCTGTCTTTGGGTCTGAAGTTTATGAGAAACTGCTCTGGGCTGCTTTTCACTGTTTTCACACCTACACGCATTGAAAGGAAAGACAGGAGTTACAACAAAACACACAATGTGTTTCCCCGGGGAAACCCCCTTGTAGCAAAATGAGGTCACAATATGTAAAAGATTTCCAAAGCTGGAACAGCTTAAAGTGAAGGAGTACATGAGGTTTTGGTTAACAGTGTGTAACTACTGCTAATCACAGTAGAGTTAAACACATATCAAAATTATTAATGGCTGCATAAATAAATATATTTTCTAATGTGACTTTATACACTTACTATTCTATATGCTTTTAAATGACTTCTTTCACATTTTGTACAGAGGCAGCACGGCACAGTGGTGCTGTTAAGTTCCAGGCCTGGGGTGCTATTTACATGGAGTTTGTATGTCCTCCCTGTGGGTTTCCTCTAGGTGCTCCGGTTTTCACAAAAAAATGTTTTCGCATGGATGTCGGAAGGGACGAACCATGGAATGGCAGGAGAGCGAAAAAGACCCTATGTGTAGCGGCGAGAAGGGGGTTTGCCCGGGCTCAGCTGTTCAGCTGCCCTCAGGTAGCGGACGTGGGGCGACCTGGTGCTAGGCGGGTTTCAGGGCATCAGAACCTCAATGCTGAGCAAGGAGCAGAGCAGAAGCAGGAAGTAAATAGGCTACACAACAAGACACACAAGAAATACATGAATAATCACAGGGAACTAGAAACATGAGAGAAATAGAGCGCCCTCTAGGTGGACTGGGTGTGACAGTACTCCACCCCTTTAAGGGTGGCTCCTGACGCCCAAAAAAGAGCTGCACAGCACTGGAGGGAGGAAAAACCTCATTTAACTGAAAGGAAACCTCTGGGAGTCCATGGCTGAGAGCTACCCCCTCCTCCGGGGTAAAAAATGTTTATTGAGCAGAGGAGGGGGGGAGGGGCAGCGGTCTGGCCTCAGGAGGAGCAAGACAAAAATAAAACCAGACCGAACAAGCAAAAAGTCAACAACAACAAAAATAAACCCTGACGGAACAGTGGAACAAATAACACATAAGGGCATGGAAGCCAGACCAGGGGGCGTGGGAGCCCGGAGCCAGGAAGACCAGAGGGCGTGGGAGCCCAGAACACAGAAGCAGCATGGGAGCCCGGGACAGAGACAGAGACAGCAGCAGGGGGCATGGGAGCCCGGAACAGGGACAGGGACAGCAGCAGGGGGCGTGGGAGCCCGGAACAGAGACAAAACATGTAACAAATATAAACCCTGAAGGAACAGGGGAACAAACAACACGTAAAAGAAACAACCCACAACAGAGAGGGAGGGCAGGGGGCACAGAAGCCCAGAACCAGGGGTAAAGTAAAAAACCCAAAAGCCAGGAAACAAACAAAAAAAACACTGACGGGGTCTACAGTAGGCTCAGCATTCTGTCACGGATGTCGGGAGGGACAAACTGTGGAATGGCAGGAGTGCGAAAAAGACCCTATGTGTAGCGGCAAGACGGGGGTTAGCCGAGGCTCAGCTGTTCAGGAAATGCCGTATAGAAACCTATGCCCTCAGGTAGCGGACGTGGGGCGACCTGGTGCTAAGCGGGTTTCAGGACATCGGAACCTCAATGCTGAGCAAGGAGCAGAGCAGAAGCAGGAAGTAAATAGGCTACACAACAAGACACACCAAGAAGACATGAATAATCACAGGGAACTAGGAACAGGAGAGAAGTAGAGCGCCCTCTAGGTGTACTGGGCGTGACACAATCCAAAGACATGCCAGTAGATTATATTGGTTTCTTGGAAAAATGGCCCTGGTGTGAGTGTGTCTGTGTCTGCCCTGTGATGGACTGAAATTCTATCTAGGGTCTATCCTGCTTTGTGCCCAAAGCTTGTAGGGATAGACTCCATCTCTCTCATGGTCCCATATGGGATATAGCAGTTATAAAATGGATATGGGAAAAAAAATCAACATAATTTTGATACACCCATAAAAAACATCCACCAGAGTGAATATGAAGCTGAAGTGCCCAGGACCTGCAAGGACTTCAATCTGTACCATGCTGCAGTGTTCCTTAATTATAAGAAGGTTTCAGAGAATTATCAATTAAAGAGCAGCTTGTGGCAAAATAATGCAATTACAAATGGCCTCTTCTTTAATATGCCCTGCTTTCAAGTGATATAAATTCCAGTTACATAACTTGAATACAGTGTGCACCTTACAAATGTCTCCTCCAGAAATAAGAAAAAAAGCCAATGTTACCCTCTAGTGGTCCAAATTATTCCTGCAGCAGCTCACACAACATTGTAGAAAAGGATGGAAGGACTTTCTAGATGCTATCCCCTTTCCAAACTACTACTATGTTTGATATTTTGCTTGCTTTTTTATGTGCATTTGTACAGGAACACTCTTCACTGCCACAGACCTCCAGAGGCAATTTCCACCTGGAATGATATCCCTTCAAACATTATGTAAAGTCTCTGGAAGTACAGTATAGGCAGTAAAGGCCCGGTTTAGGGATTAAATTGAAGCTAAATAAATTAATGTTGTTGTATGTACAATTAAGGGTAATTATAATTACAAATACAAACGCTT
Organism: Lepisosteus platostomus; assembly: GCF_059453375.1. Lineage (NCBI taxonomy): Eukaryota > Metazoa > Chordata > Actinopteri > Semionotiformes > Lepisosteidae > Lepisosteus > Lepisosteus platostomus. Next base: position 46,830,637 of record NC_142614.1, read on the forward strand.
AAGGACCGATATTGGGGGGGGTTCTCAAGGAGGCCCAGTATCCTCCCACAGTCCAAAGATGTACTAGTAGGTTAATTGGCTTCTGGGACAATTGGCCCTGGTGTGAGTCTGTATGCTTGTGTGTGTGAGAAATGGAACGGCATCTCGTCCAGGATGTATTCCCTTTTGAGTGGGATAGGCTCTGGCTCCACCATGACCCTGTATTGGATAAAGCATGAAGAAAATGGAAAGATGGAAATTCTGTTTAATTTGTACAATACCAGACTTGTAAAACCCCAATGAAAAAGAAACAACCCTATTCATTTTAAAACAGGGGACTGATTCAAATATTCAAAATCCTCATTAATACTGTCTCTCCTATGGACACCTTCAAAATCAGCACTAAAACATAAACTAGAAGATGCTAATGGAAATTATGGAGGAGAGAGGTTTCCTGTTTTCAGTGTAAATCTGAGAACAGGATGCATTTATTTACACAAAGCATTGTGGGAGCTGCGACAAGCTGCCCAGCTATGTTATTGAAGCTGACACTCTTTCCAGAAACAGCTGGATGAAATCCTTGGATTAGTTATCTAGTGAAAAACAGCCAGATTGGCTCATAGCCCTCTCTATTTTGTAACCTTTTGTCGTGACAGGTGTCCTGCAGTGTCATTCAGCTAGAAGTTGCCCTGGGAAACTATTGCATTTTCATGAGGGCTCATGGTTTTCCAGGGCTGCTCTGACTGGATCCACTTTTTGCAATCTGCCTTAGTTAGTAATTATCCAATTCATTAGTCAATTCCCTGTTTTCTATTTAATGCCAAGGTGCCACTTTTGACGGAGCTTCGTCATTATTAATTTCACCCCGGGTTTTCCTCACTGGCAGTACTGCTTTCACACTCTCTGCTGAATCAGCCTGCACTCCCAGCCCTTGTTTCACTCTGAGGACAAGTTGCAGTCTCAAGCCTACCCTTCAAACTCACTGGGTCCCCTTTTTTAAGAGGCATGCCATTCTGTTTCTCCCAATACCTGAGGCTCCCTTTTTCTGAACAATGGGCTGTGTGTGGAAGCCTCAGCTTCAAGCCTGCTCTCCAAACCTGCCAACACTTACTCTTTTCGCTGTTGTGGTCCTTTACGCAACGTGTCGAACCTCAAATTTGCCGACTTGCACCCCTGACACTCTTGAGGCCTGCCCTTCAAAGCCCGTTTGGTTCCCTTTTCAGGGGGGCTCGCCATTCGGTTTCTTTCCGTACCCCAGATTCCCTTTTTCTGACCAATGGGCTGTATTTAGCAGCCTCATTTTGCCAGGGATGGAGTCATCCGGCTTCTCCTAGAACCCAGGCAAACCTGCCCATTTTTTTTTTCTTTTCCAGTACTGACTGGCCTGGGCCGATTAAGCCCCACCACCAGTAATCAAGTATTTCATAACCGCCTCCTTTCATTTTTCATTCTCCCTCTGTCCCGGAGCACTCACATCCCTATCGGTCAGGTCTCTTCAGGTGTTCCGCCATTCTCCGGTATCTTGCTCTTGGGTTCTGACAAATCACGCAGCTGTGTCGATACACCTTTCTTATGTTCCTATATATTGCCTGTAGAACGGAGCTGAACACAAAGATGAAAGACAAAAAAATATTTGTTTATGTGTTCACATGAAAGGGAGAGAGGCAAAATAACATATTTCTGTTGCTAATTACGTTTCTTATTTAAGCTCCAATGTACTGTTAGGCTATAAGAATGTAAAATATTTGTTAAACAGGCATTATAGGTTGTTGTTTTTGTAATGTTGTTAATAACCATTAGCAAAACTGAGAATCAGTTATTCAGTCTACCTGCATGCTGCTTTAGTCTGCTGGAAGAAGACTATGACTCTCCTAAGTTCCATCTTTGCTCTGTGGAAGACTGTAAACGTTTAAGATTCTGGCTTTCTTTGAATGGGCTGCCTGCATACAGTATAGTCTATTCAATACACAGTTTTGGTGGTGCACCTTTCTTGTTCAGTTGCTAAGAAAAAAGGTAATTATATGGCTTACGTGATACTAAGCCAGAATAACTTCTGGGTTGTAAGCAATGTTTTCAAACCTTTAACCCATTTGAAACTTTCGAAACAATTAGCTACTGTAGCTACCCATTTTTATGCCTCCCTATTTTGAAAGGATTCTGAGATGAAGCTATCAAAGTATCAAAGTTATGGAATCTATTTAGAAATGTCAACTCTATTAATGCTCAGAGAACTTTCTTGTTGGACAACCCCACTGGTATTGTTTTCTGAAATAGATAAATACCTTTTTAGAATATGGAGCAGATATCAAGACTGTGGGTTACACCACAAGCACCTCAAATCAGTCAATGGAGGGAAACAATCAGTGAAGTTTATTAAATATTACATGGAATGGGTAACACTCTGAAGAAGGAATTAGAGTAAATGTTTTGAAGATAGATGGGAAAAAAGGATTGATATTAAATAATGTTTGTGAAATAATAATTGATAATTAATGTTTGTTTAATTTAATTTGTAATAATTTACAAATATAAAATAAGTAACTCAAATATAAAGCATACTTCCACTAAGAAATATAAATATGAAGTAATATATGAACATATACTGTTTACTGTATATGCATATTTTTCAGATGTATTGGTTGTTATGTATTATATATACAGTATATACACCCTGCATTTTCTGGGGGGAGGGGTGGAATGGCAAAATGGGATCATTTTTGTGTATATCTGGTTTTATAACTGTAGATTATTGTTCACATGATAATTATGAAAAATATTTGATGGTAATAAAAAACAAATATAAACAATGAAACAATTAGCTATAATTAAAAATGGCACAGTTGTTTTGAGGGTAAAACGGTTGTACTTCAGACCTCATAAAATATGTGCATTGACAGGTTCTCTCTAGTTTGACAAACATTTCTTTCTACTTCTGTTCTGTTCAGTTCACCCTTATATTATCTGCGTCCTTCTATAAAATGAATGGAAACTTTCTTAATTTAGGGAAAGATAAAATATGGGTAAACTGCACTTTACATTTTGGTTTGAAACCTTTTCCCTTTTCAAAACTCGCTGCAAAATTGCATGAAAATTGTAAAAGGTGATGGGTGCGCCATCATGTGGCAGCAAGAGGACCGTGCAGTCTAAAACTGATGTTCCTTCAGACTGATGTGCTGTAAAACCTTCCAGACACTCCAAGTACTGGAGAAAGAACTATCGTATCATCGTAATGGCAAACCTGTTACACAAGGAATTGACAGTTCAGTTTATTCAATAAAGCTTCATTTAAAAATAAGTAGTTTACCACAATGATAATTGTGGGTTTTTGTGTAAATTTAAGCATACAATGTGTCCTATGTGGAGATTATAATAATAGTAATAAAAAACTAATTTGATATAGTGCCTTTAAAAGCAGTTTGTCAAACAAACCTACAGTGAGAAAAATAGCACACATGGAAGAGACAGAAAAATTACACAATTTCAACAAAGGTTTGGAATTCAGTAGGAAAGCAAAGACACAGAAACAATTGAATCACAGCCGCCCCTCTAAAAGAGGGGTTTGAGTCTTCATTTGAAAATGCTCAGAGAAGGGACTCTCTGACACCTTTAGGTATAAAATTCCAGAGCTTTGGAGCAAAGCAAGAGAAGGCCCTGCGAGGTGGTGTGTAGGACTATAGCAAGCCAGACAGGTACTAGTGTCAAGCCATGTAGAGCCTCATACAGTAGGTGACCATGAGGATTTTGAAGTTGACTCGAAACCTGATAAGAAGCCAGTTCTAGGATGCCTCGTTAGGGGAAATGTGATCACTTCACTAGACCTGATCAGGATTCTGGCTGCACTGAATTATGGACATACTGAAGTTTGTAAAGTGTGGAGTTTAGATACCCCAGTGATCTGAGAGGAGATGAAAGTGTTGACCAACTTTTGAACTACAGATAGCAATAACATAGGACATAGTATAGTGATATTTCTCTGGTGGAAGAATGATGCTTTCACAATATTTTGCACAAACCTCAATTATAAAACATAATAGGTCGAATGCATGCAAAGAGCAGTGCGCTATTGTGGATGGTCAGTAAAATAGCTAATGTTTGAACAGATGGGCTGAATGGCCTTCTCTCGTTAGTAACCTTTCTTATGAAGAAAATAGACTGTAATGAGAAGACAAATTCATAACAAAACCCTGGAAGATTAAAAACTTTTATTTATTATGTAAAATACATTTTTTACATTAGAATCTTACTTAAATATTTCATTAAACTACAGAAATATTTAAGATAAAAAAGAGATATTAACACTTACAGTTGTGAAAATTAATATGTAGAGTGTAAACCTGAAACATTTCTTGTGGTCAACTGCAGCCAACAAAATACAAAACCATGAAGGTCCTTCTTGAATACTCAGCTATTATACTACTGAGAATGACTGCAGGGTTTTAATCTTTTTACTGATAGAAAATGACAAGGTGATGTACAATCTAATCTTTCTTTGAGAATTTAGTGTAGAGTATTATATGTTAGTTCCCATTTCCAGTAGAGAGGAAGTTTTTGACTGTCTCTTTTACAGATACGTCCTTGCTGAGGAAGATGATATAAGACTTTCATTGCTAGCAAAAATACTGCAGTAATTAAAATTTAAACTAATGTTCTTATTATACATGCCTTTCAAGCTTCTGAGAGCCAGTAAGGTGAATGTTTTTCAGGTGCTGCAGAGATTAAAGCTCCTTGAAGGTCAAGAATCACCTCTATTACTACATTTTGTTATAATGCAAATCAGTGGTTTTCAAATAACCTAATGTGAGAGCTCTTTGTTGTATATGAAAATCGTTTTCATTTTGTCACTCCTACATTTACTTCTCCAACACTGGAATGGTGACCTCCATTAAGGCTCTCATTCTGTGCACCTCCTTAGCCATCTTCTCTCTGTATTACTAACTGATCTATCTGAGGCTCTGTCGATTACACCCTCTTTTCTTCTGTTACTTTAATTTGGGATGACTGTGATCTATCACTTGTGCCCTTTACCCTTTGTATCTCCTCTCTTGCTCCTTACTCTTCATCTATGGATGCCCTTTAATCTAGTTAGCCTGGAGTGCATTTGTTCTGCTCAGAATTATTAAAAATGATAGAAATTCCTTACTGATCCCTTCTCTCCCTCCTCCCCGTATTACAGTATTGCTTCCTGTCTGTTATTTAGTCCTCTATTAAGAACCCACAAATTTCTTCTCTGTTACCAGATTATTTCCCCCATTTTCTGCTCCAAAGTGACCCATATCTACTTAACTATCCCTTTCTACAGTAAATCATCTTCAGCTCTCTGCCTTCTTTTCCCCCTGCCTTTTTTCTCACTCCTGATATAATCTCTTCTACATCCACTCACTCCTGATAAAAGCTCTTTGTTCATCCTGTCACACCTGTTTTCATTCTCTACCTCATGATTTCATCTCCTATCCAACCCCTCACTCCTGATTTCATCCTCACACTCTTGATATAATCTCTTCTTCATCCTCTCAATTCTGATTTCATCCTCTGACTCCTGACAAAATCACTTGTTCATCCTGTCACACCTGTTTTCATTGTCTAACTCCTGATTTCATCTCTTGTTCATCCTCTCACTCCTGATTTAATTTCTTGTTCATCCACCCATTCCTGGTTTAAGATCTTGTTCCTCCCACTCCTGATTTCATCCTGTAACCTATGATTTCATCATGAACATTTCATCTGTTCATCCTCTCACTCCTGATTTCATCTGTTGTTCGTCCTCTCACTCCTGACTTAAACTCTTGTCCCCCCACTCCTGATTTCATACACTTGTATCATACCTGTTATATATGATGCAATTGATAATGTATTACTTTCCTGAAGAATCATTTGCTTCTCTGCTTACCTGTGTCTCCATTCACTCTGATTCTCTCCCTCAACTCCTCTGAACTCCAAAGTGACTCTTGACACCACCCCCTTTTTTGGGGCTTGGGTTCCTTTGCGCAATCCTACTGAGCAACACCTACAGTATAGATTCAGCCCCTTCTCTCATACCTGCTAGACCAGTCCCTAGTGACTCACCACTCAACACTACTGCTCCCCTACTTGCTTGGACAACTTAAGGAATCTCAGCCCTGGTGTAACACTTCACTTAATCACTCTGTTCCTACTTATCTCCATTTCTTTCACTATTTATTCTTGTCCTCTGCATTCCCCTTCTTCAGGCCAGCTAATCGTGTCTTCATCTCCAGTATGCCTCGTTGGCTCCTTCTCCTCCCCTGTCCCTTGTGGTGGAACCAGTTGTCACAGGGCATTCATTTCAGAACCGAATTTTCTCCAAAGTAGTTACTGTAGCATTGCTGCCTCGCAGCACTGGGTCCTGGGTTCAACTCTTGGGGTACTATCTGCGTGGAGTTTGTATATTCTCCCTGTGTTTAGTTGGGATTCCCCTGGGTGCTCCCATAGTCTAAAGACATATTGGTGCTGTACATGTAGGTTAATTGGCTGCACTCAATTGCTGGATTTGGATTTCTGATTTTCACTCTTTTGCCTCTCTGTAAACAGAACAAACGCGCATCAGGTTACACCTATAGATTACGTGCCTGTACTATATGTACGATATGTACGGTGTTTGTTGTATCTTGCATTGTTCTTCTTATTGTGTAACTTATTGTATCGTGATCAATTCTACATTTTTTGTTATAACACTTTACACCAGTAGTTGTACAAGTAATTGTTTTGAATTAAGGTCCTGGATTGCATTAATTATAGCGATAAATTAATTTACAGTATCTAATCTGTACATGTATATTCATAGTTAAATATCCATTTTCATTATCAGATAATAAAAAAGGAATCGAAGACCCTTTTCAGATTTAAAAAATGTATATTTTGAAGTACTGTAGTTTTTGTTTCAAAGCGTGACGTGCTAATTGTGTTAAGTAATGTTAACGTTTTGCCGTATAAATGATTAGCGAGTCGATATATGTATTATTTAGGTAATGCACATGATGAAATTTTCAAGTAAGATTTAATAATAACATTTAAATCGTAACATTTCCTCGCAATGCAAATGTTTGTTTTTTATACTTTTGCTAAAAGAAAAGATGCATAATCTAGCAATACACTATTTGAATTTTAGAAAACAATATCAAAATGTAATTTTTATAATGCATTTTGCTCCACCATACAGTAGTTTAAAGTAATGCAATTTTCTTTAGTTTTCTTGATTATTGGTAGCATACTAAGATAGTATAGTCTGATTGCTCACGTTTTAAGCAAATAAGTAAAAAATCCTGTCCTAAATGTTTTGATAAAATGCAGTTACATAAGGGGATTGTCCACGGTCTACAAGGCTGGCTGCTTTAACTCGGGGCAAAGCACAGTGAGTTTGCGTCAGACACAGCGCAGGCTAGTATCAGGCAAGCACTGCGATCCACAGCGGTTTACGGAATTATCAATAATAACACAAACATCCCCGGAAAAGGAAAAGACGACACTACCTCAAGGCAAAGGTGAGGAATTGATTACTTCAACTCCTCAAAGCGAAATTGCATTTTTTTTTCAAGGGTTTAAATATGAAGCGTAAATTAATCAACGATTGTGAATACTGTAGCATGGCCCTACGGGTCTGGAAAACCATCAGTTGGGTAGGATTAGAGACTGCTGGTTAAATCCACCCTGCATCAGAGAATGCACGTACACGTCTAATACCACACTGCGGCGATTGCAATTTTAAGTGCTATTTATTTATTTAGTTTTGATAGCGGGGTGTTTGTGGTAAGAGGAGCAAGCGTAGGAATTTCTAGGCATGGAAATCTATTAAGCCAGATAATGTCAGGTGAGCCAGTCGAAATGGAAAAACCGAAACCGACCGCTTTTCACTCGAGCAAATATATTTTGGTAAAAAGAAAATGTATCCGTTTTGCTCAGGTGCAGCATGATACCTAAGGAACGGAAAATCAAAATCGAATTTGCATTTTGTTTTTAGTTTGTTGATTCTGTTCTGCAAAGTTTTAAGCGAGAATCAGTTGATGTGGAGAGTAATGTCTGTTGAGGTGTGTTATGTGTAAAACATCAGAGGCAATCAAAAATATACATCATGCATTAAAATAAACTTTTTGTAATATTTAGCACAGTTTATACTGGTACCATTGGTTGTGGTATAAATGAAGATATTGGGGTGCAGTAAATTGCCCGTATTAAAATTAAGGCAACTTCCTCCACGTCTAGTGAATGGGTTCCTTTCACCTGGATGAGTCTTCACATTTCTTATAAGGCTTTTATACTGTAAAAAAAAGTACTATTATAAAGTTATAAAGTTTATTTACAAGTACTACTACTGCAATGCAGTATCTGAAAAGTAATCAGAAACTTTGAACGTAAACCTTTTCAATGAATTAACTTTAATTTGCTGTTTTTGTTGATTGTGATATTAACAAAAACACTTTATGCAACTTCTTAAAACCTTTTTGATTAAAGAACTGTACTATCTAAACCTTACGCCAAAAGCTAATGGCAGTCATTTTGTATTGTAGCATTAAGAACTTAGAATAAATTTAGATTTCTAGTAGAAATCTTCCATCCTAGTTAACTTGTGCCTTCCTGATATACCGTATAGCTGACTAGTATCTTTGGCAACTGTATTTTCAGAATACAATATTTACATGCTTTAATTAGGCCTATATATATATATTATTTTTACAGGCACATACACACATCTTGGTGTTCTCTGTTTACAGATATGTTAAATATATTGAAAGAATTAGGTATTTCAAGGCTGCTGAACACTTATTCATCTGAACAAGTGGTAAAGAATTTTAAATGAATTTAGATGAATTGATTAAAATGGGATGTAGGCAGCATATACTTAATTTCTTTGTGTAAAATCTGTGATGTAACAGAAAAGATTAAAAACTCTCTTTACACAAGTGAATAATAGACTGAATCTGCAACCTGATAAGTTGCTTGATCACAAAATTTGCAGAGAGATGCTAGTCTCCTCTAAGGCACAAAATCTACAAAAACAACAATGCTTTTTTTAGAGACTTGTGATTTAATAAATGCTAAATAAATGCTTTTGAACTGGCAGTGTTTTCTTGGCAATCTTGAAGTTTGTACAAGAACTGTTTTGGAATGGTAGCAATCTAAAATGAGCGCATTAACTTGCATAGGAGTTTCAGTAAGAAGTACGATTGAGCACATAAGACTTAATATATAAGAAAATTATATGATTGGTATGTTATGCTCTTACTTCTTTAGTTGAGTAGCAATATTATTATCCATAAAGATTTTTCAAATGTTTGGCTTGGATCATTATAAACCTAATGGGAACTCTACATCATATGGTGCATACTGTAAGTCAGTGTTTCAGCTGGTTAGTTATGAAAAGATAACATTTTATATTTATTTTAACATAAATATCAAGCACAGATATCAAGAACAGATACTGTAGTATTACTACGTTAAAATTTTTTCAAAGTTACTTTCAGATTCTTCTATCTACTTTTTACAAAATGTAAGCAAAGTCAAAAGAGAGGAACAAAACAGCAAATTGTGACAGATGCACTGTAATGCTGACTTTTGAAATGTTTATATTGATGCTGAAAGAAAGATCTTTAAGCCTCCTGGCAATATATCAGCAGTCGTGGTTTGTCTAACAGACCTGGACAGTGAGTTCCATAGACCCAGTGATGCATTTAAAAAATGCTCAACTCTGAAAGGAATATAGACCTAATGGCACTTATCACTTGATCACATGACATGGTTTCCTGCTCAGTTACTTTGTTAATTGAAAGAAACGTGTGTTTTGTAGTGACAACATTACATGCATGCAAGTATTACATATTTTATAAGCTACTCTCCTACTGTATTGCTTTGCTAATACTCAGTTTCTTTAGAAAAGAACATACTGTATTAAAAGTTACACATATATACTGTAAGTGTCTTCTTAAAGTAAAACTGCATTTACTGTTTCTGGGACTGAGAGCATACTGAAAGAGTTATGTAGACATGTTATTTGGAAAACATAGACTTCTGGAAATATTGGCCCTTGTGTGAGTGTGTGCATATCTGTGTCTGTGTGTGCCCTGCGATGGACTGGCATCCTATCCAGGGTGTACCCTGCCTTGTGTCCGTTGTTGGCCAGAAAAGGCTTCGACTCCCCCTTGACCCCGAAATGGATGAAGTGGCTAGAAGATGGAAGGATTGTTGTTTTGTACTGTTTTGTTTTTGCATTCAGACCACATTTCTGATCTTGCAGAGACATCCCTTCAATATTTAAAGCCCATTCCCCCTGAGGGAAGTAAGGTTCAGATGGATCTACTAATGCTCCATACAGGTTTCTGCATCATTTGTAATTCTTCCTGACAAGGGGGTGTGCTTCTGCTAGCTGTAGTGTTTAACCAGGCAGAGAACATGTAGACTGGAGTAGTTCAGAAGCTGTGCAAATTAAAATATACTTCCAGAGATACCATCAGATCTGCTTGCTGACATATCATCTTGATATTCCAGGCCATTAGCTATTCCACGTTTATGAAAAGCAAGAATGTCTGCATTCCTATTGCAAATACTCAAATGAAGGCATCTCCTGAAAAAAATATCTGTATGCTTGGGAGATCTTTCCATCTTTACACCAGAATATGTCTCTAAACATCACAGCATTTTACATGACACCAGACCTATTGCACCCTGCAGCAGGATTAATGACTTCTCTTGATTACCAATGGTTTGCACTTACCAGCTTTGTTGAGGTACTGCACCTACAGTTAAAGCAATTCTGTGCTGACAGCATGTTCCCTTTCTGTATTTCCTCTCCATTGTGCTTTGTCCTCAGTATTCTGGCTCATTTTACACCAAAACTTTTTCTACCTCTTTGTTGCTTTAGTGTCCCTTACAGTCTACTTTACAATTCTTTAAGACCTTTATTTTCACATTTATGATTCTTGTATTCCTCAAACTCAAGGCCCACTTGCCAAATATCACTGTGATCCAGCTCTCTCTTTAACTAAATCAGGATTGCAGAACCCTGTAGTAAACATATTTATTTCCATTACATTAGTGATTCATGTAAGATGTTTAGAACACATCTGCTGCTTATTGTTTAGTAACGGTTCACAAATTCAGTTATGATGCTTTCCTATCTGAGTACAATACATACAATACAACGCCTGTGCTGTCAGAGAACAATGGTGTAAATTATTCAGATCTTCTGATTTCACTTTCTTTTCTGTCTTGGTTTTATGTTTCATTTTCCCGTGCCGTTTGCCGTCTCGCCAGCCTCCTCTCCTTGTAGGACAGGCCTTTCTTGATTGTAAATCTACCTTATGGTCGAGTCAGGCCCATTGGATGACCTGTTAATATCTTTTACCACAGGATGAAGCGTATGGCTATTATTACACTGCTTTTCATTCAAGGTTGTGTTTGCACTGTTTAGCAAATCATTCCATTAAAACTGACTTTACCTTGATATTTGCATCTCATAGGACGCAAAAACAGAAGTCTTTCTACCTTCAGTTTAGAATTGAATCCCATACATGTTATTGAAGGATATTGTCCTCCATGCTGCAGATGCTGAAAAACCCTGTCATTATCACAAACCTTAAGCTTGAACTGGGGACATTGTCATAGGTTTTGTCCACATTTTGATGTATGTAATGTGTGTTTCAAGGGCAGCATGGTGGTAAGGCGGTTAGCATTGCTGCCCCACAGCACTAGGCCCTGTGTTCAGTTCCTGGGGTGCTGTCTGTGTGGAGCTTGTATGTTCTACTCATGTTTGCTTGGATTAGCTCCATGTGCTATTGTTTCTTTCCAGAGTCCAAAAACATACGGGTACATACTAGGCCTCAGGTTCAATTTTTTTGGATTCGTATGTTCTCCCTGTGTTTGCTTGGGTTTCCCCTGGGTGCTCTGGTTTCCTCCCACAGTCCAAAAACATGCTCCTAGGTTAATTGGCTTCTGGGGAAATTGTCCCTGTTGTGACTATGTGTGTCTGCCTTGCAATGGACTGGCATCCCATCCAGGGTGAATCCTGCCTTCTGCCTGTTGCCCCAGTTCCCCCATGACCCTGAACGTGAAGAAGGATTTAGAAAATGGATGGATGGGTAATATGTGTCACCCACCAACACAAGCACATCGAAGTTTAATAAAATCAATGCAGAACCAATGGCATTTTTTGATTCTGTACCTACACCTTTATAGCTCAAATACATATCTTTGATGTGGCTTCAGAATAACTGTGTAAATGGTCATAAAGCTGACTGGTGCCCATTGGAACGTTTTCCTGTGAGATTTCAATTGTATATTTGTTTACTTTTTCATAATCTGTAGCTTCTTTGAGTCGCAGTGGGTTGTTTACAGATTTGAGCATGCCAGATGAGAATGTGTACTGTACGTGACCATGATGAGGCCTGTGTTTGTCTGCTTGAGTAAAAGAAAAAACTCTCTGATGCTTGTGTTCTGTTTTTCAAACAGCAAAGTGGATTTGGATGAGTGGTGTGAATGCTAGGTTGCAGTGAATAATAGGTTACCTCAAATTGATTAATGGTGAAAAAAACATTTTGGTGAAATGGTGAAAAAACAGAGCAACCTTTACTGGTATAGTAGAGGTACAGAAGGTACAGTACAGAGATACTTTAGTTCTAGAAGTACTGGAACAATAGTGCTAAACCTCCATTTTAAAGCTAGATACATTTAATCCAAATACTTTAGTGGTGGTAACCATAGGATGTTGCAGTGACATTAACTGAAGCCAGTGCATAATTGTGTTTTTAAAGTTTATTTCGGTGAGGGTGCTTCATTGTGTCTGACCACACCTTAAGACATCGCCTGACAAATCGGACCACGTGCAGTAAAACCGAAAAATCGGCCCCTCCTTCCAAGCTGCGAGGGGAATCTGGGATGTGGACATACTGTATGTTTTCAGGCAGTTCACACCTCTAGTTTTGTTTAAATTCTGGGCCTCTGGTGGCAACTAAAAAAAGTTTCATTAAATGGAGAACAGATTCTGAAGTTCTCCAACATGTGGCTGCTTGTAAATGTCTCTAGGGCTGTTACATAAGCTGTTGGAGAAAACATGAGTGTTCTTGAACATACTTTTATCATTCTGTTTCAGAGTTTGCTTCAGGGGGCCGTGCTACAACAGCTATTTTGTTGAATGTTGTTTGACCAGTTTATTTTAATTTTTCAGGTGTGAAGAATTTCCTGAGGAGATGGCAGTTCTCAGAACTTTAACTGAAATTTTCCAGTACAGTATATCCCATTTAGAGTGGCGTGCCACAGCCCGTATTAAATATGTAGCCTCTGTAATATTTATGCATGTCATGTATTTAAATGACTCATAAAAGCTAAGATATGAGTAGTAGTTTTAATATCTGTAAATGTTTAAGAGAATGTCAATCTAATTAAAAGCCAGAAATTATTTCCTACACCCATTGACTGGGTCATCATGCAACACCAGGTTTTAATCTGTGTTCTAGCATGCTGAAATCTGCTCATGTTGACGTAGGTATTTTTTATATATGAGTAAGATAAAGTACACCCTGACAGTAGTTGCACAAAGGTGCACAATGCTTTTATATACATAGTAAAACTTTAAAAAGTCAATTTGGTTTTCAGGGTGATGGTCTGGATTTTGTGCTCAAGCAATTTGTGCCAATCACATCAGGGCCAATTCTTTTACAGAAACCGGTTAACCTACAGGTACCAGCATGTGTTTGGACTTTAGGTGGAAACTGGAGCACCCGTAAGAAATCGGGTACAAACCCCATACAGACGGCACCTCAGGAATTGAACTCCGGGCTCCAGAGGTGTAAGGCAGCAGTGTTAAATCGCTAAATTTATGAGACAGTTTATTTGGACTTTTTTTCACTTATTTGATCAGTACATACTCTTTTATACTGGCAAATCCAGGGGAAAGGTAGTTTTAAAAGTATAGTTATAGTGATCGGTTGTAACTTAATGAACAAGTTACAAGTTACTTGTGAAACTGATTACTTTAGTTAGACCTTGGAAGATATTTCTTATAAGCAATTATGTATTACTTAACACGATAACGATACACATACTCCATTGAGCCCTGTAACTGATAACTTGTATAATTAAGAAGTGGGGAGAACAGTTCAATGAACTGTCTCTGAAAGTCCCTCTTTTTATTGCAGGGTATTCTGTTTATGAATATTGTTAAGCATAAAATGAAGCAGTTTTTGAATGTTAATTGTGCTACAGGATCACGATGTGAAAAATGTGAAAGCTGAGTGTTGGAATGCTTTCATCTCTTGCCCTGCCTCTCCTGCCCCTGCAGGTTTTTTCTCATTTCTTGTGCTGTCCACTGGCTGAAACGCAGAGTTCAAGCAGCCATGCCAGCACATGGATGGGAGTGTCGGTTTCCCCACCAGTCAATTCTAACACCTCTTTTTTCAGCTGCAGAGTCTGTTTTCTACTTTCCATCAATTATATCAAACCATGTAATTCCACTTAAAAGAATCCACTCATGGGCTGCTAACAGGAGTCAGCTCCTTGTGGCTCCTTGTAAAATCCTACACTTAATTCTTATTTCCATTCAGTACTTTATACAGAACTTGTCTGGTTTACCATAATGTTTTTTATAGTACCGCTTTTTAATGATTTAAGAAACACTTTGAAGCTATCTAGTTTGTATGAAGTGTTAGTCTTAATGAACTATTTGACAATGCAGAACATTCAGCAGAATGTTTAAAGTATTCTAGTCTACATCTTAGCCAAGGAGTACCGTAATTCCAGAGTTGACACATATGTACACAACAATCTACAGTATTTTGCATTTTTCAAATTCAGGAGATGCTCCTTCCCACAGAAAGCTTTAATTTATTGTCTGTTGTATTTGTGCCTCATAATCGGAGCCCTCCTTTCATTTGCTATAGAATGGTAGTTCTTAAAGTTCACTGTTTCTTGACCTTGTGTAGCCTACATTTTGCTGTTATATTTACTTTTCCTGTGTTCATCTGCCATTTAAAGATAAGTTTAACCTTTCAGAACTATAGTTGTAGGGCTTTGTTTTAGGGTGTTAAAGAATGCATGCAGCATCTGAATTGAATTAGCAGTGTATGTTGTGTGATATTGTTTAGTTACTGTTGCATGTAGCACTTTTGTAATTCAAGTTATTTTGAGGGCAAGACAAAAACAGCTTCTGGTATTTCCTTCTGTGTGAAAGATGTTCAACATATCCGAATATGTTACAGTATTTGATTCCTATACAGCAAATATCAAGAAACCTTGTTTGTATTTATATCTCTACTGTGCTACAGGTATGAAGATTATGTTCTATGCAGATTCCAATTATAGTCTAGTCCTGTTCAAAAGTTTGAGTAGGTAGCTGTCCGCATGCATAGGCTGCAAAGGAACAAGTAAAGATTTATTCCATGCTGAAAGGAAAACACAAGAGACAACATTTTGGCTGTGGAGCCTTCTTGACACCTGAAAAGGGCTCCACAGCTGAAACATAGTGTATCTTTGCTTTTCAGCATGGAATACACTTTTACCCGTTCCTTTGCAGCCCTCTTAAAATCACATATTGTGGCTAAAACCTATTAATTATTTCACTTGGTAAAAGGCCTTCCCTGATATCAGTCTGGCAAATGTGTTTTGGATTTAAGCAAATAAACCTTGCAGTTTCTTGAATACAAAAAAGGTTATGTCAGTCAGGTTCGTACCATTCATGTCGTAAAGTAATAATTTACCTAAATTGTGTATTTCTATAGATTACATTTGACCTTAAGGAGATTAATGCTGTTAACCCTTTCTTATCCAGGTATGTAAGAAACATGGAACGTATACAGTCTTGAATATTTTTATGCAGAAATTTAAAAAAGGTACTGTATAGAATATTTCCCAAGACAATCTTCACACTATAATGAGAACTGTTCTGCACAAGAAGCTGCTGAAATGCATTATAGTATTTTAATGCTGTCTGCGCTACAGTGTTGTGTACTGTACTGTTATTGAGACTGCATTCCTTGTGATGGCTCTGCTCTGAGCACATTAATGTCTCTACACTGCACTCTAGCACAGTTGTGACATGGATTCTGTGTGACAGTTGTGGAGTCACACAAGAGATGAGGCTTAGAGATAAGAACTGATGGACCAGTTAAGCTGCTCACTAGCCCATTAAATTGCTGCATTCTGGGAAACACTGTGCCTTTGATGTTATTTTCTTCTGCTCTGTAATTATACAATTTTTGTTAGTGGTCCTTAGAATTTTTCTGTTATTGTTTTCATATTCAAAATTTCCCATTTTTAAGAAGTCCCCTTTCCAGATTGAAGGCATAGAAGTATTCATGTTTTGCAGTTTTTTTCAGTTTACTTTGTTGATGGACAGTGCATATCGCACTCTACCAAACTGCCACTAGACTAATTGTAGGATACATATTTAATGCTGTGAAAAACACAGAGCTGAACTCTCATTAAACAAGACTAAAACAAGAATAATAATTATAATAATAATAATTGCTTACACTTATATAGCGCTTTTCTGGCCACTCCACTCAAAGCGCTTTACAGGTAATGGGGACTCCTCTCCACCACCAATGTGCAGCATCCACCTGGATGATAGTTTTATGGAATGGTTAGAATGGATTAATGCCTTTAAAAGTTCTGAAGGGGCCTGTAAAAGATTATTGTATTTCAAACGTAGAAAATGGGTTTCCAGCTCTGGTCCTTGAGTAATGCAAGTTTATCCCTGATTTCCTTCCAACTAATCTGTCTGCTACTTATTTGGACCAATATTGACTTAAAAATGAATACATTTACAATTTTTCTCATAAGAGATGTTTGTGAAATTCCATGGCACATCCATTAAAGTCTGAAGGCTTGTCACTGTGCCACAACATGCCAGTTGGGAAACACCACTGTAGTTTCTATTTGTGTCCTCAGGTTTGTGGTTTAGTACTGATTCTGAAGGAGTTTATTAGGTTGACCTTATGCATTTGATGATTTGATTTTGAATACCTGGATTAGGTTCCGGCTTTGTTCTAGGACTAAAAAGATGCGGTTCTATTGGCCTGTCATGGACAGTATCTTTAGGATATTGACGATAAAGGTAAAGGATATTACTGTACTTTGAGTCTGTGATGCATGTGGCTGCACTTCATCTAATTCCGTTTTTCCAGAATTATACAATGTTTATTTCCAAACTAGTCTAACATGATGAATTTGTCTAACAGAGTAAAAACTTGTTTTTGGAAACCATGAATGCCTTCCTAGAGCACAGAAAGAGAACTTTATCTGAGATGAGAGATAGCTAAGTCTTCATTTTCAAATTATTCATTTATTTTTACACTCTTTATAATCTGTCATCACATACCCTTAAAATAAACCAATATTAAATTTTCCTGAAGTACCCTCTTGTCTGAAGCCACACTACCTATTGAGTGGAATCAGATAACTTGAAAAGTTGCCTCACACAGTATAAGCAGGTTAGTAGAGCACATGTCTATTCTTATAATTCAGATGTCACTTGAAAATGTGTTGACAATTCAGGATATCGAGGAACATAGCTGGCAAAAAGGAAAATAATTCTTCTTTACATCAATGTTTCTTTTTTGTCCCAGTAACATGCCATATTTTTCTGAAAAGTAATGTCCACCTGGTTTGCGGACATTAATGAAAACCTAATACAGTAACTGTCAATAAACAGCGATTCTCAATCTGTCCCCATTAAATCACTTTTAACTCTGCCTGATCCAGCAATTACAAGTATGGTTGCATCACATATGTGCCATTTAGTCATTTAGCCATTTAGGCCCTGGTGTGAGTGTGTGTTTGTGTCTGTCAGCTGCAGAAAAGGATCATCATGGACAGCAGAAATTCCTCTGATAATGTAAACTTTGTTGCCATAGTTCCACACTGGTTGGCATTTGATTGTGCTGTAGAGTGTAGGTTAAAGGCTTCAGTACTCTGTACAGTCTAGAAACAAAGCCAGCTACACGAGAAGCAAAATAGTGAGTCTCTGTTTTCTGTTTAAAATTTGTATGTGGTGTATATTTAGTGTAGTAATAGTGTTTTCCAGTATCATTTGTTAATTGATGTGCTTCTTTGGTGAGTTGTATGCCTCTAGGATTTAGCAGTCAGAGTGACAGCTGCTGTGGTTATAAACACAGTACTGTTCATTAATTGCAAAAAGTAAGGGTTCTTCATGTCTAGGAACAAGACTGAAATTGTCAGCTGATTTCAGAACTGCTTCAAAAATCTGAATTAAAGGAAGGTAGCACATTACTGCTAACTGCAGATTATGCAATGTAAATGGAGAGCCAACTGCTTTTCAAGTTCCAGGACAGCTAAAGTTAACTATGCTTTTTTAACTTTATGGAGAACAGTGGCTGATTGCATCATGAGTTTTGAACACCACATTCAGTATTACAAATGTGATCCAGAGTTCTTCTCATTTTTGAATGATAAAGTAAAGGGTCTCCACAATGGGAGGCTAAAGACCCTGGAGGAAGGTACAGAATTACAGAAATATTTAAAAAATATCTGGTATTTCTCTGTGTACGTAGAACGAACATTCTTGCCATGAGTCAGGCCAAGCCTACAGCAAGAGGATGATCGACATGGTTATGAAAAATGCCCACTTAAACATAAATGTTAAAAAACAAGGTATTTAAATGTTTAGTTTGGGAAGATCTTTGTTGTATTTGTTTTGAACATAATGAATGATCTTGTAGCTTCTGCATTTGGTCTTTAACAATATCCTTGAAAGCTTTCACATACTGTATAACTTGCAGATTAGAATGCTTAAAATTCAACTGTGCTTCTTTAATCTCTTTAAGCAAGAAGTATGCACAGAAAAAATTGATTGATGTAGCAATTGAACAAATAAAATAACTTAGAAATTGGAAACATGTTCCTCAGACCTTGAAGGCGAAAAAAAGTCAAAGGGGAAATGAAAGTATTTTCTAGAAAAGAATAGCTTCTCTACTTTATTTAAGCTCCTGGAATTGTAAGCTGTGTTTTTGCCATCTGTTTAAAATAATGTGCATTTTCTCTTAAAAGACACCTTTGCCAGCAAAGAGGGATCAAATCTCCAAACTCAGTGAACCCAGTTTTCACCACAACACTGTATGAAACTCCATAGTGAAGAAAGTTTAAGAGAAGGAAAATGTATTTCAAACATTATATGTATTTGGCAAATGTTCAAATTTAGTTTGGTTTATTTGATTTGACACAGTGTTTCAATTTGGACTTGACTTCTTGTGATCCTCTGACTTGTGTTTTGCGTACATCAGATCTATTGTAACATTTGTTTTTCTTAGCACATCTTTTGTTTTGAAGTCTCACACAAACATTTTCTCTGTCGTCTTCTAACAAAAAAGAAATGCAAAGGCTTTAATGTGTTTTCCAGTTTTGTGTCTGACCATATTTCTAAAAAAGTGCTTCCCACCTTCTTTCTTATCCATTTCAATCTCCTGGACGTGTTGCTTGATGTGAGAATCTGCTATAAAGCCACGATAACTTTTATCCCAGCGCTGTTAGCATGTAATTAATTTCCTCATTTACAAATGAACCAATATGCTAACATGTTTCAGAACATTTCAGTGAGATCCACTCCATCATTTTGTTCACAGTCAGGTTAGTAAAGTATATGGCGGTCTGTCCCTGTGGTCTCTGTTCATTTCAATTTTCATTAATTTGGAAAATGGAAAAAAAAATCTAGAAAACTAATACAGGTAAAGAATCTCACCAACCTTCAATGGGATTTTGATAAGGAAACTCAGAGGCCATTTATCCCCATCTAATCCATTTGGCTTCTGGTTGCTTATTGAGCCAGAACACATAATTGAGCCACTTCATGAAGGAGCCCAGTGTACAAAGTGTACAAAGAGTGGATTAAGAACATGACTAACTACGTTAACTTCTTGCTCACTATTGATTCTGAAGATGTCTATTGAGTTGCCTTGGAGGAGCAAGTCAGTTTAATGTTAGCCTTTCCGATTAAATTATTAAAATATAACATTTAATATTATTCCCTGCTCAAAATGATAGACTAGAAAGTTGCAAACCCTAGAATGTTAGTGGGCATCTCAGTGGTCCAGTGGTTACAATTGCAGTCTTAAAGTGCTAGACTCCCGGGTTCAATTCAAGACTTTGGGTGCTATCTGTGTGGTGTTTATATGTTCACCCTGTGTTCATATGGGTTTCCTCTGGGTGCTCTGGTTTCAAGTTCAAGTTCACTTTTATTTGTCATTCCAGCCACATACAAGTATACAGTGGAACAAAATATCGTTCCTCCTGGTCCACGGTGCAAATACAGACAGGACAGACAGGGCACTGACATAGACACTGTAGACAGGATGCACATAGTGCAAAGTGCAGATAGTGCAAATACTTAATACAATATGCACAACACACTGGGGGGATTTCAACCCTGTTTCTGGAATTGGGGTGGGTGCAAATAGATTCCAGGGTGTTGAGGAGCCTGACAGCCTGCGGGAGGAAGCTGTTACAGAGTCTGGTGGAGCTAGCCTGTAGACTGCGAGATCTTTTTCCAGGTGGTAGGAGGGCAAAGAGTTTATGGGAGCGTTGGGAGGGGTCATCTACTATACTGAAGGCCCTATGTAAGCAGCGTTTGTGATAGGTGACAATTCATTGGTTGCAGGGCCTTGCGGTCTGAAGCGTCGAATTCCCAAACCAAAACATGATACATCTGCTCAAGGTGCTCTCAATGGTGCTTCTGTAGAAAGTGGTAAGAATGGGCGGGGGAAGGTTTGCTCTCCTCAGTTGCTGCAGTCTCCCAGAGTCCAAAGAAATACTAGTAAGTTAACTGGCTTCTGGGAAAATTGACCCTGGTGTGAGTGTGTGGTTGTGTCTGTCAGCCCCATGATGGACGCGTCCCGTTCTGGGTGAATCCCGGCTTGTACCCATTTCTTGATAGGACAAGTTTCAGCTCCCCTGCAACCCTGAATTGGAAAAAGTGGTTAGGAAATGGAGGGATAATATTTTTCAAAATTCTAACCCTATGTCGTTAACATTTCTTGTTTTTGAATTTATAGAAATGTACCAACAGCCTGGAAGTGAAATCTTTTTTTTTTCTTATGGGAAACAGTGTTTAGAGGAATGCTAAAAAGTAGTTGGCAACTCACATTTTCTTTTCTTAATTATTCCACCATGTTTGGTTGCAGGGCAACCTGTGAGCCATGCTTTCAGTCCCATTACAAGATGTGGGTACAGTGGCCTCTTTCATTATCCAGTCAGACCAATTAAGCAATTAAAATAACGGTGCTTGCCAAAATCCTCAGATGAATAAAGCTCAATTGGAAGAGACTGCTATAAAAACATGGAGTGGGCTGTTAAAATAATTATGATTAGTGGATCCAGAAGAAATGTACTATGGTATCTATTGTTTTTGGCTTTTTTCACAGGAGCTTATATCAAACTCTTTGTTTTAGCATTGCAACATGTATTAGACAGTTTAAACTTTTTAAATGTATGCATTATGATTAGATAAAGATGGTTCATAGAATAAAGTCTGTGAAATTGTGGCATTTTGTTTTTCTTTTAAATACACAATGTTTTTTTTTCATAGGCATTGTTATCACTTTCATGCACTAGCTCTCTGTATCCATAATCCCTTGGAGATAGCTATTCTTTCTGACAGCTTCAGGTGGATTTTAACTAAGAGAGCAAGTACTATGTGGAAAGCAACATCTGTGGTTCAGTTCTGCCCGTGAAAGATTTATGTATTGCAAACCCGTTTCTGTTCATTGTACTTGTTTTTTAAAATTTTGCTGCTGTCACCACAGAAGCAAATGCATCATATTTTGTACATAGTAGCAAATCCGCAGGTGCTCTAAGTAATTTTATCTCCAGAAAAATTAAACTCTTACCAATGCATAAAGATTGAGTAATACAGATTTAGTTTGTTGAATAGTAAGGTTGAAAAATTAGGTTTGAGTTAGGTTTGAAAATTGTTTGGAGTTTGAAACCGTGGAAGTGGAACAAAATGTTTTGAAAGTTTACCTTTGACAGGTCGACAGCTTACAGACCTGAGAAACAAACTAGACAGTTATCCCATTGTATTTTGTGTAAAATGTATAGAAATTATAAATAATCCATTGTCCTTTAATTGTTTATGTAATCAGATAGACCAGTTGAGAACCAATTTTCATTTACAACAGCAACAACAACAACCTGGAAACTCGTTTACACTGCAGGGTGTTTACTGGAGCAATTTTTGTAAAGTACCTTGCTCAAGTGCACTCTAACCTAGTGATTTGAACCTACAACCTCCTAGCTGGGATACCAGACCCTTGACCAATGTTGGAAGTACAAGTTGTAGAGATGCAAGAAGTCATAGCGCCATTTATTAAAGGATTGGGATGTTTTAATTTGTGAGGAAAGGGGCTATTTCTGGAGAATACTGAAGAAACCACACACAAGGTGTATCCACCACATAGTTCTAAATTCCAACAGTGGTAGCAGTGAGGGTTTTATAGTTTGAATACAGCTATGATCTCCCTATGTTATGACCATGAAATTACTGACCATTGGCTACATATTAAAACGTCCACATATGGCATAGTGCCTGTTTCTGATAATGTTATCTCCATCTTTCGGTTATTTCTGGAATGACACAACATTCAACAACAGGAATGTGTTTAAAATGTGCTCAGACCAGGTCACAGGAATGACCTCAGGCCAGAGTCAAATTTCTATAGTCTTGGGTTTTGTGTTTTCTAGGGATGGAATTCCCTGTGGATGCCCTGGCTACCTTCAGTCATGAAGACCTTGGGCGCTCAGCAGAAGATTATATGTCTAACCTTCTCTACAGCAACCCTGACAGCCCTGAGTACTTCGCCCTGCCCAACCAGAGACAGGTAGAATAAAATACACATCCAACACAAGCTATATTCCCTTTATTGAGCTAAAGGCAATTTATTTCAGTCATTTAGGTTTTATCATACATACCTGTATAAGGCTTGTGATGCACTTGCTGCAACTTGTTGCAAGAGAAATTTGCAAAAAGACATTGGGTGTCAACCTGTTATCTCTTATTTCGTAATGAGAAAGGAACTATATATAGTTTTATTACCGCAGATTCATCTGTATATCATTTTGAAGATTGTTCATAGATTACTAAGACACGAGCAGCTAGACTGGCTCAGTGGTCTTCACTTAAGGATTGTTTCTCAAGCAAGTAGAGGAAGGGGCAAAAGAATACATTCTGAGCTGTCTGATGAGAAATTCAACAATTGCTTTTTTTTCTGTACAATCATTGTGTACATTTAGAATGAATATTTTCTACACTGCAGGAGCATCATACCATCTTGTTTTGTTCAAAGCTAATTCAGAATATCAAGTGAAATAACTCTGGAGAAACCAGGGAACACAGGAAGACATCCCGATGGCAGTGGGCCCTTTGATTACTTAGTAGCTCAGCTAGGCTTATCAAGGTTCTCTGTTACACAGAAGCCTTTAAGATTTCCTGTTCTGTGTGTCACTTCTGTAGAAGCATACACCCTGTCTTTGCTTCCTAATTCTGTTCCATAGAATACTTTATGGACAAGGTCGTTTCTGACCTGTCTATAAAGTTTGTAAGTAGTGGTGTGAACTGAGCTTTGAGAACATCTTTCTTTCCTTTGTGTGGGCCTGCGAGATCTTTAGCCCTTCGTTACTGACTTATACATACCCAGGCCTGAAAAGCATGTCTGTAATTTCCCATGATGCCGTGGCTGACATACTGTATTTCTCACTTTTGTCTCTGACAGATTCCTCTGAGTCTTTCGACTGTGGGCATCGTTCCGCTGTATGGAGCTGATGTAAAACACAAAGTCCTGGCCCTGTTTGCACCAGAGGATCAATTCACAGGTAGTCCCAGATCACTGGTTGCACAAATCGCCAAGATGCAAAGGTGTTGGTTTTTGTATTGTTTAAATAATGATTAATTATCAACAGTCAATGCATGCCTGCCATGTAATTACTGGAGTGCCTATGCTTTATTATTTTGTTAATTAATGTTTTATCACCACGTTTGTTTCTTCTGTTTTCTCAAAGCTGTAGCACTGTACCTAATGCATCAGTGGTGGGCTGTAGAGGACATACTCAAAACTGCAAATCCTTCCCGAAATGGACTCCTGGAGGTAAGTGCCACTCCTCTGAAACTAAGCACAGGCATTCATGCAGCTAATATTATAACATTCACTGTCCCTTTCTAGGAAGGTATTTAATTATATGATGCCAGAACACTGCTAGTTTGAAGTTTTTTAGTTGAGTTCATAATTTCAATCTTAGTATGTTATTATGTGGCATTGACCATTCAGTTCTCTAAACAGGCCAGTGCACAAGATATCCAAATAGTACATTCACAATCAAGATAACACCAGGAAAACAGTCAGGAAATCTTAATTGAACACAAAGTAGAACATGACCAACTCTTCCTGAATAATTAATTACTCTCGAATTTGCAGCTTTTTCTTTGTCTCTGATCTTTTGTACACCTATGGTATGAAATTCTTCTTCCAAATTATAGAACAAAATGTATATTCAAAAATAAATGTAAGATGAGATAAGTTCACTTTATTAGCATTATACAATTTCTTGCATTAGGAATTCGTCTTTTTCACATACCCCAGCTTGCTCTCCGTGAGACATACAGACACACAGACAGGGAGAGAAGCTTGGGGTCGGAGCGCAGGATCAGCCATTGTACAGCACCCCTGGAGCAGTTGGGGTTAAGGGCCTTGCTCAGGGGCCCAACGGAGTAGGATTCCTATGTGTACAAAACAATACACAGACAAAAGATTTGGCTTAGGGAATCGGTATTACTAGACTGTGGGCCTGTAATGTACAGAATGCTTTTATTATATGTGATTTTTGTTTTATCTCTGCAAAACAAATTTCCTTTAATATCCTCCTAAATCTACAACCAATGACAGGAAATGTGATGAACTGAAACACTGCTCATGATAAAACTGTTTTTTTTTTTGTTTTGTAGGTGAAATCCCTTGGGGAGAGGATAGTTCTGTATGTCCTCAATCGCATAATTTATAGAGCCCATGAAATGAGCAAAAATGAAGCCCCTTTTCTTTGCCACAGTGAAAACAGTTTTGCCAAAATTCTTTGGAAAGATGGAGAGGCCGTTGGATTTTATTCAGTGAAACCAGAAGGTAAATCCTTTTTTTCCAAGAAATGCTGAGAAGGGGGTATACTGGTTGATCAAGGTTCCTTGCATTTCTGCAAAGTCATTCACACTATCAATGGTCACATTATTTAACTTAGCCACAACTCGGCAGCATGCTGAGCTGCTGGTCTGCCAATCTCCAGTCTGGCTAACCACTGGAACATCTCGAAAGAGCAAGTTTTGCATTTTATAAACAAGTGAATTCATAGCTCGATCAAAGACCGTGTCCTGCTAAACTATGGAGAGAACTGGTTTCAATTTTCAACTTTAAAGCTTGAGTCACTACCATTCAGGTAGCCTCTTCATGTTCGAGCTGTCCTGCAAACAGTAAAGACACGCCTGTCCTCTGCAATCATATCACTTCAGATAAAGTCAACAGCAGAGACATACTTGTGACATGCTGCTGCATGCAAACCCACAACTATTCCAACTGTTCTCCAACTCTGACGGCCCCAATCTGGAGTAGCGTGAGGGCAGCTCTGTGCTGTGTCTTCATTTTACCATCATTGACTCAAATTGTTGTTGCCCTTCTGCTAGGCTATCTTCTTAAAACCACATCTCCAAGACTTTTATTTTGGGGTTTCAGAAGGGCTTTTGGGATCACCTCCCACTTTTTCCTTTGGTGGTTTATGTTATGCATACGTACTGTATATAAAAGGAGTAATTATAAAAGATACAATAGGCTACATTTTGGGTGTTTTCTTTAATTTGTGTTCTGAATCTCTTTAAAATGAATGACCAGTAGCCTGAAGGCATGCTGCAAATATAACAATGATAATGGATAAGAAAAGGCAAGCCATTTGCTTGTAATGATAAAAGCTTGATTATCCAGTATCCCCATCATTAGAATTTTCAGCCCACCAAGTGACTCAGCAGCCACATTGTGACACAGTAGTTTTAGTCCATACAGTAATTTAACCTCTGTGAAAAAAGGTGACTCTTTTTTTCAGTTACAAATCTATTTGAATTTAATTTCCATTTATGCGTTCTGGGTTGACATCATTGTACCCTTTTGAGTTGTGACAGTTGACTAGATGAAATGTGCTGCAACTTTGCATGAGGGTGGCAAACCTGCTTTAAATATTTTAATGTAAGATTGAACATGAAATGAGAAGGCTGAACAATGGCATTGTTGTAATATGGAAAACTGAATTATAGCATAAAAGAAATGATGCTGACCAATTTGTATTAGTGGCTGCTATTAAAAAGCAAATGTAATATGTAATAAACTTTGGAATTTTAAAAATGTGCTGTTTTCTTTTGCTTTTATTAGATCCATACTGGATCATGTGCTTTGCCAGAAAGAATATTCCTCTGTTTTTCAATCTTTAATGCATGACACCACACTTAAAAAAAAAAGTCTTATGCAGTGTTCCTTTTAACTGTAGCAGGTTTTTCACATTGCTGGTTTTATGGAAACCAGTATTACTTAGGAGTGTTTCCTTATCTATTGTATCAGTGGAGATTAGAAATGCAGCTCAGATTCTATTTCAGATTCCTGAAGAGACTGGAGAGCATTTTATATTTAAAAAAAAATTCTCACTTTTCATGCGCCAGAAAGAGAGTGCATGAGTGAAAGAGTTGATTTAAGAAGAGTTGATTGGTACAAGAATCTTGTTAATTCTTAGAGAAATATGGAACAGGATTTAAACTTTTGTTTGAAATCAGTGTTTAAGGGTGTTTTGGGCATCATCCTCAAAGTAGCAAAGAAAGAAATGTTTTGAACACATCGTGTGGCTTTTTCATATCATTGTTACATATTTTAAAAATGTTACTTTGGATGAAAAAAAGCACAGAACTTAGTGGAGTGAAAAAGAAAATATATTCATGCACAGTACCACAAGTTCTGACTGAATCGAATGCTTTTTCTTACTTCTAAATATGGAATCTTGTTAGGAATATTTTAAAGGTGTAAAAGATGTGATTTTTTTACATTGGTAGAAAGCTACAGTATGATGCTTTTTAAATACTAGCACACTTGTTATATTTGGAAAAATGAAACACTAACATGAGCCTCTTGGTTGTCGGCTACAGGCAGTTTGTGCAGCAGTTACTTAACTCAGCGGTACCAGCTTCCTGTCCTGGACTCAATATTTGTCAGGAAGAGGCATCGTGGAAAAGGATACGGACTCCAGATACTTGAAGACTTTGTTGACTGCTTTAATGAGGAGTCACTGGGTTTGAAATACCCCCTCTCGTCTGCTATGTGTAGAGGTATTTACATAACGGGGATGGAGGTGGTGGTGATGTCATTAACTTATTGTGTACCATGCTACATAGCGGTTTGGCAGCCTGTTGTATTTGAAGGGTTGAAGTTTACAAAATTACATTAGTTCTGTACTTTTTTTTTCTTGAGATTGTTTTAAGCAGCTACCAATCATGGCACAGTAGGAACGTTCATAGATGCAAAAGATCAGCTGAAGACCTTGAACACCCTGTACCTGATTCGATACCTGTCCTGTCGACGTGTTGTTCTGTAGAAAACTATATATATCAAAAGTGAAACTATTAACAGTGGAAATCAAGGATGACCAACATTGAAGAACAAAGGCAAAACATCTTGATGAATAGTTTGACTGTTTTGGCTAAAATCCAATGCATTATAGGCCTTTACAGGGTACAGTATGTGTAGAGCAGCGACTTTCCTAATTGTCCTGGAACTTGGTACAGAGGGAAGAAGCATTGTTCAGTTGCTCATGCACAAAGAATTAAAAATTCTAGAAATGATATTCAACACAGCACAAATATTTATTATTTTTAAGATTAGAAATTTGAATTATTTTCTATTTCATACCCACCCATTTTGTAATGACCAGTTGTTTATCAGCATGGGTACTATGAAACCCTGCACTTTGGATTTGTGGCCTATGTACTCCCTTCTCCAGTATGCTCACTGGTCAGAGGCCATTTGACACCCCATGCAACATGTATTTCATTACATAAAACTTGTAGTTTGCATTATTTTGAATTTGTATGTATGTATTATATAAAAGCAGGAAAAACAATCCAGTGTATAGTACATAGCTGTTCAGGTGTTTATTATACTATTCCCAGAGCCAGAATGTGTACAGCATAGCAGGTAGGTCACTGAATGCTTTGAGAGTTTTCAGTTGATCTAGATTTTCAAAACTCATTTAAATCTCAGTGAAACTAAATCCGTGTTTAATTTTTTTAATTTGTTGGGATTTGTTTAGAGTAAGTACTCTTGTTTTTACCCAAAGAGCCTATCACAGTGTGTTTTCCACCTGTGCATGTGTGTAGTTTCTAAAAATGTAGTACTGCATGAATTAGGACACACAAGTTCTATTTAGGACGTTAAATATGAAAGTAGTGTTAAGGCTTTGGTGACCCAGCTCTTACAGTTACATCATTGTAAATTTGCCTTTTTGGTGTTTACTCCTTCAGTGTGTGAGCAGTATCTCAATAAGTACCCTGAAGACCAAGACTTGCTGTGGGAGGTTGAGGGTATTGGAGGGCTGTTCCAGAGGTCCCCTGTCACCAGCAGAATACAGGTCCTGGCTTTGAAGAGTAAGGCTCAACTACAATCTAGATTAAAGACAATTGTTATTTTTATGAAACAAAGATACTGTCATTTGTGGTTATTTATTTCTTTTTTTGGTGTTTCTAAGAGAATTTCCAATCTCAGATGGAGTTTCAGACATCAGCAGAGAATGAAACCCTAGTGTTGGAAGAAAACGAAGACGCAGAGCCCACTCTAAATTCAGAAAAAGTTGCTGTATGTAATTTCCTTTGCCTTTTGAAAAGAATGTTTGACACCTTTGAAGGTACCTCATTAAAACTGTTTACACACCTAGCTGATCAGCGGGACGTTTAACAGTAGGGAAACAATCCTAAAATAAGTCACTTCAACTAAATGACTTCAATTAAAACCAGAAAAAGAAAGCTCTTTATAATCCAGGCTTTCTGCGTTATTTTGTGTCCCTTTAAGGTAAAATAAAGAAACATTCACAATTAAGAGTTGTCTTTCTTTTCAATAATGCCATCCATAATGAACTCAAAGTGAAAAATAGATACATGAAAAGCAATTTTTCCTTTATCTTTAAGTATGTTTTATCAAAAAGTCCTGTTTTTCCATAACATGACGGTTTTGTTACATTTAACTGGTTTGTACAGCAGTTTTTAATACTTGGTGGTACTTTTGCAGGAAGAAGAAGAAAAACTAACCAAACACAGTAATGTAACAGAAGCTGTTGAAGAAGGCAAGTAATGCATTTATCATAATTTTGTTTGTTCATTAACTACAAAGATACAATCTTTGTTTTAGACTTCAACTTGTTCTGTTGTATTTGTTTTGTAAATTGAACGTTCTTCAAATTACATGACATACAAAACACAACAAGTTGAAGGTGCTGCAGCTAAATCCTCTGGAGTGCGTTTTAAATAAATTGATGTGGTATTAGGTGTTCAATTTGTTTCTGTCGTCTCCGTTTTCAGGCATTGAAGACACGCCTGTGTCGACGCGTACCAGAAGCAATCAGTACAGACGCAAGAGACTGAGGGAAGAGGTGGAGGAAGAGGAAGACGCTCTAGAAAAGGTTAACAGGTAATCATTCTCCGATGTATGTTACAGTATGTGTTGTTAGCATCATTTTCAGGCTAATGAAATACCTTCCTTGTGTTTGTGTGGGTTACCTCTGGGTGCTCTGTTTTTTCCTGTAATGCAAAGACATACAGATGGGTGCATTGGCTTCTGGGAAACCTGACCCTGGTGCGAATGTGTCCCTGTCTGTGTCTGCCCTGCGACAGGCCTGACATTGTGCCCAGGGTGTACCCAGCCTTGCGCTCGCTTCTTCCGGGTTAGGCTCTGGTTCCCTGGTGACCCTGTATTGGACAAAGCGATAAGAAAATGGATGGGATGGATTGAAATACCTTCTGAGGTGGTACCTTTTAAATTAAAAGTGTGTTATTTAACCTGCAGAGGGATATTATTTGCAGATATTTGCAGTGTGATGCTTTTGAAAACTTGTATTAAGATGGATGAGCTGACTCTAAGGAAGAGAGCGAGTTGAAGCTTTGCGCAGATTTTGGTTCCAGAGGTGTCCTCTATCATCTGATTTACTGTAGGGTGGAGACAGAGGAAGCTCTTGTTGAAGCAACAGCAGGAGATGAGGGAGCTGAAAAAGAGCCTGAGCTACAGGAGACTGAGCCTCCTGCTGAGAAGGCGGAGGAGGCCCAGGGGACTGAAGAGCAAGGCCAGACTGAGGAAGGCACAGAAGAGGAGCAGACACTGGTAAGGGTGAACAGTGCACAACTACTGAAGACTTGAAGTTAGATGTGTCCCGAGTTTACAGTTCTGGGAATTAATTCTGAGGGGTCAAGCGGATGTACAGTATTTGACACATTTTGACTGTATGATTATACAGTATAAACATACATTTCAGAATGTTCTAGGATGAGGCCTTGACAGGGTATTATAAGGAGAAAAATATTATTTGATTAATTCAGAAATATTCATTGTTCTTTTATTTCTTTTGTTTTTCTTTTGATCTTTTCACTGCCGTGTTTCCAGTTCTTGCAGTGCCTAAGCGCGTTATCTAAAACTGCAGCGTTTTTTAGCTTATTTCATACATTATTGTTGTAAATTTTCTTACACATCTGAAATGACACTGTTACCCAACAGTTATTCCATCTTTAATTAAGTAACATGGGGCGCAGGGAGAAACTCAATTGTGTATGAAAAGCGGGGTTTTAAGGGCTTTATTTTCTTACACGGAATAATGTTGCAGGAAAGAGAGCTGTTCAAGACGTCTGACATGGAGCCGGTGAACGGCGAAGTGACAGATGATTTGACGCAGACGTCCTCGGTGGCTGAAGAGGGAACGACCAGCGAGCTGTCGGATGGCCCGCCCCATGTGCAGTCCGACAGTCCGGAGGAGGAGGCTGCAGCCACACAGGACACTGTGAACCTGGAGCAGCTGACCCAGAAGGATACAGAGGAAAAGGTGTTGGACTAGCCCGTTTAGTCTCTCCCACACCAGTGGGAATAACCATTTTGATTTGAGACCTGTACATTTTAACAGAAACCTGGCTTTAGACAAGTTTTTAGCTGTTCTTAATCCATGGTGAAAAGCTGTGCGACACACGCACAGTGCTTTGACACTTCTTTCACTCCATTGAAAACGCAAGGTTATAGTGGTTTGGATTGTGGGTCTTAGAACTGCAGACTTCTGTTTTTTTGTTATTGGAAGATCTTAATAAACAGAAGGGCCCTTTCACTTGGGTTAATTTGGCCAGAATTATAAAGTGTTCTCAGTGCTCCATGATTTATGTGTGCCTATAAAATCAGGAGGATGCTGATTAACAAGGAACAGGAATTTTTTCAGCAGTAAATTTCTAAATGACACAAGTCCCAGTAACTCCAAAGCCTAATGGACACCTTTTCACTACTGAGTTTTATTTAGAAGTAATTCATATATCTTAAAGTAAAAAAACAAAGATTTTCAGTTAACTTTCTTCTAAATACTGTACTGTACATGTATGAAAGCTTAATATATAGCGTATGTCCTTTAACAGTTCTGTATATTCTCTTGTCTGTGTCCTGGGTGATTCTCTGTTAATTGGGTTACTGGCTATGATTAAACTACACAATGAGATTGAATTCCCTATTCATATTAAACCTTTATTTCTTGTGTGTTTATTTATCTGCTTTTAAATCCTGCAGGATGATATGGATGAAAGTTCTGCAACAGCTACCGAAGACACCACTGAGGAAGAAGCCGTTTTGTTGGAAGAACAGATTGAAACGACCACAGAGAAGGAGACTCCCCAAAAGCAAGACCTGGCTGTCCCTGAAGTGCCCCTTGAGGCTGAGGCCGAGCCGAGCGAGGAAGTGCCCCCAGAGAAATCCAGAAGTGCTGAAAAAGATGCCCAAGCTGGTGATGCTGCTCCAGAAGAAGAGAGAGAACCTTCTGAGAAACCCAGCCTGTCAGAAGAGGATAACCAGCAGGTCGAGGCAGATGAAGAGGATCCTTCAGCTCCTATGGATCTCAGTCATGACACTTTGCTGGTCGTGGGCCTAAAAGATGTGTCTTTCCAATCACCAGAGGGGGAGCAAGATAAGAGTCATCTTGCAGAGCCAGGTGAGAAAGAGGAGGAGCAGGAGGAAGAGAAGGAAAAGGAAACTGCCCCAACAGCAAAGGAGGAAGTGGCCGAGAGGAGTTCTGATGATGTGGATAGTGAGCCCCCTGTCGTGGACAGGAGGGTATTGAGGAGGAAGGCTAAAACGGCAAGGGGACCAGCTAAAAAACGGAGTAAGACTTAAGAAAACACATGTGATGCAGTTGAAAAGTAATATTTGCAATAGATGTTTTTAGAGGGGGTTTTAGGGTAAAGGTTTTAATGGTACTGGGTACAAGATCTTTAATGTTTTTATTTCATTTATATAGAAATCAAGTTTTTTTTAAATATGTATACATTTTTATGAAAAAATCCAACAAAAGAGTTAAGGGACGTGCCTGTACTACATTGGAGAAGTTTTATATCAATCCTGGCATCATAGTTCGTAGATGTTGAAATGGCAGTGTCCTAATTATTTGTGACTTTCAAGATAGTAGTTTGCTGCTCTGTTTTCCTCAATTCAGTTGTTTTTTGTCATAGTCGATGGTTACATTTGTTTAAAGCTATTTTCTTTCCCCACACTGAATCAAAGCTGGGTCTGTAACAGTAAAATAAACCCAGTGGTTTGGATAAGAAATGTGGAAAAGCAAATTTTCAAGCTCATCATTTACACATGGATATCAGCACAGGGTCAGCAAGAATTTAGTTTTTTTAAACTGAATTTGTCCATGCTTCCTGCCATTCTGTGGCAGGAATGAGACTAGGGTATGTATCCGCAATGCAACTCAAGACATTTCACCTTTGAATAAAGTTTTATATTACTTATTTTTTACAGATTAAAACTGCATACCAGGTATCAAAGCACAAAAACATTAACTCATATCACCATTCTCTGCATTTCCTGATTTATACTACTTTTGTCTGAAGTCCTGAAAATACTTTCATATTTGTTACCCATTAGCTTGTAATCTCCTTTTATAGAAATCTACCTTTATGTGTAAACAGACATAAACAAGCATATATAAACAGCGGTGAAACGAGGGGATCAGTAGAGAATGTACTGTATTCCTACATGACTGTTGGTGAAACAGATTATACAAATACAAGAATTTTATCCAGTTGCAAAAATTCGAAGTTATGGATGTAACAGGTTTTTATTATGATGAACTATCTAAATTAAAACATGTAATGTGAATAAAGTATCTCAGGATTACCTGACATTTACAGTATATCTCTGTGGGTTTGCATTTGGTATAGTGGAGGCTGGATTCACATACTGGGGTTGATCCAAAGTTTGTAGTGCTGAAACAATGCTGTGTCACCAAGACGGATTGGCTATCTGATGTGAAGGCACCTCTCACTGTGGATTGGATTGCAGCAAACCCTCTTATCATATCTGGGGTGGTCTTGGAAGATGCGTTAACATCAGCAACAAAGTAGAAACATTCCACACCCAGGATTCCAAAGTTACAGAAAGCCCCAGTAATGTGGTTATGGTCTGAATCTTTAATGATATTTTGGCTTTAAACTCTGCTTAGTTTTAAAGGACAACTGTCTGGCCATGTGCAATAGAAATTCTGAACCCCCTCACCAACCAAGAGGGTGCTGCATAACCAGAGGAAATGGAGGTGAAGGAGGGGTGTTAGTGCGACAGACGCATTACATTTCAAATTGATACCCTAGAGCTGGTGATTGAGAGGAAGTGGGGTTTGTTCCCCTTCTTTTGAATTCCATGAAAGGGTGTCATGCAGAAACATATCAGCTTCTGTTTATTGGGCATTCATAATCTGGGTTTGTGGTGCAGCCTTAGGTGACTAAACACTGTATGTAGGAATACATCCATTTCTTAGCTGAACTAAATTAGTAGTCCTGTCCTGTTTTGTTAGCAGTAATAGTAATGGTTTTGCTATAGTTACACTGACACACTTGAGTAACAAAGTGTTATACAGTACAAGGGCTTATTGTGTGTCCTTATGCTCAGGAGACATTTGTGTTTGTCCATGTATCTATGTATGCACTTAGGTAAACTACTTCCGATGATATTCTTGAATGATTATAGAGTGTGATTCATATAAAAACCTTTGAAGTTTATCATAACCTTAAGGTCAATTTAAAATTGGCTTCGATCATGCATTTTATAAGAACATAAAAAAGCTTCAAATGAGAGGAGGCCAATTTGCCCACCTAACACATTTGGTAGTTATTAGCTAACTAATCAACTAGCTAAGTGTCTCATCCAGCTGTTTCTTGTAAAAAATCTAACGGGTGTCGGCTTCATCAACATGGCTGGGTAGTTTGTTCCATACTCCCTCAACTGTGGGATTATAGATGTGCTTTCCACTCCTGGTTTTAAATCCTGACTTGAACCTAGGATTCTGAGTTCAGTAGTGTAGCATACTGTACATCACTTGAAGCACTGCTTTAGATACTGCAGATGCTATTCTCTTGATTTGTAACTATGCTTGCTTTCACACAATACTACATTTCATTTTTGAAAACGATTGCATTTCAAAGACCCAATAACCCTGACTACCACTGAAGGCAAAATACAGTGCCAAAAAATACTGCCGTGTTTCTAATTTTCTTACAGTGCCCCCCCCCCCCCCCCCCCGTGCTCTCCTTAGATTTGTAATTAGAAAAAAAAAACTGGGTCAAATTATACTCGTTTTTTCTTCTTTTTTTAAAGGGTGTTTGGATAATAGCACAGTATTTAGTTTCCTAAAACGATTTCAAGAATGTTAACCTATAAATGTGTTTTTAAAATGTGGGTGGTATTTTGAAGTTGTACCATTTTAAAATAAGAACATCAAGGCTCTTGTACCATTCAACCTAGTGACACAAAAACACCAAGTAAACTTCCAACTATTGAGTTCTCCCATTTTTATTAAAATATATTTATAAGATAGATTTATAGAAAGGCATAGTCCTAACAACAAATCCAGAAAGTTATTGAAATGGTCCAGATTCAATAATAATTAATCTAATTGATGTTAAGGATACTAGTATAGTACATACAGTACTCTCATTTGTTGATTTCCTTCATCTTCACAGTCATAGCTCAAAATGTAGTAAATGCATTTTGACTTTTGTCTGCATCCAATTGAATACAGTAATATAAAACTGAATAGTTACTGTACATTAAGGAATTTAGTATATGTAACAAAAATGCTTCACAAAGAACACTTTTTTGTATTAGACCCAGGAATCTCTTTGTACAAACCCTGCCTGCTTGAACTATTTTCAGACTCTAGTGGTGCATTTAGGAAGCTATTGGGGAAAAATATTTCAAACATTAATTCACAGAAAACACATTAGGAGATAGCTGGCTAGAAGAAAATGCTGCACTGGGAGAAAGAAGGATTTAGAGATGTCGTGCAAAAGCTGTCAACAAATTCTGGAATATGGGACTAGAATAGTGTTTTTAAAAACAGATGCCCAACCAACAATCCACTGTGCTTACTGCATCTCTGAAGTTCTGTGTTCTTGACCTCTTGACCTTAACTGCCCTTATCCATTAACTCAGGATTTTCACAGTGCCTTGTGTGTATGGAGGCTCATTAATTCAGACACTTGCAAAAGGCAATCTTTCATATAAGTCGTCTGTGGATTTTTCCACATTAACCAAAGCATTATGGGATAATCAGTTAATTCTACTTTTAATAAATGTAGTGCTTGATTTGTAACTCACGTCTATTGTTCCATTTTTGGCCATACGAGAATAAAAAATCTGGTACCCTGACACCTTGAACATTATTTCTGAAATATTTAATGATTCGGTGGCACAGAAGTGCAATCTTTTTTTTCTGTGATTCACCTTGGGAAGACAAGCCCATAAACATCTGCTCATGGAGACATGAACATAATCACTGTCGATTTACTTGTTTATTACCAAAGCAGGCTCTGGTTTTGTCTAAAATCATATGCAGAGATACTGATCACTACCTTTTCACAACTGATCTGTTTTTTATTTTTGGTCTTCCATGTTGTCGAAAGGGAATATGCAAGTTTAGATTAGCATTGTTAAAACCCTAAATGTTTTTTCCCTACAAGTTGGGTAAATTAACCTTTAGAAAGCTTATAGCTATTTTTTTAGTAAACCACTAAATGTTTCAAAAAATGGTCCTTACTAATTTTTCATTAAAACACAAATCTCAGTTATAGTATGGTGGAAGTGAATTAGGTTTTGAGAGATACATTGGCTATGCTTAACAACTTTATAGGTCGTGAAGCTTAACTTTGTAGAGTTCAGCTTTATCAGGTTCTGTAGTGAAATCTGGCGAGGAGGAGCTTGGTGCAGGGAATGGAAAAGCTGCACTAATTCTGCTCAAGTCTGCAGATCAACCTTTCATTTCTAAAATACCAATCCAATTGAACACCTTGATTTCGTAGTATAAATGATTAGCACTCAGTGTAAGGTTCTTACTATAGTAGGCGGTTGCATGTTTTTAAGGGAACACTTTTGAAGGGAAAGTTTACTGCAGCAATTTAGTCTTTTGTATTCTTGTTTTCCAATTACGTCCTGGCACCTATACCCAAACCTTTGCATTTGCCTCATCTGATGCACAGAACTCAAAAGCCATGGAAAAGATTGTTTCACTAGCGTAACCTAAAAGTATTATCATTTGTAAAACTGCCAGCAGTTTCATTCCTGATTTTTGTGTCACAATTTTAGCCTGTATGGTAAATGTTCATGGTTTGTGCTTAAGATCCAAGATATGTTAAGATGGCAAACAAAAGGATAGTTATGCTGCTCTAGTTTTTTACCTGAAATTTTACTGATTATCATTAACATTTTGGTATTGGTAGACCTTTAAGAAACAATGTGCATTAGTTATTTGTGTTTACTGAGCCCTTTTTTCCAATGCTGTGATTTGTAACATTAATATATGAGTATGATTAAAGATATTTCTTGTTGAAAACTGCAGTTTTGTCATTTAACACCCCTACTCTTTTCGAGAAATGCCCTGGGATTTTTAATGACCACAGAGTCGGGACCTCAGTTTTACATCTCATCCGAAGGACGGTGCCTGTTTACAGTATAGTGTCCCCATGGCTATACTGGGGCTTTAGGACCCACATGGACCTTAGTTTTTCCCAGAAGGTCTCCCATCCAGGTACTGACCAGGCTCACACCTGCTTAGCTTCAGTGGGTTGCCAGTTGTGAGTTGCAGAGTGATATGGCTGCTGGTGATAATACTAATACTGATTAACATTGTAGTAATATCAGTAAATCAATAATTAGCTCTGGGAAAACTGGCCCTGCTGCGAGTATGTCTGCCATTTCCCCTGCTGCTTGCTTGTATGTGTTCTGGCTTCCCCGTGACACTGAATTGGATAAAGTGTTTGAAAATGAATGGATGGACTACATAAAGCGCTGCTGTCACCACAGGCAAATGAGTCTGTGTCCACTTAAGAGCTAAAAAGTCTTAATTTCTGTTCTTATATAAAACTGCATCCTTGGGTCTAGAAAAGCATTTTATAAATAAGTTGATTAATTTGCAAGAACATATTGTGGTGCACTCTCTCCCTTTATCATAACATGATTATACTTTCTACAGTAATTATATTTCTATAGTACTGTACTGTGACAGGATGATCTGTAGTCAGTTGGTGCTTCCCATGAAATATTATTTTTTATACACATCACAATCCAACCATCATTTTAAATTTCAGAAGGATGTAAGTACAACATTTTAGTAGTTTCATTTAGTAATGCTTCCATCATTGAACTTAGATATTTCTTAGAACTAGAGGTGGCTCCAGAATACATCCATCTGAACTGAAGTTTAAACATCACAACATAGGCAAAAATAATGAGTTTATTTTGCTTTCTTGTCTTCATTACAAGTAACCAGTGTGGCAATGGGTGTCGCTGGCCACTGTTCAGTGCTGACTCTTCTATCTGGATGTTATCCTTTAAAAGCTGCTTCTGACTTTCTGGAATCTTAGAATGGGCATCAAGTCCTGGTCTCTGTCCAAATGGTACAGTTCATAAAGCAGTGTCTTTACACAAGCAAAACTGCATTAATGCATCCATCATTTTCTGGGTTGTTTGTTACTTGGGCATATTTACCTAAAAGGAAATACAAAAAAATATTAAACTCCATCATCCACAAATTACATCCAGATAAGAAAAGGTAGACCTGCACTGCAAGAGCTGTATTGCAACGAGACATTCAAAGAAACACACTTTAATATACACTTCTACCTCCATCTGAACCCCTACATACAACATCTGTTTTCAAGTGAGTGCAAATGTTGCAGACCTTTCGCTTTAATTTTAAAAGTACTTCAAAAAGTACTCGCAGGCAATTGGATAGAAACAATTCACAAAAAAGCCATAAGAGCTAACCCAAAATCAGATCTTACCCCAGATGACTTTGCCCCCCTGTGTGACCAGGCCAAGCTCGCTGACGTTGACCTCAATTACTGTGCCCTTGGTGATCACTCCCAGAGAGGTGTACAAGGGGGACGAGGGGTTCTTTTTCACACCAAGGATTGGAAGGCAAAAAGTGGCTTTTAGCTCCGGATGCGTTACGTGTGCTTTCTTGAAACGTAAACCCTAAAAAGAGACACCACACGCATTATGTCAAAGGCGACATGCAACTCTTAATCCAGCGTGGTTGACATTTTGTCACAAGAACTTGCCAGTATGAATTAAGAGAACACATTGTATATGGAGAACGCAGAAGCTTTCTAACAAATGACTCTTCATGACAGTATTCGAGGACCGTGCAGCAGTATGGCAAACTAATAGAAGCAGGGGTTGCATTTAGAGGTTATCGAAATTATCTTCTTCCCTAACAGATTTCACATTTTGTAATGTTTTGTAAGCAAACCACAACATTCTTAATAAAAACCAGCAAAGTCCATATCCTTGCTTTATGACCCAACTGTAGAATGCTTTTAACATTGCTCTTAACGAGTATTTTTGTTGCTAAAACAAGAAATTAAAAAGGATACAAGAATAATAACAGAAGCATGGAACTGTTCTAATGAATAAGAGACGCTACATCAAGGCTTGAGATTTGACAAGCAATCACTGCTTTTCCCTCTTTAAAGAACTCTCTCCACAGTGCCGTCTCCAAAGGTCAATAACCTTATTTAAATGTGTTAACTGCTTGTTAACAAGTACTTTAATTCACACTTCTTTTCAATGATTAGGATAATGTATCATTAGCAGAATGAACATGGCACTGTCATTTCTGAACAGATTGGTCAGGCTGTGTAGAAAATAACATTGATTACAACACGTGCATGGCAGCCACCAGTAGTTATGGTAGACTTGATCAGCAATTACACAAGAGCATGCCACTATATGAAATATAAACACATTCTTTGAAATCCAGTATACACACAGTAAAAAGAACGGGATACAAAGATAATTCTTAATCTTATAAATATTTTTGTATAACCCTTATAATAATATAATATGTAGCACCCATAGTACTGAAATGTGCTTAAAGCTTTGCAGTTTCTCACTCTAAATATTAAACCTCCTTTAAAAGATATTTGCTTATAACGTTTTTTATTGTGGAGAAAAACTACACATAATAAGACAATTAAATTTACACTGTCATAGCACAGTTGTTGGTGTTGGTTCTGAGCATGAAATAAAAATTAAAAAGGAATCTGATCTTATCCAGCAGCTAGCCCCTGTTAGTCCATATAAAATATTTTAAAAATGTAACTGAGAATACGTTCGCAAAGGGAACAGGGTGATTAAACTGCAATTAACTTCAGGTCTTGCCATGTTCCTTGCTGCTTACCATGGGTCTGATGAATCTCTCGTATTTGGGTGGCTTACGAGTGAATCCATCTCCAACGAAGCACACTTTGGTGACCATTCTCTTCCATGCTTTCTTTTGCCTCTTTCCTGTGCGAATGACCTTGAGCACCTCCGTCTCACCCTGAGCTCGTACTTTGGGTAGTGGAACTTCCCATTTACCCTAGAGGACAACAAAGCTTTAGTTATTCATATTACAGAAAACAACACTTTTACTCCAATGGGTCATATAATCATTTATTCTAATACAGGACACACCTATTAATACCAATCAAGCAACTCCTAGATAAGGAACAGGTACTCGATACACCTGGAAGTCCACAGTACTTTTTGCTTCAAAACATTACTTTTCAATTCTTAGTTGCTGTTCAATGGTAATATCTGCCGTGCTGGCAAAATATAAAAAAATGTTCATGTGTCTAATGACCTGTAACGTAAAAAGGATAAGAGGAAGAAAAGTAGAAGATGATTGTACTAATAGTGCCTAAGAACACAAAAGACACTTACAAGTTACTCTAATACATCAGGTGTCAGATAATTCCTGTAGGCTTAGCATATTGTTTTCTTTTCTCAGCACACGTTCTCTGTTAACAAACTGCTAATTAAATGGATAATGGTAACATTTCTAACCAATTCTATAATTGGTTATAGAACCAAGCTATAACTGTAGCTTTAATAAATTGAAGATTTTTGAGTAATAAACTGTAAAACACCTTAAGAAACATTCTATATTGCTGTGAAAATGTTGATGAAATGATGTATGAAAGGGATATTAACTGCCTTATTGACTACTTGGATTGTAACCAACGGAAGATGGTAAACTCTTGAAAAAAAATGGGTTTAAATTATCTAAATCATTCTAGCTAAATGCTAGAAAACTATCTTTGTAACTTGTTCACTTTGTAAACTTTCCCCGTGTCTTAATAAAATGGGGATCATTTAATAACCTTTGTCACAGATGCATTAGCTAAAACTTAAGAACTTTTCCCACATATGTGTCAGTTTTCTGTAAGGGAAAACACATGCTAAAAGGGTTTTAACTTTCTCTTCTTGCATTCCTTTTAACTTTCCTGACTGGATGCAAAAAGGCAGGCAAAAACCATTTTTTTCCATTAGATTTTGAGTAAAGTCTGCCCAGCCATTACTATGCTATAGAATCCCAGGCTTCAGTACTTACAGCCTTTTCCTTCCTCTTCTGTTTGATCATGTTGGAGAGAACTTTGGCACGGGATTGCCCTTCGCGATCCAGCAGGTAAGCAGGTACCGCTCCTGTTGGCGTCTTGTCGTCGTTCTTCTGCTTCGTCTGTCTCTGCTCATGCATTTTGATGCTATCAAAACAAGATGACATTTTTAATTTGTAGCCACCAGCTATATTACCCTGCAACTCACAACTGGCAACCCACTGAAACTAAGCAGGTGAGAGCCTGGCCAATACCTGGGCTACAGACCTCCTGGGAAAGCTAAGGTTGCTGCTGGAAGAGGTGTTAGTGGGACCAGTAGGGGGCACTCACCCTGCAGTCGGTGTGACTCCTAATGCCCAAGTGTAGTGATGGGGACACTTTACTGTAAAAAGGCGCTACCCTCCGGATGAAACGTAAAACTATGGTCCTGATTCTCTGTGGTCGCAGGGTGTTTCTCGGAAAGAGCAGCCGTGTAACACTGGTGTGCTGGTCAAACTGCCCCCTGGCCTTTACCAATCACAGCCTCCTAATAATCCCCGTCTATGAATTGGCTGCATTACTCTGTTCTCCTCCCCACTAATAGCTGATATGTGGTGAGCGCGTACTGGTGCACTTTGGCTGCCGTTGCATCATCCAGGTGGTGGAGGGGAGTCCCCTTGATCTGTAAAGTTCTCTATAAGTGTAATCGTATTAGTATTACTGCGATACTATCCCTAAAATCCCGATTCCCCATCTCTTGTTCAACTCGTGGGGTACAATTACATTAACTGCTGTACTCACGTCTTTTTCATCTGGATCTTTTCAGCGTGTCTCTGCTTGTGGTAAAGTTTGGCCTTCAGGCCGATCATCTTCCTGGCCTTCTGTGACCGCTCGTGGGCCTCCCGGCCCTCCTTCTTCCTCTTCTTCTCATGGTAGTCCAGGCGGTAGCCCTGCCGCTTGCGGTGCAATTCAATGTGTTCGTTCTGAGGCTGGGAAAGGCGAGGGAGGACAACAGTAATCAGCAGCAGCGGACATCCGTGACAGTGCTTTGAAAACTCTGACACTGTTTAACCAGTGCTCAGACCACAAGACTGCAAAAAGAAAAGATCAGGCTTTCAGGTCCTGAACCTGGAGGGCTGTGATATGTCAGCAGGCCTTCATTCCACCTTTCATTAACAAGTTCAAAAAGCTTGATTACTGTCTTAATCAGTTTACCTGCTTCTCCCAGGTCTTCAGGTGCTGCTTTAAAGAGACCTAGAGAAGCAGACATGCTGGCCCTCCAGGAGTAGAACCGGAGTTGTTTGAATTTTAGTTTGCTGTATTATTGTTTTTTTTTTTTCTAAATTAGGACTTTTACATGTTCATTTAAAAACAATACAATAAACGCACAGTACTGTTTCCTTCTCTATCTCTCCTCTCCTGCACTGTCATCTGTGCATGATTTAATCCTTGTCTCAATTTTGAAATGAACAGAGCTCTTATTTTCCAGGACAAACAAAAGAACATTTAAGAAACTACAAATTTCAGTCCAATATTCTTCTTATTATTAGGCTGATGCTTTTACCTAAATTGACAGGAGGTTTTATTCACTTATACATCTGGAAATCTTACTGGAGCAGTCTGATTACGGTGATTTGCTCAAGGGTAAAACCCACAACACTGCAGGTCCAAGTCCAGAGCTCTGACCACAAGACCTCCATGAATGTACAGTTAAGAGTCTGAATTTTAATATATTTACAGTATAAGCTCCAGCAGTGTTTAGTTACACACCTGTAACAATTTATATAGATTTACTACACGCAATTATTAAGAAATTATATTACTTTTATTTCCTTACTCACATATGAACTTAACGTTTTCCGACAAAGCTAAAAAAACAGACCCAACCACATTTTATTTAAAACATAAATTAATCACCTTTTAAAATACAGTTATTAAGATTGGAATTGTGCTTCATGTCTAAGCCAACCATACTAACGCATCACTCACATTAATAATTTTCTATAATATTGGTTCCATATACTAACATATTAAAATAAAACATAAGGAACAAAACAGATCATAACGAGTAAATATCTTATGATTATTCAGTTTTTAATAAGACACCAACAACGTTTTAAAAACAAACCTGGACAAGTACAGAAACTG
Source organism: Lepisosteus platostomus (assembly GCF_059453375.1). Classification (NCBI taxonomy): domain Eukaryota; kingdom Metazoa; phylum Chordata; class Actinopteri; order Semionotiformes; family Lepisosteidae; genus Lepisosteus; species Lepisosteus platostomus. Next base: position 46,873,916 of record NC_142614.1, read on the forward strand.
AAAAACAACACACTGGCCTGTAACAGACGACTCTGATGTTAAAATCTAGCATTTCCAGCCGTCACCGCCACGTGTTTTCAACAAAAATTACAAACAGCCGATTTCTGATACTGAGCTCGGTAACTTACCATGATGAAGACTACTCTGTTTTACAGATTCCAGGTAAACAGTGCTATCCGGGAGGGGGGTATCCTTTCTTTTTGCTCCTTTTTTAAACCTTAAATTTCCCAACTCCTTTCTCCCCCGTCCCCCAGTGGAAAAGGAAGTTCAGCCCACAAATACAACGTCACATACGGAAAAACCGGAAAAGACGTTAGCTGGAGCAACAAAATAATATCACCGCACGGACGTTTACGTCTTCTACAACTTAATTATGTGGATTTTCTGTCGTCTTTATTTTTTTGGAATAACCTCTGTAAACATTCTTCAGATCATAGGACACATTAAATATACTATATTATAATTGTCTTTTCTTCTTCTGCAAGAATGTGAATTAAATCCAGAATAAGAAAATATATGTTCTCTCTTGAAATTGGGTGTGCTTCGTTTATCATCGTTGGGATAGTTCACCTTGCAGTGGTAATAGTATAACCAAAGCCCAGAACTATGAGACCGGTAGTTATGTGCAGAAGTTGCAAAATGACGGGTTCGTGAAAGGTAAATAAAAGAAAACTTTTCGCCTTGGGGGCTTCTTCACGTTCTGTAGAAAATGAACTGATTAGTTAATTCGAGTTTCTCTCCGGAACTTTCTTTTACAGTAGTACAGTTACCCGGGAGAATTTATTTTCAAGAAACACCCCTTTAGCAGGTTTGCAGGGGCATGTGAAGGAAATGTCACGCTGGGCTGCGGTAGTTGTATAGCTGTCTTTGGTAAGATGTGGATAGTCTCTTAGTTGCGTGATCAGTAAAACCAAAACTTGTTTCAGTTGGCTTACTTTAAAAATAATGTATACAAATGAGCTTTTCGCTGTTTCCAAAAAGCAACTAATATTTAATTGATGTCATTTCATCAGGACGTCTAGACGATGGTCTAGCCTAGCTTCAGTCTGGAAATAGTGTACAGGTAAGGTCAACCTGTTCATGGGTGCAGTATTTATATAATTGGTTAGCTTTAATGACGTTTCCTTGAAAACGAGACAGATTAAATTGTTCTTAAATTAGTTTAATGGTCCTCGAACAACAAAACACCGTTCTCAGTCCCAATATATTCCTGTAGACACACAAATATAACTTTTGCCATGACAGAAACCTACTGTATAAAAGGCGGAGAAAAAAAGAAAAGTCAGTTGATGTGAAATGTTTGTTTTTCAGTGGTTTTGTCGCAACGTATATATTATCTTATTATTTATAAACGAACAAATATAGGGGAAACGGAAAGACTAAGGTAACCACAACTATCATGCACTATATTGTACAATTCTTAACACAATTCTAAGTTTTTAATAAGTATAATTTAAAAAAAGCAATTCAGCAACAACCATACAATTATGTTTCTGGCTTCTAATCTACATGAACAAAATTATCAGATTAATCAGTATAAATAAGACATTGTAAGACATTCAATGTTCAGAATTGTAGACTGCTCAGATCCAAACTGAAATGTATGATCATATATCTCCTGTTTTAGCTTGTTTGTATTAGTTTCCTATGGATTTAATTTAAAAAATCCTCAATTGTTACTACCCTTATTTTGTGTTGTTGTAAACTGCCTTGAGATGATGTTTTGAAAGGATCTATGTAAGAGAAATGTTATCTTCAATGTTACCTGTGGTGTTTTCATTTTATTTCAGAAGTCCCGTCTGAAAATAATTTTACAGTGTTAATGAGGATGACAGTATCACACATGCGTTGGTCTTCCAAACTCTGCAGTGGGGTAAGATTCAAACAAGATATTGATAAATGTGTGCATTGTGTATTTGTACTATGGTAATCTATAAAAAGACATTGGATTATTTTTGCTGAGGTTTGTGTGTCTGTTTCTAGTGCACTCAATGCTGGAAGACCAGATGTCAAGCTGAGTTTAGATGGAGATTACAAGGAAACAGGAACTACAGTTTCTTACAAGGCACGTTTTATAAAATAATTGACTTGCTAATGCTTGGGTACTTGAAGGCCCATTTCAGTAAGGATGAGTAATTATAACAGGAAATAAGAATAATAGAAATATTTACATTCAAAGCACAATACCCTCACATAGAGGTCACAGAGTTGTATCTTAATACTGATTGTGCAAAAGAAGGTTTCAAATTTGTTCTGAATTTTTATATGTGGTAAAGATCTTCATTAACTCAAGTGTTCGTGTGTCATTAAACATTAACTTGTTAAACTGTACAAGCATCCCCCAGAGAGAAGTGTCTTATAATCTGTTTTTTTAATCTAAATTATAGAAGATGTCAAGTCAGTACGAGGAGTGGTCAGCCCAGATATATCTAAGTAAGTATTACACAGATCCTTGTGGCCTGAGAGATTTCACTCTATCTGTAATATATATTATAATATATAATTCTATGATCATCACTGCTCAATACTGATAAAACATATTGCTGCTATAAATCAGCTCATTTTATTGTTGCAATAACAATGCAACATGAGATATTATGATTTATTATTATACATCAAGGGCATATCAGAAAACACCACATGGTTCTAAAGGCTTTCTTTGAGCTTCATGCGTGGTACTTGTGGAATACAGTATTATATAATGCAGTATATTTTATGCTGTTATCCACATTCTGATTTACCCCAATCATTTTTGTCTAATGTAAAGTTCTGTTAATATGGCACAGTCTGTTGAACTGCTCCACTAAAGTGTTTTGTTTTTTCACATTTTTGTTTTCCTCTTATCCTTTTTTTTTATAATTGATTTTAAAGAGTGGACATTTCTTTTGCTTTTCTGTCTTCAGAATCCGCAACATCGGCATCATGGCTCACATTGATGCAGGAAAGACTACAACAACAGAAAGAATGCTGTATTATGCAGGATATACCCGGGCTCTAGGAGGTGAATCTAGTTTTTAACACATGTATTTACCTCTAATGTTCATTATAAATAGCATGGTAGTTTTCATTAACCAATCTTGGGATTCCTAAAGAATAAATGACTATGGAAGCTGAAATTCCTCTTTCTCTAAGCTTAGATCCTCATGATGATGATGTCATTTTAGGGTTTTGCTTTTCAGTAAACCTTGCATCACTGAATGTCTTTTTTTTTTAACTGCAGCAACAGTGTGTTAGTTCTAAAAATGAATGTGCTGTGCAAAGTTGCTAAACTGGAACCACAAAAAAGTGTTTTGTACTCTGGGTCCAGTAATGCTAGAAATCCGTGTGATGGTCTTTCAAACTTCTGGTAAATATTTGAATGTTCTATAAACATGCATCTTAAGGTGATGTTTATATTTTCACGTAATAAAATCTACCAATTACACAATTAGTACTTCTAGAAATTTGTCAAAAATAGAATGGGCTTTTTTCACAAATCTGATTTTATGTGCTGTAATCAGTTAATCACTTGTTTTTATCCATAATTTCAGTTGAAGGCTGTGTGAAGTCTAAGTGTCTGTGTGATTGTCTAAAGGAGTTTGGACTCTTAAACATATTTATTTGTTTAAAAACGATGTACCTTAGATGTTGACGATGGCGATACGGTGACAGACTTCATGGCGCAGGAGAGAGAGCGAGGCATCACTATTCAATCTGCTGCTGTGACCTTCGACTGGAAAGGGCACAGGATTAATCTCATAGACACTCCAGGTACAGACGGGACGCTGTGTGTCATGTGAGAAGAGACACTTTTACAGTACAGTCTGAATTTGTCAGTGGTTGAACTTACAGTAACAGTATAGTACCATTACATAGCAATATACAACATATTAGTTTATATATAAGGAGACAATAAATATTTAAGATCTAGCAGACAAGCATATTTAATAAAATGCACGTGCTCTCTTGTGGACAGTTAAGACTTTCTAGGTACACATCAGCCTTGCAATATTTACTGTATATATGCTACCTCATATGCAGTAGATATGTATAATCCAGTAAACTGTCTGCCTACTGATCTGCATCTGTCTATGCCACATGCCTTGGCCAGCCAAACTACCAGATATGTATGTTTTTGCTTCTGCTCTGTTTTATGCTGGGTGTTATGCCTCTGTTGGGTTTGGTTGTCAGACCTCGTTTTGATAAGACGACTGTACATTTGCTGCTAGCACACCCTGCTTTAATGATATTCCTTGGAAATCTCTACTCAAAGAAAAAAAAATAGACCAGAGAGAGAGAGAATCCTCTAAGGATTGAAATGTTAGATTACATTTGTGCTTGTTTTTATACATGAAACAGTAAAGGATAACTTTGGTTTTAGAGAGTAGGGAACTATTTTCATGGCTGACTAATCTTTTTTTTGGTTGCACCTCTATCCCTTTATTCATTGACTAGCAGTCTCTCTTTTTTCGCAGGCAGAGCATATTGCATGTTTCCGTTGATTTAAGGAATAAATTCATGTTCTTGTCCTTGACAGGCCATGTAGATTTCACAGTGGAAGTGGAGAGAGCTCTGCGAGTGTTAGACGGAGCTGTAGCTGTATTTGATGCCTCAGCGGGTGTGGAGGTGGGTAGGATTCTGACCTGGTTTGAGAGTCTCACGTATTTAATTTCTTTTTTTTGTATGCAAGACAGAAAACATAAAGATTTGTTATTAAAATATCAAGCATCATGACATTGCATTTAAGTTAGTAATGTTGTTGTTTCCAGTACCTAAAACTTTATTAATCTCCTTGAAGTACTGGTATATTTTAATATAAAATCATAGCTCACTTCTTTACAATTTTCATGAATGTTTGAGATCTGCTTTTCAGAAGTAAGTCTTATTTAGGTATTGAAGGAGGACAAAGCTCTTCCTGTTAAACATAAGAGGCTGAGTGAAATTAAAAACTCTTTAGTCTTTCTGTTGTGAAAACAAACAGCAAACTTTCAAGTTTCATTTTTTCATCTAATACCCTTTCTTTGTTTAGATCGTATCTGCAAATATTGCAAAAAAAAAAGGTTAGAGCGCTAGCAGGTTAAGTTTTTGACTTGTTCTTACAAGCCAACAGCTAGTGCTCTATGTAATGAAAGACGAAGCCGTGTGACAGATGAATTTTGTTGTGAGTTGTTATTTTCTCTGTGCTCCCAGGCTCAAACTCTCACAGTGTGGCGTCAAGCTGACAAGCATCACATACCGCGGATCTGCTTTCTCAACAAAATGGACAAGCCTGGAGCCAGGTAAAAAAATCCTCAGAGGCAAGAAAATCACCTTCTGGAGTGGCTAGTTCCTTTATTCTCTGGAGGTAAAATGTCCACTTAATAGCAGTCCATTGAGACGAGCAGTTTGCCTAGCTGGAGAATGATTCCACCGTCATATCAGCAAAGTGTTAATAAAAGCTATTTCATTTCCCCATAGTAGTTCTTGATTTCATTACCCCTTTATTACATTTGTGCTACAATTTTGCAAGTTTTTAATCTGAAGCCTTGAAGTGTGATTCAGACTTTCTTTAAAATTTGCTAAATGGAAAATTTAGTATTTGCTGTTTATAAAGGCTGGTGTAGTTGTCTTTGCCATTAGTCCTTTACCTAGTATTCACTGAATAATCTTGCCACCTCTAGTAAGAAAGTATTATACACTCTTTCCACGCGATTTGCAATTTGGCTTACTCACAATGTTGATTGGCAAGCCTGGCTTGAGAGGTGTTCTCAAAGCTTCTAGAACATTCCCAGAGCCCTGAAGATTCTCAGACTGTCTCCAAGGCTGAATTCAAAATTGAATTGCCGGCATTTTCCTTTGCTGCCTTCTTCTACACATCTTCTTGAAATTTACTGCGATCTATTTTCGTTGTATGGAGACAATTCAGGAATGTATCTCTTGTGAACTTATTACACTGTACTTATTCATATTTTCTGTTGCGTCAATATTAGTGTTAAATTGTAAAATGTTAAACTTTTAATTTAAAGTTTACTTTAAATTTAATTTTAAATTTATTTAAATTACTAAACCTATTTTTCAGTTTTTCCTATTCAGTTGAGAGCATCAAGAAGAAACTGAAGGCAAATCCAATGCCTTTACAGGTAATATTGGAAAAGTCTTAAGACATCAGAACTGTAAGTTTAGTAAAGTACAAATGTAAAATTCCAAAATGTTTTTATTTTCTGGAGAGACGCTGGTACCTTTTCCATCCTGTGTGTTTCATCCTGTTTTTATTCCTTATTGTAAATTGTGGTATATACTGTAGTTACAGACAGATCATGAGTAGAAAAGTAATAATAATTGAACTGAATTAAAGGAATATGACATCTTTCTCAAAATAAATATCTGCTAAAGAAGATTAAACTTTCTTGTTTGCTATCTGTTTAACTTTGATAGCTCCCTGATGTTATGTCTTCTTTTTGCATCACAGCTGCCTATTGGAAGTGGTAAATGTTTCACAGGGTTGGTTGATTTGGTTACCAATGAAAGACTGATGTGGCACACAAACTCTCGAACAGACGACGGACGAGCGTTTAAGAGTAGACCCATCAGCTCCACAGATGATCCTGAACTACATAAAGAAGTCAAAGAAGCAAGAAGTGCCCTTATAGAACAAGTAAAGTTTTAAAGTAAATGCATCATGCACAGTATACCATCCTTCTTGTTGAACTTGTTTCAAATGTGTAATTAGCCACAAACACAACAGATAAAATTAATTAGGCATACAGTAGTATTGTACTGTAATGCACTGATATTGATTATTTTTTGTGCTTAGCCTTAACCTAAAAGTACCTAAGTCTTCTGTTGTTTAATATATGATATTTTATCACCTAAATCCTCTCTAGTTACAGTATATAGATTTATAATAAATTCCATCTGTACCAAAACCTTAGTATTTCACAGGTTGAAAACATTTTAAAAACAAAGTTAATGGTGAGTTCCCATTAAAGATGACAGTTATCCATAGGGCGAGCCTCTGGATTCAATGCTCAGCTCGACTTAATGCTGCAGTAACCAGGATTAATTCTGGCTGTTGTGCTCTTGTATGGACTTTATCTTTTTTTTTTACCTTGGTTCCCAATACTACTTATTTTTCATTTTATTATTAGATGATACAAGTAGACAGAAGTTTAAAATCATATATTTTAAGCAAAATCACTGGTAAAATCATTTAAATTCTATGCTTATGAATAAGAGCAAAGATTTCTGTGAGCTATTGAAAAGCCAGAAGTCACCAAATATGTGTATGCACACGTGTACAGCTCTGTCAGAAGTTAAGGAAACTAGATTCAAGGTTAGAAGGTCTTTTTCTATAAAACTTAATTTTCATTTTTCACTTAAGAAATAATAAACACAAAACAGATAGACTTAAAGGAGTCCATTGTATACCTTGTATTTTTCTTTTTATTTAGTTGATTTACATCTGAATATCTTGTAGTGTGATTTGTACCTGTTAAAGGTACTCACAAACTCGCAGGTTGATTTCTTTGACCTTGGGTTCGAGCCTGTTACTATCAGACTGTGACCAGGACTTCCCAGGCAGTGGAGTATAGTTGGGGGGGTAAAGTGGGATTATTCAGCCAGGACTCTGAGAGAAAAATAACATTCAGAACAATTGATAAATAAACAACTTTAAATGTCACAGACATGCCTGATCAGGATATAATGTTTTTTTTTTACACAATAAAATTGACTTCATGGTTTTGTTGGCCTTCAAATGTGAGAAATGTACATTAACTATAAGGATTTCTTTCTTATCACCTTTGAAACTGCTTGTATTTAAAGCTGAACAATCTCAATCTACTGTAGGTAGGTATACTCAGATAGCAGATACATTTGTGAATAACCGGGGGCTTTTGCTAACTAGCTTTCTTGCTCATATGTTCAAAAACTCTTTTAAAATCTTCATCTTAAATTGATTTCAAACTTTGATGATGAATAACCAAAGCTTTTTCAATATTGCATCTGTGAAGTTGCTAAGATAGTTTTGTATGATTGCAGTGGGTCATAAATCATTTTCTGAAATGTGGCCCACCACACAAACTGTTTCCATTCAAAAACCATCTGGTCAGTTAACTCCATACTTAGTATGTGTTAGTGGTGATATTAATAAAATATAAATTCAGATTCCTTTTTAAATCAAGCAAACTAACAGCCATTTCTTAAAAACATCAGACTACTACTGTTATAAGAACTGCTCCATGGATTGCCTCAAAACTTGTTTTGGTTTCATTACACTAAAATATTTGCTTCAGAAATGTATTAGACATTATGTAGAAACATATTTAAGTCCACAGCGGGTCTCATCAAAAGCTGTTTGGCTAATTAACTTATTTGGTCCATTCTGAGTTCCGCTTTGATTAGTCTCAGTTCTCTCATACTGTAAGTGGGGACTTATGTTTGTCAAAACTACCCTTTTCTACTTTTATTTTATTGGTAATAATACCAACTTTTGTAGTAAAAATAAGGTTTTTCTTTGTGACTGCATTTGCACTGTTCATTAGGTTAAGAGCTGTGATAACTACCTAGACCTAGTTTCAAATTATCTGTCAGACCCAGTCATTGAGTAAAGGGTAACAGAAATGTAATTCTAACTTCTGATTGATATTTGCAGGTTGCTGATCTGGATGATGAATTTGCTGAACTAGTGTTAGGAGACTTCAGTGACAATTTGGACTTGATGCCTCTCGAGAAAGTAAGACGTCACAGTTAAAGTTGTCTAACTAGTAATGGGCTAGATCACCTTTCTGTTGACTCTGTTGTTTGTCCAGGATCTAGTGAAAATACACAAACACTATTATATTACAATCTTGTAGAACCATAAACAAAATGACTAGACAATCTGAGATGTCAGGTAAATCTCTTACCAGAATTTCCTGTATATCAATATGACTTATTGCACCTTCGTGTCTTGATTAATAATTACAATTCCCTGCATTTGCACCCGTGTTTGCATGGGTTTCCTCCAGGCATTCCGGTTTCCTCCCGCAGTCCAAAGACATACTGGTAGGTTAGTTGTCTTCTGGGAGAATTGGCCCTGGTGTGAGTGTGTGTGTCTGCGTGTGCCCTGCGATGGACTGGTGTCCTGTCCAGGGTGTTCCGTGCCCCCCCGTGACCGTGAACTGGATGAAGAGGTCAGAAAACGGATGGATAGATGGATAGATAGATGGATTTCCTTATTGCGGGGTTAGGGGAGAATGTAATAGAAAGCTCGATGTAAATATGCTCATCAGCAGTGTCCCGTCTTAAGCTGCAGGCTGCGATTCGCCGGGTGACTCTGGCTCGGAGCGCTGTTCCTGTGCTGTGCGGAAGTGCCCTGAAGAACAAGGGAGTGCAGCCGTTACTGGACGCCATCAACACATACCTGCCTGCGCCCAATGAAAGACACCATGACCTCCTGTGAGTACGGTGCTAATGACTTCAGTGTCTCTTTTGAGACATTTAAATTAGGGTGACCATATTTTGGTTTTCAAAAAAAGAGGACAGGGATGGTAATCGACACTTGACACATGCCTCCAAAGTAATGAATCTTTATTACTTTTTCTAATAAAAAATCAATTTAAACTCTCTAGTTATTTTTAATCTTCTTACTAAACTTTTAAAAAGTTGCAGGGCTGCTATTTCTCTTTCATATTGGCAAATAAGGAAAAAACTAAACTATAGCCCTATTTTAAACTTTTTTTTTCTCCATTTTAACACATCAAAAGTCTTAACATCTGAGGGAAAAATTAAGACATCATAACTTAGGAGAAGTCCTCATTGGTTGCAAAAATGATCAATTCTAATGAAACATTTTGAAATATAATGAAATAAGTTAAACATTGCTATTTCTCATGGCCATAAAAACAACCACACACACAAAAACCCTTTCTGAGCTACACTGCTTGTAAGTTCAAAACATCTACTGGTAATACATGGAATGAACGAAAATATGTAGGCCTATGTTTGTTTCACAGTCTGAGTAATGAGCAAAACAAAATCCCGGACAATTTTTGGAATTTTATAAATCCTGTTCAGACCGATATTTTTGGTCTCAAAAAAAGGACATGTCCGGGGAAAAGAGGATGTCTGGTCACCCTAATTTAAACACTTTCTTTAGTTTCTGTCTATAAACTATATTTATCTGTTCATTTAAAATTCTGTTGATCTTTTCCGATGCAATCAAAGGATTTATCCTCTCACTGTGATTTTACCTTCCAATAACAGTTGTAATTATTGCTGTGTCATGCAGGTGTTTTTGCCGGTTTGTTTTGGGTTTACTTTCCGATCAAAAGGGAGAAGGAATCTCAGACCTGCTTACCTTTGAATTATGGAAAACAGTAGATAAAGTCACAGAAACAGAAATAGCACTGCTTGTAAAACATAGTTGTTTTAAATAGAAAACACTTTTACACTTCTGTGTTTATATTTTTCTCTGTTGAACAAAAATATTTAATCCTTATGTAAAGTGTAGCACATAATGTAAAATGAATATATAAAATAATAACACCTGCTTTCACTTTATTTAGGAGCTGCTATAAGGATGATCTGTGTGCCCTTGCTTTTAAAGTTCTCCATGATAAACAGCGTGGACCTCTAGTGTTTGTCCGCATCTATGCAGGAACCATGAAGCCCCAGTCTGCTGTCTACAACATGAGTAGAAATACCATGTAGGTATACGGATCTGACTTCAAATGCAGTAGAATCTGATCAAAGACATCATTAATAATGACAGGATTTTTAATAAAAAGCATAATTTTGTGAAATTGAATAAGCAGTAACGAGTCAGTGTAATGCAAAATGGTTTCAGATTAAATGCACTTAGTTAACTGTGCAGTGGGCTGACTGACCTTCAGAAAATTTGTTTAGCATTAATAGGTTGACTCTCACTGGCCTGTGTTGCCACACAATCTCTTTTTAAAGTTCAGAGTGCCAGCTCCGATCTGCTTTCTGTCCTAGAGTAAGACCGATTCTTCAGTATTTTTCTACTATTTTGGTACAAAGGATACAAATGTTAGAGTCAGCATTATAAAAATTAAGTGAAGAAAACAGAATCACTAAGTTTTTCTAGAACCAGCAAAAACCTTCCAAGATTATTAGCTGATAAGAGATTTGATTGTACATTGGAACAAGAAAAGTGAAATAATAATTCTCCAATAAAGGTTCTGAAACTAGAGGTGTGGTTACCCATTTCAAGACAGAAGAAAATATCTTGAAAAGTCAGAAGTGATTATAATTGCTTTTGCACTAAAAACTGTTCCTATTTATGTGGAACAGCAGCCATATCACCCTGCAACTCACAACTGGCAACCCACTGAAGCTAAGCAGGTGTGAGCCTGGGAGACCTCTTGGGAAAAAATAAGGTTGCTGCTGGAAGAGGCGTTAGTGGGGCCAGCAGGGGGCGCTAACTCTGCGGCTCATGTGGGCCCTAATGCCCCAGTGTAGTGACGGGGACACTATACTGTAAACAGGTAAACAGGATGAGACGTAAAACCGAGGTCCTGACTCTCTGTGGTCATTAAAAATCCCAGGGTGTTTCTCGAAAAGAGTAGGGGTGTACCCCGGCGTCCTGGCCAAATTTCCCATCGGCCTTCTAACAATCCCCCTCCATAAATTGGGTTCATTACTCTGCTCTCCTCCCCACTGATAGCTGATTTGTGGTGAGCGTTCTGGCGCACGATGGCTGCCATTGCATCATCCAGGTGGATGCTGCACATTGATGGTGGTGGAGGGGATCCCCATTACCTGTAAAGCGCTTTGAGTGGAATGTCCAGAAAAAGCGCTATATAAGTGTAAGCAATTATTATTATTATGTGTAGAATCTATTGAGATGATGTGCTGTTTAGCCGTACAACACAGTATTTGATATGGAGATCCCTTTTTATTTTCTTTTTATCCTTACAGGAGAATCAAATGTGGATTTTATTTGTTATCTCTTGCATCCATCTAGGGAGAGGATGAGTCGGCTCTTGCTTCCATTTGCTGACCAGCATGTTGAGATTCCTTCTCTAACTGCTGGAAATATCGCTCTCACTGTTGGCCTGAAGCAGGTGAGCCTTCCATATTCCACCACCAAGAGTAGAAGAAACCACATACCCAAATCAAATTGCTCTGTGGCTGGGGTTCTGTAATATCCTTCAAGCATAACTACAATGCTGTTTTCATAATTCAGGATTAGAAAGAATCAGCATTGATGAATGCATTTCAAACCATAATGAAACATGTAACATTAACGTATAATCCTCCATTTTAAATTAAAAAATTGACTACATTTCTAGGTATGGACAGTGCCATATTCTGCGATTTAGAACTGGGCAACCAGACGTCCGATGAGGTGAATTACACTGTAAACAAGCAGGCTTGTGAATACTTTTAATCCAATAGAAATATTACTCTTGAATTTAAGACTGTTTTGCTGACAGAAAAGACTTACTTGTTAACTCTGCATGCAGATCATGTTGGAACATTTCTGCGGGCAAGTGTCTGCTACACAACCTGTACTCGCACACCTTATTACATTAGCCATTTCAGTGACTAGTGAGCTGGAAGGGCTGCATCACATTGCAATTCTCGCAATCTCTCAACAACATGGCGACTGTAAAGTACTGACACAAAGTTCACAATTTTGTACTTAATTCTGAATTTAAACCATTTTGCGATTCAATGAATTTGGTTTGTCACCTAGGTTTAGTAACCGGTCTGAGAAATTGGGATTGCAGTTCCCCTTTAAATAATAAAACTTTTTTGCAGACTGTCACTGGGGACACCATTGTCTCCTCCAAATCTTCTGCAGCAGCTGCCGCCCGCAGAGCTGTCAAAACTCACGGCAAAGAGCAATTTTCAGGCCGGGAGCAGGAGACCCTCGTTCTGGTGGGAGTAGAGATCCCTGAGCCTGTTTTCTTCTGCACCATTGAGCCCCCTTCAATGGCCAAGCTGCCAGGTAGATGCTTTTCAGTAGTCAATAGCTTGAAATATTATTTAAAGAGCAAATTTGGTTGAATACAGTAGGTAAAATACTCAGTAATGATTTTGATTAAATGTTCTCTCATTAATACAGTTATGTAAAAAGTCTGATTAGGGCATTTTTCCTTTAGTTCCTGAGCGGTCAGGAACGGCAATCTAAATTCAAAACTCAAATATTGTGTAATAAGATTTTGTGAAAGTGTATTTGTTTGTCCAGTTTCAATTCTGTTATAGGAGGTTGTTTTTTTCTGCTGTATTTTGTAAAATTAACTTTTTAATGTTTGACTGTTCATTGGATCCTAACTTTAAGGTTTGGGTATGTCAGTAATTTACCTAAATTTGAGTAATGTTGCCCTAATGAAGTGAGCAGTGTTTAGATTTAAGATGCATTCAGACCCAGCTAAAAGCCTCTTCTTTGTTTCGGCTATTCTGGAAGACTTGGAGCATGCCCTGACTTGCCTGCAAAGGGAAGACCCCAGCCTGAAAGTCAAGACAGATCCCGACTCAGGACAGGTGATAATAATTAATTGCCAGTTATTTTTGTTTTTTATATAAAAAGAGTAAAGATAATGTGCACACCTTCCTTTGATACATATACTGTGGAGTTGTCTTTCTACAGCTGAGTTAAATCTGAGTTAAATTATTGATGTACATGTTCGATGATAAAACATAAGCATCTAACAAGCCAGCTTTATGTTCCACTCAAGGAAACCCAGTCACGGTTGGCAATTTATAAGATAAGATAGATAAGATAAAATCACTGTATTGGCCATATACAATTTCTTGTATTCGGAATCTGTCTTTTTGCATACCCTACCTTGCTCTCCAGGAGACACAGACTGGGAGGGAAGCTTGCGGTTAGAGCACACGGTCAGCCATTTATACGGCACACCTGGAGCAGTTGGGGTTAAGGGTCTTACTCAGGGGCCCAAGTAGTAGCTGGAGTAGGATTCCTCTGAAGGCCATGGGATTCAAAACACAGCTGCAGATCCTTAGGCACAGAGCCACTGCACCATATTGGGTGTACTCCAGTCTTGTATCATGTGTAATTGGATGTGCAGAAGGATTCATTTATTATCTGTATGAGCCTATGTGGGGTTAAGATCCAGTTATGACCATAAGTGAAAAGTGATGGGAGTTCTTGCCTTGTTATTTAGTAAACATAAACTGATTTTAGACCATAGTCTTTTGATGTTGTTAAGGAAGGGCTAAGGCATTAGCAAGCAAGGCATTAGCAGGACACAAGTGCCCTGCAGACTCCAAAGTGATGTGTTACAACACAGGTTATAGCACCTTGGTACAGCTTACTGTTGTAATTTAGCGCCTTAGTGATTTCTACTGTTTTGTCAAATTAATTTGCCTTATTCTTTCAAAGACTGTACTGTGTGGAATGGGGGAGCTACACATTGAGATCATTCATGATCGAATAAGAAGAGAATATGGCATTGAGACTCACCTTGGACCTCTACAGGTGGCCTACAGGGAAACCATCTTGCAGTCGGTTTCCACCACAGGTAACACATTCACACTTAGGCACAATATGCCAGTAAAATATTCAGTATGCCAGTAAAAGTTGTTCTCCTCTGTCAGACACACTGGACAGGAGCGTTGGAGACAAGAGACACCTGGTGACAGTTGAGCTGGGAGTGAGCCCCTGCGCAGAGGGTAGCTCCACTTCTGCCCCTGCCATCAGCTTTGAGGACAGTGTGGAAGAGCAGCTTCCTTTGGATGTGAAACAGGCAGTGGAGAATGGAATACAAAGTGCTTATCTCCAAGGTAATGGGGCTCTTAAATGGACTTGGGCTGTCAGTGACAGGAAGTTTTCTGTGGTTATTAAAGCACCATTATTTGGGTCAGTTTCAGATTCTGATACCATGAATAGCTTCCTATACAGAGGATGTGTACTATTGTATGACAAAATGTCCAAAAAAAGTTTATCCCATTTGATATTGTGATAATAAAGTCATGTATGTGAAGACTCACCTTGAAGCATTATTTTTAAGCACTGCAGTTTGCATAAACTCTGGTTGTTTACATGTCTTTTGTTTTGAACAACTTTTCATTTAACTTCTTAAGAGTCAGTAGTGGAGATCAAGTTCTGGTGCTACGGTGTCAATTTTTACTGACGTGTTTGAAATAGTGATGTATATTTTGTACATTTTATAAGTCCTTTAAAATTATACTTTCATATGTTATGCTGTCTAATTAACTAAGGTAAGGAGTATTTATGGCATTTAATATTTATGGTGTATACACAGCTGAAGAGAGGTTTTGAACTACTCCACCTGAATTAGGTAGTGTTAAATAATGACATAGATGTGTAGGTGTACTGTCAAAAAAGCTTCTAAAAAGCTGCAGTTTTACATGTTTGTCCATGTGATTTCTACATATGCAGCCATTTCCTGATTCTCCAATGCCATTAAATGTAATTCCAGGTCCACTGCTGGGGTTCCCGGTGCAGGATGTGGTCACTACAGTTTACTCTGTCAGCATACAGCCTGGGACATCAATGGCCATGGTCTCAGCCTGTGTGTCTCGCTGTATGCACAAGGTAACATTTACTCAGAAAGGAAAGATGAAGACTAGGATAATCATGCAGTGCAATACAATTTTTGAAATCCGCAGAGGCCCAAACCTGAAAGCTTAAAAAACAAGGATGTGAGCTGTTGACTAAGTGCACTGGGAGCAAGCGCTCATGATGGAAGACTGATTTCTAGAAAGTAGTCCCCAAAATGAATAAACCAACGAAAGAAAATATATGTAGAAAGAAAAGTCATTGCTTATTGCAAGACAGAAGTTAAAGATGCAATTGTTAAATGTTCTGAGTAGCCCAGGGCACAATACATAGTGGTTAGAAGAAGTGTTGTGCTGTTTTTTATCATGTGATCAGGTTCTTATAGTGCAGCCTGTTTCTGCTCTGTTACCCAAAGGCTCTTAAGCAGGCTGGAGGACAGGTGCTGGAGCCATTGATGAGTCTTGAGATAACAGCCAATGAGGAGCACCTGGGTGCTGTGCTGGGAGACCTGGCGCAGAGGCGTGGCTGTATTCATGAGATCCAGAGTCGACTGGACAACAAAGTGGTGATGGCTTCTGTACCTCTGGCCGAAATGATGGTACATACTGCATCACTGACTCAGATATCTACCAGGCTCTTGGATTTCTATATGTGCCTGTTTTATTCCACATTTCTACCATGCAATCATCATTGAAAGTGTCATAAAGCACGCTTCGTTTTTATGTACCAGTTCTTTAATATTTAAACAATCTATTTGATGCTGCTTTAACATATTGTTAAACCAATATGCCAACAACAAAATCAGTTTGGTTTCTTCCAGTTTTATTTAAAAATACAACTCAAATAAATATCAAATGATATGTTAACTAATGTTTACTCCTGCATTCAGTCTTAATCTATTCAAATTTATTGATTAATAGACTGGCCAAAAGACAGGGGTTTTGTGAGAGAGTAAAGGTTTATTTTTTGTAAAGAACATTTTATAAGTTTGTCTGTCCTTCAGGTTTCATTACTATATGGGTTTTGTTGTTTAAAAACATTTAAAACAAAATATTCATCAGGAAACAATGGAGTGTGATGGGAGTGAGCATTTCTTTACAAAGATGATTTTTCTTTTGTTCATCTTTCTCACAGGGTTACTCCACCGTCCTTCGCTCTTTGACATCTGGCACTGCCACCTTCACACTGGAACTGTCCAGCTACGAAGCCATGACTGCCCATGATCAGAACACCCTTCTCAGCCGAATGACAGGAGTGGCATGAAGCCTTCAGCCAAACATCTTTGAACCAAGGAGTACAAGAAACTGTTTCACTCTTGAAAGCACCAGGCTCATACAAAATACAAAATGGGCTTTGTCTTTTAAGAAGGGGTTGAACAGACCTGCATTTCCTTTCATGTGTTGTCATCCATTTTGCTACATGATATAACTTTGGAAACACACTAAATTGACTTAAAACTTTGGAATTTCCTGCTAAAATCCTCTTAATAAATTATGTGCAAAACCTCTGACTGACAGAGTAGGATAGGTTATTGTTATAGATAAATTAAGATGTACTGAACAAAGTAACATTTTACACACTTGCACGGATTATCTTTTTATACAAGTCAATAAAAGTTTAAAATGCACAAGCATTGCAAAAGTTACCGCCTTTTTCTTTCAGTCTTATTTCCACCGTGGAGTCTTAGATCATGGTTGAACTGAGTTTAATGGGACATATTTTAACATGGAGTGTTGCTACGGCTGCAAACATCAGTACCTCTTCCAACAGGAGACACTTTTATGTTCAAATGCGGAACTTTGTGGGTCACAAGGGTCAGCTTGCAACAGTTCTCGCCTCAAAAGCTGAGGAGTCCTCATGCGTCATTCTGTTGCGGTGGGAGACATGAGTGAGCACAGTGTCGTGTGTTGATGAGAAGTTGCTCAAACCTAACATTTCCGAAGTGGTGGAATGGGCAGTACGGGCATAAATACGATGGTGGAGCGTTGATAGTGCTACGCCGAAATAACAGATTTGCAACTTTTTTTTAGTCAAGAAGCAATACAAAAAAGAAAAAATCTCCCACTCCTCCTCACTGAAACATTCATCGCAGTGGCAGCTCCTCCACCTTCTTCGTCCCAAAACGCGACTCTTAACTTCACAAAAAAGATGAACGAGGTCGTATCTTGTAATTGTAATTGCATTTTCCAAATTCCCAGTTTGCAGATTTATTTTAATTTGTATTAATAATGTATAATCTTCATTTCAAAAATATTTTTTTCACCCGAGTATTTGTTTTCAATTAACCTGAACGTCATTTTCACAGATCGGGTCTCATGTACTGTAGGTCACGTGCTCAATCTGTAAAGTGCCACACAGCAATCAGCGTGTCATCTCTGAACTCACAATTGCATTATTAAGAAGAGAGTGACACATTGCTCAAGGGGTTAAAATGATTGTAGTTTCTCATATGTTATTACTTTAGCTAATGCTCTACGCCAGGGCATATGTAAAAAAAAACTTGTACGCCCGGTAGTAATGGTCAAGAGATTGGCAAGCTATTGCAGCAAAACCTTCCCGGATTAGGAATACCGCAGCAAAGCAGAAAGGTACCTAAAGATTTTAGGAGTAGTAACAGTAACCTTTAAGAGAAGTTGCTTTCACTGAGACTTTATCTGGGATAACATTAGTGTTTCACTATAGTTCTACTAGTTAAAAATAGTCTGGTATACGTTTTTAAAAGTTATTTGATATGAAATGTGTGCCCAAAAGGGAAATGTGTCTGAATTGCCCGACAAGCAGCAGTTCAAAATAACCTGTTTTAACTTTCAATCTCTTGCCATGGGCTTTAAAATCACAGGCATGTTAACAAATAAAGCCAAAATGTATTAGTTGTTTCTTTTAGGCCACGTAAGCATTAACTTACATTGATTACACTTATTGGTGGAACGGGCAGTACGGGAATAATTACGATGGTGGAGCATCGATAGTGTTACGCCAAAATAACAGATTTGCAACTTTTTTTTAGTCAAGAAGCAATACAAAAAAGAAAAAATCTCCCACTCCTCCTCACTGAAACGTTCATCGCAGTGGCAACTCCTCCACCTTCTTCATCTCAAAACGCGACTCTAGCTCCACAAAAAAGATGAACGAGGTCGGACTTTGTAATTGGAATTGCATTTTCCAAATTCCAAGGTTACAAATGTATTTCAATTTCTATTAATAATATTTAATCTTCGGGTAAAATATTTTTTTCACCCGAGCATTTGTTTTCAATCAACCTGAACATCATTTTCACAGATCGCGTCTCATGTAGGTCACATGCTCAATCTGTAAAGCGCCACACAGCAATCAGCGCGTCATCTCTGAACTCACAATTGCATTATTACTGAGAGAGTGGCGCATTGCTCAAGGGGTTAAATTGATCGTAGTTTCTCATATGTTATTACTTTAGCTAATGTAGAGTGCTAAAAAAAACATGCATGGCAGCGACAGAGTTTTATTTTTGTGTGGTTACTGCGCATCTGCAACCTTGCAACCTGGTAAAGGTCAGGTGAAGTCTATTTTCTAAATTAGACTCCGGTTTTCTATGCTGTGTAACCAAAGTGGTAAAAAATACTGTTTTTTACATTGGGTGTCAGCAGAAGTCTCTGTCGATTTTCCGTTAAGACCAGGTTCAGTAAAACATCATGCAAACGGTGCCCTTTTAAGAGCTCCCATTTTACTATCCTGAAAGCAGCTAATTCGTTTGATAAAAATCGATGTGTATATCAATAAAGATGTACATTTGTACAGTTCAAGATTTGTAAAAACTCGTGGGAAGGCATGGGGGTGTAGCGACGCTTTCCAGCACGTGGTGAACCGAAGCGACAGCCAGTAAGAGATGGGAGTCGCAAAAGCATCGTTGGCCGGGGAAAGGAGCAAAAGAAACGTTTTTTTTTAAAGGTGACATTTTATAAATGGAAATACAAACATATCCAAAAACGATAACAAGTAAAGAGTGGGGTGTGAATTCGAGCACTGGTCTTGTTACTTTTGTATGTGTGCTTACTTTATTCACCTACTATAAGTCTGTTTCTGCACTGCTGAGTACATTTCCAGGAGCCGTTTGTTTTACACCAGAACCACACATCATATTAAGAAAATAAGTATTTCCCACAAGACTGTCACAGAACACTATACTGATCATCTAGTAGTTCAAAACAGCAGCCAGTTCTGTCTAGGGCCTGTTCAAGAAAACATGTCATGAAATACATACTCTGTATGCACAATCCATATCTCTACTGAATTTCTTTATGACTTCAAAATACCTTTTTTCCTTCTTATGTTTTATGGTCCCAATAAATTAATTCTCTAATCACACTGTCTTTTCTTCTGATATTGCCAAGTTTTTGTCCTCTCTACCAGATTATGAACAGTGCATGATAACGCTTTCTAGTAGTCTCACCTTGTAGTCTGTTTTCAGATCTGACCTTAAGACCCTGGCAGTCACATAGATCTTATGATGTATTCTGTATATTGTCTTCTGTATATTGATTTATTTGGTAAAATTATCTCTCCTGAATGTGCACTTTCCTAAGAAACAATGTCTTCTGAAAACTGCTATGTAAAATAAAGATTAATTATTGATCATCTCTTTAAAAAAATAAAACTAGACTAAATTTGTAACTGGCACAGTTCTTTATATCAGGAGTGTCAGACTCAATTTCTTCAGGGCCTTGAGTCTTCTAATGTTCCACATGTTCTCTCAGTTATATGCTATATAGATTATACTGTTAATGCAGCTTCACAGTTATCTTCACTTCCATTCAAATAGTCATTATTTAATCACACTGATTAGGCCTTTTTGTTTTTATTAGAATTTCTGAAATATTTCGACATATACTGTTTTTCCACCATCTCTAGCTCAAATACATACTCAAAAATCTTGAAATTAAGCTGCCAGTATTAGACAAGTCCAAAGTGGTTCATGGAGGAAATAGAAACATATCCTATATCCTATACAAATTGATCATGCTAGTGATTCCAATACTTATTTTTGATACATTTTTAATGCCTTGGTATACATATCACATGGGCAATATCAATCGCCAGACAGGATTGTACTTTAATGGTCAAATTAGAACAATAAAATTACAAACAGAATGTTTGGGTACACCGTATAACATGAAGTGTGTAGCTTACTCCCTTCAGCATTGAGACTATACATAAGGTTTACAACACTAGTAAAATCGCATTTATAATACTGCATTCATTTTTATTCACCATACCCCTAAAATTACATTAGGTAATTAAATGTTCACACTTTTAAAGTTCAGTGGATTGGTGAATTCATAAAAATGAAAAAAGAAAAAACAAAACAAAAACAAAAGTAGTGAGAGATATTCCAGTTTATAAAAAACCAAGGAGTGTAGATGGGGTCAACCATTTTTTTGTAGCAAAAGAGCCGCAACTTGAAACTAAAAGAGAATTAATTCTTGAAAGATGCCGTGGTATTGATGCTTCAATAAAATGGCTGGGCTGCTTGTTACTTTGGAGAGCTGTGGGTGCTTTCAACAGGATTCCTAGTTACAGTAGGTGTCTTAAGGCCCAATCTGGGCTCCTTGAAGTAGCAGCTAGAAATTGGATCTATATACAGTTAGGGGTGGCTTCTCTTGTTCTTCAGATTACAATCTGTATGTTTCATATTGTTTTATAATCATCAAGGAGTTGACTTGAATTAACACTCATCTTTTATAAGCATGCTGCCTATAAACTCTGCAATTACAAATCAGCAAATAGACAACGTTAGCACTAAGTACAGCCCCCTATTTCTGTGTCTCCAGTTGTAAATTATGGAATAGAACTGCCTCCTTAGAGTTTGCTGCATTTTGGTTTATAAAATCATTAAGAAGAGATTTAGTACAGTCCATACAGGTCTGATTGTTTGTAATCCCATATTTTTCATGTTTGATTTATACAGTACATTTCATTACATCTGTCAATATGCGATGTTACTGTTGTAATGCTTGAGTTGAGTACCGATAACACATCACAACACTTTGAGGAGTTTTGATTGAGTGCCAGTTTCAGTACTCATCATTTTTAATGTAGTAAATCAGAATAGTTTGTAATGAAAACTGTGTTAAGTAAGTAGACTGGAACCAGTGATCTCTCTGTCCGAATTTGGACATTTTATTGAAATAAAGAGGAGTTTACTGTTTGGACTCGGTGGAAGAAAACAATATTGCATAAGCGTCTAATGTTCTGCATTCAGTCCTTAGGTTAATGTTCTCCAATGAACTAAAAGAGGGATTGATGAGTCCAAGAACTGTTCTTAAATTAATCTGAAATGATCACTATATCAGCTAACTGTCAACATGCTTACTAAAAATGATCTACAGATTTAAATGTCTCTTGCTGTCTTTCTACATAAAATATGTAAGGATATTATTAAGGTTCAATTACAGTACATAGAAAAGACAAGATATGGAAATGAGTAAAACATGCGTTTGCTACAAAAACTATGCAGGTTTTCTGGAAATCAAACATTAAGCATTAACAAGCACTGAGAACTGTTAGGAATCCCTGGTAGGAAGATACACGGATCCTGTGCAGACGCAGGCACGGGTGATAGATGAGGCAGGCGAACAAACCAAAACGAGAGGCAAGGTCGTAGTCAAAAGGCGAAAGTCGTAATCCAGGAAGTTCTCCGGTAGCAGACAGTCCGAGGCGAGAGGCGAGATGCAAAGTCGAAAAGGCAGAAGGGGAATCCAAAATCCAGAATAAACGTGGTACGGGGGGGGGGGGACCATCATGTAAAGCTCTCAAGGAGTAGACTCAATGCGCAGGTGGTTTAACTCGTGCGGCGGCGTTTGTTAATAATCACCCGCTGCTGGGGCTGATTAGCTCGCTTACGATTTGATCTTGACTGCCTGGTGGTCGTGACAAGAACTTCATTGTTCCTGCCTCTCAGATGGACAGAGATCCCTGGTCTCCCCAACTGAGTGGCTCCTCTGAGAAAGACCTGCAGTTCACTAGAACAATGAATATAAGTCAGGAAAATGCAAAACGTGCCAAACACTTTGGTAAGTACCTGATTTATGCTTCCTAGACGATTAATTTCAAGATGAGTGATGAGTTGAGATCTGTAGTTATCACTGTGTGTACAGTCTGTTTTGAATTATTTAGCTAATTCTGAACCCAGAGAAAAAAAGAGTAATTTAGGTTCACAATTACTCCACCAAAATCATTCCAAACATTTCTGACCATGGTGTGGTAAAGGAAAGTGAAGTACATTTCCCTCCTTGTGTGAGGAAAAAGACATGTGCTCCTGGTAGGGAGTAGTCTGTGTCAGTAACATGCTGTATGTTGGCAGGGCTTGAGGAGATGAAGTGGGCTGTGCGTGTGCAGTGCTACAGTATATGTATGAAACACCAGGCACATTGAGAGCTCCTGCACGATTAGCAGTTGCTATAAAAAAAGATTTTCTGCTGTCCCTGTCAGAGCTGAGGACATGATCAAGATAAATTGGAATCAGGACTTTATTAACAGAGCTTTGATGGGATTAACCTGCTTTGCCAAAGTGCATTGATTCCCATTATTGGTGTTTGTGTGGTCACCTATTGTGTTGATTCCTGTCTTTTCAATGCATCTGTCCTCTGCTGCTTCTATATCTTCTCCCCTGTCCCAAACCCTCTCATGGCAAAACAGCAGCTTGTTCTGATCTTGCCATCAAGCTAGAGAGTAAGAATATTCCTCTTCAGACTAATATTTACTGATCGGTCTATTAAAGCAATGCTTCTCAACCCTGCTTCTGGAGTGTCTTTTACTTTTCCTTCTTGCTGATCTCTAAATGATTGAGCCTGAATGATTCTTTTTATTTGGTGATTTGACCTTTTCAACCTGTTTCTACTTTTAGACTTTGGTTTCAAAGACTGCTACGGACATGTTATGCAAAAATAAAAACTGACAAATAAATTTCCACCTACTCTGCCCTCAGTTTTCTTATTAAGTGGTAGTTGTCTTATTTGTGTCTTAGCATCTCTGAACAGGATACAAAATGATGGTATGATGTTAATTAGTATTTGGTGATGCCACTTTGTCAAAGACTTAAACCAGGTGATTTCAATCATTGTACGTATCATACTGTAGACTGCAATGTGAATTTAATCTCAAAAGGTCCAATCACTTCATTCAGTCCATTACTTGAATGAAGGCAGGTATGACAAAACTGAGCATTGATGGTATCCAACTACTTTTGAATTAGCTTAATCAAGACCTCAGCTGGCATGGTGGTATTCCAGTACTGGGGATGAGTTTTTTCTGAGTTAAAATCTGTAGAAACTTCAGTAGAATTTTCCAGGGTTCTTCCATAGTTTAGTTCCAAATAACTGATCAAGTTTGCATTGGTAATTAGTAATTAGGAATAACTATATGTAGATCGCTATTGCACTGGGGTTCCTAGATAAGTGTGTAGATCTGATGGGCAGCATGGTGGTACAGTGATGAGCATTGCTGTCTTGCAGCACTGGGGCTCTTGGCTCACTTCCTGGTGTGCTGTCTGCAACACTAAATTAAATAAAGTGGTTAGAAAATAAATGTGATCTAGTTGCTTTTTTTATTTTTCATGAATGCCTTTCCTACTGTGTCCTTCAGGTGAAGCCCGTGAGAATTGCCCTGTGCTAACTAAAGCCACGCTTGTGCGTTCTCGCTGTTTCTCCAATGGAATCAAGACTGTGCCTCCGAACGCCCAACCCAGGTCTGTCCATGACACACGGCCCTCAGAAATGTACACATTCAGAGCAATTAAAATGCTGCCCTTACAGCTCAAGACGGTTGTGGCTTTCATAAACAGTGCACTGAAGCTCGTTTTCCAAACTTGTAACTTTGTTTTTGCTTACTGCCACACAGGTAGCCTCCTACTTTAATGAACATCTTTTCTGTTTTTTTTGTGGCGGCTGGAGTGAAGAGTGTTGATAAAGTTAGGTTGTTGTTCAAGCTGGCATCTTTTGTGGTTTTATGTGCTTCAAAGCAAGATTGTGAACTTGGCAAGGGAGTGAACAGAGTTGACAACACTGCTCGAACTCTGTAAAGATGACCCAGCAGTGTTTATCATTTTTTCACTTTTCTCCACTGTGTCTCCATTTGTGTCTTGTCTACAGGTCCGATAACTCCCCTCTTTTAGTAGCAAGACCTCGCTTGGCTGGAGTTCCCTCCAGAAAGCTGATGGCTGCTTCCAGAGTGGAGGACAGCCCCAACCAAGGTGCTGACAGCTGGAGCTGCTGGCCTGTCATTTGTTTGAATGAGTTTGCTTGTGTGTATGAATGTGTGCTGAGAAACCAGCCGTGAGACTGGGCAGAACTGAAAGTAACCTAGTAGCTCTAGGTTTGAACAGTACAGCACAGTAGAGATTGAAACTTCCTGTCTGCTGGGACATTTAGAGTTAAAGAGATAAAGAAGATAAAGACCTTGCCGATTATTCTTCTCAGTCAGTTCTTGTATTTGCCCTCCTTGTGTTGAGGTTGGTGTGTGTGTGTCAGTGCGTCTGCTACTGTGGGCTGTTGTGTTGTGAGATTGGTGAAAAGGGTGACAGTTCTGAAGGATGTTGAGAAATGTTGACCTTGTTTTGTAGGGGTGACCTCAGATGTGAGTGTAGCGGGACAACAACTGACCTATTGTAACGGGCCTGCTGAGCCTGAGGAGGACAGGCTGATAGTGGTGTCCCCACCTGCTGCCAGACCCCCGGGCCGTGTGCCCCGCAGAGTTTCCAGAATCCCCACATGTGAGTCGGCTGCACCATTGGTTAAGATGTCACTAATGATAATAGGGACTGGTACCAGAGTTACATGCAAAACCTCACTGTTAACAAAAACTCTCTAATGGCCTGTGAAGAGGGATTTATTACAGACTTGACACTATTCCTTTCTAACATCCCACCTTCATAACTGTACAAAACAAAAATAAACTTACCTTTTTATCCGTGATACAGGATTCTCCAGCATCAGGGAAAAAAAAATGTATTACTGTGTACTTGGTTCTGCTCAGTCTTTTTAAACTGCCTTGCATCAAGAGAAGGCTCTTCTACTGCTGCTGATGTGGTAAAAACATTATGTTTCTAACATTAGTTTTCTTGAATGTTTTTAGGAGTCCTTTGGTAAAAGTTTAGAGGATAGTAAGACTGGCCTTGGGGATCATTGTATTGTTTTATTGATTTTGAGGATCGTTTTGATTTTGGTGAGTTATTAATGGGCAACAGTATGTTGGCAGGGCTTGAGGAGATGAAGTGGGCTGTGTGTGTGCAGTGCTACAGTATATGTATGAAACACCAGGCACATTGAGAGCTCTTACATGATTAGCAGTTGCTATACAAAAAGATTTTCTGCTGTCCCTGTCAGAGCTGAGGACATGATCAAGATAAATTGGAATCAGGACTATATTAACTCCATAGACATCTTCATTATAAACAGTAAATCAAACTTGGGAGTAAAAGTAGAAACGATAAAGGAAGTGCATCTAAAACCATGAAGTAAAGAACTAGCTACAGTACTTCAGTGTTGCTGTAGCTGATAGCCTGCAACAAATATTTGGATTAGATCCTTGTATCTTTTGCTCAAAGTCGGTTCTTCAGGGAAGACCGCAACCGCTGTCCAAAGTGTCTGAAATGACAAATCTTTGCATGAGACTCATTGCACCACGGAGTTGCAAAGCTGGCTCCTTGAAGCATATCACCATCTTACCCGTCTCAGAAAAGCGCGAGGTTGTACCTGGTTTCCTGAGAGTCGTCTTGTGCCAGCCGAGTGGCAGCAGGCAGGATGCGGTTGGTGATATCCCTGGGGAGGTTACGTGCACCCATCCTCTCCACCAGGTCTGCCAGGTGATGTGCCATACACGCCCTCACTCTGGAGTTTAGGTGTATTGTATATTACTGAGCTGTTACTTTGACTGAAACCATATCAGCTTGTCACCTAACCATTGGCAATGTGGACCTCCAGTGCTTAACCAGATTTCTTTTTAAAATGATAAATGTTTGCATTTCACCGTCTAATGTTGTTTTTATATTTTTGTTAAGTATGTTAGCATTTTATGGCAGCATGGTGGCGCAGTGGTTAGCATTGCTGCCACGCAGTGTCCAATGGGTTCAATTTTGGACCTAGGGTGCTATCTGCTTGTGTGTTCTCATGTGTTTCTGGTGTGAGTGTGCACGTGTCTGTGTCCAAGGTTTGGCCGGATTTACACCCGCTGTTTGCAGAAATAGGCCCAGCTACCCTAAACGTAAATTACCCTTCATAGCTCCTGGAGTCAGACCCTAAGATTCTGGGTATTATTCTATTCTGTATATTTCTGCCCTCACCTCAGACCTCCATGCATCAGTGCGTTGATTGCACGAGCAGGGGTACAGCTCTGCACCATGCAGTCTAGTGTGCTGTCTATGCCTTGTCGGATGAAGGTGTTGGATTCTCCGGCTTTGTGCAGCAGCACCTTAACTGTGTTGCTCAGTTTCGGGTCCATACCTCTCTGCAGGTAGGTGAACATGTCACCCAGACACACCACTGCCATCCTAGACACAACTGATCGCAAGTTCTTCACCTGGGGAAAGGCAAACCACTGTTAGCACTGCAGAGCCTCGTCTGTGCCCCTCTCTTGAACCGTTCTCTATAAATGGGTCAGAATGGATACAAAAACGGTGAAAAGCAATCATACAAATGAACAATTAATATTTTGGAGAGATCACACCTCCTGCAGAAGCTCTAGGGAGACATCATGCAGTCTGCTGATCAGGATGGCGGGGTGGTGTTGGGACAGACGCCTTAAGAAGGTCAGTCCGTCAACCTTCCTCTCCCTGAATTCAGTGAACGGAAAGAAATACATCAACCAGGACAAGGAAAGAGGTCTAACTGTATAGAGCTATGGGCAACAAGGTCTGTATTTTCACTAGTTAGAACTGTATTCATAGAAAACGGAATAGGTGGATGCTGATTGTACTGCTTTAAGCCTACCAGTCGTCAGAGGCCAGAAACTGAAGGCTCTGGGTGAGCGTCAGCTCAGGCCTAGAGAAGCATTGCAGCCCAGGGTGCTCTGGACCATTTCTCCTCTTCCCTTTAAGGGCAGGGGACAGCTCATCTAAAGGTCACAACAGAGTGGGGAAACATTCTGTGATCAGTTTGGTCACCACTGATTTGACTACAGCAGATCGTGAAAGGCTTCTGCCTGAGGGCATCAGTAAAAAAGCTCTAGAAGAAGGAAAAAAACCTGACCTTGAAAGAAAGTGGTGGAAGAAAGTGAGAAAGAAAATCAGTGCAGATGTGTGGGAGATGCTGATCTGACCTGTGAAATGGGGGGTACTGTTCAGAGATGGAAAAGAGACGTTATCCCTCTCCTCTGAAGATTCATCCCTCCCTGTCATGCGCAGGCGTTTCTTAACAATCCCCACGCTCCTCCACTGGTCCTGGATGTGCCCCATCTTGTGGGCTGTTACTGGTAGCTTTGCTTTCTCCTGTAATAACAGACAAGCACAAGTTAACCCTGGGGAATCCTGGCATGGCTCGGTTTTGAGACCAGCTGGACCAGTCCTGGTAAAATTTTTTACTTTGAGTCCTCTGAAATATTTAGGACCTCAAGACATAAATTGTTTCACAGCATTGAATAGTAATTCATAGTATTCATATACTTTTACTTGTACTTGCTCCACCTAAAAAAAACCAATACTGATGTGTCAGTATCAATGTCAGTGCCAGTATTAGCAAATTAGAAACAGAAATTGCAATTGTGTAGCCAGCAACAAAATCACCCTGGGAACAGGATAGTGATAGGAAAGGAAAGGATAGTGTTTAGAGTAATCAGCTGCTCAGATCTCAGCTAAAACTAAATTGCACAAGAATATATCATCTCTTGCATAAACACCTAGGATTGTAAAAAAAAGAATCCATACAAATTAACAGAACAGATCTGATTTAATTTACTTTTCTAAAAAGAGAAGAATAAAACATTTTGTAACTACTTGTCACCCTCAGGACTTGGTTGCTGTTGTTTGTATTTTTGGGGAAGTACAGTATAAAAACATTTTCACATACACATACAGTATATTCAGAATTTAAAAACACTTCAATAAACTCTATATATTTTTTCTACTGCGTCTTATAATTATTATTATTATTGGATGCCGTTAGAGTTGTGATCATAACATTTATTTAACTAGGGACAACAACATCCAAGAACTGAATGTTTTGTGAATGCTTGCAATACCTACTGAAGTAGGATACAAGATGTAAAGACGAGGTTAATTTTAAGTCCTTTCTGCATGAAGATTAGACTTCTAAGGCTGGAGTTTATGGCAGGAAGGGGGTTTACTGATAAGGATTCCAGATGCGAGCTAGGAAACTCCCTGGGGGCTTAATCCCTGAACATTTGGCCAAAAGGCTGTAAACTGGCCAAACACATGACCTCCCCCCTTTACTATAATAACGAGTGACATCAGAAGTGGCAAGGAAGGGCTATACAGTATAAACTAAAAGTTTGTACCGACACTTGGAACAATACTTCGGTTTTGTTGTTTCTTGTGGGAAACAAGACTTCGGCTTTATTGTTCCTTGCATGCAGTAAACTCTTCTGTTTAACTTCATCTCGGGATCCAGAACCTTATTCTTTCTATTAAAACACTACCTAGAAAAAATTGGTTTAACCCATTTGGTTAGTAGGCAGCCAGCCTCCTGGCCAAAAGACAAGCAGTCTCGAACCCCAGTCATTTGAGTGAACTGAGGGGTAGCTGCAAGGTGGAGGTTTTAACAAGTTCTTTGGAAAATCCTTGAACAATTAAATACATTTTACAGTCACTGCCTGTGAAAACTGCCTAATGCAGCATTAGAACAGAAGAAGATGCTTGGAATAAAAGTTAAATCAATATAAAATACAGTTATATACTGTATACAGAGTACATATGCTGATGAAGACAATTACTAATTATGTTTGATGGTTCTTGATGTCTAAATTGTTTTTGATGTCTTGATGTGAAGCTAAAAGCTTTGGCAGAACGAAATGAAGTTCTATACAGTGAAAATGAAAAAGCAAAAGAAGAAATAGAACGTCTCAAGAACGAATTAGGGAAATGCAGTAATGTGAATGTAACACCTAAATTATATCCAGATCTGAGACCTTTAAAAGGCAAAAATGAGGACTGGGACAGATATCCCGACTGGCCGTATCCAGAAGGGGGGTCGGATTGGGAAGACACTTCATATGATAGAGATAGAGACGGGTCCTGGCAACCCCCAGGTCATAACGTTTTTACAGGGAAAAGACAAGAGTCTCCGAGCCCAGTTAGGGGTATAAGCAGGGCTGAGAGATCTAGTAGTGAAAGATCAGAAGACAAAGACGGGTACAAATCCAAGCCTGAGGATATAGACCGATGGGCTAAAGAAGTGCCTCACCCTAAGTCAGGCATGCAGCAAACCTGGAGTGCACTTCAAGACTGAAAGGATACATATGGGATTAGACCTATAGAAGCGGCAATGATTTTGAGAAGAGTTGGTGAAAGAAAGGCAGGGCAGTTAAAACAGGTGTGTAAAAGAAAGAACCTGGGAGAAGGGTGGGAATTAGTGTGGAGATTTTTGAAAGAACATTACCCACCGAAAACTGACTGGAGAAAAGTAACAGCATGTCAGCAGAAGGAAAGTGAGGATGTTTCAGATTTTACAGAAAGGTTTATAATTCTATGGATAGAATACTCCGGGTTAGCAGATGAAAAGGAAGTGAATGAAGATACTTCCACAGTAATAAAACAAATTTGCTTCAGTAGGTTACTGTACCTGACAATCAAAAATGGTCAAAAATCCAAAGTTTGCAAACACACTTTCTGCATGATGATCTCACTTATTTTTGCATTTCAGTCTATATAAAATGATGTCTTGCGGTAAGATTTAGTGGCAATTGTAATACGAACCTTTACATGGAACAATATGTGCTTATTGTATACTTTATTTTCTGATGCAGGTTACAAAAAGAAGAAATAGTGCAAATTTAAAACGGATTCACATTAGATACATTCTTTATACGCCAACACTGCTACATTAAGTATTTCTGAGTGATCTGGAGTCATTTGGGTAACATTTTTAGCACAGTGTTTTGATGCCAGGATTTTGAAACTTTTTCTATAAGTACCCGAGCTAGGGTTAGGGTTAGGGTTTAAACACTCCTGGAAATGTTTTGATGCATTTTCTGTGCTTTAAGATGCATTTAAATTCCAGGAAAGGTGTTGTTTTGTTGTTTCCTCAACAAATACATTTTGCCCAATTTTGCAGTTTTTGCTTAGCCATGTACCTGTCAATCAAAAATGGTCAAAAATCCAAAGTTTGCAAATACACTTTCTGCATGATAATCTCACTTATTTTTTCATTTCAGTCTATATAAAATGATGCTTTGCGGTAAGATTTAGTGGCAATTGTAATACGAACCTTTACATGGAACAATATATGCTTATTGTATACTTTATTTCTGATGCAGGTTTCAAAAAGATGAAATAGTGCAAATTTAAAACCGATTCACATTAGATACATTCTTTATACGCCAACACTGCTACATTAAGTATTTCTGAGTGATCTGGAGTCATTTGGGTAACATTTTTAGCACAGTGTTTTGATGCCGGGATTTTGAAACTTTTTCTATAAGTTCACGAGCTAGGGTTAGGGTTAGGGTTTAAACACTCCTGGAAATGTTTTGATGCATTTTCTGTGGTTTCAGATGCGTTTAAATTCCAGGAAAGGTGTTGTTTTGTTGTTTCCTCAACAAATACATTTTGCCCAATTTTGCAGTTTTTGCTTAGCCATGTACCTGTCAATCAAAAATGGTCAAAAATCCAAAGTTTGCAAATACACTTTCTGCATGATAATCTCACTTATTTTTTCATTTCAGTCTATATAAAATGATGCTTTGCGGTAAGATTTAGTGGCAATTGTAATACGAACCTTTACATGGAACAATATATGCTTATTGTATACTTTATTTCTGATGCAGGTTTCAAAAAGATGAAATAGTGCAAATTTAAAACAGATTCACATTAGATACATTCTTTATACGCCAACACTGCTACATTAAGTATTTCTGAGTGATCTGGAGTCATTTGGGTAACATTTTTAGCACAGTGTTTTGATGCCGGGATTTTGAAACTTTTTCTATAAGTTCACGAGCTAGGGTTAGGGTTAGGGTTTAAACACTCCTGGAAATGTTTTGATGCATTTTCTGTGGTTTCAGATGCGTTTAAATTCCAGGAAAGGTGTTGTTTTGTTGTTTCCTCAACAAATACATTTTGCCCAATTTTGCAGTTTTTACTTAGCCATGTACCTGTCAATCAAAAATGGTCAAAAATCCAAAGTTTGCAAACACACTTTCTGTATGATAATCTCACTTATTTTTTCATTTCAGTCTATATAAAATTATGCTTTGTGGTAAGATTTAGTGGCAATTGTAATACGAACCTTTACATGGAACAATATATGCTTATTGTATACTTTATTTCTGATGCAGGTTACAAAAAGAAGAAATAGTGCACATTTAAAACAGATTCACATTAGATATATTCTTTATACGCCAACACTGCTACATTAAGTATTTCTGAGTGATCTGGAGTCATTTGGGTAACATTTTTAGCACAGTGTTTTGATGCCGGGATTTTGAAACTTTTTCTTTTAAGTTCCCGAGCTAGGGTTAGGGTTAGGGTTTAAACACTCCTGGTAATGTTTTGATGCATTTTCTGTGCTTTCAGATGCATTTAAATTCCAGGAAAGGTGTTGTTTTGTTGTTTCCTCAACAAATAAATTTTGCCCAATTTTGCAGTTTTTGCTTAGCCATGTACCTGTCAATCAAAAATCCAAAGTTGCAAATACACTTTCTGCATGATAATCTCACTTATTTTTACATTTCAGTCTATATAAAATGATGTTTTGCGGTAAGATTTAGTGGCAATTGTAATACGAACCTTTACATGGAACAATATATGCTTATTGTATACTTTATTTCTGATGCAGGTTACAAAAAGAAGAAATAGTGCAAATTTAAAACAGATTCACATTAGATACATTTATTATACTCCAAGACTGCTACATTAAGTATTTCTGAGTGATCTGGAGTCATTTGGGTAACATTTTTAGCACAGTGTTTTGATGCTGGGATTTTGAAACTTTTTCTATAAGTACCCAAGCTAGGGTTAGGGTTTAAACACTCCTGGAAATGTTTTGATGCATTTTCTGTGCTTTCAGATGCGTTTAAATTCCAGGAAAGGTGTTGTTTTGTTGTTTCCTCAACAAATACATTTTGCCCAATTTTGCAGTTTTTGCTTAGCCATGTACCTGTCAATCAAAAATGGTCAAAAATCCAAAGTTTGCAAACACACTTTCTGTATGATAATCTCACTTATTTTTACATTTCAGTCTATATAAAATGATGCTTTGCGGTAAGATTTAGTGGCAATTGTAATACGAACCTTTACATGGAACAATATATGCTTATTGTATACTTTATTTCTGATGCAGGTTACAAAAAGAAGAAATAGTGCAGATTTAAAACAGATTCACATTAGATACATTTATTATACTCCAAGACTGCTACATTAAGTATTTCTGAGTGATCTGGAGTCATTTGGGTAACATTTTTAGCACAGTGTTTTGATGCTGGGCTTTTGAAACTTTTTCTATAAGTACCCGAGCTAGGGTTAGGGTTAGGGTTTAAACACTCCTGGAAATGTTTTGATGCATTTTCTGTGGTCTCAGATGCATTTAAATTCCAGGAAAGGTGTTGTTTTGTTGTTTCCACAACAAATACATTTTGCCCAATTTTGCAGTTTTTGCTTAGCCATGTACCTGTCATTCAAAAATGGTCAAAAATCCAAAGTTTGCAAACACACTTTCTGCATGATAATGTCACTTATTTTTTCATTTCAGTCTATATAAAATGATGCTTTGCGGTAAGATTTAGTGGCAATTGTAATACGAACCTTTACATGGAACAATATATGCTTATTGTATACTTTATTTCTGATGCAGGTTACAAAAAGAAGAAATAGTGCAAATTTAAAACAGATTCACATTAGATACATTTATTATACACCAAGACTGCTACATTAAGTATTTCTGAGTGATCTGGAGTCATTTGGGTAACATTTTTAGCACAGTGTTTTGATGCCGGGATTTTGAAACTTTTTCTATAAGTACCCGAGCTAGGGTTAGGGTTAGGGTTTAAACACTCCTGGAAATGTTTTGATGCATTTTCTGTGGTCTCAGATGCATTTAAATTCCAGGAAAGGTGTTGTTTTGTTGTTTCCTCAAGAAATACATTTTGCCCAATTTTGCAGTTTTTGCTTAGCCATGTACCTGTCAATCAAAAATGGTCAAAAACCCAAAGTTTGCAAACACACTTTCTGCATGATAATCTCACTTATTTTTGCATTTCAGTCTATATAAAATGATGTTTTGCGGTAAGATTTAGTGGCAATTGTAATACGAACCTTTACATGGAACAATATATGCTTATTGTATACTTTATTTCTGATGCAGGTTACAAAAAGAAGAAATAGTGCAAATTTAAAACAGATTCACATTAGATAAATTCTTTATACGCCAACACTGCTACATTAAGTATTTTTGAGTGATCTGGAGTCATTTGGGTAACATTTTTAGCACAGTGTTTTGATGCTGGGATTTTGAAACTTTTTCTATAAGTACCCGAGCTAGGGTTAGGGTTAGGGTTTAAACACTCCTGGAAATGTTTTGATGCATTTTCTGTGGTCTCAGATGCATTTAAATTCCAGGAAAGGTGTTGTTTTGTTGTTTCCTCAACAAATACGTTTTGCCCAATTTTGCAGTTTTTGCTTAGCCATGTACCTGTCATTCAAAAATGGTCAAAAATCCAAAGTTTGCAAATACACTTTCTGCATGATAATCTCACTTATTTTTGCATTTCAGTCTATATAAAATGATGTTTTGCGGTAAGATTTAGTGGCAATTGTAATACGAACCTTTACATGGAACAATATATGCTTATTGTATACTTTATTTCTGATGCAGGTTACAAAAAGAAGAAATAGTGCAAATTTAAAACGGATTCACATTAGATACATTCTTTATACGCCAACACTGCTACATTAAGTATTTTTGAGTGATCTGGAGTCATTTGGGTAACATTTTTAGCACAGTGTTTTGATGCTGGGATTTTGAAACTTTTTCTATAAGTACCCGAGCTAGGGTTAGGGTTAGGGTTTAAACACTCCTGGAAATGTTTTGATGCATTTTCTGTGCTTTCAGATGCGTTTAAATTCCAGGAAAGGTGTTGTTTTGTTGTTTCCACAACAAATACATTTTGCCCAATTTTGCAGTTTTTGCTTAGCCATGTACCTGTCATTCAAAAATGGTCAAAAATCCAAAGTTTGCAAACACACTTTCTGCATGATAATGTCACTTATTTTTTCATTTCAGTCTATATAAAATGATGTTTTGCGGTAAGATTTAGTGGCAATTGTAATACGAACCTTTACATGGAACAATATATGCTTATTGTATACTTTATTTCTGATGCAGGTTACAAAAAGAAGAAATAGTGCAAATTTAAAACAGATTCACATTAGATACATTCTTTATACGCCAACACTGCTACATTAAGTATTTTTGAGTGATCTGGAGTCATTTGGGTAACATTTTTAGCACAGTGTTTTGATGCTGGGATTTTGAAACTTTTTCTATAAGTACCCGAGCTAGGGTTAGGGTTAGGGTTTAAACACTCCTGGAAATGTTTTGATGCATTTTCTGTGGTCTCAGATGCATTTAAATTCCAGGAAAGGTGTTGTTTTGTTGTTTCCTCAACAAATACGTTTTGCCCAATTTTGCAGTTTTTGCTTAGCCATGTACCTGTCATTCAAAAATGGTCAAAAATCCAAAGTTTGCAAACACACTTTCTGCATGATAATGTCACTTATTTTTTCATTTCAGTCTATATAAAATGATGTTTTGCGGTAAGATTTAGTGGCAATTGTAATACGAACCTTTACATGGAACAATATATGCTTATTGTATACTTTATTTCTGATGCAGGTTACAAAAAGAAGAAATAGTGCAAATTTAAAACAGATTCACATTAGATACATTCTTTATACGCCAACACTGCTACATTAAGTATTTTTGAGTGATCTGGAGTCATCTGGGTAACATTTTTAGCACAGTGTTTTGATGCTGGGATTTTGAAACTTTTTCTATAAGTACCCGAGCTAGGGTTAGGGTTAGGGTTTAAACACTCCTGGAAATGTTTTGATGCATTTTCTGTGGTCTCAGATGCATTTAAATTCCAGGAAAGGTGTTGTTTTGTTGTTTCCTCAACAAATACATTTTGCCCAATTTTGCAGTTTTTGCTTAGCCATGTACCTGTCAATCAAAAATGGTCAAAAACCCAAAGTTTGCAAACACACTTTCTGCATGATAATGTCACTTATTTTTTTCATTTCAGTCTATATAAAATGATGCTTTGCGGTAAGATTTAGTGGCAATTCTAATACGAACCTTTACATGGAACAATATATGCTTATTGTATACTTTATTTCTGATGCAGGTTACAAAAAGAAGAAATAGTGCAAATTTAAAACAGATTCACATTAGATACATTTATTATACTCCAAGACTGCTACATTAAGTATTTCTGAGTGATCTGGAGTCATTTGGGTAACATTTTTAGCACAGTGTTTTGATGCCGGGATTTTGAAACTTTTTCTATAAGTACCCGAGCTAGGGTTAGGGTTAGGGTTTAAACACTCCTGGAAATGTTTTGATGCATTTTCTGTGGTCTCAGATGCATTTAAATTCCAGGAAAGGTGTTGTTTTGTTGTTTCCTCAACAAATACATTTTGCCCAATTTTGCAGTTTTTGCTTAGCCATGTACCTGTCAATCAAAAATGGTCAAAAACCCAAAGTTTGCAAACACACTTTCTGCATGATAATGTCACTTATTTTTTTCATTTCAGTCTATATAAAATGATGCTTTGCGGTAAGATTTAGTGGCAATTCTAATACGAACCTTTACATGGAACAATATATGTTTATTGTATACTTTATTTCTGATGCAGGTTACAAAAAGAAGAAATAGTGCAAATTTAAAACAGATTCACATTAGATACATTCTTTATACGCCAACACTGCTACATTAAGTATTTCTGAGTGATCTGGAGTCATTTGGGTAACATTTTTAGCACAGTGTTTTGATGCCGGGCTTTTGAAACTTTTTCTATAAGTACTCGAACTAGGGTTAGGGTTAGGGTTTAAACACTCCTGGGAATGTTTTGATGCAATTTCTGTGCTTTCAGATGCGTTTAAATTCCAGGAAAGGTGTTGTTTTGTTGTTTCCTCAACAAATAAATTTTGCCCAATTTTGCAGTTTTTGCTTCGCCATGTACCTGTCAATCAAAAATGGTCAAAAATCCAAAGTTTGCAAATACACTTTCTGCATGATAATCTCACTTATTTTTGCATTTCAGTCTATATAAAATGATGTTTTGCGGTAAGATTTAGTGGCAATTGTAATACGAACCTTTACATGGAACAATATATGCTTATTGTATACTTTATTTCTGATGCAGGTTACAAAAAGAAGAAATAGTGCAAATTTAAAACAGATTCACATTAGATACATTCTTTATACGCCAACACTGCTACATTAAGTATTTTTGAGTGATCTGGAGTCATTTGGGTAACATTTTTAGCACAGTGTTTTGATGCTGGGATTTTGAAACTTTTTCTATAAGTACCCGAGCTAGGGTTAGGGTTAGGGTTTAAACACTCCTGGAAATGTTTTGATGCATTTTCTGTGCTTTCTGATGCGTTTAAATTCCAGGAAAGGTGTTGTTTTGTTGTTTCCTCAACAAATACATTTTGCCCAATTTTGCAGTTTTTGCTTAGCCATGTACCTGTCAATCAAAAATGGTCAAAAATCCAAAGTTTGCAAACACACTTTCTGCATGATAATGTCACTAATTTTTTCATTTCAGTCTATATAAAATGATGCTTTGCGGTAAGGTTTAGTGGCAATTGTAATACGAACCTTTACATGGAACAATATATGCTTATTGTATACTTTATTTCTGATGCAGGTTACAAAAAGAAGAAACATTGCAAATTTAAAACAGATTCACATTAGATACATTTATTATACTCCAAGACTGCTACATTAAGTATTTCTGAGTGATCTGAAGTAATTTGGGTAACATTTTTAGCACAGTGTTTTGATGCCGGGATTTTGAAACTTTTTCTATAAGTACCCGAGCTAGGGTTAGGGTTAGGGTTTAAACACTCCTGGAAATGTTTTGATGCATTTTCTGTGCTTTCAGATGCGTTTAAATTCCAGGAAAGGTGTTGTTTTGTTGTTTCCACAACAAATACATTTTGCCCAATTTTGCAGTTTTTGCTTAGCCATGTACCTGTCATTCAAAAATGGTCAAAAATCCAAAGTTTGCAAACACACTTTCTGCATGATAATGTCACTTATTTTTTCATTTCAGTCTATATAAAATGATGCTTTGCGGTAAGATTTAGTGGCAATTGTAATACGATCCTTTACATGGAACAATATATGCTTATTGTATACTTTATTTCTGATGCAGGTTACAAAAAGAAGAAATAGTGCAAATTTAAAACAGATTCACATTAGATACATTTATTATACTCCAAGACTGCTACATTAAGTATTTCTGAGTGATCTGGAGTCATTTGGGTAACATTTTTAGCACAGTGTTTTGATGCCGGGATTTTGAAACTTTTTCTATAAGTACCCGAGCTAGGGTTAGGGTTAGGGTTTAAACACTCCTGGAAATGTTTTGATGCATTTTCTGTGGTCTCAGATGCATTTAAATTCCAGGAAAGGTGTTGTTTTGTTGTTTCCTCAACAAATACGTTTTGCCCAATTTTGCAGTTTTTGCTTAGCCATGTACCTGTCAATCAAAAATGGTCAAACATCCAAAGTTTGCAAACACACTTTCTGCATGATAATGTCACTTATGTTTTCATTTCAGTCTATATAAAATGATGCTTTGCGGTAAGATTTAGTGGCAATTGTAATACGAACCTTTACATGGAACAATATATGCTTATTGTATACTTTATTTCTGATGCAGGTTACAAAAAGAAGAAATAGTGCAAATTTAAAACCGATTCACATTAGATACATTCTTTATACGCCAACACTGCTACATTAAGTATTTCTGAGTGATCTGGAGTCATTTGGGTAACATTTTTAGCACAGTGTTTTGATGCCGGGATTTTGAAACTTTTTCTATAAGTACCCGAGCTAGGGTTAGGGTTTAAACACTCCTGGAAATGTTTTGATGCATTTTCTGTGCTTTCAGATGCGTTTAAATTCCAGGAAAGGTGTTGTTTTGTTGTTTCCTCAACAAATACATTTTGCCCAATTTTGCAGTTTTTGCTGAGCCATGTACCTGTCATTCAAAAATGGTCAAAAACCCAAAGTTTGCAAACACACTTTCTGCATGATAATGTCACTTATTTTTTCATTTCAGTCTATATAAAATGATGCTTTGCGGTAAGATTTAGTGGCAATTGTAATACGAACCTTTACATGGAACAATATATGCTTATTGTATGCTTTATTTCTGATGCAGGTTACAAAAAGAAGAAATAGTGCAAATTTAAAACAGATTCACATTAGATACATTTATTATACTCCAAGACTGCTACATTAAGTATTTCTGAGTGATCTGGAGTCATTTGGGTAACATTTTTAGCACAGTGTTTTGATGCCGGGATTTTGAAACTTTTTCTATAAGTACCCGAGCTAGGGTTAGGGTTAGGGTTTAAACACTCCTGGAAATGTTTTGATGCATTTTCTGTGGTTTCAGATGCGTTTAAATTCCAGGAAAGGTGTTGTTTTGTTGTTTCCTCAACAAATACATTTTGCCCAATTTTGCAGTTTTTGCTTAGCCATGTACCTGTCAATCAAAAATGGTCAAAAATCCAAAGTTTGCAAATACACTTCCTGCATGATAATGTCACTTATGTTTTCATTTCAGTCTATCTAAAATGATGCTTTGCGGTAAGATTTAGTGGCAATTGTAATACGAACCTTTACATGGAATAATATATGCTTATTGTATACTTTATTTCTGATGCAGGTTACAAAAAGAAGAAATAGTGCAAATTTAAAACAGATTCACATTAGATACATTTATTATACTCCAAGACTGCTACATTAAGTATTTCTGAGTGATCTGGAGTCATTTGGGTAACATTTTTAGCACAGTGTTTTGATGCCGGGATTTTGAAACTTTTTCTATAAGTACCCGAGCTAGGGTTAGGGTTAGGGTTTAAACACTCCTGGAAATGTTTTGATGCATTTTCTGTGGTCTCAGATGCATTTAAATTCCAGGAAAGGTGTTGTTTTGTTGTTTCCTCAACAAATACGTTTTGCCCAATTTTGCAGTTTTTGCTTAGCCATGTACCTGTCAATCAAAAATGGTCAAACATCCAAAGTTTGCAAACACACTTTCTGCATGATAATGTCACTTATGTTTTCATTTCAGTCTATATAAAATGATGCTTTGCGGTAAGATTTAGTGGCAATTGTAATACGAACCTTTACATGGAACAATATATGCTTATTGTATACTTTATTTCTGATGCAGGTTACAAAAAGAAGAAATAGTGCAAATTTAAAACCGATTCACATTAGATACATTCTTTATACGCCAACACTGCTACATTAAGTATTTCTGAGTGATCTGGAGTCATTTGGGTAACATTTTTAGCACAGTGTTTTGATGCCGGGATTTTGAAACTTTTTCTATAAGTACCCGAGCTAGGGTTAGGGTTTAAACACTCCTGGAAATGTTTTGATGCATTTTCTGTGCTTTCAGATGCGTTTAAATTCCAGGAAAGGTGTTGTTTTGTTGTTTCCTCAACAAATACATTTTGCCCAATTTTGCAGTTTTTGCTGAGCCATGTACCTGTCATTCAAAAATGGTCAAAAACCCAAAGTTTGCAAACACACTTTCTGCATGATAATGTCACTTATTTTTTCATTTCAGTCTATATAAAATGATGCTTTGCGGTAAGATTTAGTGGCAATTGTAATACGAACCTTTACATGGAACAATATATGCTTATTGTATGCTTTATTTCTGATGCAGGTTACAAAAAGAAGAAATAGTGCAAATTTAAAACAGATTCACATTAGATACATTTATTATACTCCAAGACTGCTACATTAAGTATTTCTGAGTGATCTGGAGTCATTTGGGTAACATTTTTAGCACAGTGTTTTGATGCCGGGATTTTGAAACTTTTTCTATAAGTACCCGAGCTAGGGTTAGGGTTAGGGTTTAAACACTCCTGGAAATGTTTTGATGCATTTTCTGTGGTTTCAGATGCGTTTAAATTGCAGGAAAGGTGTTGTTTTGTTGTTTCCTCAACAAATACATTTTGCCCAATTTTGCAGTTTTTGCTTAGCCATGTACCTGTCAATCAAAAATGGTCAAAAATCCAAAGTTTGCAAATACACTTCCTGCATGATAATGTCACTTATGTTTTCATTTCAGTCTATCTAAAATGATGCTTTGCGGTAAGATTTAGTGGCAATTGTAATACGAACCTTTACATGGAATAATATATGCTTATTGTATACTTTATTTCTGATGCAGGTTACAAAAAGAAGAAATAGTGCAAATTTAAAACAGATTCACATTAGATACATTTATTATACTCCAAGTCTGCTACATTAAGTATTTCTGAGTGATCTGGAGTCATTTGGGTAACATTTTTAGCACAGTGTTTTGATGCCGGGATTTTGAAACTTTTTCTGTAAGTACCCGAGCTAGGGTTAGGGTTAGCGTTTAAACACTCCTGGAAATGTTTTGATGCATTTTCTGTGGTTTCAGATGCGTTTAAATTCCAGGAAAGGTGTTGTTTTGTTGTTTCCTCAACAAATACATTTTGCCCAATTTTGCAGTTTTTGCTTAGCCATGTACCTATCAATCAAAAATGGTCAAAATCCCAAAGTTTGCAAACACACTTTCTGCATGATAATGTCACTTATTTTTTCATTTCAGTCTATATAAAATGATGCTTTGCGGTAAGATTTAGTGGCAATTGTAATACG
The DNA here is from genome assembly GCF_059453375.1 of Lepisosteus platostomus. Classification (NCBI taxonomy): domain Eukaryota; kingdom Metazoa; phylum Chordata; class Actinopteri; order Semionotiformes; family Lepisosteidae; genus Lepisosteus; species Lepisosteus platostomus. The sequence continues at coordinate 46,915,458 of NC_142614.1, forward strand.
AACCTTTACATGGAACAATATATGCTTATTGTATACTTTATTTCTGATGCAGGTTACAAAAAGAAGAAATAGTGCAAATTTAAAACAGATTCACATTAGATACATTTATTATACTCCAAGACTGCTACATTAAGTATTTCTGAGTGATCTGGAGTCATTTGGGTAACATTTTTAGCACAGTGTTTTGATGCCGGGATTTTGAAACTTTTTCTATAAGTACTCGAACTAGGGTTAGGGTTAGGGTTTAAACACTCCTGGAAATGTTTTGATGCATTTTCTGTGCTTTCAGATGCGTTTAAATTCCAGGAAAGGTGTTGTTTTGTTGTTTCCTCAACAAATAAATTTTGCCCAATTTTGCAGTTTTAGCTTCGCCATGTACCTGTCAATCAAAAATGGTCAAAAATCCAAAGTTTGCAAATACACTTTCTGCATGATAATCTCACTTATTTTTGCATTTCAGTCTATATAAAATGATGTTTTGCGGTAAGATTTAGTGGCAATTGTAATACGAACCTTTACATGGAACAATATATGCTTATTGTATACTTTATTTCTGATGCAGGTTACAAAAAGAAGAAATAGTGCAAATTTAAAACAGATTCACATTAGATACATTCTTTATACGCCAACACTGCTACATTAAGTATTTTTGAGTGATCTGGAGTCATTTGGGTAACATTTTTAGCACAGTGTTTTGATGCTGGGATTTTGAAACTTTTTCTATAAGTACCCGAGCTAGGGTTAGGGTTAGGGTTTAAACACTCCTGGAAATGTTTTGATGCATTTTCTGTGCTTTCTGATGCGTTTAAATTCCAGGAAAGGTGTTGTTTTGTTGTTTCCTCAACAAATACATTTTGCCCAATTTTGCAGTTTTTGCTTAGCCATGTACCTGTCAATCAAAAATGGTCAAAAATCCAAAGTTTGCAAACACACTTTCTGCATGATAATGTCACTTATTTTTTCATTTCAGTCTATATAAAATGATGCTTTGCGGTAAGATTTAGTGGCAATTGTAATACGAACCTTTACATGGAACAATATATGCTTATTGTATACTTTATTTCTGATGCAGGTTACAAAAAGAAGAAATATTGCAAATTTAAAACAGATTCACATTAGATACATTTATTATACTCCAAGACTGCTACATTAAGTATTTCTGAGTGATCTGAAGTAATTTGGGTAACATTTTTAGCACAGTGTTTTGATGCCGGGATTTTGAAACTTTTTCTATAAGTACCCGAGCTAGGGTTAGGGTTAGGGTTTAAACACTCCTGGAAATGTTTTGATGCATTTTCTGTGCTTTCAGATGCGTTTAAATTCCAGGAAAGGTGTTGTTTTGTTGTTTCCTCAACAAATACATTTTGCCCAATTTTGCAGTTTTTGCTTAGCCATGTACCTGTCAATCAAAAATGGTCAAAAATCCAAAGTTGCAAATACACTTTCTGCATGATAATCTCACTTATTTTTACATTTCAGTCTATATAAAATGATGTTTTGCGGTAAGATTTAGTGGCAATTGTAATACGAACCTTTACATGGAACAATATATGCTTATTGTATACTTTATTTCTGATGCAGGTTTCAAAAAGATGAAATAGTGCAAATTTAAAACAGATTCACATTAGATACATTCTTTATACGCCAACACTGCTACATTAAGTATTTCTGAGTGATCTGGAGTCATTTGGGTAACATTTTTAGCACAGTGTTTTGATGCCGGGATTTTGAAACTTTTTCTATAAGTTCACGAGCTAGGGTTAGGGTTAGGGTTTAAACACTCCTGGAAATGTTTTGATGCATTTTCTGTGGTTTCAGATGCGTTTAAATTCCAGGAAAGGTGTTGTTTTGTTGTTTCCTCAACAAATACATTTTGCCCAATTTTGCAGTTTTTACTTAGCCATGTACCTGTCAATCAAAAATGGTCAAAAATCCAAAGTTTGCAAACACATTTTCTGTATGATAATCTCACTTATTTTTTCATTTCAGTCTATATAAAATTATGCTTTGTGGTAAGATTTAGTGGCAATTGTAATACGAACCTTTACATGGAACAATATATGCTTATTGAATACTTTATTTCTGATGCAGGTTACAAAAAGAAGAAATAGTGCACATTTAAAACAGATTCACATTAGATATATTCTTTATACGCCAACACTGCTACATTAAGTATTTCTGAGTGATCTGGAGTCATTTGGGTAACATTTTTAGCACAGTGTTTTGATGCCGGGATTTTGAAACTTTTTCTTTTAAGTTCCCGAGCTAGGGTTAGGGTTAGGGTTTAAACACTCCTGGTAATGTTTTGATGCATTTTCTGTGCTTTCAGATGCATTTAAATTCCAGGAAAGGTGTTGTTTTGTTGTTTCCTCAACAAATAAATTTTGCCCAATTTTGCAGTTTTTGCTTAGCCATGTACCTGTCAATCAAAAATAGTCAAAAATCCAAAGTTTGCAAATACACTTTCTGCATGATAATCTCACTTATTTTTTCATTTCAGTCTATATAAAATGATGCTTTGCGGTAAGATTTAGTGGCAATTGTAATACGAACCTTTACATGGAACAATATATGCTTATTGTATACTTTATTTCTGATGCAGGTTACAAAAAGAAGAAATAGTGCAAATTTAAAACAGATTCACATTAGATATATTTATTATACTCCAAGACTGCTACATTAAGTATTTCTGAGTGTTCTGGAGTCATTTGGGTAACATTTTTAGCACAGTGTTTTGATGCTGGGATTTTGAAACTTTTTCTATAAGTACCCGAGCTAGGGTTAGGGTTAGGGTTTAAACACTCCTGGAAATGTTTTGATGCATTTTCTGTGGTCTCAGATGCATTTAAATTCCAAGAAAGGTGTTGTTTTGTTGTTTCCTCAACAAATACATTTTGCCCAATTTTGCAGTTTTTGCTTAGCCATGTACCTGTCAGTCAAAAATCCAAAGTTGCAAATACACTTTCTGCATGATAATCTCACTTATTTTTACATTTCAGTCTATATAAAATGATGTTTTGCGGTAAGATTTAGTGGCAATTGTAATACGAACCTTTACATGGAACAATATATGCTTATTGTATACTTTATTTCTGATGCAGGTTACAAAAAGAAGAAATAGTGCAAATTTAAAACAGATTCACATTAGATACATTTATTATACTCCAAGACTGCTACATTAAGTATTTCTGAGTGATCTGGAGTCATTTGGGTAACATTTTTAGCACAGTGTTTTGATGCTGGGATTTTGAAACTTTTTCTATAAGTACCCAAGCTAGGGTTAGGGTTTAAACACTCCTGGAAATGTTTTGATGCATTTTCTGTGCTTTCAGATGCGTTTAAATTCCAGGAAAGGTGTTGTTTTGTTGTTTCCTCAACAAATACATTTTGCCCAATTTTGCAGTTTTTGCTTAGCCATGTACCTGTCAATCAAAAATGGTCAAAAATCCAAAGTTTGCAAACACACTTTCTGTATGATAATCTCACTTATTTTTACATTTCAGTCTATATAAAATGATGCTTTGCGGTAAGATTTAGTGGCAATTGTAATACGAACCTTTACATGGAACAATATATGCTTATTGTATACTTTATTTCTGATGCAGGTTACAAAAAGAAGAAATAGTGCAGATTTAAAACAGATTCACATTAGATACATTTATTATACTCCAAGACTGCTACATTAAGTTTTTCTGAGTGATCTGGAGTCATTTGGGTAACATTTTTAGCACAGTGTTTTGATGCTGGGCTTTTGAAACTTTTTCTATAAGTACCCGAGCTAGGGTTAGGGTTAGGGTTTAAACACTCCTGGAAATGTTTTGATGCATTTTCTGTGGTCTCAGATGCATTTAAATTCCAGGAAAGGTGTTGTTTTGTTGTTTCCACAACAAATACATTTTGCCCAATTTTGCAGTTTTTGCTTAGCCATGTACCTGTCATTCAAAAATGGTCAAAAATCCAAAGTTTGCAAACACACTTTCTGCATGATAATGTCACTTATTTTTTCATTTCAGTCTATATAAAATGATGCTTTGCGGTAAGATTTAGTGGCAATTGTAATACGAACCTTTACATGGAACAATATATGCTTATTGTATACTTTATTTCTGATGCAGGTTACAAAAAGAAGAAATAGTGCAAATTTAAAACAGATTCACATTAGATACATTTATTATACACCAAGACTGCTACATTAAGTATTTCTGAGTGATCTGGAGTCATTTGGGTAACATTTTTAGCACAGTGTTTTGATGCCGGGATTTTGAAAGTTTTTCTATAAGTACCCGAGCTAGGGTTAGGGTTAGGGTTTAAACACTCCTGGAAATGTTTTGATGCATTTTCTGTGGTCTCAGATGCATTTAAATTCCAGGAAAGGTGTTGTTTTGTTGTTTCCTCAAGAAATACATTTTGCCCAATTTTGCAGTTTTTGCTTAGCCATGTACCTGTCAATCAAAAATGGTCAAAAACCCAAAGTTTGCAAACACACTTTCTGCATGATAATCTCACTTATTTTTGCATTTCAGTCTATATAAAATGATGTTTTGCGGTAAGATTTAGTGGCAATTGTAATACGAACCTTTACATGGAACAATATATGCTTATTGTATACTTTATTTCTGATGCAGGTTACAAAAAGAAGAAATAGTGCAAATTTAAAACAGATTCACATTAGATAAATTCTTTATACGCCAACACTGCTACATTAAGTATTTTTGAGTGATCTGGAGTCATTTGGGTAACATTTTTAGCACAGTGTTTTGATGCTGGGATTTTGAAACTTTTTCTATAAGTACCCGAGCTAGGGTTAGGGTTAGGGTTTAAACACTCCTGGAAATGTTTTGATGCATTTTCTGTGGTCTCAGATGCATTTAAATTCCAGGAAAGGTGTTGTTTTGTTGTTTCCTCAACAAATACGTTTTGCCCAATTTTGCAGTTTTTGCTTAGCCATGTACCTGTCATTCAAAAATGGTCAAAAATCCAAAGTTTGCAAATACACTTTCTGCATGATAATCTCACTTATTTTTGCATTTCAGTCTATATAAAATGATGTTTTGCGGTAAGATTTAGTGGCAATTGTAATACGAACCTTTACATGGAACAATATATGCTTATTGTATACTTTATTTCTGATGCAGGTTACAAAAAGAAGAAATAGTGCAAATTTAAAACGGATTCACATTAGATACATTCTTTATACGCCAACACTGCTACATTAAGTATTTTTGAGTGATCTGGAGTCATTTGGGTAACATTTTTAGCACAGTGTTTTGATGCTGGGATTTTGAAACTTTTTCTATAAGTACCCGAGCTAGGGTTAGGGTTAGGGTTTAAACACTCCTGGAAATGTTTTGATGCATTTTCTGTGCTTTCAGATGCGTTTAAATTCCAGGAAAGGTGTTGTTTTGTTGTTTCCACAACAAATACATTTTGCCCAATTTTGCAGTTTTTGCTTAGCCATGTACCTGTCATTCAAAAATGGTCAAAAATCCAAAGTTTGCAAACACACTTTCTGCATGATAATGTCACTTATTTTTTCATTTCAGTCTATATAAAATGATGTTTTGCGGTAAGATTTAGTGGCAATTGTAATACGAACCTTTACATGGAACAATATATGCTTATTGTATACTTTATTTCTGATGCAGGTTACAAAAAGAAGAAATAGTGCAAATTTAAAACAGATTCACATTAGATACATTCTTTATACGCCAACACTGCTACATTAAGTATTTTTGAGTGATCTGGAGGCATTTGGGTAACATTTTTAGCACAGTGTTTTGATGCTGGGATTTTGAAACTTTTTCTATAAGTACCCGAGCTAGGGTTAGGGTTAGGGTTTAAACACTCCTGGAAATGTTTTGATGCATTTTCTGTGGTCTCAGATGCATTTAAATTCCAGGAAAGGTGTTGTTTTGTTGTTTCCTCAACAAATACGTTTTGCCCAATTTTGCAGTTTTTGCTTAGCCATGTACCTGTCATTCAAAAATGGTCAAAAATCCAAAGTTTGCAAACACACTTTCTGCATGATAATGTCACTTATTTTTTCATTTCAGTCTATATAAAATGATGTTTTGCGGTAAGATTTAGTGGCAATTGTAATACGAACCTTTACATGGAACAATATATGCTTATTGTATACTTTATTTCTGATGCAGGTTACAAAAAGAAGAAATAGTGCAAATTTAAAACAGATTCACATTAGATACATTCTTTATACGCCAACACTGCTACATTAAGTATTTTTGAGTGATCTGGAGTCATCTGGGTAACATTTTTAGCACAGTGTTTTGATGCTGGGATTTTGAAACTTTTTCTATAAGTACCCGAGCTAGGGTTAGGGTTAGGGTTTAAACACTCCTGGAAATGTTTTGATGCATTTTCTGTGCTTTCAGATGCGTTTAAATTCCAGGAAAGGTGTTGTTTTGTTGTTTCCACAACAAATACATTTTGCCCAATTTTGCAGTTTTTGCTTAGCCATGTACCTGTCATTCAAAAATGGTCAAAAATCCAAAGTTTGCAAACACACTTTCTGCATGATAATGTCACTTATTTTTTCATTTCAGTCTATATAAAATGATGCTTTGCGGTAAGATTTAGTGGCAATTGTAATACGAACCTTTACATGGAACAATATATGCTTATTGTATACTTTATTTCTGATGCAGGTTACAAAAAGAAGAAATAGTGCAAATTTAAAACAGATTCACATTAGGTACATTTATTATACTCCAAGACTGCTACATTAAGTATTTCTGAGTGATCTGGAGTCATTTGGGTAACATTTTTAGCACAGTGTTTTGATGCCGGGATTTTGAAACTTTTTCTATAAGTACCCGAGCTAGGGTTAGGGTTAGGGTTTAAACACTCCTGGAAATGTTTTGATGCATTTTCTGTGGTCTCAGATGCATTTAAATTCCAGGAAAGGTGTTGTTTTGTTGTTTCCTCAACAAATACATTTTGCCCAATTTTGCAGTTTTTGCTTAGCCATGTACCTGTCAATCAAAAATGGTCAAAAACCCAAAGTTTGCAAACACACTTTCTGCATGATAATGTCACTTATTTTTTTCATTTCAGTCTATATAAAATGATGCTTTGCGGTAAGATTTAGTGGCAATTCTAATACGAACCTTTACATGGAACAATATATGTTTATTGTATACTTTATTTCTGATGCAGGTTACAAAAAGAAGAAATAGTGCAAATTTAAAACAGATTCACATTAGATACATTCTTTATACGCCAACACTGCTACATTAAGTATTTCTGAGTGATCTGGAGTCATTTGGGTAACATTTTTAGCACAGTGTTTTGATGCCGGGCTTTTGAAACTTTTTCTATAAGTACTCGAACTAGGGTTAGGGTTAGGGTTTAAACACTCCTGGGAATGTTTTGATGCAATTTCTGTGCTTTCAGATGCGTTTAAATTCCAGGAAAGGTGTTGTTTTGTTGTTTCCTCAACAAATAAATTTTGCCCAATTTTGCAGTTTTTGCTTCGCCATGTACCTGTCAATCAAAAATGGTCAAAAATCCAAAGTTTGCAAATACACTTTCTGCATGATAATCTCACTTATTTTTGCATTTCAGTCTATATAAAATGATGTTTTGCGGTAAGATTTAGTGGCAATTGTAATACGAACCTTTACATGGAACAATATATGCTTATTGTATACTTTATTTCTGATGCAGGTTACAAAAAGAAGAAATAGTGCAAATTTAAAACAGATTCACATTAGATACATTCTTTATACGCCAACACTGCTACATTAAGTATTTTTGAGTGATCTGGAGTCATTTGGGTAACATTTTTAGCACAGTGTTTTGATGCTGGGATTTTGAAACTTTTTCTATAAGTACCCGAGCTAGGGTTAGGGTTAGGGTTTAAACACTCCTGGAAATGTTTTGATGCATTTTCTGTGCTTTCTGATGCGTTTAAATTCCAGGAAAGGTGTTGTTTTGTTGTTTCCTCAACAAATACATTTTGCCCAATTTTGCAGTTTTTGCTTAGCCATGTACCTGTCAATCAAAAATGGTCAAAAATCCAAAGTTTGCAAACACACTTTCTGCATGATAATGTCACTTATTTTTTCATTTCAGTCTATATAAAATGATGCTTTGCGGTAAGGTTTAGTGGCAATTGTAATACGAACCTTTACATGGAACAATATATGCTTATTGTATACTTTATTTCTGATGCAGGTTACAAAAAGAAGAAATATTGCAAATTTAAAACAGATTCACATTAGATACATTTATTATACTCCAAGACTGCTACATTAAGTATTTCTGAGTGATCTGAAGTAATTTGGGTAACATTTTTAGCACAGTGTTTTGATGCAGGGATTTTGAAACTTTTTCTATAAGTACCCGAGCTAGGGTTAGGGTTAGGGTTTAAACACTCCTGGAAATGTTTTGATGCATTTTCTGTGCTTTCAGATGCGTTTAAATTCCAGGAAAGGTGTTGTTTTGTTGTTTCCTCAACAAATACATTTTGCCCAATTTTGCAGTTTTTGCTTAGCCATGTACCTGTCAATCAACAATGGTCAAAAATCCAAAGTTGCAAATACACTTTCTGCATGATAATCTCACTTATTTTTACATTTCAATCTATATAAAATGATGTTTTGCGGTAAGATTTAGTGGCAATTGTAATACGAACCTTTACATGGAACAATATATGCTTATTGTATACTTTATTTCTGATGCAGGTTACAAAAAGAAGAAATAGTGCAAATTTAAAACAGATTCACATTAGATACATTTATTATACTCCAAGACTGCTACATTAAGTATTTCTGAGTGATCTGGAGTCATTTGGGTAACATTTTTAGCACAGTGTTTTGATGCTGGGATTTTGAAACGTTTTCTATAAGTACCCGAGCTAGGGTTAGGGTTAGGGTTTAAACACTCCTGGAAATGTTTTGATGCATTTTCTGTGGTCTCAGATGCATTTAAATTCCAGGAAAGGTGTTGTTTTGTTGTTTCCTCAACAAATACATTTTGCCCAATTTTGCAGTTTTTGCTTAGCCATGTACCTGTCAATCAAAAATGGTCAAAAACCCAAAGTTTGCAAACACACTTTCTGCATGATAATGTCACTTATTTTTTTCATTTCAGTCTATATAAAATGATGCTTTGCGGTAAGATTTAGTGGCAATTCTAATACGAACCTTTACATGGAACAATATATGTTTATTGTATACTTTATTTCTGATGCAGGTTACAAAAAGAAGAAATAGTGCAAATTTAAAACAGATTCACATTAGATACATTCTTTATACGCCAACACTGCTACATTAAGTATTTCTGAGTGATCTGGAGTCATTTGGGTAACATTTTTAGCACAGTGTTTTGATGCCGGGCTTTTGAAACTTTTTCTATAAGTACTCGAACTAGGGTTAGGGTTAGGGTTTAAACACTCCTGGGAATGTTTTGATGCAATTTCTGTGCTTTCAGATGCGTTTAAATTCCAGGAAAGGTGTTGTTTTGTTGTTTCCTCAACAAATAAATTTTGCCCAATTTTGCAGTTTTTGCTTCGCCATGTACCTGTCAATCAAAAATGGTCAAAAATCCAAAGTTTGCAAATACACTTTCTGCATGATAATCTCACTTATTTTTGCATTTCAGTCTATATAAAATGATGTTTTGCGGTAAGATTTAGTGGCAATTGTAATACGAACCTTTACATGGAACAATATATGCTTATTGTATACTTTATTTCTGATGCAGGTTACAAAAAGAAGAAATAGTGCAAATTTAAAACAGATTCACATTAGATACATTCTTTATACGCCAACACTGCTACATTAAGTATTTTTGAGTGATCTGGAGTCATTTGGGTAACATTTTTAGCACAGTGTTTTGATGCTGGGATTTTGAAACTTTTTCTATAAGTACCCGAGCTAGGGTTAGGGTTAGGGTTTAAACACTCCTGGAAATGTTTTGATGCATTTTCTGTGCTTTCTGATGCGTTTAAATTCCAGGAAAGGTGTTGTTTTGTTGTTTCCTCAACAAATACATTTTGCCCAATTTTGCAGTTTTTGCTTAGCCATGTACCTGTCAATCAAAAATGGTCAAAAATCCAAAGTTTGCAAACACACTTTCTACATGATAATGTCACTTATTTTTTCATTTCAGTCTATATAAAATGATGCTTTGCGGTAAGGTTTAGTGGCAATTGTAATACGAACCTTTACATGGAACAATATATGCTTATTGTATACTTTATTTCTGATGCAGGTTACAAAAAGAAGAAATATTGCAAATTTAAAACAGATTCACATTAGATACATTTATAATACTCCAAGACTGCTACATTAAGTATTTCTGAGTGATCTGAAGTAATTTGGGTAACATTTTTAGCACAGTGTTTTGATGCCGGGATTTTGAAACTTTTTCTATAAGTACCCGAGCTAGGGTTAGGGTTAGGGTTTAAACACTCCTGGAAATGTTTTGATGCATTTTCTGTGCTTTCAGATGCGTTTAAATTCCAGGAAAGGTGTTGTTTTGTTGTTTCCTCAACAAATACATTTTGCCCAATTTTGCAGTTTTTGCTTAGCCATGTACCTGTCAATCAAAAATGGTCAAAAATCCAAAGTTGCAAATACACTTTCTGCATGATAATCTCACTTATTTTTACATTTCAATCTATATAAAATGATGTTTTGCGGTAAGATTTAGTGGCAATTGTAATACGAACCTTTACATGGAACAATATATGCTTATTGTATACTTTATTTCTGATGCAGGTTACAAAAAGAAGAAATAGTGCAAATTTAAAACAGATTCACATTAGATACATTCTTTATACGCCAACACTGCTACATTAAGTATTTCTGAGTGATCTGGAGTCATTTGGGTAACAGTTTTAGCACAGTGTTTTGATGCCGGGCTTTTGAAACTTTTTCTATAAGTACCCGAGCTAGGGTTAGGGTTTAAACACTCCTGGAAATGTTTTGATGCATTTTCTGTGCTTTCAGATGCGTTTAAATTCCAGGAAAGGTGTTGTTTTGTTGTTTCCACAACAAATACATTTTGCCCAATTTTGCAGTTTTTGCTTAGCCATGTACCTGTCATTCAAAAATGGTCAAAAATCCAAAGTTTGCAAACACACTTTCTGCATGATAATGTCACTTATTTTTTCATTTCAGTCTATATAAAATGATGCTTTGCGGTAAGATTTAGTGGCAATTGTAATACGATCCTTTACATGGAACAATATATGCTTATTGTATACTTTATTTCTGATGCAGGTTACAAAAAGAAGAAATAGTGCAAATTTAAAACAGATTCACATTAGATACATTTATTATACTCCAAGACTGCTACATTAAGTATTTCTGAGTGATCTGGAGTCATTTGGGTAACATTTTTAGCACAGTGTTTTGATGCCGGGATTTTGAAACTTTTTCTATAAGTACCCGAGCTAGGGTTAGGGTTAGGGTTTAAACACTCCTGGAAATGTTTTGATGCATTTTCTGTGGTCTCAGATGCATTTAAATTCCAGGAAAGGTGTTGTTTTGTTGTTTCCTCAACAAATACGTTTTGCCCAATTTTGCAGTTTTTGCTTAGCCATGTACCTGTCAATCAAAAATGGTCAAAAATCCAAAGTTTGCAAACACACTTTCTGCATGATAATGTCACTTATGTTTTCATTTCAGTCTATATAAAATGATGCTTTGCGGTAAGATTTAGTGGCAATTGTAATACGAACCTTTACATGGAACAATATATGCTTATTGTATACTTTATTTCTGATGCAGGTTACAAAAAGAAGAAATAGTGCAAATTTAAAACCGATTCACATTAGATACATTCTTTATACGCCAACACTGCTACATTAAGTATTTCTGAGTGATCTGGAGTCATTTGGGTAACATTTTTAGCACAGTGTTTTGATGCCGGGATTTTGAAACTTTTTCTATAAGTACCCGAGCTAGGGTTAGGGTTAGGGTTTAAACACTCCTGGAAATGTTTTGATGCATTTTCTGTGGTTTCAGATGCGTTTAAATTCCAGGAAAGGTGTTGTTTTGTTGTTTCCTCAACAAATACATTTTGCCCAATTTTGCAGTTTTTGCTTAGCCATGTACCTGTCAATCAAAAATGGTCAAAAATCCAAAGTTTGCAAATACACTTCCTGCATGATAATGTCACTTATGTTTTCATTTCAGTCTATCTAAAATGATGCTTTGCGGTAAGATTTAGTGGCAATTGTAATACGAACCTTTACATGGAACAATATATGCTTATTGTATACTTTATTTCTGATGCAGGTTACAAAAAGAAGAAATATTGCAAATTTAAAACAGATTCACATTAGATACATTTATTATACTCCAAGACTGCTACATTAAGTATTTCTGAGTGATCTGAAGTAATTTGGGTAACATTTTTAGCACAGTGTTTTGATGCCGGGATTTTGAAACTTTTTCTATAAGTACCCGAGCTAGGGTTAGGGTTAGGGTTTAAACACTCCTGGAAATGTTTTGATGCATTTTCTGTGGTCTCGGATGCATTTAAATTCCAGGAAAGGTGTTGTTTTGTTGTTTCCTCAACAAATACATTTTGCCCAATTTTGTCGTTTTTGCTTAGCCATGTACCTGTCATTCAAAAATGGTCAAAAATCCAAAGTTTGCAAACACACTTTCTGCATGATAATGTCACTTATTTTTTCATTTCAGTCTTTATAAAATGATGCTTTGCGGTAAGATTTAGTGGCAATTGTAATACGAACCTTTACATGGAACAATATATGCTTATTGTATACTTTATTTCTGATGCAGGTTACAAAAAGAAGAAATAGTGCAAATTTAAAACAGATTCACATTAGATACATTTATTATACTCCAAGTCTGCTACATTAAGTATTTCTGAGTGATCTGGAGTCATTTGGGTAACATTTTTAGCACAGTGTTTTGATGCCGGGATTTTGAAACTTTTTCTGTAAGTACCCGAGCTAGGGTTAGGGTTAGCGTTTAAACACTCCTGGAAATGTTTTGATGCATTTTCTGTGGTTTCAGATGCGTTTAAATTCCAGGAAAGGTGTTGTTTTGTTGTTTCCTCAACAAATACATTTTGCCCAATTTTGCAGTTTTTGCTTAGCCATGTACCTGTCAATCAAAAATGGTCAAAATCCCAAAGTTTGCAAACACACTTTCTGCATGATAATGTCACTTATTTTTTCATTTCAGTCTATATAAAATGATGCTTTGCGGTAAGATTTAGTGGCAATTGTAATACGAACCTTTACATGGAACAATATATGCTTATTGTATACTTTATTTCTGATGCAGGTTACAAAAAGAAGAAATAGTGCAAATTTAAAACAGATTCACATTAGATACATTTATTATACTCCAAGACTGCTACATTAAGTATTTCTGAGTGATCTGGAGTCATTTGGGTAACATTTTTAGCACAGTGTTTTGATGCCGGGATTTTGAAACTTTTTCTATAAGTACCCGAGCTAGGGTTAGGGTTAGGGTTTAAACACTCCTGGAAATGTTTTGATGCATTTTCTGTGGTTTCAGATGCGTTTAAATTGCAGGAAAGGTGTTGTTTTGTTGTTTCCTCAACAAATACATTTTGCCCAATTTTGCAGTTTTTGCTTAGCCATGTACCTGTCAATCAAAAATGGTCAAAAATCCAAAGTTTGCAAATACACTTCCTGCATGATAATGTCACTTATGTTTTCATTTCAGTCTATCTAAAATGATGCTTTGCGGTAAGATTTAGTGGCAATTGTAATACGAACCTTTACATGGAATAATATATGCTTATTGTATACTTTATTTCCGATGCAGGTTACAAAAAGAAGAAATAGTGCAAATTTAAAACAGATTCACATTAGATACATTTATTATACTCCAAGACTGCTACATTAAGTATTTCTGAGTGATCTGGAGTCATTTGGGTAACATTTTTAGCACAGTGTTTTGATGCCGGGCTTTTGAAACTTTTTCTATAAGTACCCGAGCTAGGGTTAGGGTTAGGGTTTAAACACTCCTGGAAATGTTTTGATGCATTTTCTGTGGTCTCAGATGCATTTAAATTCCAGGAAAGGTGTTGTTTTGTTGTTTCCTCAACAAATACATTTTGCCCAATTTTGTCGTTTTTGCTTAGCCATGTACCTGTCATTCAAAAATGGTCAAAAATCCAAAGTTTGCAAACACACTTTCTGCATGATAATGTCACTTATTTTTTCATTTCAGTCTTTATAAAATGATGCTTTGCGGTAAGATTTAGTGGCAATTGTAATACGAACCTTTACATGGAACAATATATGCTTATTGTATACTTTATTTCTGATGCAGGTTACAAAAAGAAGAAATAGTGCAAATTTAAAACAGATTCACATTAGATACATTTATTATACTCCAAGTCTGCTACATTAAGTATTTCTGAGTGATCTGGAGTCATTTGGGTAACATTTTTAGCACAGTGTTTTGATGCCGGGATTTTGAAACTTTTTCTGTAAGTACCCGAGCTAGGGTTAGGGTTAGCGTTTAAACACTCCTGGAAATGTTTTGATGCATTTTCTGTGGTTTCAGATGCGTTTAAATTCCAGGAAAGGTGTTGTTTTGTTGTTTCCTCAACAAATACATTTTGCCCAATTTTGCAGTTTTTGCTTAGCCATGTACCTGTCAATCAAAAATGGTCAAAATCCCAAAGTTTGCAAACACACTTTCTGCATGATAATGTCACTTATTTTTTCATTTCAGTCTATATAAAATGATGCTTTGCGGTAAGATTTAGTGGCAATTGTAATACGAACCTTTACATGGAACAATATATGCTTATTGTATACTTTATTTCTGATGCAGGTTACAAAAAGAAGAAATAGTGCAAATTTAAAACAGATTCACATTAGATACATTTATTATACTCCAAGACTGCTACATTAAGTATTTCTGAGTGATCTGGAGTCATTTGGGTAACATTTTTAGCACAGTGTTTTGATGCCGGGATTTTGAAACTTTTTCTATAAGTACTCGAACTAGGGTTAGGGTTAGGGTTTAAACACTCCTGGAAATGTTTTGATGCATTTTCTGTGCTTTCAGATGCGTTTAAATTCCAGGAAAGGTGTTGTTTTGTTGTTTCCTCAACAAATAAATTTTGCCCAATTTTGCAGTTTTAGCTTCGCCATGTACCTGTCAATCAAAAATGGTCAAAAATCCAAAGTTTGCAAATACACTTTCTGCATGATAATCTCACTTATTTTTGCATTTCAGTCTATATAAAATGATGTTTTGCGGTAAGATTTAGTGGCAATTGTAATACGAACCTTTACATGGAACAATATATGCTTATTGTATACTTTATTTCTGATGCAGGTTACAAAAAGAAGAAATAGTGCAAATTTAAAACAGATTCACATTAGATACATTCTTTATACGCCAACACTGCTACATTAAGTATTTTTGAGTGATCTGGAGTCATTTGGGTAACATTTTTAGCACAGTGTTTTGATGCTGGGATTTTGAAACTTTTTCTATAAGTACCCGAGCTAGGGTTAGGGTTAGGGTTTAAACACTCCTGGAAATGTTTTGATGCATTTTCTGTGCTTTCAGATGCGTTTAAATTCCAGGAAAGGTGTTGTTTTGTTGTTTCCTCAACAAATACATTTTGCCCAATTTTGCAGTTTTTGCTTAGCCATGTACCTGTCAATCAAAAATGGTCAAAAATCCAAAGTTGCAAATACACTTTCTGCATGATAATCTCACTTATTTTTACATTTCAGTCTATATAAAATGATGTTTTGCGGTAAGATTTAGTGGCAATTGTAATACGAACCTTTACATGGAACAATATATGCTTATTGTATACTTTATTTCTGATGCAGGTTACAAAAAGAAGAAATAGTGCAAATTTAAAACAGATTCACATTAGATACATTCTTTATACGCCAACACTGCTACGTTAAGTATTTCTGAGTGATCTGGAGTCATTTGGGTAACATTTTTAGCACAGTGTTTTGATGCTGGGATTTTGAAACTTTTTCTATAAGTACCCGAGCTAGGGTTAGGGTTAGGGTTTAAACACTCCTGGAAATGTTTTGATGCATTTTCTGTGCTTTCAGATGCGTTTAAATTCCAGGAAAGGTGTTGTTTTGTTGTTTCCTCAACAAATAAATTTTGCCCAATTTTGCAGTTTTAGCTTCGCCATGTACCTGTCAATCAAAAATGGTCAAAAATCCAAAGTTTGCAAATACACTTTCTGCATGATAATCTCACTTATTTTTGCATTTCAGTCTATATAAAATGATGTTTTGCGGTAAGATTTAGTGGCAATTGTAATACGAACCTTTACATGGAACAATATATGCTTATTGTATACTTTATTTCTGATGCAGGTTACAAAAAGAAGAAATAGTGCAAATTTAAAACAGATTCACATTAGATACATTCTTTATACGCCAACACTGCTACATTAAGTATTTTTGAGTGATCTGGAGTCATTTGGGTAACATTTTTAGCACAGTGTTTTGATGCTGGGATTTTGAAACTTTTTCTATAAGTACCCGAGCTAGGGTTAGGGTTAGGGTTTAAACACTCCTGGAAATGTTTTGATGCATTTTCTGTGCTTTCAGATGCGTTTAAATTCCAGGAAAGGTGTTGTTTTGTTGTTTCCTCAACAAATACATTTTGCCCAATTTTGCAGTTTTTGCTTAGCCATGTACCTGTCAATCAAAAATGGTCAAAAATCCAAAGTTTGCAAATACACTTTCTGCATGATAATGTCACTTATGTTTTCATTTCAGTCTATATAAAATGATGCTTTGCGGTAAGATTTAGTGGCAATTGTAATACGAACCTTTACATGGAACAATATATGCTTATTGTATACTTTATTTCTGATGCAGGTTACAAAAAGAAGAAATAGTGCAAATTTAAAACAGATTCACATTAGATACATTCTTTATACGCCAACACTGCTACATTAAGTATTTCTGAGTGATCTGGAGTCATTTGGGTAACATTTTTAGCACAGTGTTTTGATGCCGGGATTTTGAAACTTTTTCTATAAGTACCCGAGCTAGGGTTAGGGTTAGGGTTTAAACACTCCTGGAAATGTTTTGATGCATTTTCTGTGCTTTCAGATGCGTTTAAATTCCAGGAAAGGTGTTGTTTTGTTGTTTCCTCAACAAATAAATTTTGCCCAATTTTGCAGTTTTTGCTTAGCCATGTACCTGTCAATCAAAAATGGTCAAAAATCCAAAGTTTGCAAATACACTTTTTGCATGATAATGTCACTTATGTTTTCATTTCAGTCTATATAAAATGATGCTTTGCGGTAAGATTTAGTGGCAATTGTAATACGAACCTTTACATGGAACAATATATGCTTATTGTATACTTTATTTCTGATGCAGGTTACAAAAAGAAGAAATAGTGCAAATTTAAAACAGATTCACATTAGATACATTCTTTATACGCCAACACTGCTACGTTAAGTATTTCTGAGTGATCTGGAGTCATTTGGGTAACATTTTTAGCACAGTGTTTTGATGCTGGGATTTTGAAACTTTTTCTATAAGTACCCGAGCTAGGGTTAGGGTTAGGGTTTAAACACTCCTGGAAATGTTTTGATGCATTTTCTGTGCTTTCAGATGCGTTTAAATTCCAGGAAAGGTGTTGTTTTGTTGTTTCCACAACAAATACATTTTGCCCAATTTTGCAGTTTTTGCTTAGCCATGTACTGTACCTGTCATTCAAAAATGGTCAAAAATCCAAAGTTTGCAAACACACTTTCTGCATGATAATGTCACTTATTTTTTCATTTCAGTCTATATAAAATGATGCTTTGCGGTAAGATTTAGTGGCAATTGTAAAACGATCCTTTACATGGAACAATATATGCTTATTGTATACTTTATTTCTGATGCAGGTTACAAAAAGAAGAAATAGTTTAGATTTAAAACAGATTCACATTAGATACATTTATTATACTCCAAGACTGCTACATTAAGTATTTCTGAGTTATCTGGAGTCATTTGGGTAACATTTTTAGCACAGTGTTTTGATGCCGGGCTTTTGAAACTTTTTCTATAAGTACCCGAGCTAGGGTTAGGGTTTAAACACTCCTGGAAATGTTTTGATGCATTTTCTGTGGTTTCAGACACGTTTAAATTGCAGGAAAGGTGTTGTTTTGTTGTTTCCTCAACAAATAAATTTTGCCCAATTTTTTAGTTTTTGCTTCGCCATGTACCTGTCAATCAAAAATGGTCAAAAATCCAAAGTTTGCAAATACACTTTCTGCATGATAATGTCACTTATGTTTTCATTTCAGTGTATATAAAATGATGCTTTGCGGTAAGATTTAGTGGCAATTGTAATACGAACCTTTACATGGAACAATATATGCTTATTGTATACTTTATTTCTGATGCAGGTTACAAAAAGAAGAAATAGTGCAAATTTAAAACAGATTCACATTAGATACATTTATTATACTCCAAGACTGCTACATTAAGTATTTCTGAGTGATCTGGAGTCATTTGGGTAACATTTTTAGCACAGTGTTTTGATGCTGGGCTTTTGAAACTTTTTCTATAAGTACCCGAGCTAGGGTTAGGGTTAGGGTTTAAACACTCCTGGAAATGTTTTGATGCATTTTCTGTGGTCTTAGATGCATTTAAATTCCAGGAAAGGTGTTGTTTTGTTGTTTCCTCAACAAATACATTTTGCCCAATTTTGCAGTTTTTGCTTAGCCATGTACCTGTCAATCAAAAATGGTCAAAAACCCAAAGTTTGCAAACACACTTTCTGCATGATAATCTCACTTATTTTTGCATTTCAGTCTATATAAAATGATGTTTTGCGGTAAGATTTAGTGGCAATTGTAATACGAACCTTTACATGGAACAATATATGCTTATTGTATACTTTATTTCTGATGCAGGTTACAAAAAGAAGAAATAGTGCAAATTTAAATCAGATTCACATTAGATACATTTATTATACTCCAAGACTGCTACATTAAGTATTTCTGAGTGATCTGGAGTCATTTGGGTAACATTTTTAGCACAGTGTTTTGATGCTGGGCTTTTGAAACTTTTTCTATAAGTACCCGAGCTAGGGTTAGGGTTAGGGTTTAAACACTCCTGGAAATGTTTTGATGCATTTTCTGTGGTTTCAGACACGTTTAAATTGCAGGAAAGGTGTTGTTTTGTTGTTTCCTCAACAAATAAATTTTGCCCAATTTTGCAGTTTTTGCTTAGCCATGTACCTGTCAATCAAAAATGGTCAAAAATCCAAAGTTTGCAAATACACTTTCTGCATGATAATGTCACTTATGTTTTCATTTCAGTCTATATAAAATGATGCTTTGCGGTAAGATTTAGTGGCAATTGTAATACGAACCTTTACATGGAACAATATATGCTTATTGTATACTTTATTTCTGATGCAGGTTACAAAAAGAAGAAATAGTGCAAATTTAAAACCGATTCACATTAGATACATTTATTATACTCCAAGACTGCTACATTAAGTATTTCTGAGTGATCTGGAGTCATTTGGGTAACATTTTTAGCACAGTGTTTTGATGCTGGGATTTTGAAACGTTTTCTATAAGTACCCAAGCTAGGGTTAGGGTTTAAACACTCCTGGAAATGTTTTGATGCATTTTCTGTGCTTTCAGATGCGTTTAAATTCCAGGAAAGGTGTTGTTTTGTTGTTTCCTCAACAAATACATTTTGCCCAATTTTGCAATTTTTGCTTAGCCATGTACCTGTCAATCAAAAATGGTCAGAA
This sequence comes from Lepisosteus platostomus, assembly GCF_059453375.1. NCBI lineage: Eukaryota > Metazoa > Chordata > Actinopteri > Semionotiformes > Lepisosteidae > Lepisosteus > Lepisosteus platostomus. The sequence goes on from NC_142614.1 coordinate 46,935,209, forward strand.
ATCCAAAGTTTGCAAACACACTTTCTGCATGATAATCTCACTTATTTTTACATTTCAGTCTATATAAAATGATGCTTTGCGGTAAGATTTAGTGGCAATTGTAATACGAACCTTTACATGGAACAATATATGCTTATTGTATACTTTATTTCTGATGCAGGTTACAAAAAGAAGAAATAGTTTAGATTTAAAACAGATTCACATTAGATACATTTATTATACTCCAAGACTGCTACATTAAGTATTTCTGAGTGATCTGGAGTCATTTGGGTAACATTTTTAGCACAGTGTTTTGATGCCGGGCTTTTGAAACTTTTTCTATAAGTACCCGAGCTAGGGTTAGGGTTAGGGTTTAAACACTCCTGGAAATGTTTTGATGCATTTTCTGTGGTCTCAGATGCATTTAAATTCCAGGAAAGGTGTTGTTTTGTTGTTTCCTCAACAAATACATTTTGCCCAATTTTGCAGTTTTTGCTTAGCCATGTACCTGTCAATCAAAAATGGTCAAAAACCCAAAGTTTGCAAACACACTTTCTGCATGATAATGTCACTTATTTTTTTCATTTCAGTCTATATAAAATGATGCTTTGCGGTAAGATTTAGTGGCAATTCTAATACGAACCTTTACATGGAACAATATATGCTTATTGTATACTTTATTTCTGATGCAGGTTACAAAAAGAAGAAATAGTGCAAATTTAAAACAGATTCACATTAGATACATTCTTTATACGCCAACACTGCTACATTAAGTATTTCTGAGTGATCTGGAGTCATTTGGGTAACATTTTTAGCACAGTGTTTTGATGCCGGGCTTTTGAAACTTTTTCTATAAGTACTCGAACTAGGGTTAGGGTTAGGGTTTAAACACTCCTGGAAATGTTTTGATGCATTTTCTGTGCTTTCAGATGCGTTTAAATTCCAGGAAAGGTGTTGTTTTGTTGTTTCCTCAACAAATAAATTTTGCCCAATTTTGCAGTTTTTGCTTCGCCATGTACCTGTCAATCAAAAATGGTCAAAAATCCAAAGTTTGCAAATACACTTTCTGCATGATAATCTCACTTATTTTTGCATTTCAGTCTATATAAAATGATTTTTTGCGTTAAGATTTAGTGGCAATTGTAATACGAACCTTTACATGGAACAATATATGCTTATTGTATACTTTATTTCTGATGCAGGTTACAAAAAGAAGAAATAGTGCAAATTTAAAACAGATTCACATTAGATACATTCTTTATACGCCAACACTGCTACATTAAGTATTTTTGAGTGATCTGGAGTCATTTGGGTAACATTTTTAGCACAGTGTTTTGATGCTGGGATTTTGAAACTTTTTCTATAAGTACCCGAGCTAGGGTTAGGGTTTAAACACTCCTGGAAATGTTTTGATGCATTTTCTGTGCTTTCTGATGCGTTTAAATTCCAGGAAAGGTGTTGTTTTGTTGTTTCCTCAACAAATACATTTTGCCCAATTTTGCAGTTTTTGCTTAGCCATGTACCTGTCAATCAAAAATGGTCAAAAATCCAAAGTTTGCAAACACACTTTCTGCATGATAATGTCACTTATTTTTTCATTTCAGTCTATATAAAATGATGCTTTGCGGTAAGATTTAGTGGCAATTGTAATACGAACCTTTACATGGAACAATATATGCTTATTGTATACTTTATTTCTGATGCAGGTTACAAAAAGAAGAAATATTGCAAATTTAAAACAGATTCACATTAGATACATTTATTATACTCCAAGACTGCTACATTAAGTATTTCTGAGTGATCTGGAGTCATTTGGGTAACATTTTTAGCACAGTGTTTTGATGCCGGGCTTTTGAAACTTTTTCTATAAGTACCCGAGCTAGGGTTAGGGTTAGGGTTTAAACACTCCTGGAAATGTTTTGATGCATTTTCTGTGGTCTCAGATGCATTTAAATTCCAGGAAAGGTGTTGTTTTGTTGTTTCCTCAACAAATACATTTTGCCCAATTTTGCAGTTTTTGCTTAGCCATGTACCTGTCAATCAAAAATGGTCAAAAATCCAAAGTTTGCAAATACACTTTCTGCATGATAATGTCACTTATGTTTTCATTTCAGTCTATATAAAATGATGCTTTGCGGTAAGATTTAGTGGCAATTGTAATACGAACCTTTACATGGAACAATATATGCTTATTGTATACTTTATTTCTGATGCAGGTTACAAAAAGAAGAAATAGTGCAAATTTAAAACAGATTCACATTAGATACATTCTTTATACGCCAACACTGCTACGTTAAGTATTTCTGAGTGATCTGGAGTCATTTGGGTAACATTTTTAGCACAGTGTTTTGATGCTGGGATTTTGAAACTTTTTCTATAAGTACCCGAGCTAGGGTTAGGGTTAGGGTTTAAACACTCCTGGAAATGTTTTGATGCGTTTTCTGTGCTTTCAGATGCGTTTAAATTCCAGGAAAGGTGTTGTTTTGTTGTTTCCTCAACAAACACATTTTGCCCAATTTTGCAGTTTTTGCTTAGCCATGTACCTGTCAATCAAAAATGGTCAAAAATCCAAAGTTTGCAAATACACTTTCTGCATGATAATGTCACTTATGTTTTCATTTCAGTCTATATAAAATGATGCTTTGCGGTAAGATTTAGTGGCAATTGTAATACGAACCTTTACATGGAACAATATATGCTTATTGTATACTTTATTTCTGATGCAGGTTACAAAAAGAAGAAATAGTGCAAATTTAAATCAGATTCACATTAGATACATTCTTTATACGCCAACACTGCTACATTAAGTATTTCTGAGTGATCTGGAGTCATTTGGGTAACATTTTTAGCACAGTGTTTTGATGCTGGGCTTTTGAAACTTTTTCTATAAGTACCCGAGCTAGGGTTAGGGTTAGGGTTTAAACACTCCTGGAAATGTTTTGATGCACTTTCTGTGGTTTCAGACACGTTTAAATTGCAGGAAAGGTGTTGTTTTGTTGTTTCCTCAACAAATAAATTTTGCCCAATTTTGCAGTTTTTGCTTAGCCATGTACCTGTCAATCAAAAATGGTCAAAAATCCAAAGTTTGCAAATACACTTTCTGCATGATAATGTCACTTATGTTTTCATTTCAGTCTATATAAAATGATGCTTTGCGGTAAGATTTAGTGGCAATTGTAATACGAACCTTTACATGGAACAATATATGCTTATTGTATACTTTATTTCTGATGCAGGTTACAAAAAGAAGAAATAGTGCAAATTTAAAACCGATTCACATTAGATACATTTATTATACTCCAAGACTGCTACATTAAGTATTTCTGAGTGATCTGGAGTCATTTGGGTAACATTTTTAGCACAGTGTTTTGATGCTGGGATTTTGAAACGTTTTCTATAAGTACCCAAGCTAGGGTTAGGGTTTAAACACTCCTGGAAATGTTTTGATGCATTTTCTGTGCTTTCAGATGCGTTTAAATTCCAGGAAAGGTGTTGTTTTGTTGTTTCCTCAACAAATACATTTTGCCCAATTTTGCCATTTTTGCTTAGCCATGTACCTGTCAATCAAAAATGGTCAGAAATCCAAAGTTTGCAAACACACTTTCTGCATGATAATCTCACTTATTTTTACATTTCAGTCTATATAAAATGATGCTTTGCGGTAAGATTTAGTGGCAATTGTAATACGAACCTTTACATGGAACAATATATGCTTATTGTATACTTTATTTCTGATGCAGGTTACAAAAAGAAGAAATAGTTTAGATTTAAAACAGATTCACATTAGATACATTTATTATACTCCAACACTGCTACATTAAGTATTTCTGAGTGATCTGGAGTCATTTGGGTAACATTTTTAGCACAGTGTTTTGATGCCGGGCTTTTGAAACTTTTTCTATAAGTACTCGAACTAGGGTTAGGGTTAGGGTTTAAACACTCCTGGAAATGTTTTGATGCATTTTCTGTGCTTTCAGATGCGTTTAAATTCCAGGAAAGGTGTTGTTTTGTTGTTTCCTCAACAAATAAATTTTGCCCAATTTTGCAGTTTTTGCTTCGCCATGTACCTGTCAATCAAAAATGGTCAAAAATCCAAAGTTTGCAAATACACTTTCTGCATGATAATCTCACTTATTTTTGCATTTCAGTCTATATAAAATGATGTTTTGCGGTAAGATTTAGTGGCAATTGTAATACGAACCTTTACATGGAACAATATATGCTTATTGTATACTTTATTTCTGATGCAGGTTACAAAAAGAAGAAATAGTGCAAATTTAAAACAGATTCACATTAGATACATTCTTTATACGCCAACACTGCTACATTAAGTATTTTTGAGTGATCTGGAGTCATTTGGGTAACATTTTTAGCACAGTGTTTTGATGCTGGGATTTTGAAACTTTTTCTATAAGTACCCGAGCTAGGGTTAGGGTTAGGGTTTAAACACTCCTGGAAATGTTTTGATGCATTTTCTGTGCTTTCAGATGCGTTTAAATTCCAGGAAAGGTGTTGTTTTGTTGTTTCCTCAACAAATACATTTTGCCCAATTTTGCAGTTTTTGCTTAGCCATGTACCTGTCAATCAAAAATGGTCAAAAATCCAAAGTTGCAAATACACTTTCTGCATGATAATCTCACTTATTTTTACATTTCAGTCTATATAAAATGATGTTTTGCGGTAAGATTTAGTGGCAATTGTAATACGAACCTTTACATGGAACAATATATGCTTATTGTATACTTTATTTCTGATGCAGGTTACAAAAAGAAGAAATAGTGCAAATTTAAAACAGATTCACATTAGATACATTTATTATACTCCAAGACTGCTACATTAAGTATTTCTGAGTGATCTGGAGTCATTTGGGTAACATTTTTAGCACAGTGTTTTGATGCCGGGCTTTTGAAACTTTTTCTATAAGTACCCGAGCTAGGGTTAGGGTTAGGGTTTAAACACTCCTGGAAATGTTTTGATGCATTTTCTGTGGTCTCAGATGCATTTAAATTCCAGGAAAGGTGTTGTTTTGTTGTTTCCTCAACAAATACATTTTGCCCAATTTTGCAGTTTTTGCTTAGCCATGTACCTGTCAATCAAAAATGGTCAAAAATCCAAAGTTTGCAAATACACTTTCTGCATGATAATGTCACTTATGTTTTCATTTCAGTCTATATAAAATGATGCTTTGCGGTAAGATTTAGTGGCAATTGTAATACGAACCTTTACATGGAACAATATATGCTTATTGTATACTTTATTTCTGATGCAGGTTACAAAAAGAAGAAATAGTGCAAATTTAAAACAGATTCACATTAGATACATTCTTTATACGCAAACACTGCTACGTTAAGTATTTCTGAGTGATCTGGAGTCATTTGGGTAACATTTTTAGCACAGTGTTTTGATGCTGGGATTTTGAAACTTTTTCTATAAGTACCCGAGCTAGGGTTAGGGTTAGGGTTTAAACACTCCTGGAAATGTTTTGATGCGTTTTCTGTGCTTTCAGATGCGTTTAAATTCCAGGAAAGGTGTTGTTTTGTTGTTTCCTCAACAAACACATTTTGCCCAATTTTGCAGTTTTTGCTTAGCCATGTACCTGTCAATCAAAAATGGTCAAAAATCCAAAGTTTGCAAATACACTTTCTGCATGATAATGTCACTTATGTTTTCATTTCAGTCTATATAAAATGATGCTTTGCGGTAAGATTTAGTGGCAATTGTAATACGAACCTTTACATGGAACTATATATGCTTATTGTATACTTTATTTCTGATGCAGGTTACAAAAAGAAGAAATAGTTCAAATTTAAAACAGATTCACATTAGATACATTTATTATACTCCAAGACTGCTACATTAAGTATTTCTGAGTGATCTGGAGTCATTTGGGTAACATTTTTAGCACAGTGTTTTGATGCCGGGCTTTTGAAACTTTTTCTATAAGTACTCGAACTAGGGTTAGGGTTAGGGTTTAAACACTCCTGGAAATGTTTTGATGCATTTTCTGTGCTTTCAGATGCGTTTAAATTCCAGGAAAGGTGTTGTTTTGTTGTTTCCTCAACAAATAAATTTTGCCCAATTTTGCAGTTTTTGCTTCGCCATGTACCTGTCAATCAAAAATGGTCAAAAATCCAAAGTTTGCAAATACACTTTCTGCATGATAATCTCACTTATTTTTGCATTTCAGTCTATATAAAATGATGTTTTGCGGTAAGATTTAGTGGCAATTGTAATACGAACCTTTACATGGAACAATATATGCTTATTGTATACTTTATTTCTGATGCAGGTTACAAAAAGAAGAAATAGTGCAAATTTAAAACAGATTCACATTAGATACATTCTTTATACGCCAACACTGCTACATTAAGTATTTTTGAGTGATCTGGAGTCATTTGGGTAACATTTTTAGCACAGTGTTTTGATGCCGGGATTTTGAAACTTTTTCTATAAGTACCCGAGCTAGGGTTAGGGTTAGGGTTTAAACACTCCTGGAAATGTTTTGATGCATTTTCTGTGCTTTCAGATGCGTTTAAATTCCAGGAAAGGTGTTGTTTTGTTGTTTCCTCAACAAATACATTTTGCCCAATTTTGCAGTTTTTGCTTAGCCATGTACCTGTCAATCAAAAATGGTCAAAAATCCAAAGTTGCAAATACACTTTCTGCATGATAATCTCACTTATTTTTACATTTCAGTCTATATAAAATGATGTTTTGCGGTAAGATTTAGTGGCAATTGTAATACGAACCTTTACATGGAACAATATATGCTTATTGTATACTTTATTTCTGATGCAGGTTACAAAAAGAAGAAATAGTGCAAATTTAAAACAGATTCACATTAGATACATTTATTATACTCCAAGACTGCTACATTAAGTATTTCTGAGTGATCTGGAGTCATTTGGGTAACATTTTTAGCACAGTGTTTTGATGCCGGGCTTTTGAAACTTTTTCTATAAGTACCCGAGCTAGGGTTAGGGTTAGGGTTTAAACACTCCTGGAAATGTTTTGATGCATTTTCTGTGGTCTCAGATGCATTTAAATTCCAGGAAAGGTGTTGTTTTGTTGTTTCCTCAACAAATACATTTTGCCCAATTTTGCAGTTTTTGCTTAGCCATGTACCTGTCAATCAAAAATGGTCAAAAATCCAAAGTTTGCAAATACACTTTCTGCATGATAATGTCACTTATGTTTTCATTTCAGTCTATATAAAATGATGCTTTGCGGTAAGATTTAGTGGCAATTGTAATACGAACCTTTACATGGAACAATATATGCTTATTGTATACTTTATTTCTGATGCAGGTTACAAAAAGAAGAAATAGTGCAAATTTAAAACAGATTCACATTAGATACATTCTTTATACGCCAACACTGCTACGTTAAGTATTTCTGAGTGATCTGGAGTCATTTGGGTAACATTTTTAGCACAGTGTTTTGATGCTGGGATTTTGAAACTTTTTCTATAAGTACCCGAGCTAGGGTTAGGGTTAGGGTTTAAACACTCCTGGAAATGTTTTGATGCATTTTCTGTGCTTTCAGATGCGTTTAAATTCCAGGAAAGGTGTTGTTTTGTTGTTTCCTCAACAAACACATTTTGCCCAATTTTGCAGTTTTTGCTTAGCCATGTACCTGTCAATCAAAAATGGTCAAAAATCCAAAGTTTGCAAATACACTTTCTGCATGATAATGTCACTTATGTTTTCATTTCAGTCTATATAAAATGATGCTTTGCGGTAAGATTTAGTGGCAATTGTAATACGAACCTTTACATGGAACTATATATGCTTATTGTATACTTTATTTCTGATGCAGGTTACAAAAAGAAGAAATAGTTCAAATTTAAAACAGATTCACAGTAGATACATTTATTATACTCCAAGACTGCTACATTAAGTATTTCTGAGTGATCTGGAGTCATTTGGGTAACATTTTTAGCACAGTGTTTTGATGCCGGGCTTTTGAAACTTTTTCTATAAGTACCCGAGCTAGGGTTAGGGTTAGGGTTTAAACACTCCTGGAAATGTTTTGATGCATTTTCTGTGGTCTCAGATGCATTTAAATTCCAGGAAAGGTGTTGTTTTGTTGTTTCCTCAACAAATACATTTTGCCCAATTTTGTCGTTTTTGCTTAGCCATGTACCTGTCATTCAAAAATGGTCAAAAATCCAAAGTTTGCAAACACACTTTCTGCATGATAATGTCACTTATTTTTTCATTTCAGTCTATATAAAATGATGCTTTGCGGTAAGATTTAGTGGCAATTGTAATACGAACCTTTACATGGAACAATATATGCTTATTGTATACTTTATTTCTGATGCAGGTTACAAAAAGAAGAAATAGTGCAAATTTAAAACAGATTCACATTAGATACATTTATTATACTCCAAGTCTGCTACATTAAGTATTTCTGAGTGATCTGGAGTCATTTGGGTAACATTTTTAGCACAGTGTTTTGATGCCGGGATTTTGAAACTTTTTCTGTAAGTACCCGAGCTAGGGTTAGGGTTAGCGTTTAAACACTCCTGGAAATGTTTTGATGCATTTTCTGTGGTTTCAGATGCGTTTAAATTCCAGGAAAGGTGTTGTTTTGTTTTTTCCTCAACAAATACATTTTGCCCAATTTTGCAGTTTTTGCTTAGCCATGTACCTGTCAATCAAAAATGGTCAAAATCCCAAAGTTTGCAAACACACTTTCTGCATGATAATGTCACTTATTTTTTCATTTCAGTCTATATAAAATGATGCTTTGCGGTAAGATTTAGTGGCAATTGTAATACGAACCTTTACATGGAACAATATATGCTTATTGTATACTTTATTTCTGATGCAGGTTACAAAAAGAAGAAATAGTGCAAATTTAAAACAGATTCACATTAGATACATTTATTATACTCCAAGACTGCTACATTAAGTATTTCTGAGTGATCTGGAGTCATTTGGGTAACATTTTTAGCACAGTGTTTTGATGCCGGGATTTTGAAACTTTTTCTATAAGTACCCGAGCTAGGGTTAGGGTTAGGGTTTAAACACTCCTGGAAATGTTTTGATGCATTTTCTGTGGTTTCAGACACGTTTAAATTGCAGGAAAGGTGTTGTTTTGTTGTTTCCTCAACAAATAAATTTTGCCCAATTTTTTAGTTTTTGCTTCGCCATGTACCTGTCAATCAAAAATGGTCAAAAATCCAAAGTTTGCAAATACACTTTCTGCATGATAATGTCACTTATGTTTTCATTTCAGTGTATATAAAATGATGCTTTGCGGTAAGATTTAGTGGCAATTGTAATACGAACCTTTACATGGAACAATATATGCTTATTGTATACTTTATTTCTGATGCAGGTTACAAAAAGAAGAAATAGTGCAAATTTAAAACAGATTCACATTAGATACATTTATTATACTCCAAGACTGCTACATTAAGTATTTCTGAGTGATCTGGAGTCATTTGGGTAACATTTTTAGCACAGTGTTTTGATGCTGGGCTTTTGAAACTTTTTCTATAAGTACCCGAGCTAGGGTTAGGGTTAGGGTTTAAACACTCCTGGAAATGTTTTGATGCATTTTCTGTGGTCTTAGATGCATTTAAATTCCAGGAAAGGTGTTGTTTTGTTGTTTCCTCAACAAATACATTTTGCCCAATTTTGCAGTTTTTGCTTAGCCATGTACCTGTCAATCAAAAATGGTCAAAAACCCAAAGTTTGCAAACACACTTTCTGCATGATAATCTCACTTATTTTTGCATTTCAGTCTATATAAAATGATGTTTTGCGGTAAGATTTAGTGGCAATTGTAATACGAACCTTTACATGGAACAATATATGCTTATTGTATACTTTATTTCTGATGCAGGTTACAAAAAGAAGAAATAGTGCAAATTTAAATCAGATTCACATTAGATACATTTATTATACTCCAAGACTGCTACATTAAGTATTTCTGAGTGATCTGGAGTCATTTGGGTAACATTTTTAGCACAGTGTTTTGATGCCGGGCTTTTGAAACTTTTTCTATAAGTACTCGAACTAGGGTTAGGGTTAGGGTTTAAACACTCCTGGAAATGTTTTGATGCGTTTTCTGTGGTTTCAGATGCGTTTAAATTCCAGGAAAGGTGTTGTTTTGTTGTTTCCTCAACAAATACATTTTGCCCAATTTTGCAGTTTTTGCTTAGCCATGTACCTGTCAATCAAAAATGGTCAAAAACCCAAAGTTTGCAAACACACTTTCTGCATGATAATGTCACTTATTTTTTCATTTCAGTCTATATAAAATGATGCTTTGCGGTAAGATTTAGTGGCAATTGTAATACGAACCTTTACATGGAACAATATATGCTTATTGTATACTTTATTTCTGATGCATGTTACAAAAAGAAGAAATAGTGCAAATTTAAAACAGATTCACATTAGATACATTTATTATACTCCAAGACTGCTACATTAAGTATTTCTGAGTGATCTGGAGTCATTTGGGTAACATTTTTAGCACAGTGTTTTGATGCCGGGATTTTGAAACTTTTTCTATAAGTACCCGAGCTAGGGTTAGGGTTAGGGTTTAAACACTCCTGGAAATGTTTTGATGCATTTTCTGTGGTTTCAGACACGTTTAAATTGCAGGAAAGGTGTTGTTTTGTTGTTTCCTCAACAAATAAATTTTGCCCAATTTTTTAGTTTTTGCTTCGCCATGTACCTGTCAATCAAAAATGGTCAAAAATCCAAAGTTTGCAAATACACTTTCTGCATGATAATGTCACTTATGTTTTCATTTCAGTCTATATAAAATGATGCTTTGCGGTAAGATTTAGTGGCAATTGTAATACGAACCTTTACATGGAACAATATATGCTTATTGTATACTTTATTTCTGATGCAGGTTACAAAAAGAGGAAATAGTGCAAATTTAAAACAGATTCACATTAGATACATTTATTATACTCCAAGACTGCTACATTAAGTATTTCTGAGTGATCTGGAGTCATTTGGGTAACATTTTTAGCACAGTGTTTTGATGCTGGGATTTTGAAACGTTTTCAATAAGTACCCAAGCTAGGGTTAGGGTTTAAACACTCCTGGAAATGTTTTGATGCATTTTCTGTGCTTTCAGATGCGTTTAAATTCCAGGAAAGGTGTTGTTTTGTTGTTTCCTCAACAAATACATTTTGCCCAATTTTGCAGTTTTTGCTTAGCCATGTACCTGTCAATCAAAAATGGTAAAAAACCCAAAGTTTGCAAACACACTTTCTGCATGATAATGTCACTTATTTTTTTCATTTCAGTCTATATAAAATGATGCTTTGCGGTAAGATTTAGTGGCAATTCTAATACGAACCTTTACATGGAACAATATATGCTTATTGTATACTTTATTTCTGATGCAGGTTACAAAAAGAAGAAATAGTGCAAATTTAAAACAGATTCACATTAGATACATTCTTTATACGCCAACACTGCTACATTAAGTATTTCTGAGTGATCTGGAGTCATTTGGGTAACATTTTTAGCACAGTGTTTTGATGCCGGGCTTTTGAAACTTTTTCTATAAGTACTCGAACTAGGGTTAGGGTTAGGGTTTAAACACTCCTGGAAATGTTTTGATGCGTTTTCTGTGCTTTCAGATGCGTTTAAATTCCAGGAAAGGTGTTGTTTTGTTGTTTCCTCAACAAATACATTTTGCCCAATTTTGCAGTTTTTGCTTCGCCATGTACCTGTCAATCAAAAATGGTCAAAAATCCAAAGTTTGCAAATACACTTTCTGCATGATAATCTCACTTATTTTTGCATTTCAGTCTATATAAAATGATGTTTTGCGGTAAGATTTAGTGGCAATTGTAATACGAACCTTTACATGGAACAATATATGCTTATTGTATACTTTATTTCTGATGCAGGTTACAAAAAGAAGAAATAGTGCAAATTTAAAACAGATTCACATTAGATACATTTATTATACTCCACGACTGCTACATTAAGTATTTCTGAGTGATCTGGAGTCATTTGGGTAACATTTTTAGCACAGTGTTTTGATGCTGGGATTTTGAAACTTTTTCTATAAGTACCCGAGCTAGGGTTAGGGTTAGGGTTTATACACTCCTGGAAATGTTTTGATGCATTTTCTATGGTTTCAGATGCATTTAAATTCCAGGAAAGGTGTTGTTTTGTTGTTTCCTCAACAAATAAATTTTGCCCAATTTTGCAGTTTTTGCTTAGCCATGTACCTGTCAATCAAAAATGGTCAAAAATCCAAAGATTGCAAATACACTTTCTGCATGATAATCTCACTTATTTTTGCATTTCAGTCTATATAAAATGATGCTTTGCGGTAAGATTTAGTGGCAATTGTAATACGAACCTTTACATGGAACAATATATGCTTATTGTATACTTTATTTCTGATGCAGGGTACAAAAAGAAGAAATTGTGCAAATTTAAAACAGATTCACATTAGATACATTTATTATACTCCAAGACTGCTACATTAAGTATTTCTGAGTGATCTGGAGTCATTTGGGTAACATTTTTAGCACAGTGTTTTGATGCCGGGATTTTGAAACTTTTTCTATAAGTACCCGAGCTAGGGTTAGGGTTAGGGTTTAAACACTCCTGGAAATGTTTTGATGCATTTTCTGTGGTTTCAGACACGTTTAAATTGCAGGAAAGGTGTTGTTTTGTTGTTTCCTCAACAAATACATTTTGCCCAATTTTGCAGTTTTTGCTTAGCCATGTACCTGTCAATCAAAAATGGTCAAAAACCCAAAGTTTGCAAACACACTTTCTGCATGATAATGTCACTTATTTTTGCATTTCAGTCTATATAAAATGATGCTATCGTATTGTAATACGAACCTTTACATGGAACAATATATGCTTATTGTATACTTTATTTCTGATGCAGGTTACAAAAAGAAGAAATAGTGCAAATTTAAAACAGATTCACATTAGATACATTTATTATACTCCAAGACTGCTACATTAAGTATTTCTGAGTGATCTGGAGTCATTTGGGTAACATTTTTAGCAGTGTTTTGATGCTGGGATTTTGAAACTTTTTCTATAAGTACCCGAGCTAGGGTTAGGGTTTAAACACTCCTGGAAATGTTTTGATGCATTTTCTGTGGTTTCAGATGCATTTAAATTCCAGGAAAGGTGTTGTTTTGTTGTTTCCTCAACAAATACAATTTACCCAATTTTGCAGTTTTTGCTTAGCCATGTACATGTCAATGAAAAATGGTCAAAATTCCAAAGTTTGCAAACACACTTTCTGCATGTTAATCTCACTTATTTTTGCATTTCAGTCTATATAAAATGATGCTTTGCGGTAAGATTTAGTGGCAATTGTAATACGAACCTTTACATGGAACAATATATGCTTATTGTATACTTTATTTCTGATGCAGGTTACAAAAAGAAGAAATAGTGCAAATTTAAATCAGATTCACATTAGATACATTCTTTATACGCCAACACTGCTACATTAAGTATTTCTGAGTGATCTGGAGTCATTTGGGTAACATTTTTAGCACAGTGTTTTGATGCTGGGATTTTGAAACTTTTTCTATAAGTACCCGAGCTAGGGTTAGGGTTAGGGTTTAAACACTCCTGGAAATGTTTTGATGCATTTTCTGTGGTTTCAGACGTGTTTAAATTGCAGGAAAGGTGTTGTTTTGTTGTTTCCTCAACAAATAAATTTTGCCCAATTTTGCAGTTTTTGCTGAGCCATGTACCTGTCAATCAAAAATGGTCAAAATCCCAAAGTTTGCAAACACACTTTCTGCATGATAATGTCACTTATTTTTTCATTTCAGTCTATATAAAATGATGCTTTGCGGTAAGATTTAGTGGCAATTGTAATACGAACCTTTACATGGAACAATATATGCTTATTGTATACTTTTTTTCTGATGCAGGTTACAAAAAGAAGAAATAGTGCAAATTTAAAACAGATTCACATTAGATACATTTATTATACTCCAAGACTGCTACATTAAGTATTTCTGAGTGATCTGGAGTCATTTGGGTAACATTTTTAGCACAGTGTTTTGATGCCGGGATTTTGAAACTTTTTCTATAAGTACCCGAGCTAGGGTTAGGGTTAGGGTTTAAACACTCCTGGAAATCTTTTGATGCATTTTCTGTGGTTTCAGACACGTTTAAATTGCAGGAAAGGTGTTGTTTTGTTGTTTCCTCAACAAATAAATTTTGCCCAATTTTTTAGTTTTTGCTTCGCCATGTACCTGTCAATCAAAAATGGTCAAAAATCCAAAGTTTGCAAATACACTTTCTGCATGATAATGTCACTTATGTTTTCATTTCAGTGTATATAAAATGATGCTTTGCGGTAAGATTTAGTGGCAATTGTAATACGAACCTTTACATGGAACAATATATGCTTATTGTATACTTTATTTCTGATGCAGGTTACAAAAAGAAGAAATAGTGCAAATTTAAAACAGATTCACATTAGATACATTTATTATACTCCAAGACTGCTACATTAAGTATTTCTGAGTGATCTGGAGTCATTTGGGTAACATTTTTAGCACAGTGTTTTGATGCTGGGCTTTTGAAACTTTTTCTATAAGTACCCGAGCTAGGGTTAGGGTTAGGGTTTAAACACTCCTGGAAATGTTTTGATGCCTTTCTGTGGTCTTAGATGCATTTAAATTCCAGGGAAGGTGTTGTTTTGTTGTTTCCTCAACAAATACATTTTGCCCAATTTTGCAGTTTTTGCTTAGCCATGTACCTGTCAATCAAAAATGGTCAAAAACCCAAAGTTTGCAAACACACTTTCTGCATGATAATCTCACTTATTTTTGCATTTCAGTCTATATAAAATGATGTTTTGCGGTAAGATTTAGTGGCAATTGTAATACGAACCTTTACATGGAACAATATATGCTTATTGTATACTTTATTTCTGATGCAGGTTACAAAAAGAAGAAATAGTGCAAATTTAAATCAGATTCACATTAGATACATTTATTATACTCCAAGACTGCTACATTAAGTATTTCTGAGTGATCTGGAGTCATTTGGGTAACATTTTTAGCACAGTGTTTTGATGCCGGGCTTTTGAAACTTTTTCTATAAGTACTCGAACTAGGGTTAGGGTTAGGGTTTAAACACTCCTGGAAATGTTTTGATGCGTTTTCTGTGGTTTTAGATGCGTTTAAATTCCAGGAAAGGTGTTGTTTTGTTGTTTCCTCAACAAATACATTTTGCCCAATTTTGCAGTTTTTGCTTAGCATGTACCTGTCATTCAAAAATGGTCAAAAATCCAAAGTTTGCAAACACACTTTCTGCATGATAATGTCACTTATTTTTTTCATTTCAGTCTATATAAAATGATGCTTTGCGGTAAGATTTAGTGGCAATTGTAATACGAACCTTTACATGGAACAATATATGCTTATTGTATACTTTATTTCTGATGCAGGTTACAAAAAGAAGAAATAGTGCAAATTTAAAACAGATTCACATTAGATACATTTATTATACTCCAAGACTGCTACATTAAGTATTTCTGAGTGATCTGGAGTCATTTGGGTAACATTTTTAGCACAGTGTTTTGATGCCGGGATTTTGAAACTTTTTCTATAAGTACCCGAGCTAGGGTTAGGGTTAGGGTTTAAACACTCCTGGAAATGTTTTGATGCATTTTCTGTGGTTTCAGATGCGTTTAAATTCCAGGAAAGGTGTTGTTTTGTTGTTTCCTCAACAAATCAATTTTGCCCAATTTTGCAGTTTTTGCTTAGCCATGTACCTGTCAATCAAAAATGGTCAAAAATCCAAAGTTTGCAAACACACTTTCTGCATGATAATGTCACTTATTTTTGCATTTCAGTCTATATAAAATGATGCTTTGCGGTAAGATTTAGTGGCAATTGTAATACGAACCTTTACATGGAATAATATATGCTTATTGTATACTTTATTTCTGATGCAGGGTACAAAAAGAAGAAATAGTGCAAATTTAAAACAGATTCACATTAGATACATTTATTATACTCCAAGACTGCTACATTAAGTATTTCTGAGTGATCTGGAGTCATTTGGGTAACATTTTTAGCACAGTGTTTTGATGCCGGGCTTTTGAAACTTTTTCTATAAGTACCCGAGCTAGGGTTAGGGTTAGGGTTTAAACACTCCTGGAAATGTTTTGATGCATTTTCTGTGGTCTCAGATGCATTTAAATTCCAGGAAAGGTGTTGTTTTGTTGTTTCCTCAACAAATACATTTTGCCCAATTTTGTAGTTTTTGCTTAGCCATGTACCTGTCATTCAAAAATGGTCAAAAATCCAAAGTTTGCAAACACACTTTCTGCATGATAATGTCACTTATTTTTTCATTTCAGTCTATATAAAATGATGCTTTGCGGTAAGATTTAGTGGCAATTGTAATACGAACCTTTACATGGAACAATATATGCTTATTGTATACTTTATTTCTGATGCAGGTTACAAAAAGAAGAAATAGTGCAAATTTAAAACAGATTCACATTAGATACATTTATTATACTCCAAGACTGCTACATTAAGTATTTCTGAGTGATCTGGAGTCATTTGGGTAACATTTTTAGCACAGTGTTTTGATGCCGGGATTTTGAAACTTTTTCTATAAGTACCCGAGCTAGGGTTAGGGTTAGGGTTTAAACACTCCTGGAAATGTTTTGATGCATTTTCTGTGGTTTCAGACACGTTTAAATTGCAGGAAAGGTGTTGTTTTGTTGTTTCCTCAACAAATACATTTTGCCCAATTTTGCAGTTTTTGCTTAGCCATGTACCTGTCAATCAAAAATGGTCAAAAACCCAAAGTTTGCAAACACACTTTCTGCATGATAATGTCACTTATTTTTGCATTTCAGTCTATATAAAATGATGCTATCGTATTGTAATACGAACCTTTACATGGAACAATATATGCTTATTGTATACTTTATTTCTGATGCAGGTTACAAAAAGAAGAAATAGTGCAAATTTAAAACAGATTCACATTAGATACATTTATTATACTCCAAGACTGCTACATTAAGTATTTCTGAGTGATCTGGAGTCATTTGGGTAACATTTTTAGCAGTGTTTTGATGCTGGGATTTTGAAACTTTTTCTATAAGTACCCGAGCTAGGGTTAGGGTTTAAACACTCCTGGAAATGTTTTGATGCATTTTCTGTGGTTTCAGATGCATTTAAATTCCAGGAAAGGTGTTGTTTTGTTGTTTCCTCAACAAATACAATTTACCCAATTTTGCAGTTTTTGCTTAGCCATGTACATGTCAATGAAAAATGGTCAAAATTCCAAAGTTTGCAAACACACTTTCTGCATGTTAATCTCACTTATTTTTGCATTTCAGTCTATATAAAATGATGCTTTGCGGTAAGATTTAGTGGCAATTGTAATACGAACCTTTACATGGAACAATATATGCTTATTGTATACTTTATTTCTGATGCAGGTTACAAAAAGAAGAAATAGTGCAAATTTAAATCAGATTCACATTAGATACATTCTTTATACGCCAACACTGCTACATTCAGTATTTCTGAGTGATCTGGAGTCATTTGGGTAACATTTTTAGCACAGTGTTTTGATGCTGGGATTTTGAAACTTTTTCTATAAGTACCCGAGCTAGGGTTAGGGTTAGGGTTTAAACACTCCTGGAAATGTTTTGATGCATTTTCTGTGGTTTCAGATGTGTTTAAATTGCAGGAAAGGTGTTGTTTTGTTGTTTCCTCAACAAATAAATTTTGCCCAATTTTGCAGTTTTTGCTGAGCCATGTACCTGTCAATCAAAAATGGTCAAAAACCCAAAGTTTGCAAACACACTTTCTGCATGATAATCTCACTTATTTTTGCATTTCAGTCTATATAAAATGATGCTATCGTATTGTAATACGAACCTTTACATGGAACAATATATGCTTATTGTATACTTTATTTCTGATGCAGGTTACATAAAGAAGAAATAGTGCAAATTTAAAACAGATTCACATTAGATACATTCTTTATACGCCAACACTGCTACATTAAGTATTTCTGAGTGATCTGGAGTCATTTGGGTAACATTTTTAGCACAGTGTTTTGATGCCGGGATTTTGAAACTTTTTCTATAAGTACCCGAGCTAGGGTTAGGGTTAGGGTTTAAACACTCCTGGAAATGTTTTGATGCATTTTCTGTGCTTTCAGATGCGTTTAAATTCCAGGAAAGGTGTTGTTTTGTTGTTTCCTCAACAAATAAATTTTGCCCAATTTTGCAGTTTTTGCTTAGCCATGTACCTGTCAATCAAAAATGGTCAAAAATCCAAAGTTTGCAAACACACTTTCTGCATGATAATGTCACTTATTTTTTCATTTCAGTCTATATAAAATGATGCTTTGCGGTAAGATTTAGTGGCAATTGTAATACGAACCTTTACATGGAACAATATATGCTTATTGTATACTTTATTTCTGATGCAGGTTACAAAAAGAAGAAATAGTGCAAATTTAAAATAGATTCACATTAGATACATTCTTTATACGCCAACACTGCTACATTAAGTATTTCTGAGTGATCTGGAGTCATTTGGGTAACATTTTTAGCACAGTGTTTTGATGCCGGGATTTTGAAACTTTTTCTATAAGTACCCGAGCTAGGGTTAGGGTTTAAACACTCCTGGAAATGTTTTGATGCATTTTCTGTGGTTTCAGATGCGTTTAAATTCCAGGAAAGGTGTTGTTTTGTTGTTTCCACAACAAATACATTTTGCCCAATTTTGCAGTTTTTGCTTAGCCATGTACTGTACCTGTCATTCAAAAATGGTCAAAAATCCAAAGTTTGCAAACACACTTTCTGCATGATAATGTCACTTATTTTTTCATTTCAGTCTATATAAAATGATGCTTTGCGGTAAGATTTAGTGGCAATTGTAAAACGATCCTTTACATGGAACAATATATGCTTATTGTATACTTTATTTCTGATGCAGGTTACAAAAAGAAGAAATAGTTTAGATTTAAAACAGATTCACATTAGATACATTTATCATACTCCAAGACTGCTACATTAAGTATTTCTGAGTGATCTGGAGTCATTTGGGTAACATTTTTAGCACAGTGTTTTGATGCCGGGCTTTTGAAACTTTTTCTATAAGTACCCGAGCTAGGGTTAGGGTTAGGGTTTAAACACTCCTGGAAATGTTTTGATGCATTTTCTGTGGTTTCAGACACGTTTAAATTGCAGGAAAGGTGTTGTTTTGTTGTTTCCTCAACAAATAAATTTTGCCCAATTTTTTAGTTTTTGCTTCGCCATGTACCTGTCAATCAAAAATGGTCAAAAATCCAAAGTTTGCAAATACACTTTCTGCATGATAATGTCACTTATGTTTTCATTTCAGTGTATATAAAATGATGCTTTGCGGTAAGATTTAGTGGCAATTGTAATACGAACCTTTACATGGAACAATATATGCTTATTGTATACTTTATTTCTGATGCAGGTTACAAAAAGAAGAAATAGTGCAAATTTAAAACAGATTCACATTAGATACATTTATTATACTCCGAGACTGCTTCATTAAGTATTTCTGAGTGATCTGGAGTCATTTGGGTAACATTTTTAGCACAGTGTTTTGATGCTGGGCTTTTGAAACTTTTTCTATAAGTACCCGAGCTAGGGTTAGGGTTAGGGTTTAAACACTCCTGGAAATGTTTTGATGCATTTTCTGTGGTCTTAGATGCATTTAAATTCCAGGAAAGGTGTTGTTTTGTTGTTTCCTCAACAAATACATTTTGCCCAATTTTGCAGTTTTTGCTTAGCCATGTACCTGTCAATCAAAAATGGTCAAAAACCCAAAGTTTGCAAACACACTTTCTGCATGATAATCTCACTTATTTTTGCATTTCAGTCTATATAAAATGATGTTTTGCGGTAAGATTTAGTGGCAATTGTAATACGAACCTTTACATGGAACAATATATGCTTATTGTATACTTTATTTCTGATGCAGGTTACAAAAAGAAGAAATAGTGCAAAGTTAAATCAGATTCACATTAGATACATTTATTATACTCCAAGACTGCTACATTAAGTATTTCTGAGTGATCTGGAGTCATTTGGGTAACATTTTTAGCACAGTGTTTTGATGCTGGGCTTTTGAAACTTTTTCTATAAGTACCCGAGCTAGGGTTAGGGTTAGGGTTTAAACACTCCTGGAAATGTTTTGATGCATTTTCTGTGGTTTCAGACACGTTTAAATTGCAGGAAAGGTGTTGTTTTGTTGTTTCCTCAACAAATAAATTTTGCCCAATTTTGCAGTTTTTGCTTAGCCATGTACCTGTCAATCAAAAATGGTCAAAAATCCAAAGTTTGCAAATACACTTTCTGCATGATAATGTCACTTATGTTTTCATTTCAGTCTATATAAAATGATGCTTTGCGGTAAGATTTAGTGGCAATTGTAATACGAACCTTTACATGGAACAATATATGCTTATTGTATACTTTATTTCTGATGCAGGTTACAAAAAGAAGAAATAGTGCAAATTTAAAACAGATTCACATTAGATACATTTATTATACTCCAAGACTGCTACATTAAGTATTTCTGAGTGATCTGGAGTCATTTGGGTAACATTTTTAGCACAGTGTTTTGATGCTGGGATTTTGAAACGTTTTCAATAAGTACCCAAGCTAGGGTTAGGGTTTAAACACTCCTGGAAATGTTTTGATGCATTTTCTGTGCTTTCAGATGCGTTTAAATTCCAGGAAAGGTGTTGTTTTGTTGTTTCCTCAACAAATACATTTTGCCCAATTTTGCAGTTTTTGCTTAGCCATGTACCTGTCAATCAAAAATGGTAAAAAACCCAAAGTTTGCAAACACACTTTCTGCATGATAATGTCACTTATTTTTTTCATTTCAGTCTATATAAAATGATGCTTTGCGGTAAGATTTAGTGGCAATTCTAATACGAACCTTTACATGGAACAATATATGCTTATTGTATACTTTATTTCTGATGCAGGTTACAAAAAGAAGAAATAGTGCAAATTTAAAACAGATTCACAATAGATACATTCTTTATACGCCAACACTGCTACATTAAGTATTTCTGAGTGATCTGGAGTCATTTGGGTAACATTTTTAGCACAGTGTTTTGATGCCGGGCTTTTGAAACTTTTTCTATAAGTACCCGAGCTAGGGTTAGGGTTAGGGTTTAAACACTCCTGGAAATGTTTTGATGCATTTTCTGTGGTCTTAGATGCATTTAAATTCCAGGAAAGGTGTTGTTTTGTTGTTTCCTCAACAAATACATTTTGCCCAATTTTGCAGTTTTTGCTTAGCCATGTACTGTACCTGTCATTCAAAAATGGTCAAAAATCCAAAGTTTGCAAACACACTTTCTGCATGATAATGTCACTTATTTTTTCATTTCAGTCTATATAAAATGATGCTTTGCGGTAAGATTTAGTGGCAATTGTAAAACGATCCTTTACATGGAACAATATATGCTTATTGTATACTTTATTTCTGATGCAGGTTACAAAAAGAAGAAATAGTTTAGATTTAAAACAGATTCACATTAGATACATTTATCATACTCCAAGACTGCTACATTAAGTATTTCTGAGTGATCTGGAGTCATTTGGGTAACATTTTTAGCACAGTGTTTTGATGCCGGGCTTTTGAAACTTTTTCTATAAGTACCCGAGCTAGGGTTAGGGTTAGGGTTTAAACACTCCTGGAAATGTTTTGATGCATTTTCTGTGGTTTCAGACACGTTTAAATTGCAGGAAAGGTGTTGTTTTGTTGTTTCCTCAACAAATAAATTTTGCCCAATTTTTTAGTTTTTGCTTCGCCATGTACCTGTCAATCAAAAATGGTCAAAAATCCAAAGTTTGCAAATACACTTTCTGCATGATAATGTCACTTATGTTTTCATTTCAGTGTATATAAAATGATGCTTTGCGGTAAGATTTAGTGGCAATTGTAATACGAACCTTTACATGGAACAATATATGCTTATTGTATACTTTATTTCTGATGCAGGTTACAAAAAGAAGAAATAGTGCAAATTTAAAACAGATTCACATTAGATACATTTATTATACTCCAAGACTGCTACATTAAGTATTTCTGAGTGATCTGGAGTCATTTGGGTAACATTTTTAGCACAGTGTTTTGATGCTGGGCTTTTGAAACTTTTTCTATAAGTACCCGAGCTAGGGTTAGGGTTAGGGTTTAAACACTCCTGGAAATGTTTTGATGCATTTTCTGTGGTCTTAGATGCATTTAAATTCCAGGAAAGGTGTTGTTTTGTTGTTTCCTCAACAAATACATTTTGCCCAATTTTGCAGTTTTTGCTTAGCCATGTACCTGTCAATCAAAAATGGTCAAAAACCCAAAGTTTGCAAACACACTTTCTGCATGATAATCTCACTTATTTTTGCATTTCAGTCTATATAAAATGATGTTTTGCGGTAAGATTTAGTGGCAATTGTAATACGAACCTTTACATGGAACAATATATGCTTATTGTATACTTTATTTCTGATGCAGGTTACAAAAAGAAGAAATAGTGCAAATTTAAATCAGATTCACATTAGATACATTTATTATACTCCAAGACTGCTACATTAAGTATTTCTGAGTGATCTGGAGTCATTTGGGTAACATTTTTAGCACAGTGTTTTGATGCTGGGCTTTTGAAACTTTTTCTATAAGTACCCGAGCTAGGGTTAGGGTTAGGGTTTAAACACTCCTGGAAATGTTTTGATGCATTTTCTGTGGTTTCAGACACGTTTAAATTGCAGGAAAGGTGTTGTTTTGTTGTTTCCTCAACAAATAAATTTTGCCCAATTTTGCAGTTTTTGCTTAGCCATGTACCTGTCAATCAAAAATGGTCAAAAATCCAAAGTTTGCAAATACACTTTCTGCATGATAATGTCACTTATGTTTTCATTTCAGTCTATATAAAATGATGCTTTGCGGTAAGATTTAGTGGCAATTGTAATACGAACCTTTACATGGAACAATATATGCTTATTGTATACTTTATTTCTGATGCAGGTTACAAAAAGAAGAAATAGTGCAAATTTAAAACAGATTCACATTAGATACATTTATTATACTCCAAGACTGCTACATTAAGTATTTCTGAGTGATCTGGAGTCATTTGGGTAACATTTTTAGCACAGTGTTTTGATGCTGGGATTTTGAAACGTTTTCTATAAGTACCCAAGCTAGGGTTAGGGTTTAAACACTCCTGGAAATGTTTTGATGCATTTTCTGTGCTTTCAGATGCGTTTAAATTCCAGGAAAGGTGTTGTTTTGTTGTTTCCTCAACAAATACATTTTGCCCAATTTTGCAGTTTTTGCTTAGCCATGTACCTGTCAATCAAAAATGGTAAAAAACCCAAAGTTTGCAAACACACTTTCTGCATGATAATGTCACTTATTTTTTTCATTTCAGTCTATATAAAATGATGCTTTGCGGTAAGATTTAGTGGCAATTCTAATACGAACCTTTACATGGAACAATATATGCTTATTGTATACTTTATTTCTGATGCAGGTTACAAAAAGAAGAAATAGTGCAAATTTAAAACAGATTCACATTAGATACATTCTTTATACGCCAACACTGCTACATTAAGTATTTCTGAGTGATCTGGAGTCATTTGGGTAACATTTTTAGCACAGTGTTTTGATGCCGGGCTTTTGAAACTTTTTCTATAAGTACCCGAGCTAGGGTTAGGGTTAGGGTTTAAACACTCCTGGAAATGTTTTGATGCATTTTCTGTGGTCTTAGATGCATTTAAATTCCAGGAAAGGTGTTGTTTTGTTGTTTCCTCAACAAATACATTTTGCCCAATTTTGCAGTTTTTGCTTAGCCATGTACCTGTCAATCAAAAATGGTCAAAAATCCAAAGTTTGCAAACACACTTTCTGCATGATAATCTCACTTATTTTTGCATTTCAGTCTATATAAAATGATGCTTTGCGGTAAGATTTAGTGGCAATTCTAATACGAACCTTTACATGGAACAATATATGCTTATTGTATACTTTATTTCTGATGCAGGTTACAAAAAGAAGAAATAGTGCAAATTTAAAACAGATTCACATTAGATACATTCTTTATACGCCAACACTGCTACATTAAGTATTTCTGAGTGATCTGGAGTCATTTGGGTAACATTTTTAGCACAGTGTTTTGATGCCGGGCTTTTGAAACTTTTTCTATAAGTACCCGAGCTAGGGTTAGGGTTAGGGTTTAAACACTCCTGGAAATGTTTTGATGCATTTTCTGTGGTCTCAGATGCATTTAAATTCCAGGAAAGGTGTTGTTTTGTTGTTTCCTCAACAAATACATTTTGCCCAATTTTGCAGTTTTTGCTTCGCCATGTACCTGTCAATCAAAAATGGTCAAAAACCCAAAGTTTGCAAACACACTTTCTGCATGATAATGTCACTTATGTTTTCATTTCAGTCTATATAAAATGATGCTTTGCGGTAAGATTTAGAGGCAATTGTAATACGAACCTTTACATGGAACAATATATGCTTATTGTATACTTTATTTCTGATGCAGGTTACAAAAAGAAGAAATAGTGCAAATTTAAAACAGATTCACATTAGATACATTTATTATACTCCAAGACTGCTACATTAAGTATTTCTGAGTGATCTGGAGTCATTTGGGTAACATTTTTAGCACAGTGTTTTGATGCCGGGATTTTGAAACTTTTTCTATAAGTACCCGAGCTAGGGTTAGGGTTAGGGTTTAAACACTCCTGGAAATGTTTTGATGCATTTTCTGTGGTTTCAGATGCGTTTAAATTCCAGGAAAGGTGTTGTTTTGTTGTTTCCTCAACAAATACATTTTGCCCAATTTTGCAGTTTTTGCTTAGCCATGTACCTGTCAATCAAAAATGGTCAAAAATCCAAAGTTTGCAAACACACTTTCTGCATGATAATGTCACTTATTTTTGCATTTCAGTCTATATAAAATGATGCTTTGCGGTAAGATTTAGTGGCAATTGTAATACGAACCTTTACATGGAATAATATATGCTTATTGTATACTTTATTTCTGATGCAGGGTACAAAAAGAAGAAATAGTGCAAATTTAAAACAGATTCACATTAGATACATTTATTATACTCCAAGACTGCTACATTAAGTATTTCTGAGTGATCTGGAGTCATTTGGGTAACATTTTTAGCACAGTGTTTTGATGCCGGGCTTTTGAAACTTTTTCTATAAGTACCCGAGCTAGGGTTAGGGTTAGGGTTTAAACACTCCTGGAAATGTTTTGATGCATTTTCTGTGGTCTCAGATGCATTTAAATTCCAGGAAAGGTGTTGTTTTGTTGTTTCCTCAACAAATACATTTTGCCCAATTTTGTAGTTTTTGCTTAGCCATGTACCTGTCATTCAAAAATGGTCAAAAATCCAAAGTTTGCAAACACACTTTCTGCATGATAATGTCACTTATTTTTTCATTTCAGTCTATATAAAATGATGCTTTGCGGTAAGATTTAGTGGCAATTGTAATACGAACCTTTACATGGAACAATATATGCTTATTGTATACTTTATTTCTGATGCAGGTTACAAAAAGAAGAAATAGTGCAAATTTAAAACAGATTCACATTAGATACATTTATTATACTCCAAGACTGCTACATTAAGTATTTCTGAGTGATCTGGAGTCATTTGGGTAACATTTTTAGCACAGTGTTTTGATGCTGGGATTTTGAAACGTTTTCTATAAGTACCCAAGCTAGGGTTAGGGTTTAAACACTCCTGGAAATGTTTTGATGCATTTTCTGTGCTTTCAGATGCGTTTAAATTCCAGGAAAGGTGTTGTTTTGTTGTTTCCTCAACAAATACATTTTGCCCAATTTTGCAGTTTTTGCTTAGCCATGTACCTGTCAATCAAAAATGGTAAAAAACCCAAAGTTTGCAAACACACTTTCTGCATGATAATGTCACTTATTTTTTTCATTTCAGTCTATATAAAATGATGCTTTGCGGTAAGATTTAGTGGCAATTCTAATACGAACCTTTACATGGAACAATATATGCTTATTGTATACTTTATTTCTGATGCAGGTTACAAAAAGAAGAAATAGTGCAAATTTAAAACAGATTCACATTAGATACATTCTTTATACGCCAACACTGCTACATTAAGTATTTCTGAGTGATCTGGAGTCATTTGGGTAACATTTTTAGCACAGTGTTTTGATGCCGGGCTTTTGAAACTTTTTCTATAAGTACCCGAGCTAGGGTTAGGGTTAGGGTTTAAACACTCCTGGAAATGTTTTGATGCATTTTCTGTGGTCTTAGATGCATTTAAATTCCAGGAAAGGTGTTGTTTTGTTGTTTCCTCAACAAATACATTTTGCCCAATTTTGCAGTTTTTGCTTAGCCATGTACCTGTCAATCAAAAATGGTCAAAAATCCAAAGTTTGCAAACACACTTTCTGCATGATAATCTCACTTATTTTTGCATTTCAGTCTATATAAAATGATGCTTTGCGGTAAGATTTAGTGGCAATTCTAATACGAACCTTTACATGGAACAATATATGCTTATTGTATACTTTATTTCTGATGCAGGTTACAAAAAGAAGAAATAGTGCAAATTTAAAACAGATTCACATTAGATACATTCTTTATACGCCAACACTGCTACATTAAGTATTTCTGAGTGATCTGGAGTCATTTGGGTAACATTTTTAGCACAGTGTTTTGATGCCGGGCTTTTGAAACTTTTTCTATAAGTACCCGAGCTAGGGTTAGGGTTAGGGTTTAAACACTCCTGGAAATGTTTTGATGCATTTTCTGTGGTCTCAGATGCATTTAAATTCCAGGAAAGGTGTTGTTTTGTTGTTTCCTCAACAAATACATTTTGCCCAATTTTGCAGTTTTTGCTTCGCCATGTACCTGTCAATCAAAAATGGTCAAAAACCCAAAGTTTGCAAACACACTTTCTGCATGATAATGTCACTTATTTTTGCATTTCAGTCTATATAAAATGATGCTTTGCGGTAAGATTTAGTGGCAATTGTAATACGAACCTTTACATGGAACAATATATGCTTATTGTATACTTTATTTCTGATGCAGGTTACAAAAAGAAGAAATAGTGCAAATTTAAAACAGATTCACATTAGATACATTCTTTATACGCCAACACTGCTACATTAAGTATTTCTGAGTGATCTGGAGTCATTTGGGTAACATTTTTAGCACAGTGTTTTGATGCCGGGCTTTTGAAACTTTTTCTATAAGTACTCGAACTAGGGTTAGGGTTAGGGTTTAAACACTCCTGGAAATGTTTTGATGCATTTTCTGTGCTTTCAGATGCGTTTAAATTCCAGGAAAGGTGTTGTTTTGTTGTTTCCTCAACAAATAAATTTTGCCCAATTTTGCAGTTTTTGCTTCGCCATGTACCTGTCAATCAAAAATGGTCAAAAATCCAAAGTTTGCAAATACACTTTCTGCATGATAATGTCACTTATGTTTTCATTTCAGTCTATATAAAATGATGCTTTGCGGTAAGATTTAGTGGCAATTGTAATACGAACCTTTACATGGAACAATATATGCTTATTGTATACTTTATTTCTGATGCAGGTTACAAAAAGAAGAAATAGTGCAAATTTAAAACAGATTCACATTAGATACATTTATTATACTCCAAGACTGCTACATTAAGTATTTCTGAGTGATCTGGAGTCATTTGGGTAACATTTTTAGCACAGTGTTTTGATGCCGGGATTTTGAAACTTTTTCTATAAGTACCCGAGCTAGGGTTAGGGTTAGGGTTTAAACACTCCTGGAAATGTTTTGATGCATTTTCTGTGGTTTCAGATGCGTTTAAATTCCAGGAAAGGTGTTGTTTTGTTGTTTCCTCAACAAATACATTTTGCCCAATTTTGCAGTTTTTGCTTAGCCATGTACCTGTCAATCAAAAATGGTCAAAAATCCAAAGTTTGCAAACACACTTTCTGCATGATAATGTCACTTATTTTTGCATTTCAGTCTATATAAAATGATGCTTTGCGGTAAGATTTAGTGGCAATTGTAATACGAACCTTTACATGGAACAATATATGCTTATTGTATACTTTATTTCTGATGCATGTTACAAAAAGAAGAAATAGTGCAAATTTAAAACAGATTCACATTAGATACATTTATTATACTCCAAGACTGCTACATTAAGTATTTCTGAGTGATCTGGAGTCATTTGGGTAACATTTTTAGCACAGTGTTTTGATGCCGGGATTTTGAAACTTTTTCTATAAGTACCCGAGCTAGGGTTAGGGTTAGGGTTTAAACACTCCTGGAAATGTTTTGATGCATTTTCTGTGGTTTCAGACACGTTTAAATTGCAGGAAAGGTGTTGTTTTGTTGTTTCCTCAACAAATAAATTTTGCCCAATTTTTTAGTTTTTGCTTCGCCATGTACCTGTCAATCAAAAATGGTCAAAAATCCAAAGTTTGCAAATACACTTTCTGCATGATAATGTCACTTATGTTTTCATTTCAGTCTATATAAAATGATGCTTTGCGGTAAGATTTAGTGGCAATTGTAATACGAACCTTTACATGGAACAATATATGCTTATTGTATACTTTATTTCTGATGCAGGTTACAAAAAGAAGAAATAGTGCAAATTTAAAACAGATTCACATTAGATACATTTATTATACTCCAAGACTGCTACATTAAGTATTTCTGAGTGATCTGGAGTCATTTGGGTAACATTTTTAGCACAGTGTTTTGATGCTGGGATTTTGAAACGTTTTCAATAAGTACCCAAGCTAGGGTTAGGGTTTAAACACTCCTGGAAATGTTTTGATGCATTTTCTGTGCTTTCAGATGCGTTTAAATTCCAGGAAAGGTGTTGTTTTGTTGTTTCCTCAACAAATACATTTTGCCCAATTTTGCAGTTTTTGCTTAGCCATGTACCTGTCAATCAAAAATGGTCAAAAATCAAAGTTTGCAAACACACTTTCTGCATGATAATGTCACTTATTTTTGCATTTCAGTCTATATAAAATGATGCTTTGCGGTAAGATTTAGTGGCAATTGTAATACGAACCTTTACATGGAATAATATATGCTTATTGTATACTTTATTTCTGATGCAGGGTACAAAAAGAAGAAATAGTGCAAATTTAAAACAGATTCACATTAGATACATTTATTATACTCCAAGACTGCTACATTAAGTATTTGTGAGTGATCTGGAGTCATTTGGGTAACATTTTTAGCACAGTGTTTTGATGCCGGGCTTTTGAAACTTTTTCTATAAGTACCCGAGCTAGGGTTAGGGTTTAAACACTCCTGGAAATGTTTTGATGCATTTTCTGTGGTCTCAGATGCATTTAAATTCCAGGAAAGGTGTTGTTTTGTTGTTTCCTCAACAAATACATTTTGCCCAATTTTGTAGTTTTTGCTTAGCCATGTACCTGTCATTCAAAAATGGTCAAAAATCCAAAGTTTGCAAACACACTTTCTGCATGATAATGTCACTTATTTTTTCATTTCAGTCTATATAAAATGATGCTTTGCGGTAAGATTTAGTGGCAATTGTAATACGAACCTTTACATGGAACAATATATGCTTATTGTATACTTTATTTCTGATGCAGGTTACAAAAAGAAGAAATAGTGCAAATTTAAAACAGATTCACATTAGATACATTTATTATACTCCAAGACTGCTACATTAAGTATTTCTGAGTGATCTGGAGTCATTTGGGTAACATTTTTAGCACAGTGTTTTGATGCCGGGATTTTGAAACTTTTTCTGTAAGTACCCGAACTAGGGTTAGGGTTAGCGTTTAAACACTCCTGGAAATGTTTTGATGCATTTTCTGTGGTTTCAGATGCGTTTAAATTCCAGGAAAGGTGTTGTTTTGTTTTTTCCTCAACAAATACATTTTGCCCAATTTTGCAGTTTTTGCTTAGCCATGTACCTGTCAATCAAAAATGGTCAAAAACCCAAAGTTTGCAAACACACTTTCTGCATGATAATGTCACTTATTTTTTCATTTCAGTCTATATAAAATGATGCTTTGCGGTAAGATTTAGTGGCAATTGTAATACGAACCTTTACATGGAACAATATATGCTTATTGTATACTTTATTTCTGATGCATGTTACAAAAAGAAGAAATAGTGCAAATTTAAAACAGATTCACATTAGATACATTTATTATACTCCAAGACTGCTACATTAAGTATTTCTGAGTGATCTGGAGTCATTTGGGTAACATTTTTAGCACAGTGTTTTGATGCCGGGATTTTGAAACTTTTTCTATAAGTACCCGAGCTAGGGTTAGGGTTAGGGCTTAAACACTCCTGGAAATGTTTTGATGCATTTTCTGTGGTTTCAGACACGTTTAAATTGCAGGAAAGGTGTTGTTTTGTTGTTTCCTCAACAAATAAATTTTGCCCAATTTTTTAGTTTTTGCTTCGCCATGTACCTGTCAATCAAAAATGGTCAAAAATCCAAAGTTTGCAAATACACTTTCTGCATGATAATGTCACTTATGTTTTCATTTCAGTCTATATAAAATGATGCTTTGCGGTAAGATTTAGTGGCAATTGTAATACGAACCTTTACATGGAACAATATATGCTTATTGTATACTTTATTTCTGATGCAGGTTACAAAAAGAAGAAATAGTGCAAATTTAAAACAGATTCACATTAGATACATTTATTATACTCCAAGACTGCTACATTAAGTATTTCTGAGTGATCTGGAGTCATTTGGGTAACATTTTTAGCACAGTGTTTTGATGCTGGGATTTTGAAACGTTTTCAATAAGTACCCAAGCTAGGGTTAGGGTTTAAACACTCCTGGAAATGTTTTGATGCATTTTCTGTGCTTTCAGATGCGTTTAAATTCCAGGAAAGGTGTTGTTTTGTTGTTTCCTCAACAAATAAATTTTGCCCAATTTTGCAGTTTTTGCTTAGCCATGTACCTGTCAATCAAAAATGGTAAAAAACCCAAAGTTTGCAAACACACTTTCTGCATGATAATGTCACTTATTTTTTTCATTTCAGTCTATATAAAATGATGCTTTGCGGTAAGATTTAGTGGCAATTCTAATACGAACCTTTACATGGAACAATATATGCTTATTGTATACTTTATTTCTGATGCAGGTTACAAAAAGAAGAAATAGTGCAAATTTAAAACAGATTCACATTAGATACATTCTTTATAAGCCAACACTGCTACATTAAGTATTTCTGAGTGATCTGGAGTCATTTGGGTAACATTTTTAGCACAGTGTTTTGATGCCGGGCTTTTGAAACTTTTTCTATAAGTACTCGAACTAGGGTTAGGGTTAGGGTTTAAACACTCCTGGAAATGTTTTGATGCGTTTTCTGTGGTTTCAGATGCGTTTAAATTCCAGGAAAGGTGTTGTTTTGTTGTTTCCTCAACAAATACATTTTGCCCAATTTTGCAGTTTTTGCTTCGCCATGTACCTGTCAATCAAAAATGGTCAAAAATCCAAAGTTTGCAAATACACTTTCTGCATGATAATCTCACTTATTTTTTCATTTCAGTCTATATAAAATGATGCTTTGCGGTAAGATTTAGTGGCAATTGTAATACGATCCTTTACATGGAACAATATATGCTTATTGTATACTTTATTTCTGATGCAGGTTACAAAAAGAAGAAATAGTGCAAATTTAAAACAGATTCACATTAGATACATTTATTATACTCCAAGACTGCTACATTAAGTATTTCTGAGTGATCTGGAGTCATTTGGGTAACATTTTTAGCACAGTGTTTTGATGCCGGGATTTTGAAACTTTTTCTATAAGTACCCGAGCTAGGGTTAGGGTTAGGGTTTAAACACTCCTGGAAATGTTTTGATGCATTTTCTGTGGTTTCAGACACGTTTAAATTGCAGGAAAGGTGTTGTTTTGTTGTTTCCTCAACAAATACATTTTGCCCAATTTTGCAGTTTTTGCTTAGCCATGTACCTGTCAATCAAAAATGGTCAAAAACCCAAAGTTTGCAAACACACTTTCTGCATGATAATGTCACTTATTTTTGCATTTCAGTCTATATAAAATGATGCTATCGTATTGTAATACGAACCTTTACATGGAACAATATATGCTTATTGTATACTTTATTTCTGATGCAGGTTACAAAAAGAAGAAATAGTGCAAATTTAAAACAGATTCACATTAGATACATTTATTATACTCCAAGACTGCTACATTAAGTATTTCTGAGTGATCTGGAGTCATTTGGGTAACATTTTTAGCAGTGTTTTGATGCTGGGATTTTGAAACTTTTTCTATAAGTACCCGAGCTAGGGTTAGGGTTTAAACACTCCTGGAAATGTTTTGATGCATTTTCTGTGGTTTCAGATGCATTTAAATTCCAGGAAAGGTGTTGTTTTGTTGTTTCCTCAACAAATACAATTTACCCACTTTTGCAGTTTTTGCTTAGCCATGTACATGTCAATGAAAAATGGTCAAAATTCCAAAGTTTGCAAACACACTTTCTGCATGTTAATCTCACTTATTTTTGCATTTCAGTCTATATAAAATGATGCTTTGCGGTAAGATTTAGTGGCAATTGTAATACGAACCTTTACATGGAACAATATATGCTTATTGTATACTTTATTTCTGATGCAGGTTACAAAAAGAAGAAATAGTGCAAATTTAAATCAGATTCACATTAGATACATTCTTTATACGCCAACACTGCTACATTAAGTATTTCTGAGTGATCTGGAGTCATTTGGGTAACATTTTTAGCACAGTGTTTTGATGCTGGGATTTTGAAACTTTTTCTATAAGTACCCGAGCTAGGGTTAGGGTTAGGGTTTAAACACTCCTGGAAATGTTTTGATGCATTTTCTGTGGT
Organism: Lepisosteus platostomus; assembly: GCF_059453375.1. Taxonomy (NCBI): domain Eukaryota; kingdom Metazoa; phylum Chordata; class Actinopteri; order Semionotiformes; family Lepisosteidae; genus Lepisosteus; species Lepisosteus platostomus. Next base: position 46,968,105 of record NC_142614.1, read on the forward strand.
TTCAGATGTGTTTAAATTGCAGGAAAGGTGTTGTTTTGTTGTTTCCTCAACAAATAAATTTTGCCCAATTTTGCAGTTTTTGCTGAGCCATGTACCTGTCAATCAAAAATGGTCAAAAACCCAAAGTTTGCAAACACACTTTCTGCATGATAATCTCACTTATTTTTGCATTTCAGTCTATATAAAATGATGCTATCGTATTGTAATACGAACCTTTACATGGAACAATATATGCTTATTGTATACTTTATTTCTGATGCAGGTTACATAAAGAAGAAATAGTGCAAATTTAAAACAGATTTACATTAGATACATTCTTTATACGCCAACACTGCTACATTAAGTATTTCTGAGTGATCTGGAGTCATTTGGGTAACATTTTTAGCACAGTGTTTTGATGCCGGGATTTTGAAACTTTTTCTATAAGTACCCGAGCTAGGGTTAGGGTTAGGGTTTAAACACTCCTGGAAATGTTTTGATGCATTTTCTGTGCTTTCAGATGCGTTTAAATTCCAGGAAAGGTGTTGTTTTGTTGTTTCCTCAACAAATAAATTTTGCCCAATTTTGCAGTTTTTGCTTAGCCATGTACCTGTCAATCAAAAATGGTCAAAAATCCAAAGTTTGCAAACACACTTTCTGCATGATAATGTCACTTATTTTTTCATTTCAGTCTATATAAAATGATGCTTTGCGGTAAGATTTAGTGGCAATTGTAATACGAACCTTTACATGGAACAATATATGCTTATTGTATACTTTATTTCTGATGCAGGTTACAAAAAGAAGAAATAGTGCAAATTTAAAATAGATTCACATTAGATACATTCTTTATACGCCAACACTGCTACATTAAGTATTTCTGAGTGATCTGGAGTCATTTGGGTAACATTTTTAGCACAGTGTTTTGATGCCGGGATTTTGAAACTTTTTCTATAAGTACCCGAGCTAGGGTTAGGGTTTAAACACTCCTGGAAATGTTTTGATGCATTTTCTGTGCTTTCAGATGCGTTTAAATTCCAGGAAAGGTGTTGTTTTGTTGTTTCCTCAACAAATACATTTTGCCCAATTTTGCAGTTTTTGCTGAGCCATGTACCTGTCATTCAAAAATGGTCAAAAACCCAAAGTTTGCAAACACACTTTCTGCATGATAATGTCACTTATTTTTTCATTTCAGTCTATATAAAATGATGCTTTGCGGTAAGATTTAGTGGCAATTGTAATACGAACCTTTACATGGAACAATATATGCTTATTGTATACTTTATTTCTGATGCAGGTTACAAAAAGAAGAAATAGTGCAAATTTAAAACAGATTCACATTAGATACATTTATTATACTCCAAGACTGCTACATTAAGTATTTCTGAGTGATCTGGAGTCATTTGGGTAACATTTTTAGCACAGTGTTTTGATGCCGGGATTTTGAAACTTTTTCTATAAGTACCCGAGCTAGGGTTAGGGTTAGGGTTTAAACACTCCTGGAAATGTTTTGATGCATTTTCTGTGGTTTCAGATGCGTTTAAATTCCAGGAAAGGTGTTGTTTTGTTGTTTCCTCAACAAATAAATTTTGGCCAATTTTGCAGTTTTGCTTAGCCATGTACCTGTCAATCAAAAATGGTCAAAAATCCAAAGTTTGCAAACACACTTTCTGCATGATAATCTCACTTATTTTTGCATTTCAGTCTATATAAAATGATGCTTTGCGGTAAGATTTAGTGGCAATTGTAATACGAACCTTTACATGGAACAATATATGCTTATTGTATACTTTATTTCTGATGCAGGTTACAAAAAGAAGAAATAGTGCAAATTTAAATCAGATTTACATTAGATACATTTATTATACTCCAAGACTGCTACATTAAGTATTTCTGAGTGATCTGGAGTCATTTGGGTAACATTTTTAGCACAGTGTTTTGATGCCGGGCTTTTGAAACTTTTTCTATAAGTACCCGAGCTAGGGTTAGGGTTAGGGTTTAAACACTCCTGGAAATGTTTTGATGCATTTTCTGTGGTCTCAGATGCATTTAAATTCCAGGAAAGGTGTTGTTTTGTTGTTTCCTCAACAAATACATTTTGCCCAATTTTGTCGTTTTTGCTTAGCCATGTACCTGTCATTCAAAAATGGTCAAAAATCCAAAGTTTGCAAACACACTTTCTGCATGATAATGTCACTTATTTTTTCATTTCAGTCTATATAAAATGATGCTTTGCGGTAAGATTTAGTGGCAATTGTAATACGAACCTTTACATGGAACAATATATGCTTATTGTATACTTTATTTCTGATGCAGGTTACAAAAAGAAGAAATAGTGCAAATTTAAAACAGATTCACATTAGATACATTTATTATACTCCAAGTCTGCTACATTAAGTATTTCTGAGTGATCTGGAGTCATTTGGGTAACATTTTTAGCACAGTGTTTTGATGCCGGGATTTTGAAACTTTTTCTGTAAGTACCCGAGCTAGGGTTAGGGTTAGCGTTTAAACACTCCTGGAAATGTTTTGATGCATTTTCTGTGGTTTCAGATGCGTTTAAATTCCAGGAAAGGTGTTGTTTTGTTGTTTCCTCAACAAATACATTTTGCCCAATTTTGCAGTTTTTGCTTAGCCATGTACCTGTCAATCAAAAATGGTCAAAATCCCAAAGTTTGCAAACACACTTTCTGCATGATAATGTCACTTATTTTTTCATTTCAGTCTATATAAAATGATGCTTTGCGGTAAGATTTAGTGGCAATTGTAATACGAACCTTTACATGGAACAATATATGCTTATTGTATACTTTATTTCTGATGCAGGTTACAAAAAGAAGAAATAGTGCAAATTTAAAACAGATTCACATTAGATACATTTATTATACTCCAAGACTGCTACATTAAGTATTTCTGAGTGATCTGGAGTCATTTGGGTAACATTTTTAGCACAGTGTTTTGATGCCGGGATTTTGAAACTTTTTCTATAAGTACCCGAGCTAGGGTTAGGGTTAGGGTTTAAACACTCCCGGAAATGTTTTGATGCATTTTCTGTGGTTTCAGACACGTTTAAATTGCAGGAAAGGTGTTGTTTTGTTGTTTCCTCAACAAATAAATTTTGCCCAATTTTTTAGTTTTTGCTTCGCCATGTACCTGTCAATCAAAAATGGTCAAAAATCCAAAGTTTGCAAATACACTTTCTGCATGATAATGTCACTTATGTTTTCATTTCAGTCTATATAAAATGATGCTATCGTATTGTAATACGAACCTTTACATGGAATAATATATGCTTATTGTATACTTTATTTCTGATGCAGGTTACAAAAAGAAGAAATAGTGCAAATTTAAAACAGATTCACATTAGATACATTTATTATACTCCAAGACTGCTACATTAAGTATTTCTGAGTGATCTGGAGTCATTTGGGTAACATTTTTAGCACAGTGTTTTGATGCTGGGATTTTGAAACGTTTTCAATAAGTACCCAAGCTAGGGTTAGGGTTTAAACACTCCTGGAAATGTTTTGATGCATTTTCTGTGCTTTCAGATGCGTTTAAATTCCAGGAAAGGTGTTGTTTTGTTGTTTCCTCAACAAATACATTTTGCCCAATTTTGCAGTTTTTGCTTAGCCATGTACCTGTCAATCAAAAATGGTAAAAAACCCAAAGTTTGCAAACACACTTTCTGCATGATAATGTCACTTATTTTTTTCATTTCAGTCTATATAAAATGATGCTTTGCGGTAAGATTTAGTGGCAATTCTAATACGAACCTTTACATGGAACAATATATGCTTATTGTATACTTTATTTCTGATGCAGGTTACAAAAAGAAGAAATAGTGCAAATTTAAAACAGATTCACATTAGATACATTCTTTATAAGCCAACACTGCTACATTAAGTATTTCTGAGTGATCTGGAGTCATTTGGGTAACATTTTTAGCACAGTGTTTTGATGCCGGGCTTTTGAAACTTTTTCTATAAGTACTCGAACTAGGGTTAGGGTTAGGGTTTAAACACTCCTGGAAATGTTTTGATGCGTTTTCTGTGGTTTCAGATGCGTTTAAATTCCAGGAAAGGTGTTGTTTTGTTGTTTCCTCAACAAATACATTTTGCCCAATTTTGCAGTTTTTGCTTCGCCATGTACCTGTCAATCAAAAATGGTCAAAAATCCAAAGTTTGCAAATACACTTTCTGCATGATAATCTCACTTATTTTTTCATTTCAGTCTATATAAAATGATGCTTTGCGGTAAGATTTAGTGGCAATTGTAATACGATCCTTTACATGGAACAATATATGCTTATTGTATACTTTATTTCTGATGCAGGTTACAAAAAGAAGAAATAGTGCAAATTTAAAACAGATTCACATTAGATACATTTATTATACTCCAAGACTGCTACATTAAGTATTTCTGAGTGATCTGGAGTCATTTGGGTAACATTTTTAGCACAGTGTTTTGATGCCGGGATTTTGAAACTTTTTCTATAAGTACCCGAGCTAGGGTTAGGGTTAGGGTTTAAACACTCCTGGAAATGTTTTGATGCATTTTCTGTGGTTTCAGACACGTTTAAATTGCAGGAAAGGTGTTGTTTTGTTGTTTCCTCAACAAATACATTTTGCCCAATTTTGCAGTTTTTGCTTAGCCATGTACCTGTCAATCAAAAATGGTCAAAAACCCAAAGTTTGCAAACACACTTTCTGCATGATAATGTCACTTATTTTTGCATTTCAGTCTATATAAAATGATGCTATCGTATTGTAATACGAACCTTTACATGGAACAATATATGCTTATTGTATACTTTATTTCTGATGCAGGTTACAAAAAGAAGAAATAGTGCAAATTTAAAACAGATTCACATTAGATACATTTATTATACTCCAAGACTGCTACATTAAGTATTTCTGAGTGATCTGGAGTCATTTGGGTAACATTTTTAGCAGTGTTTTGATGCTGGGATTTTGAAACTTTTTCTATAAGTACCCGAGCTAGGGTTAGGGTTTAAACACTCCTGGAAATGTTTTGATGCATTTTCTGTGGTTTCAGATGCATTTAAATTCCAGGAAAGGTGTTGTTTTGTTGTTTCCTCAACAAATACAATTTACCCACTTTTGCAGTTTTTGCTTAGCCATGTACATGTCAATGAAAAATGGTCAAAATTCCAAAGTTTGCAAACACACTTTCTGCATGTTAATCTCACTTATTTTTGCATTTCAGTCTATATAAAATGATGCTTTGCGGTAAGATTTAGTGGCAATTGTAATACGAACCTTTACATGGAACAATATATGCTTATTGTATACTTTATTTCTGATGCAGGTTACAAAAAGAAGAAATAGTGCAAATTTAAATCAGATTCACATTAGATACATTCTTTATACGCCAACACTGCTACATTAAGTATTTCTGAGTGATCTGGAGTCATTTGGGTAACATTTTTAGCACAGTGTTTTGATGCTGGGATTTTGAAACTTTTTCTATAAGTACCCGAGCTAGGGTTAGGGTTAGGGTTTAAACACTCCTGGAAATGTTTTGATGCATTTTCTGTGGTTTCAGATGTGTTTAAATTGCAGGAAAGGTGTTGTTTTGTTGTTTCCTCAACAAATAAATTTTGCCCAATTTTGCAGTTTTTGCTGAGCCATGTACCTGTCAATCAAAAATGGTCAAAAACCCAAAGTTTGCAAACACACTTTCTGCATGATAATCTCACTTATTTTTGCATTTCAGTCTATATAAAATGATGCTATCGTATTGTAATACGAACCTTTACATGGAACAATATATGCTTATTGTATACTTTATTTCTGATGCAGGTTACATAAAGAAGAAATAGTGCAAATTTAAAACAGATTTACATTAGATACATTCTTTATACGCCAACACTGCTACATTAAGTATTTCTGAGTGATCTGGAGTCATTTGGGTAACATTTTTAGCACAGTGTTTTGATGCCGGGATTTTGAAACTTTTTCTATAAGTACCCGAGCTAGGGTTAGGGTTAGGGTTTAAACACTCCTGGAAATGTTTTGATGCATTTTCTGTGCTTTCAGATGCGTTTAAATTCCAGGAAAGGTGTTGTTTTGTTGTTTCCTCAACAAATAAATTTTGCCCAATTTTGCAGTTTTTGCTTAGCCATGTACCTGTCAATCAAAAATGGTCAAAAATCCAAAGTTTGCAAACACACTTTCTGCATGATAATGTCACTTATTTTTTCATTTCAGTCTATATAAAATGATGCTTTGCGGTAAGATTTAGTGGCAATTGTAATACGAACCTTTACATGGAACAATATATGCTTATTGTATACTTTATTTCTGATGCAGGTTACAAAAAGAAGAAATAGTGCAAATTTAAAATAGATTCACATTAGATACATTCTTTATACGCCAACACTGCTACATTAAGTATTTCTGAGTGATCTGGAGTCATTTGGGTAACATTTTTAGCACAGTGTTTTGATGCCGGGATTTTGAAACTTTTTCTATAAGTACCCGAGCTAGGGTTAGGGTTTAAACACTCCTGGAAATGTTTTGATGCATTTTCTGTGCTTTCAGATGCGTTTAAATTCCAGGAAAGGTGTTGTTTTGTTGTTTCCTCAACAAATACATTTTGCCCAATTTTGCAGTTTTTGCTGAGCCATGTACCTGTCATTCAAAAATGGTCAAAAACCCAAAGTTTGCAAACACACTTTCTGCATGATAATGTCACTTATTTTTTCATTTCAGTCTATATAAAATGATGCTTTGCGGTAAGATTTAGTGGCAATTGTAATACGAACCTTTACATGGAACAATATATGCTTATTGTATACTTTATTTCTGATGCAGGTTACAAAAAGAAGAAATAGTGCAAATTTAAAACAGATTCACATTAGATACATTTATTATACTCCAAGACTGCTACATTAAGTATTTCTGAGTGATCTGGAGTCATTTGGGTAACATTTTTAGCACAGTGTTTTGATGCCGGGATTTTGAAACTTTTTCTATAAGTACCCGAGCTAGGGTTAGGGTTAGGGTTTAAACACTCCTGGAAATGTTTTGATGCATTTTCTGTGGTTTCAGATGCGTTTAAATTCCAGGAAAGGTGTTGTTTTGTTGTTTCCTCAACAAATAAATTTTGGCCAATTTTGCAGTTTTGCTTAGCCATGTACCTGTCAATCAAAAATGGTCAAAAATCCAAAGTTTGCAAACACACTTTCTGCATGATAATCTCACTTATTTTTGCATTTCAGTCTATATAAAATGATGCTTTGCGGTAAGATTTAGTGGCAATTGTAATACGAACCTTTACATGGAACAATATATGCTTATTGTATACTTTATTTCTGATGCAGGTTACAAAAAGAAGAAATAGTGCAAATTTAAATCAGATTCACATTAGATACATTTATTATACTCCAAGACTGCTACATTAAGTATTTCTGAGTGATCTGGAGTCATTTGGGTAACATTTTTAGCACAGTGTTTTGATGCCGGGCTTTTGAAACTTTTTCTATAAGTACCCGAGCTAGGGTTAGGGTTAGGGTTTAAACACTCCTGGAAATGTTTTGATGCATTTTCTGTGGTCTCAGATGCATTTAAATTCCAGGAAAGGTGTTGTTTTGTTGTTTCCTCAACAAATACATTTTGCCCAATTTTGTCGTTTTTGCTTAGCCATGTACCTGTCATTCAAAAATGGTCAAAAATCCAAAGTTTGCAAACACACTTTCTGCATGATAATGTCACTTATTTTTTCATTTCAGTCTATATAAAATGATGCTTTGCGGTAAGATTTAGTGGCAATTGTAATACGAACCTTTACATGGAACAATATATGCTTATTGTATACTTTATTTCTGATGCAGGTTACAAAAAGAAGAAATAGTGCAAATTTAAAACAGATTCACATTAGATACATTTATTATACTCCAAGTCTGCTACATTAAGTATTTCTGAGTGATCTGGAGTCATTTGGGTAACATTTTTAGCACAGTGTTTTGATGCCGGGATTTTGAAACTTTTTCTGTAAGTACCCGAGCTAGGGTTAGGGTTAGCGTTTAAACACTCCTGGAAATGTTTTGATGCATTTTCTGTGGTTTCAGATGCGTTTAAATTCCAGGAAAGGTGTTGTTTTGTTGTTTCCTCAACAAATACATTTTGCCCAATTTTGCAGTTTTTGCTTAGCCATGTACCTGTCAATCAAAAATGGTCAAAATCCCAAAGTTTGCAAACACACTTTCTGCATGATAATGTCACTTATTTTTTCATTTCAGTCTATATAAAATGATGCTTTGCGGTAAGATTTAGTGGCAATTGTAATACGAACCTTTACATGGAACAATATATGCTTATTGTATACTTTATTTCTGATGCAGGTTACAAAAAGAAGAAATAGTGCAAATTTAAAACAGATTCACATTAGATACATTTATTATACTCCAAGACTGCTACATTAAGTATTTCTGAGTGATCTGGAGTCATTTGGGTAACATTTTTAGCACAGTGTTTTGATGCCGGGATTTTGAAACTTTTTCTATAAGTACCCGAGCTAGGGTTAGGGTTAGGGTTTAAACACTCCCGGAAATGTTTTGATGCATTTTCTGTGGTTTCAGACACGTTTAAATTGCAGGAAAGGTGTTGTTTTGTTGTTTCCTCAACAAATAAATTTTGCCCAATTTTTTAGTTTTTGCTTCGCCATGTACCTGTCAATCAAAAATGGTCAAAAATCCAAAGTTTGCAAATACACTTTCTGCATGATAATGTCACTTATGTTTTCATTTCAGTCTATATAAAATGATGCTATCGTATTGTAATACGAACCTTTACATGGAATAATATATGCTTATTGTATACTTTATTTCTGATGCAGGTTACAAAAAGAAGAAATAGTGCAAATTTAAAACAGATTCACATTAGATACATTTATTATACTCCAAGACTGCTACATTAAGTATTTCTGAGTGATCTGGAGTCATTTGGGTAACATTTTTAGCAGTGTTTTGATGCTGGGATTTTGAAACTTTTTCTATAATTACTAGAGCTAGGGTTAGGGTTTAAACACTCTTGGAAATGTTTTGATGCATTTTCTGTGGTTTCAGATGCATTTAAATTCCAGGAAAGGTGTTGTTTTGTTGTTTCCTCAACAAATACATTTTGCCCAATTTTGCAGTTTTTGCTTAGCCATGTACCTGTCAATCAAAAATGGTCAAAAACCCAAAGTTAGCAAACACACTTTCTGCATGATAATCTCACTTATTTTTGCATTTCAGTCTATATAAAATGATGCTATCGTATTGTAATACGAACCTTTACATGGAACAATATATGCTTATTGTATACTTTATTTCTGATGCAGGTTACATAAAGAAGAAATAGTGCAAATTTAAAACAGATTCACATTAGATACATTCTTTATACGCCAACACTGCTACATTAAGTATTTCTGAGTGATCTGGAGTCATTTGGGTAACATTTTTAGCACAGTGTTTTGATGCCGGGATTTTGAAACTTTTTCTATAAGTACCCGAGCTAGGGTTAGGGTTAGGGTTTAAACACTCCTGGAAATGTTTTGATGCATTTTCTGTGCTTTCAGATGCGTTTAAATTCCAGGAAAGGTGTTGTTTTGTTGTTTCCTCAACAAATAAATTTTGCCCAATTTTGCAGTTTTTGCTTAGCCATGTACCTGTCAATCAAAAATGGTCAAAAATCCAAAGTTTGCAAATACACTTCCTGCATGATAATGTCACTTATTTTTTCATTTCAGTCTATATAAAATGATGCTTTGCGGTAAGATTTAGTGGCAATTGTAATACGAACTTTTACATGGAACAATATATGCTTATTGTATACTTTATTTCTGATGCAGGTTACAAAAAGAAGAAATAGTGCAAATTTAAAACAGATTCACATTAGATACATTTATTATACTCCAAGACTGCTATATTAAGTATTTCTGAGTGATCTGGAGTCATTTGGGTAACATTTTTAGCACAGTGTTTTGATGCTGGGATTTAGAAACTTTTTCTATTATTACTAGAGCTAGGGTTAGGGTTAGGGTTTAAACACTCTTGGAAATGTTTTGATGCATTTTCTGTGGTTTCAGATGCATTTAAATTCCAGGAAAGGTGTTGTTTTGTTGTTTCCTCAACAAATACATTTTGCCCAATTTTGCAGTTTTTGCTTAGCCATGTACCTGTCAATCAAAAATGGTCAAAAACCCAAAGTTTGCAAACACACTTTCTGCATGATAATCTCACTTATTTTTGCATTTCAGTCTATATAAAATGATGCTATCGTATTGTAATTCGAACCTTTACATGGAACAATATATGCTTATTGTATACTTTATTTCTGATGCAGGTTACAAAAAGAAGAAATAGTGCAAATTTAAAACAGATTCACATTAGATACATTTATTATACTCCAAGACTGCTATATTAAGTATTTCTGAGTGATCTGGAGTCATTTGGGTAACATTTTTAGCACAGTGTTTTGATGCCGGGATTTTGAAACTTTTTCTATAAGTACCCGAGCTAGGGTTAGGGTTAGGGTTTAAACACTCCTAGAAATGTTTTGATGCATTTTCTGTGGTTTCAGATGCATTTAAATTCCAGGAAAGGTGTTGTTTTGTTGTTTCCTCAACAAATACATTTTGCCCAATTTTGCAGTTTTTGCTTAGCCATGTACCTGTCAATCAAAAATGGTCAAAAACCCAAAGTTTGCAAACACACTTTCTGCATGATCATCTCACTTATTTTTGCATTTCAGTCTATATAAAATTATGTTTTGCGTTAAGATTTAGTGGCAATTGTAATACGAACCTTTACATGGAACAATATATGCTTATTGTATACTTTATTTCTGATGCAGGTTACAAAAAGAAGAAATAGTGCAAATTTAAATCAGATTCACATTAGATACATTCTTTATACGCCAACACTGCTACATTAAGTATTTCTGAGTGATCTGGAGTCATTTGGGTAACATTTTTAGCACAGTGTTTTGATGCTGGGATTTTGAAACTTTTTCTATAAGTACCCGAGCTAGGGTTAGGGTTAGGGTTTAAACACTCCTGGAAATGTTTTGATGCATTTTCTGTGGTTTCAGATGTGTTTAAATTGCAGGAAAGGTGTTGTTTTGTTGTTTCCTCAACAAATAAATTTTGCCCAATTTTGCAGTTTTTGCTGAGCCATGTACCTGTCAATCAAAAATGGTCAAAAACCCAAAGTTTGCAAACACACTTTCTGCATGATAATCTCACTTATTTTTGCATTTCAGTCTATATAAAATGATGCTATCGTATTGTAATACGAACCTTTACATGGAACAATATATGCTTATTGTATACTTTATTTCTGATGCAGGTTACATAAAGAAGAAATAGTGCAAATTTAAAACAGATTTACATTAGATACATTCTTTATACGCCAACACTGCTACATTAAGTATTTCTGAGTGATCTGGAGTCATTTGGGTAACATTTTTAGCACAGTGTTTTGATGCCGGGATTTTGAAACTTTTTCTATAAGTACCCGAGCTAGGGTTAGGGTTAGGGTTTAAACACTCCTGGAAATGTTTTGATGCATTTTCTGTGCTTTCAGATGCGTTTAAATTCCAGGAAAGGTGTTGTTTTGTTGTTTCCTCAACAAATAAATTTTGCCCAATTTTGCAGTTTTTGCTTAGCCATGTACCTGTCAATCAAAAATGGTCAAAAATCCAAAGTTTGCAAACACACTTTCTGCATGATAATGTCACTTATTTTTTCATTTCAGTCTATATAAAATGATGCTTTGCGGTAAGATTTAGTGGCAATTGTAATACGAACCTTTACATGGAACAATATATGCTTATTGTATACTTTATTTCTGATGCAGGTTACAAAAAGAAGAAATAGTGCAAATTTAAAATAGATTCACATTAGATACATTCTTTATACGCCAACACTGCTACATTAAGTATTTCTGAGTGATCTGGAGTCATTTGGGTAACATTTTTAGCACAGTGTTTTGATGCCGGGATTTTGAAACTTTTTCTATAAGTACCCGAGCTAGGGTTAGGGTTTAAACACTCCTGGAAATGTTTTGATGCATTTTCTGTGCTTTCAGATGCGTTTAAATTCCAGGAAAGGTGTTGTTTTGTTGTTTCCTCAACAAATACATTTTGCCCAATTTTGCAGTTTTTGCTGAGCCATGTACCTGTCATTCAAAAATGGTCAAAAACCCAAAGTTTGCAAACACACTTTCTGCATGATAATGTCACTTATTTTTTCATTTCAGTCTATATAAAATGATGCTTTGCGGTAAGATTTAGTGGCAATTGTAATACGAACCTTTACATGGAACAATATATGCTTATTGTATACTTTATTTCTGATGCAGGTTACAAAAAGAAGAAATAGTGCAAATTTAAAACAGATTCACATTAGATACATTTATTATACTCCAAGACTGCTACATTAAGTATTTCTGAGTGATCTGGCGTCATTTGGGTAACATTTTTAGCACAGTGTTTTGATGCCGGGATTTTGAAACTTTTTCTATAAGTACCCGAGCTAGGGTTAGGGTTAGGGTTTAAACACTCCTGGAAATGTTTTGATGCATTTTCTGTGGTTTCAGATGCGTTTAAATTCCAGGAAAGGTGTTGTTTTGTTGTTTCCTCAACAAATAAATTTTGGCCAATTTTGCAGTTTTGCTTAGCCATGTACCTGTCAATCAAAAATGGTCAAAAATCCAAAGTTTGCAAACACACTTTCTGCATGATAATCTCACTTATTTTTGCATTTCAGTCTATATAAAATGATGCTTTGCGGTAAGATTTAGTGGCAATTGTAATACGAACCTTTACATGGAACAATATATGCTTATTGTATACTTTATTTCTGATGCAGGTTACAAAAAGAAGAAATAGTGCAAATTTAAATCAGATTCACATTAGATACATTTATTATACTCCAAGACTGCTACATTAAGTATTTCTGAGTGATCTGGAGTCATTTGGGTAACATTTTTAGCACAGTGTTTTGATGCCGGGCTTTTGAAACTTTTTCTATAAGTACCCGAGCTAGGGTTAGGGTTAGGGTTTAAACACTCCTGGAAATGTTTTGATGCATTTTCTGTGGTCTCAGATGCATTTAAATTCCAGGAAAGGTGTTGTTTTGTTGTTTCCTCAACAAATACATTTTGCCCAATTTTGTCGTTTTTGCTTAGCCATGTACCTGTCATTCAAAAATGGTCAAAAATCCAAAGTTTGCAAACACACTTTCTGCATGATAATGTCACTTATTTTTTCATTTCAGTCTATATAAAATGATGCTTTGCGGTAAGATTTAGTGGCAATTGTAATACGAACCTTTACATGGAACAATATATGCTTATTGTATACTTTATTTCTGATGCAGGTTACAAAAAGAAGAAATAGTGCAAATTTAAAACAGATTCACATTAGATACATTTATTATACTCCAAGTCTGCTACATTAAGTATTTCTGAGTGATCTGGAGTCATTTGGGTAACATTTTTAGCACAGTGTTTTGATGCCGGGATTTTGAAACTTTTTCTGTAAGTACCCGAGCTAGGGTTAGGGTTAGCGTTTAAACACTCCTGGAAATGTTTTGATGCATTTTCTGTGGTTTCAGATGCGTTTAAATTCCAGGAAAGGTGTTGTTTTGTTGTTTCCTCAACAAATACATTTTGCCCAATTTTGCAGTTTTTGCTTAGCCATGTACCTGTCAATCAAAAATGGTCAAAATCCCAAAGTTTGCAAACACACTTTCTGCATGATAATGTCACTTATTTTTTCATTTCAGTCTATATAAAATGATGCTTTGCGGTAAGATTTAGTGGCAATTGTAATACGAACCTTTACATGGAACAATATATGCTTATTGTATACTTTATTTCTGATGCAGGTTACAAAAAGAAGAAATAGTGCAAATTTAAAACAGATTCACATTAGATACATTTATTATACTCCAAGACTGCTACATTAAGTATTTCTGAGTGATCTGGAGTCATTTGGGTAACATTTTTAGCACAGTGTTTTGATGCCGGGATTTTGAAACTTTTTCTATAAGTACCCGAGCTAGGGTTAGGGTTAGGGTTTAAACACTCCCGGAAATGTTTTGATGCATTTTCTGTGGTTTCAGACACGTTTAAATTGCAGGAAAGGTGTTGTTTTGTTGTTTCCTCAACAAATAAATTTTGCCCAATTTTTTAGTTTTTGCTTCGCCATGTACCTGTCAATCAAAAATGGTCAAAAATCCAAAGTTTGCAAATACACTTTCTGCATGATAATGTCACTTATGTTTTCATTTCAGTCTATATAAAATGATGCTATCGTATTGTAATACGAACCTTTACATGGAATAATATATGCTTATTGTATACTTTATTTCTGATGCAGGTTACAAAAAGAAGAAATAGTGCAAATTTAAAACAGATTCACATTAGATACATTTATTATACTCCAAGACTGCTACATTAAGTATTTCTGAGTGATCTGGAGTCATTTGGGTAACATTTTTAGCAGTGTTTTGATGCTGGGATTTTGAAACTTTTTCTATAATTACTAGAGCTAGGGTTAGGGTTTAAACACTCTTGGAAATGTTTTGATGCATTTTCTGTGGTTTCAGATGCATTTAAATTCCAGGAAAGGTGTTGTTTTGTTGTTTCCTCAACAAATACATTTTGCCCAATTTTGCAGTTTTTGCTTAGCCATGTACCTGTCAATCAAAAATGGTCAAAAACCCAAAGTTAGCAAACACACTTTCTGCATGATAATCTCACTTATTTTTGCATTTCAGTCTATATAAAATGATGCTATCGTATTGTAATACGAACCTTTACATGGAACAATATATGCTTATTGTATACTTTATTTCTGATGCAGGTTACATAAAGAAGAAATAGTGCAAATTTAAAACAGATTCACATTAGATACATTCTTTATACGCCAACACTGCTACATTAAGTATTTCTGAGTGATCTGGAGTCATTTGGGTAACATTTTTAGCACAGTGTTTTGATGCCGGGATTTTGAAACTTTTTCTATAAGTACCCGAGCTAGGGTTAGGGTTAGGGTTTAAACACTCCTGGAAATGTTTTGATGCATTTTCTGTGCTTTCAGATGCGTTTAAATTCCAGGAAAGGTGTTGTTTTGTTGTTTCCTCAACAAATAAATTTTGCCCAATTTTGCAGTTTTTGCTTAGCCATGTACCTGTCAATCAAAAATGGTCAAAAATCCAAAGTTTGCAAATACACTTCCTGCATGATAATGTCACTTATTTTTTCATTTCAGTCTATATAAAATGATGCTTTGCGGTAAGATTTAGTGGCAATTGTAATACGAACTTTTACATGGAACAATATATGCTTATTGTATACTTTATTTCTGATGCAGGTTACAAAAAGAAGAAATAGTGCAAATTTAAAACAGATTCACATTAGATACATTTATTATACTCCAAGACTGCTATATTAAGTATTTCTGAGTGATCTGGAGTCATTTGGGTAACATTTTTAGCACAGTGTTTTGATGCTGGGATTTAGAAACTTTTTCTATTATTACTAGAGCTAGGGTTAGGGTTAGGGTTTAAACACTCTTGGAAATGTTTTGATGCATTTTCTGTGGTTTCAGATGCATTTAAATTCCAGGAAAGGTGTTGTTTTGTTGTTTCCTCAACAAATACATTTTGCCCAATTTTGCAGTTTTTGCTTAGCCATGTACCTGTCAATCAAAAATGGTCAAAAACCCAAAGTTTGCAAACACACTTTCTGCATGATAATCTCACTTATTTTTGCATTTCAGTCTATATAAAATGATGCTATCGTATTGTAATTCGAACCTTTACATGGAACAATATATGCTTATTGTATACTTTATTTCTGATGCAGGTTACAAAAAGAAGAAATAGTGCAAATTTAAAACAGATTCACATTAGATACATTTATTATACTCCAAGACTGCTATATTAAGTATTTCTGAGTGATCTGGAGTCATTTGGGTAACATTTTTAGCACAGTGTTTTGATGCCGGGATTTTGAAACTTTTTCTATAAGTACCCGAGCTAGGGTTAGGGTTAGGGTTTAAACACTCCTAGAAATGTTTTGATGCATTTTCTGTGGTTTCAGATGCATTTAAATTCCAGGAAAGGTGTTGTTTTGTTGTTTCCTCAACAAATACATTTTGCCCAATTTTGCAGTTTTTGCTTAGCCATGTACCTGTCAATCAAAAATGGTCAAAAACCCAAAGTTTGCAAACACACTTTCTGCATGATCATCTCACTTATTTTTGCATTTCAGTCTATATAAAATGATGCTATCGTATTGTAATACGAACCTTTACATGGAACAATATATGCTTATTGTATACTTTATTTCTGATGCAGGTTATAAATAGAAGAAATAGTGCAAATTTAAAACAGATTCACATTAGATACATTTATTATACGCCAACACTGCTACATTAAGTATTTCTGAGTGATCTGGAGTCATTTGGGTAACATTTTTAGCACAGTGTTTTGATGCCGGGATTTTGAAACTTTTTCTATAAGTACCCGAGCTAGGGTTAGGGTTTAAACACTCCTGGAAATGTTTTGATGCATTTTCTGTGCTTTCAGATGCGTTTAAATTCCAGGAAAGGTGTTGTTTTGTTGTTTCCTCAACAAATACATTTTGCCCAATTTTGCAGTTTTTGCTTAGCCATGTACCTGTCAATCAAAAATGGTCAAAAACCCAAAGTTTGCAAACACACTTTCTGCATGATAATGTCACTTATTTTTTCATTTCAGTCTATATAAAATGATGCTTTGCGGTAAGATTTAGTGGCAATTGTAATACGAACCTTTACATGGAACAATATATGCTTATTGTATACTTTATTTCTGATGCAGGTTACAAAAAGAAGAAATAGTGCAAATTTAAATCAGATTCACATTAGATTCATTTATTATACTCCAAGACTGCTACATTAAGTATTTCTGAGTGATCTGGAGTCATTTGGGTAACATTTTTAGCATAGTGTTTTGATGCTGGGATTTAGAAACTTTTTCTATAAGTACTCGAGCTAGGGTTAGGGTTAGGGTTTAAACACTCCTGGACATGTTTTAATGCGTTTTCTGTGGTTTCAGATGCGTTTAAATTCCAGGAAAGGTGTTGTTTTGTTGTTTCCTCAACAAATACATTTTGCACAATTTTGCAGTTTTTGCTTAGCCATGTACCTGTCAAACAAAAATGGTCAAAAACCCAAAGTTTGCAAACACACTTTCTGCATGATAATCTCACTTATTTTTTCATTTCAGTCTATATAAAATGATGCTTTGCGGTAAGATTAAGTGGCAATTGTAATACGAACCTTTACATGGAACAATATATGCTTATTGTATACTTTATTTCTGATGCAGGTTACAAAAAGAAGAAATAGTGCAAATTTAAAACAGATTCACATTAGATACATTTATTATACTCCACGACTGCTACATTAAGTATTTCTGAGTGATCTGGAGTCATTTGGGTAACATTTTTAGCACAGTGTTTTGATGCTGGGATTTTGAAACTTTTTCTATAAGTACCCGAGCTAGGGTTAGGGTTAGGGTTTATACACTCCTGGAAATGTTTTGATGCATTTTCTATGGTTTCAGATGCATTTAAATTCCAGGAAAGGTGTTGTTTTGTTGTTTCCTCAACAAATAAATTTTGCCCAATTTTGCAGTTTTTGCTTAGCCATGTACCTGTCAATCAAAAATGGTCAAAAATCCAAAGATTTCAAATACACTTTCTGCATGATAATCTCACTTATTTTTGCATTTCAGTCTATATAAAATGATGTTTTGCGGTAAGATTTAATGGCAATTGTAATACTAACCTTTACATGGAACAATATATGCTTATTGTATACTTTATTTCTGATGCAGGGTACAAAAAGAAGAAATAGTGTAAATTTAAAACAGATTCACATTAGATACATTTATTATACTCCAAGACTGCTACATTAAGTATTTCTGAGTGATCTGGCGTCATTTGGGTAACATTTTTAGCATAGTGTTTTGATGCTGGGATTTAGAAACTTTTTCTATAAGTACTCGAGGTAGGGTTAGGGTTAGGGTTTAAACACTCCTGGACATGTTTTAATGCGTTTTCTGTGGTTTCAGATGTATTTAAATTCCAGGAAAGGTGTTGTTTTGTTGTTTCCTCAACAAATACATTTTGCACAATTTTGCAGTTTTTGCTTAGCCATGTACCTGTCAATCAAAAATGGTCAAAAACCCAAAGTTTGCAAACACACTTTCTGCATGATAATCTCACTTATTTTTTCATTTCAGTCTATATAAAATGATGCTTTGCGGTAAGATTAAGTGGCAATTGTAATACGAACCTTTACATGGAACAATATATGCTTATTGTATACTTTATTTCTGATGCAGGTTACAAAAAGAAGAAATAGTGCAAATTTAAAACAGATTCACATTAGATACATTTATTATACTCCAAGACTGCTACATTAAGTATTTCTGAGTGATCTGGCGTCATTTGGGTAACATTTTTAGCACAGTGTTTTGATGCCGGGATTTTGAAACTTTTTCTATAAGTACCCGAGCTAGGGTTAGGGTTAGGGTTTAAACACTCCTGGAAATGTTTTGATGCATTTTCTGTGGTTTCAGATGCGTTTAAATTCCAGGAAAGGTGTTGTTTTGTTGTTTCCTCAACAAATACATTTTGCCCAATTTTGCAGTTTTTGCTTAGCCATGTACCTGTCAATCAAAAATGGTCAAAAACCCAAAGTTTGCAAACACACTTTCTGCATGATAATGTCACTTATTTTTGCATTTCAGTCTATATAAAATGATGCTATCGTATTGTAATACGAACCTTTACATGGAACAATATATGCTTATTGTATACTTTATTTCTGATGCAGGTTACAAAAAGAAGAAATAGTGCAAATTTAAAACAGATTCACATTAGATACATTTATTATACTCCAAGACTGCTACATTAAGTATTTCTGAGTGATCTGGAGTCATTTGGGTAACATTTTTAGCACAGTGTTTTGATGCCGGGATTTTGAAACTTTTTCTGTAAGTACCCGAGCTAGGGTTAGGGTTAGCGTTTAAACACTCCTGGAAATGTTTTGATGCATTTTCTGTGGTTTCAGATGCGTTTAAATTCCAGGAAAGGTGTTGTTTTGTTTTTTCCTCAACAAATACATTTTGCCCAATTTTGCAGTTTTTGCTTAGCCATGTACCTGTCAATCAAAAATGGTCAAAAACCCAAAGTTTGCAAACACACTTTCTGCATGATAATGTCACTTATTTTTTCATTTCAGTCTATATAAAATGATGCTTTGCGGTAAGATTTAGTGGCAATTGTAATACGAACCTTTACATGGAACAATATATGCTTATTGTATACTTTATTTCTGATGCATGTTACAAAAAGAAGAAATAGTGCAAATTTAAAACAGATTCACATTAGATACATTTATTATACTCCAAGACTGCTACATTAAGTATTTCTGAGTGATCTGGAGTCATTTGGGTAACATTTTTAGCACAGTGTTTTGATGCCGGGATTTTGAAACTTTTTCTATAAGTACCCGAGCTAGGGTTAGGGTTAGGGTTTAAACACTCCTGGAAATGTTTTGATGCATTTTCTGTGGTTTCAGACACGTTTAAATTGCAGGAAAGGTGTTGTTTTGTTGTTTCCTCAACAAATAAATTTTGCCCAATTTTTTAGTTTTTGCTTCGCCATGTACCTGTCAATCAAAAATGGTCAAAAATCCAAAGTTTGCAAATACACTTTCTGCATGATAATGTCACTTATGTTTTCATTTCAGTCTATATAAAATGATGCTTTGCGGTAAGATTTAGTGGCAATTGTAATACGAACCTTTACATGGAACAATATATGCTTATTGTATACTTTATTTCTGATGCAGGTTACAAAAAGAAGAAATAGTGCAAATTTAAAACAGATTCACATTAGATACATTTATTATACTCCAAGACTGCTACATTAAGTATTTCTGAGTGATCTGGAGTCATTTGGGTAACATTTTTAGTACAGTGTTTTGATGCTGGGATTTTGAAACGTTTTCAATAAGTACCCAAGCTAGGGTTAGGGTTTAAACACTCCTGGAAATGTTTTGATGCATTTTCTGTGCTTTCAGATGCGTTTAAATTCCAGGAAAGGTGTTGTTTTGTTGTTTCCTCAACAAATACATTTTGCCCAATTTTGCAGTTTTTGCTTAGCCATGTACCTGTCAATCAAAAATGGTAAAAAACCCAAAGTTTGCAAACACACTTTCTGCATGATAATGTCACTTATTTTTTTCATTTCAGTCTATATAAAATGATGCTTTGCGGTAAGATTTAGTGGCAATTCTAATACGAACCTTTACATGGAACAATATATGCTTATTGTATACTTTATTTGTGATGCAGGTTACAAAAAGAAGAAATAGTGCAAATTTAAAACAGATTCACATTAGATACATTCTTTATACGCCAACACTGCTACATTAAGTATTTCTGAGTGATCTGGAGTCATTTGGGTAACATTTTTAGCACAGTGTTTTGATGCCGGGCTTTTGAAACTTTTTCTATAAGTACTCGAACTAGGGTTAGGGTTAGGGTTTAAACACTCCTGGAAATGTTTTGATGCGTTTTCTGTGGTTTCAGATGCGTTTAAATTCCAGGAAAGGTGTTGTTTTGTTGTTTCCTCAACAAATACATTTTGCCCAATTTTGCAGTTTTTGCTTCGCCATGTACCTGTCAATCAAAAATGGTCAAAAATCCAAAGTTTGCAAATACACTTTCTGCATGATAATCTCACTTATTTTTGCATTTCAGTCTATATAAAATGATGTTTTGCGGTAAGATTTAGTGGCAATTGTAATACGAACCTTTACATGGAACAATATATGCTTATTGTATACTTTATTTCTGATGCAGGTTACAAAAAGAAGAAATAGTGCAAATTTAAAACAGATTCACATTAGATACATTTATTATACTCCACGACTGCTACATTAAGTATTTCTGAGTGATCTGGAGTCATTTGGGTAACATTTTTAGCACAGTGTTTTGATGCTGGGATTTTGAAACTTTTTCTATAAGTACCCGAGCTAGGGTTAGGGTTAGGGTTTATACAATCCTGGAAATGTTTTGATGCATTTTCTATGGTTTCAGATGCATTTAAATTCCAGGAAAGGTGTTGTTTTGTTGTTTCCTCAACAAATAAATTTTGCCCAATTTTGCAGTTTTTGCTTAGCCATGTACCTGTCAATCAAAAAAGGTGAAAAATCCAAAGATTGCAAATACACTTTCTGCATGATAATCTCACTTATTTTTGCATTTCAGTCTATATAAAATGATGCTTTGCGGTAAGATTTAGTGGCAATTATAATACGAACCTTTACATGGAATAATATATGCTTATTGTATACTTTATTTCTGATGCAGGGTACAAAAAGAAGAAATTGTGCAAATTTAAAACAGATTCACATTAGATACATTTATTATACTCCAAGACTGCTACATTAAGTATTTCTGAGTGATCTGGAGTCATTTGGGTAACATTTTTAGCACAGTGTTTTGATGCCGGGATTTTGAAACTTTTTCTATAAGTACCCGAGCTAGGGTTAGGGTTTAAACACTCCTGGAAATGTTTTGATGCATTTTCTGTGGTTTCAGACACGTTTAAATTGCAGGAAAGGTGTTGTTTTGTTGTTTCCTCAACAAATACATTTTAACCAATTTTGCAGTTTTTGCTTAGCCATGTACCTGTCAATCAAAAATGGTCAAAAACCCAAAGTTTGCAAACACACTTTCTGCATGATAATGTCACTTATTTTTGCATTTCAGTCTATATAAAATGATGCTATCGTATTGTAATACGAACCTTTACATGGAACAATATATGCTTATTGTATACTTTATTTCTGATGCAGGTTACAAAAAGAAGAAATAGTGCAAATTTAAAACAGATTCACATTAGATACATTTATTATACTCCAAGACTGCTACATTAAGTATTTCTGAGTGATCTGGAGTCATTTGGGTAACATTTTTAGCAGTGTTTTGATGCTGGGATTTTGAAACTTTTTCTATAAGTACCCGAGCTAGGGTTAGGATTTAAACACTCCTGGAAATGTTTTGATGCATTTTCTGTGGTTTCAGATGCATTTAAATTCCAGGAAAGGTGTTGTTTTGTTGTTTCCTCAACAAATACAATTTACCCAATTTTGCAGTTTTTGCTTAGCCATGTACATGTCAATGAAAAATGGTCAAAATTCCAAAGTTTGCAAACACACTTTCTGCATGTTAATCTCACTTATTTTTGCATTTCAGTCTATATAAAATGATGCTTTGCGGTAAGATTTAGTGGCAATTGTAATACGAACCTTTACATGGAACAATATATGCTTATTGTATACTTTATTTCTGATGCAGGTTACAAAAAGAAGAAATAGTGCAAATTTAAATCAGATTCACATTAGATACATTCTTTATACGCCAACACTGCTACATTAAGTATTTCTGAGTGATCTGGAGTCATTTGGGTAACATTTTTAGCACAGTGTTTTGATGCTGGGATTTTGAAACTTTTTCTATAAGTACCCGAGCTAGGGTTAGGGTTTAAACACTCCTGGAAATGTTTTGATGCATTTTCTGTGGTTTCAGATGTGTTTAAATTGCAGGAAAGGTGTTGTTTTGTTGTTTCCTCAACAAATAAATTTTGCCCAATTTTGCAGTTTTTGCTGAGCCATGTACCTGTCAATCAAAAATGGTCAAAAACCCAAAGTTTGCAAACACACTTTCTGCATGATAATCTCACTTATTTTTGCATTTCAGTCTATATAAAATGATGCTATCGTATTGTAATACGAACCTTTACATGGAACAATATATGCTTATTGTATACTTTATTTCTGATGCAGGTTACATAAAGAAGAAATAGTGCAAATTTAAAACAGATTCACATTAGATACATTCTTTATACGCCAACACTGCTACATTAAGTATTTCTGAGTGATCTGGAGTCATTTGGGTAACATTTTTAGCACAGTGTTTTGATGCCGGGATTTTGAAACTTTTTCTATAAGTACCCGAGCTAGGGTTAGGGTTAGGGTTTAAACACTCCTGGAAATGTTTTGATGCATTTTCTGTGGTTTCAGACACGTTTAAATTGCAGGAAAGGTGTTGTTTTGTTGTTTCCTCAACAAATACATTTTGCCCAATTTTGCAGTTTTTGCTTAGCCATGTACCTGTCAATCAAAAATGGTCAAAAACCCAAAGTTTGCAAACACACTTTCTGCATGATAATGTCACTTATTTTTGCATTTCAGTCTATATAAAATGATGCTATCGTATTGTAATACGAACCTTTACATGGAACAATATATGCTTATTGTATACTTTATTTCTGATGCAGGTTACAAAAAGAAGAAATAGTGCAAATTTAAAACAGATTCACATTAGATACATTTATTATACTCCAAGACTGCTACATTAAGTATTTCTGAGTGATCTGGAGTCATTTGGGTAACATTTTTAGCAGTGTTTTGATGCTGGGATTTTGAAACTTTTTCTATAAGTACCCGAGCTAGGGTTAGGGTTTAAACACTCCTGGAAATGTTTTGATGCATTTTCTGTGGTTTCAGATGCATTTAAATTCCAGGAAAGGTGTTGTTTTGTTGTTTCCTCAACAAATAAATTTTGCCCAATTTTGCAGTTTTTGCTGAGCCATGTACCTGTCAATCAAAAATGGTCAAAAACCCAAAGTTTGCAAACACACTTTCTGCATGATAATCTCACTTATTTTTGCATTTCAGTCTATATAAAATGATGCTATCGTATTGTAATACGAACCTTTACATGGAACAATATATGCTTATTGTATACTTTATTTCTGATGCAGGTTACATAAAGAAGAAATAGTGCAAATTTAAAACAGATTCACATTAGATACATTCTTTATACGCCAACACTGCTACATTAAGTATTTCTGAGTGATCTGGAGTCATTTGGGTAACATTTTTAGCACAGTGTTTTGATGCCGGGATTTTGAAACTTTTTCTATAAGTACCCGAGCTAGGGTTAGGGTTAGGGTTTAAACACTCCTGGAAATGTTTTGATGCATTTTCTGTGCTTTCAGATGCGTTTAAATTCCAGGAAAGGTGTTGTTTTGTTGTTTCCTCAACAAATAAATTTTGCCCAATTTTGCAGTTTTTGCTTAGCCATGTACCTGTCAATCAAAAATGGTCAAAAATCCAAAGTTTGCAAATACACTTCCTGCATGATAATGTCACTTATTTTTTCATTTCAGTCTATATAAAATGATGCTTTGCGGTAAGATTTAGTGGCAATTGTAATACGAACTTTTACATGGAACAATATATGCTTATTGTATACTTTATTTCTGATGCAGGTTACAAAAAGAAGAAATAGTGCAAATTTAAAACAGATTCACATTAGATACATTTATTATACTCCAAGACTGCTATATTAAGTATTTCTGAGTGATCTGGAGTCATTTGGGTAACATTTTTAGCACAGTGTTTTGATGCTGGGATTTAGAAACTTTTTCTATTATTACTAGAGCTAGGGTTAGGGTTAGGGTTTAAACACTCTTGGAAATGTTTTGATGCATTTTCTGTGGTTTCAGATGCATTTAAATTCCAGGAAAGGTGTTGTTTTGTTGTTTCCTCAACAAATACATTTTGCCCAATTTTGCAGTTTTTGCTTAGCCATGTACCTGTCAATCAAAAATGGTCAAAAACCCAAAGTTTGCAAACACACTTTCTGCATGATAATCTCACTTATTTTTGCATTTCAGTCTATATAAAATGATGCTATCGTATTGTAATTCGAACCTTTACATGGAACAATATATGCTTATTGTATACTTTATTTCTGATGCAGGTTACAAAAAGAAGAAATAGTGCAAATTTAAAACAGATTCACATTAGATACATTTATTATACTCCAAGACTGCTACATTAAGTATTTCTGAGTGATCTGGAGTCATTTGGGTAACATTTTTAGCACAGTGTTTTGATGCCGGGATTTTGAAACTTTTTCTATAAGTACCCGAGCTAGGGTTAGGGTTAGGGTTTAAACACTCCTGGAAATGTTTTGATGCATTTTCTGTGGTTTCAGATGCATTTAAATTCCAGGAAAGGTGTTGTTTTGTTGTTTCCTCAACAAATACATTTTGCCCAATTTTGCAGTTTTTGCTTAGCCATGTACCTGTCAATCAAAAATGGTCAAAAACCCAAAGTTTGCAAACACACTTTCTGCATGATCATCTCACTTATTTTTGCATTTCAGTCTATATAAAATGATGCTATCGTATTGTAATACGAACCTTTACATGGAACAATATATGCTTATTGTATACTTTATTTCTGATGCAGGTTATAAATAGAAGAAATAGTGCAAATTTAAAACAGATTCACATTAGATACATTTATTATACGCCAACACTGCTACATTAAGTATTTCTGAGTGATCTGGAGTCATTTGGGTAACATTTTTAGCACAGTGTTTTGATGCCGGGATTTTGAAACTTTTTCTATAAGTACCCGAGCTAGGGTTAGGGTTTAAACACTCCTGGAAATGTTTTGATGCATTTTCTGTGCTTTCAGATGCGTTTAAATTCCAGGAAAGGTGTTGTTTTGTTGTTTCCTCAACAAATACATTTTGCCCAATTTTGCAGTTTTTGCTTAGCCATGTACCTGTCAATCAAAAATGGTCAAAAACCCAAAGTTTGCAAACACACTTTCTGCATGATAATGTCACTTATTTTTTCATTTCAGTCTATATAAAATGATGCTTTGCGGTAAGATTTAGTGGCAATTGTAATACGAACCTTTACATGGAACAATATATGCTTATTGTATACTTTATTTCTGATGCATGTTACAAAAAGAAGAAATAGTGCAAATTTAAAACAGATTCACATTAGATACATTTATTATACTCCAAGACTGCTACATTAAGTATTTCTGAGTGATCTGGAGTCATTTGGGTAACATTTTTAGCACAGTGTTTTGATGCCGGGATTTTGAAACTTTTTTATAAGTACCCGAGCTAGGGTTAGGGTTAGGGTTTAAACACTCCTGGAAATGTTTTGATGCATTTTCTGTGGTTTCAGACACGTTTAAATTGCAGGAAAGGTGTTGTTTTGTTGTTTCCTCAACAAATAAATTTTGCCCAATTTTTTAGTTTTTGCTTCGCCATGTACCTGTCAATCAAAAATGGTCAAAAATCCAAAGTTTGCAAATACACTTTCTGCATGATAATGTCACTTATGTTTTCATTTCAGTCTATATAAAATGATGCTTTGCGGTAAGATTTAGTGGCAATTGTAATACGAACCTTTACATGGAACAAGATATGCTTATTGTATACTTTATTTCTGATGCAGGTTACAAAAAGAAGAAATAGTGCAAATTTAAAACAGATTCACATTAGATACATTTATTATACTCCAAGACTGCTACATTAAGTATTTCTGAGTGATCTGGAGTCATTTGGGTAACATTTTTAGCACAGTGTTTTGATGCTGGGATTTTGAAACGTTTTCAATAAGTACCCAAGCTAGGGTTAGGGTTTAAACACTCCTGGAAATGTTTTGATGCATTTTCTGTGCTTTCAGATGCGTTTAAATTCCAGGAAAGGTGTTGTTTTGTTGTTTCCTCAACAAATACATTTTGCCCAATTTTGCAGTTTTTGCTTAGCCATGTACCTGTCAATCAAAAATGGTAAAAAACCCAAAGTTTGCAAACACACTTTCTGCATGATAATGTCACTTATTTTTTTCATTTCAGTCTATATAAAATGATGCTTTGCGGTAAGATTTAGTGGCAATTCTAATACGAACCTTTACATGGAACAATATATGCTTATTGTATACTTTATTTCTGATGCAGGTTACAAAAAGAAGAAATAGTGCAAATTTAAAACAGATTCACATTAGATACATTCTTTATACGCCAACACTGCTACATTAAGTATTTCTGAGTGATCTGGAGTCATTTGGGTAACATTTTTAGCACAGTGTTTTGATGCCGGGCTTTTGAAACTTTTTCTATAAGTACTCGAACTAGGGTTAGGGTTAGGGTTTATACACTCCTGGAAATGTTTTGATGCATTTTCTGTGGTTTCAGATGCATTTAAATTCCAGGAAAGGTGTTGTTTTGTTGTTTCCTCAACAAATACATTTTGCCCAATTTTGCAGTTTTTGCTTAGCCATGTACCTGTCAATCAAAAATGGTCAAAAACCCAAAGTTTGCAAACACACTTTCTGCATGATAATGTCACTTATTTTTTCATTTCAGTCTATATAAAATGATGCTTTGCGGTAAGATTTAGTGGCAATTGTAATACGAACCTTTACATGGAACAATATATGCTTATTGTATACTTTATTTCTGATGCAGGTTACAAAAAGAAGAAATAGTGCAAATTTAAATCAGATTCACTTTAGATACATTTATTATACTCCACGACTGCTACATTAAGTATTTCTGAGTGATCTGGAGTCATTTGGGTAACATTTTTAGCACAGTGTTTTTATGCTGGGATTTTGAAACTTTTTCTATAAGTACCCGAGCTAGGGTTAGGGTTAGGGTTTATACACTCCTGGAAATGTTTTGATGCATTTTCTATGGTTTCAGATGCATTTAAATTCCAGGAAAGGTGTTGTTTTGTTGTTTCCTCAACAAATAAATTTTGCCCAATTTTGCAGTTTTTGCTTAGCCATGTACCTGTCAATCAAAAATGGTCAAAAATCCAAAGATTGCAAATACACTTTCTGCATGATAATCTCTATTATTTTTGCATTTCAGTCTATATAAAATGATGCTTTGCGGTAAGATTTAGTGGCAATTGTAATACGAACCTTTACATGGAACAATATATGCTTATGTAGTTCAGGTGGGTAGCTGCGTCAGCATGCGTAGGCTGCAAAGGAACAAGTAATAGGTTTATTCCATGCTGAAAAAAAGAAGAAAGAGAACTCAACGTTTCGGCCGTGGAGCCTTCTTCAGGTGTCAAAGTTTGACACCTGAAGAAGGCTCCACGGCCGAAACGTTGTGTTCTCTTTCTTCTTTCTTTCAGCATGGAATAAACCTATTACTTGTTCCAATATATGCTTATTGTATACTTTATTTCTGATGCAGGTTATAAATAGAAGAAATAGTGCAAATTTAAAACAGATTCACATTAGATACATTTATTATACGCCAACACTGCTAAATTAAGTATTTCTGAGTGATCTGGAGTCATTTGGGTAACATTTTTAGCACAGTGTTTTGATGCCGGGATTTTGAAACTTTTTCTATAAGTACCCTAGCTAGGGTTAGGGTTAGGGTTTATACAATCCTGGAAATGTTTTGAAGCATTTTCTTTGGTTTCAGATGCTTTTAAATTCCGGGAAAGGTGTTGTTTTGTTGTTTCCTCAACAAATAAATTTTGCCAATTTTGCAGTTTTTGCTTAGCCATGTACCTGTCAATCAAAAATGGTCAAAAGTCCAAAGTTTGCAAACACACTTTCTGCATGATAACCTCACTTATTTTTGCATTTCAGTCTATATAAAATGATGCTTTGCATTAAGATTTAGTGGCAATTGTAATACGAACCTTTCCATGGAACAATATATGCTTATTGTATACTTTATTTCTGATGCAGGTTACAAAAAGAAGAAAAAGTGCAAATTTAAAACAGATTCACATTAGATACATTTATTATACTCCAAGACTGCTACATTAAGTATTTCTGAGTGATATGGAGTCATTTGGGTAACATTTTTAGCACAGTGTTTTGATGCTGGGATTTAGAAACTTTTTCTATAAGTACCCGAGCTAGGGTTAGGGTTAGGATTTATAAACTCCTGGAAATGTTTTGATGCATTTTCTTTGTTTTCAGATGCTTTTGAATTCCAGGAAAGGTGTTGTTTTGTTGTTTCCTCAACAAATACATTTTGCCCAATGTTGCAGTTTTTGCTTAGCCATGTACCTGTCAATCAAAAATGGTCAAAAATCAAAGTTTGCAAACACACTTTCTGCATGATAATGTCACTTATTTTTTCATTTCAGTCTATATAAAATGATGCTTTGCGGTAAGATTTAGTGACAATTGTAATAGGAACCTTTACATGGAACAATATATGCTTATTGTATACTTTATTTCTGATGCAGGTTACAAAAAGAAGAAATAGTGCAAATTTAAATCAGATTCACTTTAGATACATTTATTATACTCCACGACTGCTACATTAAGTATTTCTGAGTGATCTGGAGTCATTTGGGTAACATTTTTAGCACAGTGTTTTGATGCCGGGATTTTGAAACTTTTTCTATAAGTACCCGAGCTAGGGTTAGGGTTAGGATTTTTACACTCCTGGAAATGTTTTGATGCATTTTCTGTGGTTTCAGATGCATTTAAATTCCAGGAAAGGTGTTGTTTTGTTGTTTCCTCAACAAATACATTTTGCCCAATTTTGCAGTTTTTGCTTAGCCATGTACCTGTCAATCAAAAATGGTCAAAAATCCAAAGCTTGCAAGCACACTTACTGTATGATAATCTCTATTATTTTTGCATTTCAGTCTATATAAAATGATGCTTTGCGGTAAGATTTAGTGGCAATTGTAATACGAACCTTTACATGAAACAATATATGCTTATTGTATACTTTATTTCTGATGCAGGTTACAAAAAGAAGAAATAGTGCAAATTTAAAACAGATTCACATTAGATACATTTATTATACTCCAAGACCGCTACATTAAGTATTTCTGAGTGATCTGGAGTCATTTGGGTAACATTTTTAGCATAGTTTTTTGATGCTGGGATTTAGAAACTTTTTCTATAAGTACTCGAGTTAGGGTTAGGGTTTAAACACTCCTGGAAATGTTTTAATGCGTTTTCTGTGGTTTCAGATGCATTTAAATTCCAGGAAAGGTGTTGTTTTGTTGTTTCCTCAACAAATACATTTTGCACAATTTTGCAGTTTTTGCTTAGCCATGTACCTGTCAATCAAAAATGGTCAAAATTCCAAAGTTTGCAAACACACTTTCTGCATGTTAATCTCACTTATTTTTGCATTTCAGTCTATATAAAATGATGCTTTGCGGTAAGATTTAGTGACAATTGTAATAGGAACCTTTACATGGAACAATATATGCTTATTGTATACTTTATTTCTGATGCAGGTTACAAAAAGAAGAAATAGTGCAAATTTAAATCAGATTCACATTAGATACATTTATTATACTCCACGACTGCTACATTAAGTATTTCTGAGTGATCTGGAGTCATTTGGGTAACATTTTTAGCACAGTGTTTTGATGCTGGGATTTTGAAACTTTTTC
Source organism: Lepisosteus platostomus (assembly GCF_059453375.1). Taxonomy (NCBI): domain Eukaryota; kingdom Metazoa; phylum Chordata; class Actinopteri; order Semionotiformes; family Lepisosteidae; genus Lepisosteus; species Lepisosteus platostomus. The sequence goes on from NC_142614.1 coordinate 46,998,450, forward strand.
TATAAGTACCCGAGCTAGGGTTAGGGTTTAAACACTCCTGGAAATGTTTTGATGCATTTTCTGTGGTTTCAGATGTGTTTAAATTGCAGGAAAGGTGTTGTTTTGTTGTTTCCTCAACAAATAAATTTTGCCCGATTTTGAAGTTTTTGCTGAGCCATGTACCTGTCAATCAAAAATGGTCAAAAACCCAAAGTTTGCAAACACACTTTCTGCATGATAATCTCACTTATTTTTGCATTTCAGTCTATATAAAGTGATGCTTTGCGGTAAGATTAAGTGGCAATTGTAATACGAACCTTTACTTGGAACAATATATGCTTATTGTATACTTTATTTCTGATGCAGGTTAAAAAAGAAGAAATAATGCAAATTTAAATCAGATTCACTTTAGATACATTTATTATACTCCAAGACTGCTACATTAAGTATTTCTGAGTGATCTGGAGTCATTTGGGTAACATTTTTAGCACAGTGTTTTGATGCTGGGATTTAGAAACTTTTTCTATAATTACTCGAGCTAGGGTTAGGGTTAGGGTTTAAACACTCTTGGAAATGTTTTGATGCATTTTCTGTGGTTTCAGATGCATTTAAATTCCAGGAAAGGTGTTGTTTTGTTGTTTCCTCAACAAATACATTTTGCCCAATTTTGCAGTTTTTGCTTAGCCATGTACCTGTCAATCAAAAATGGTCAAAAACCCAAAGTTTGCAAACACACTTTCTGCATGATAATCTCACTTATTTTTGCATTTCAGTCTATATAAAATGATGCTATCGTATTGTAATACGAACCTTTACATGGAACAATATATGCTTATTGTATACTTTATTTCTGATGCAGGTTATAAATAGAAGAAATAGTGCAAATTTAAAACAGATTCACATTAGATACATTTATTATACTCCACGACTGCTACATTAAGTATTTCTGAGTGATCTGGAGTCATTTGGGTAACATTTTTAGCACAGTGTTTTGATGCCGAGATTTTGAAACTTTTTCTATAAGTACCCGAGCTAGGGTTAGGGTAAGGGTTTATACACTCCTGGAAATGTTTTGATGCATTTTCTGTGGTTTCAGATGCATTTAAATTCCAGGAAAGGTGTTGTTTTTTTGTTTCCTCAACAAATACATTTTGCCCAATTTTGCAGTTTTTGCTTAGCCATGTACCTGTCAATCAAAAATGGTCAAAATTCCAAAGTTTGCAAACACACTTTCTGCATGTTAATCTCACTTATTTTTGCATTTCAGTCTATATAAAATGATGCTTTGCGGTAAGATTTAGTGGCAATTGTAATACGAACCTTTACATGGAACAATATATGCTTATTGTATACTTTATTTCTGATGCAGGTTACAAAAAGAAGAAATAGTGCAAATTTAAATCAGATTCACATTAGATACATTCTTTATACGCCAACACTGCTACATTAAGTATTTCTGAGTGATCTGGAGTCATTTGGGTAACATTTTTAGCACAGTGTTTTGATGCTGGGATTTTGAAACTTTTTCTATAAGTACCCGAGCTAGGGTTAGGGTTTAAACACTCCTGGAAATGTTTTGATGCATTTTCTGTGGTTTCAGATGTGTTTAAATTGCAGGAAAGGTGTTGTTTTGTTGTTTCCTCAACAAATAAATTTTGCCCAATTTTGCATTTTTTGCTTAGCCATGTACCTGTCAATCAAAAATGGTCAAAATTCCAAAGTTTGCAAACACACTTTCTGCATGTTAATCTCACTTATTTTTGCATTTCAGTCTATATAAAATGATGCTTTGCGGTAAGATTTAGTGGCAATTGTAATACGAACCTTTACATGGAACAATATATGCTTATTGTATACTTTATTTCTGATGCAGGTTACAAAAAGAAGAAATAGTGCAAATTTAAATCAGATTCACATTAGATACATTCTTTATACGCCAACACTGCTACATTAAGTATTTCTGAGTGATCTGGAGTCATTTGGGTAACATTTTTAGCACAGTGTTTTGATGCTGGGATTTTGAAACTTTTTCTATAAGTACCCGAGCTAGGGTTAGGGTTTAAACACTCCTGGAAATGTTTTGATGCATTTTCTGTGGTTTCAGATGTGTTTAAATTGCAGGAAAGGTGTTGTTTTGTTGTTTCCTCAACAAATAAATTTTGCCCAATTTTGCATTTTTTGCTTAGCCATGTACCCGTCAATCAAAAATGGTCAAAAACCCAAAGTTTGCAAACACACTTTCTGCATGATAATCTCACTTATTTTTGCATTTCAGTCTATATAAAATGATGCTATCGTATTGTAATACGAACCTTTACATGGAACAATATATGCTTATTGTATACTTTATTTCTGATGCAGGTTATAAATAGAAGAAATAGTGCAAATTTAAAACAGATTCACATTAGATACATTTATTATACGCCAACACTGCTACATTAAGTATTTCTGAGTGATCTGGAGTCATTTGGGTAACATTTTTAGCACAGTGTTTTGATGCCGGGATTTTGAAACTTTTTCTATAAGTACCCGAGCTATTGTTAGGGTTAGGATGTTTACACTCCTGGAAATGTTTTGATGCATTTTCTGTGGTTTCAGATGCATTTAAATTCCAGGAAAGGTGTTGTTTTGTTGTTTCCTCAACAAATCCATTTTGCCCAATTTTGCAGTTTTTGCTTAGCCATGTACCTGTCAATCAAAAATTGTCAAAATTCCAAAGTTTGCAAACACACTTTCTGCATGTTAATCTCACTTATTTTTGCATTTCAGTCTATATAAAATGATACGTTGCGGTAAGATTTAGTGGCAAGTGTAATACGAACCTTTACATGGAACAATATATGCTTATTGTATACTTTATTTCTGATGCAGGTTACAAAAAGAAGAAATAGTGCAAATTTAAATCAGATTCACATTAGATACATTCTTTATACGCCAACACTGCTACATTAAGTATTTCTGAGTGATCTGGAGTCATTTGGGTAACATTTTTAGCACAGTGTTTTGATGCTGGGATTTTGAAACTTTTTCTATAAGTACCCGAGCTAGGGTTAGGGTTTAAACACTCCTGGAAATGTTTTGATGCATTTTCTGTGGTTTCAGATGTGTTTAAATTGCAGGAAAGGTGTTGTTTTGTTGTTTCCTCAACAAATAAATTTTGCCCGATTTTGAAGTTTTTGCTGAGCCATGTACCTGTCAATCAAAAATGGTCAAAATTCCAAAGTTTGCAAACACACTTTCTGCATGATAATCTCACTTATTTTTGCATTTCAGTCTATATAAAATGATGCTTTGCGGTAAGATTTAGTGGCAATTGTAATACGAACCTTTACATGGAACAATATATGCTTATTGTATACTTTATTTCTGATGCAGGTTACAACAAGAAGAAATAGTGCAAATTTATAACAGATTCACATTAGATACAATCTTTATACGCCAACACTGCTACATTAAGTATTTCTGAGTGATCTGGAGTCATTTGGGTAACATTTTTAGTATAGTGTTTTGATGCCGGGATTTTGAAACTTTTTCTATAAGTACCCGAGCTAGGGTTAGGGTTAGGGTTTATACACTCCTGGAAATGTTTTGATGCATTTTCTGTGGTTTCAGATGCATTTAAATTCCAGGAAAGGTGTTGTTTTGTTGTTTCCTCAACAAATAAATTTTGCCCAATTTTGCAGTTTTTGCTTAGCCATGTACCTGTCAATCAAAAATGGTCAAAAATCCAAAGATTGCAAATACACTTTCTGCATGATAATCTCACTTATTTTTGCATTTCAGTCTATATAAAATGATGTTTTGCGGTAAGATTTAGTGGCAATTGTAATACGAACCTTTACATGGAACAATATGTGCTTATTGAATACTTTATTTGTGATGCAGGTTACAAAAAGAAGAAATAGTGCAAATTTAAAACAGATTCACATTAGATACATTTATTATACTCCAAGACTGCTACATTAAGTATTTCTGAGTGATCTGGAGTCATTTGGGTAACATTTTTAGCAGTGTTTTGATGCTGGGATTTAGAAACTATTTCTATAAGTACTCGAGCTAGGGTTAGGGTTAGGGTTTAAACACTCCTGGAAATGTTTTGATGCATTTTCTGTGGTTTCAGATGCATTTTAATTCCAGGAAAGGTGTTGTTTTGTTGTTTCCTCAACAAATACATTTTGCACAATTTTGCAGTTTTTGCTTAGCCATGTACCCGTCAATCAAAAATGGTCAAAAACCCAAAGTTTGCAAACACACTTTCTGCATGATAATCTCACTTATTTTTGCATTTCAGTCTATATAAAATGATGCTATTGTATTGTAATACGAACCTTTACATGGAACAATATATGCTTATTGTATACTTTATTTCTGATGCAGGTTACAAACAGAAGAAATAGTGCAAATTTAAATCAGATTCACATTAGATACATTTATTATACGCCAACACTGCTACATTAAGTATTTCTGAGTGATCTGGAGTCATTTGGGTAACATTTTTAGCACAGTGTTTTGATGCCCGGATTTTGAAACTTTTTCTATAAGTACCCGAGCTAGGGTTATTGTTAGGGTTTATACACTCCTGGAAATGTTTTGATGCATTTTCTGTGGTTTCAGATGCATTTAAATTCCAGGGAAGGTGTTGTTTTGTTGTTTCCTCAACAAATACATTTTGCCCAATTTTGCAGTTTTTGCTTAGCCATGTACCTGTCAATCAAAAATGGTCAAAAATCAAAGTTTGCACACACACTTTCTGCATGATAATGTCACTTATTTTTTCATTTCAGTCTATATAAAATGATGCTTTGCGGTAAGATTTAGTGGCAATTGTAATACGAACCTTTACATGGAACAATATATGCTTATTGTATACTTTATTTCTGATGCAGGTTACAAAAAGAAGAAATAGTGCAAATTTAAATCAGATTCACTTTAGATACATTTATTATACTCCACGACTGCTACATTAAGTATTTCTGAGTGATCTGGAGTCATTTGGGTAACATTTTTAGCACAGTGTTTTGATGCCGGGATTTTGAAACTTTTTCTATAAGTACCCGAGCTAGGGTTAGGGTTAGGATTTTTACACTCCTGGAAATGTTTTGATGCATTTTCTGTGGTTTCAGATGCATTTAAATTCCAGGAAAGGTGTTGTTTTGTTGTTTCCTCAACAAATACATTTTGCCCAATTTTGCAGTTTTTGCTTAGCCATGTACCTGTCAATCAAAAATTGTCAAAATTCCAAAGTTTGCAAACACACTTTCTGCATGTTAATCTCACTTATTTTTGCATTTCAGTCTATATAAAATGATACGTTGCGGTAAGATTTAGTGGCAAGTGTAATACGAACCTTTACATGGAACAATATATGCTTATTGTATACTTTATTTCTGATGCAGGTTACAAAAAGAAGAAATAGTGCAAATTTAAATCAGATTCACATTAGATACATTCTTTATACGCCAACACTGCTACATTAAGTATTTCTGAGTGATCTGGAGTCATTTGGGTAACATTTTTAGCACAGTGTTTTGATGCTGGGATTTTGAAACTTTTTCTATAAGTACCCGAGCTAGGGTTAGGGTTTAAACACTCCTGGAAATGTTTTGATGCATTTTCTGTGGTTTCAGATGTGTTTAAATTGCAGGAAAGGTGTTGTTTTGTTGTTTCCTCAACAAATAAATTTTGCCCGATTTTGAAGTTTTTGCTGAGCCATGTACCTGTCAATCAAAAATGGTCAAAATTCCAAAGTTTGCAAACACACTTTCTGCATGATAATCTCACTTATTTTTGCATTTCAGTCTATATAAAATGATGCTTTGCGGTAAGATTTAGTGGCAATTGTAATACGAACCTTTACATGGAACAATATATGCTTATTGTATACTTTATTTCTGATGCAGGTTACAACAAGAAGAAATAGTGCAAATTTATAACAGATTCACATTAGATACAATCTTTATACGCCAACACTGCTACATTAAGTATTTCTGAGTGATCTGGAGTCATTTGGGTAACATTTTTAGTATAGTGTTTTGATGCCGGGATTTTGAAACTTTTTCTATAAGTACCCGAGCTAGGGTTAGGGTTAGGGTTTATACACTCCTGGAAATGTTTTGATGCATTTTCTGTGGTTTCAGATGTGTTTAAATTGCAGGAAAGGTGTTGTTTTGTTGTTTCCTCAACAAATAAATTTTGCCCAATTTTGCAGTTTTTGCTTAGCCATGTACCTGTCAATCAAAAATGGTCAATAATCCAAAGATTGCAAATACACTTTCTGCATGATAATCTCACTTATTTTTGCATTTCAGTCTATATAAAATGATGTTTTGCGGTAAGATTTAGTGGCAATTGTAATACGAACCTTTACATGGAACAATATATGCTTATTGTATACTTTATTTGTGATGCAGGTTACAAAAAGAAGAAATAGTGCAAATTTAAAACAGATTCACATTAGATACATTTATTATACTCCAAGACTGCTACATTAAGTATTTCTGAGTGATCTGGAGTCATTTGGGTAACATTTTTAGCAGTGTTTTGATGCTGGGATTTAGAAACTTTTTCTATAAGTACTCGAGCTAGGGTTAGGGTTAGGGTTTAAACACTCCTGGAAATGTTTTGATGCATTTTCTGTGGTTTCAGATGCATTTTAATTCCAGGAAAGGTGTTGTTTTGTTGTTTCCTCAACAAATACATTTTGCACAATTTTGCAGTTTTTGCTTAGCCATGTACCCGTCAATCAAAAATGGTCAAAAACCCAAAGTTTGCAAACACACTTTCTGCATGATAATCTCACTTATTTTTGCATTTCAGTCTATATAAAATGATGCTATTGTATTGTAATACGAACCTTTACATGGAACAATATATGCTTATTGTATACTTTATTTCTGATGCAGGTTACAAAAAGAAGAAATAGTGCAAATTTAAATCAGATTCACTTTAGATACATTTATTATTCTCCACGACTGCTACATTAAGTATTTCTGAGTGATCTGGAGTCATTTGGGTAACATTTTTAGCACAGTGTTTTGATGCCGGGATTTTGAAACTTTTTCTATAAGTACTCGAGCTAGGGTTAGGGTTAGGGTTTAAACACTCCTGGAAATGTTTTAATGCGTTTTCTGTGGTTTCAGATGCATTTAAATTCCAGGAAAGGTGTTGTTTTGTTGTTTCCTCAACAAATACATTTTGCACAATTTTGCAGTTTTTGCTTAGCCATGTACCTGTCAATCAAAAATGGTCAAAAACCCAAAGTTTGCAAACACACTTTCTGCATGATAATCTCACTTATTTTTTCATTTCAGTCTATATAAAATGATGTTTTGTGGTAAGATTTAGTGGCAATTGTAATACGAACCTTTACATGGAACAATATATGCTTATTGTATACTTTATTTCTGATGCAGGTTACAAACAGAAGAAATAGTGCAAATTTAAATCAGATTCACATTAGATACATTTATTATACGCCAACACTGCTACATTAAGTATTTCTGAGTGATCTGGAGTCATTTGGGTAACATTTTTAGCACAGTGTTTTGATGCCGGGATTTTGAAACTTTTTCTATAAGTACCCGAGCTAGGGTTAGGGTTAGGATTTTTACACTCCTGGAAATGTTTTGATGCATTTTCTGTGGTTTCAGATGCATTTAAATTCCAGGAAAGGTGTTGTTTTGTTGTTTCCTCAACAAATACATTTTGCCCAATTTTGCAGTTTTTGCTTAGCCATGTACCTGTCAATCAAAAATTGTCAAAATTCCAAAGTTTGCAAACACACTTTCTGCATGTTAATCTCACTTATTTTTGCATTTCAGTCTATATAAAATGATACGTTGCGGTAAGATTTAGTGGCAAGTGTAATACGAACCTTTACATGGAACAATATATGCTTATTGTATACTTTATTTCTGATGCAGGTTACAAAAAGAAGAAATAGTGCAAATTTAAATCAGATTCACATTAGATACATTCTTTATACGCCAACACTGCTACATTAAGTATTTCTGAGTGATCTGGAGTCATTTGGGTAACATTTTTAGCACAGTGTTTTGATGCCCGGATTTTGAAACTTTTTCTATAAGTACCCGAGCTAGGGTTAGGGTTAGGGTTTATACACTCCTGGAAATGTTTTGATGCATTTTCTGTGGTTTCAGATGCATTTAAATTCCAGGGAAGGTGTTGTTTTGTTGTTTCCTCAACAAATACATTTTGCCCAATTTTGCAGTTTTTGCTTAGCCATGTACCTGTCAATCAAAAATGGTCAAAAATCAAAGTTTGCACACACACTTTCTGCATGATAATGTCACTTATTTTTTCATTTCAGTCTATATAAAATGATGCTTTGCGGTAAGATTTAGTGGCAATTGTAATACGAACCTTTACATGGAACAATATATGCTTATTGTATACTTTATTTCTGATGCAGGTTACAAAAAGAAGAAATAGTGCAAATTTAAATCAGATTCACTTTAGATACATTTATTATACTCCACGACTGCTACATTAAGTATTTCTGAGTGATCTGGAGTCATTTGGGTAACATTTTTAGCACAGTGTTTTGATGCCGGGATTTTGAAACTTTTTCTATAAGTACCCGAGCTAGGGTTAGGGTTAGGATTTTTACACTCCTGGAAATGTTTTGATGCATTTTCTGTGGTTTCAGATGCATTTAAATTCCAGGAAAGGTGTTGTTTTCTTGTTTCCTCAACAAATACATTTTGCCCAATTTTGCAGTTTTTGCTTAGCCATGTACCTGTCAATCAAAAATGGTCAAAAACCCAAAGTTTGCAAACACACTTTCTGCATGATCATCTCACTTATTTTTGCATTTCAGTCTATATAAAATGATGCTATCGTATTGTAATACGAACCTTTACATGGAACAATATATGCTTATTGTATACTTTATTTCTGATGCAGGTTATAAATAGAAGAAATAGTGCAAATTTAAAACAGATTCACATTAGATACATTTATTATACGCCAACACTGCTACATTAAGTATTTCTGAGTGATCTGGAGTCATTTGGGTAACATTTTTAGCACAGTGTTTTGATGCCGGGATTTTGAAACTTTTTCTATAAGTACCCGAGCTAGGGTTAGGGTTTATACACTCCTGGAAATGTTTTGATGCATTTTCTGTGGTTTCAGATGCATTTAAATTCCAGGAAAGGTGTTGTTTTGTTGTTTCCTCAACAAATACATTTTGCCCAATTTTGCAGTTTTTGCTTAGCCATGTACCTGTCAATCAAAAATGGTCAAAATTCCAAAGTTTGCAAACACACTTTCTGCATGTTAATCTCACTTATTTTTGCATTTCAGTCTATATAAAATGATGCTTTGCGGTAAGATTTAGTGGCAATTGTAATACGAACCTTTACATGGAACAATATATGCTTATTGTATACTTTATTTCTGATGCAGGTTACAAAAAGAAGAAATAGTGCAAATTTAAATCAGATTCACATTAGATACATTCTTTATACGCCAACACTGCTACATTAAGTATTTCTGAGTGATCTGGAGTCATTTGGGTAACATTTTTAGCACAGTGTTTTGATGCTGGGATTTTGAAACTTTTTCTATAAGTACCCGAGCTAGGGTTAGGGTTTAAACACTCCTGGAAATGTTTTGATGCATTTTCTGTGGTTTCAGATGTGTTTAAATTGCAGGAAAGGTGTTGTTTTGTTGTTTCCTCAACAAATAAATTTTGCCCAATTTTGCAGTTTTTGCTTAGCCATGTACCTGTCAATCAAAAATGGTCAAAAATCAAAGTTTGCACACACACTTTCTGCATGATAATGTCACTTATTTTTTCATTTCAGTCTATATAAAATGATGCTTTGCGGTAAGATTTAGTGGCAATTGTAATACGAACCTTTACATGGAACAATATATGCTTATTGTATACTTTATTTCTGATGCAGGTTACAAAAAGAAGAAATAGTGCAAATTTAAATCAGATTCACTTTAGATACATTTATTATACTCCACGACTGCTACATTAAGTATTTCTGAGTGATCTGGAGTCATTTGGGTAACATTTTTAGCACAGTGTTTTGATGCCGGGATTTTGAAACTTTTTCTATAAGTACCCGAGCTAGGGTTAGGGTTAGGATTTTTACACTCCTGGAAATGTTTTGATGCATTTTCTGTGGTTTCAGATGCATTTAAATTCCAGGAAAGGTGTTGTTTTGTTGTTTCCTCAACAAATACATTTTGCCCAATTTTGCAGTTTTTGCTTAGCCATGTACCTGTCAATCAAAAATGGTCAAAAACCCAAAGTTTGCAAACACACTTTCTGCATGATCATCTCACTTATTTTTGCATTTCAGTCTATATAAAATGATGCTATCGTATTGTAATACGAACCTTTACATGGAACAATATATGCTTATTGTATACTTTATTTCTGATGCAGGTTATAAATAGAAGAAATAGTGCAAATTTAAAACAGATTCACATTAGATACATTTATTATACGCCAACACTGCTACATTAAGTATTTCTGAGTGATCTGGTGTCATTTGGGTAACATTTTTAGCACAGTGTTTTGATGCCGGGATTTTGAAACTTTTTCTATAAGTACCCGAGCTAGGGTTAGGGTTTATACACTCCTGGAAATGTTTTGATGCATTTTCTGTGGTTTCAGATGCATTTAAATTCCAGGAAAGGTGTTGTTTTGTTGTTTCCTCAACAAATACATTTTGCCCAATTTTGCAGTTTTTGCTTAGCCATGTACCTGTCAATCAAAAATGGTCAAAATTCCAAAGTTTGCAAACACACTTTCTGCATGTTAATCTCACTTATTTTTGCATTTCAGTCTATATAAAATGATGCTTTGCGGTAAGATTTAGTGGCAATTGTAATACGAACCTTTACATGGAACAATATATGCTTATTGTATACTTTATTTCTGATGCAGGTTACAAAAAGAAGAAATAGTGCAAATTTAAATCAGATTCACATTAGATACATTCTTTATACGCCAACACTGCTACATTAAGTATTTCTGAGTGATCTGGAGTCATTTGGGTAACATTTTTAGCACAGTGTTTTGATGCTGGGATTTTGAAACTTTTTCTATAAGTACCCGAGCTAGGGTTAGGGTTTAAACACTCCTGGAAATGTTTTGATGCATTTTCTGTGGTTTCAGATGTGTTTAAATTGCAGGAAAGGTGTTGTTTTGTTGTTTCCTCAACAAATAAATTTTGCCCGATTTTGAAGTTTTTGCTGAGCCATGTACCTGTCAATCAAAAATGGTCAAAAACCCAAAGTTTGCAAACACACTTTCTGCATGATAATCTCACTTATTTTTGCATTTCAGTCTATATAAAATGATGCTTTGCGGTAAGATTAAGTGGCAATTGTAATACGAACCTTTACTTGGAACAATATATGCTTATTGTATACTTTATTTCTGATGCAGGTTACAAAAAGAAGAAATAATGCAAATTTAAATCAGATTCACATTAGATACATTTATTATACTCCAAGACTGCTACATTAAGTATTTCTGAGTGATCTGGAGTCATTTGGGTAACATTTTTAGCACAGTGTTTTGATGCTGGGATTTAGAAACTTTTTCTATAATTACTCGAGCTAGGGTTAGGGTTAGGGTTTAAACACTCTTGGAAATGTTTTGATGCATTTTCTGTGGTTTCAGATGCATTTAAATTCCAGGAGAGGTGTTGTTTTGTTGTTTCCTCAACAAATAAATTTTGCCCGATTTTGAAGTTTTTGCTGAGCCATGTACCTGTCAATCAAAAATGGTCAAAAACCCAAAGTTTGCAAACACACTTTCTGCATGATAATCTCACTTATTTTTGCATTTCAGTCTATATAAAATGATGCTTTGCGGTAAGATTAAGTGGCAATTGTAATACGAACCTTTACTTGGAACAATATATGCTTATTGTATACTTTATTTCTGATGCAGGTTACAAAAAGAAGAAATAATGCAAATTTAAATCAGATTCACTTTAGATACATTTATTATACTCCAAGACTGCTACATTAAGTATTTCTGAGTGATCTGGAGTCATTTGGGTAACATTTTTAGCACAGTGTTTTGATGCTGGGATTTAGAAACTTTTTCTATAATTACTCGAGCTAGGGTTAGGGTTAGGGTTTAAACACTCTTGGAAATGTTTTGATGCATTTTCTGTGGTTTCAGATGCATTTAAATTCCAGGAAAGGTGTTGTTTTGTTGTTTCCTCAACAAATACATTTTGCCCAATTTTGCAGTTTTTGCTTAGCCATGTACCTGTCAATCAAAAATGGTCAAAAACCCAAAGTTTGCAAACACACTTTCTGCATGATAATCTCACTTATTTTTGCATTTCAGTCTATATAAAATGATGCTATCGTATTGTAATACGAACCTTTACATGGAACAATATATGCTTATTGTATACTTTATTTCTGATGCAGGTTATAAATAGAAGAAATAGTGCAAATTTAAATCAGATTCACATTAGATACATTTATTATACGCCAACACTGCTACATTAAGTATTTCTGAGTGATCTGGAGTCATTTGGGTAACATTTTTAGCACAGTGTTTTGATGCCGGGATTTTCAAACTTTTTCTATAAGTACCCGAGCTAGGGTTAGGGTTAGGGTTTATACACTCCTGGAAATGTTTTGATGCATTTTCTGTGGTTTCAGATGCATTTAAATTCCAGGAAAGGTGTTGTTTTGTTGTTTCCTCAACAAATACATTTTGCCCAATTTTGCAGTTTTTGCTTAGCCATGTACCTGTCAATCAAAAATTGTCAAAATTCCAAAGTTTGCAAACACACTTTCTGCATGTTAATCTCACTTATTTTTGCATTTCAGTCTATATAAAATGATACGTTGCGGTAAGATTTAGTGGCAAGTGTAATACGAACCTTTACATGGAACAATATATGCTTATTGTATACTTTATTTCTGATGCAGGTTACAAAAAGAAGAAATAGTGCAAATTTAAATCAGATTCACATTAGATACATTCTTTATACGCCAACACTGCTACATTAAGTATTTCTGAGTGATCTGGAGTCATTTGGGTAACATTTTTAGCACAGTGTTTTGATGCCCGGATTTTGAAACTTTTTCTATAAGTACCCGAGCTAGGGTTAGGGTTAGGGTTTATACACTCCTGGAAATGTTTTGATGCATTTTCTGTGGTTTCAGATGCATTTAAATTCCAGGGAAGGTGTTGTTTTGTTGTTTCCTCAACAAATACATTTTGCCCAATTTTGCAGTTTTTGCTTAGCCATGTACCTGTCAATCAAAAATGGTCAAAAATCAAAGTTTGCACACACACTTTCTGCATGATAATGTCACTTATTTTTTCATTTCAGTCTATATAAAATGATGCTTTGCGGTAAGATTTAGTGGCAATTGTAATACGAACCTTTACATGGAACAATATATGCTTATTGTATACTTTATTTCTGATGCAGGTTACAAAAAGAAGAAATAGTGCAAATTTAAATCAGATTCACTTTAGATACATTTATTATACTCCACGACTGCTACATTAAGTATTTCTGAGTGATCTGGAGTCATTTGGGTAACATTTTTAGCACAGTGTTTTGATGCCGGGATTTTGAAACTTTTTCTATAAGTACCCGAGCTAGGGTTAGGGTTAGAATTTTTACACTCCTGGAAATGTTTTGATGCATTTTCTGTGGTTTCAGATGCATTTAAATTCCAGGAAAGGTGTTGTTTTGTTGTTTCCTCAACAAATACATTTTGCCCAATTTTGCAGTTTTTGCTTAGCCATGTACCTGTCAATCAAAAATGGTCAAAAACCCAAAGTTTGCAAACACACTTTCTGCATGATCATCTCACTTATTTTTGCATTTCAGTCTATATAAAATGATACTATCGTATTGTAATACGAACCTTTACATGGAACAATATATGCTTATTGTATACTTTATTTCTGATGCAGGTTATAAATAGAAGAAATAGTGCAAATTTAAAACAGATTCACATTAGATACATTTATTATACGCCAACACTGCTACATTAAGTATTTCTGAGTGATCTGGAGTCATTTGGGTAACATTTTTAGCACAGTGTTTTGATGCCGGGATTTTGAAACTTTTTCTATAAGTACCCGAGCTAGGGTTAGGGTTTATACACTCCTGGAAATGTTTTGATGCATTTTCTGTGGTTTCAGATGCATTTAAATTCCAGGAAAGGTGTTGTTTTGTTGTTTCCTCAACAAATACATTTTGCCCAATTTTGCAGTTTTTGCTTAGCCATGTACCTGTCAATCAAAAATGGTCAAAATTCCAAAGTTTGCAAACACACTTTCTGCATGTTAATCTCACTTATTTTTGCATTTCAGTCTATATAAAATGATGCTTTGCGGTAAGATTTAGTGGCAATTGTAATACGAACCTTTACATGGAACAATATATGCTTATTGTATACTTTATTTCTGATGCAGGTTACAAAAAGAAGAAATAGTGCAAATTTAAAACAGATTCACATTAGATACATTCTTTATACGCCAACACTGCTACATTAAGTATTTCTGAGTGATCTGGAGTCATTTGGGTAACATTTTTAGCACAGTGTTTTGATGCTGGGATTTAGAAACTTTTTCTATAATTACTCGAGCTAGGGTTAGGGTTAGGGTTTAAACACTCTTGGAAATGTTTTGATGCATTTTCTGTGGTTTCAGATGCATTTAAATTCCAGGAAAGGTGTTGTTTTGTTGTTTCCTCAACAAATACATTTTGCCCAATTTTGCAGTTTTTGCTTAGCCATGTACCTGTCAATCAAAAATGGTCAAAAACCCAAAGTTTGCAAACACACTTTCTGCATGATAATCTCACTTATTTTTGCATTTCAGTCTATATAAAATGATGCTATCGTATTGTAATACGAACCTTTACATGGAACAATATATGCTTATTGTATACTTTATTTCTGATGCAGGTTATAAATAGAAGAAATAGTGCAAATTTAAAACAGATTCACATTAGATACATTTATTATACGCCAACACTGCTACATTAAGTATTTCTGAATGATCTGGAGTCATTTGGGTAACATTTTTAGCACAGTGTTTTGATGCCGGGATTTTGAAACTTTTTCTATAAGTACCCGAGCTAGGGTTAGGGTTAGGGTTTATACACTCCTGGAAATGTTTTGATGCATTTTCTGTGGTTTCAGATGCATTTAAATTCCAGGGAAGGTGTTGTTTTGTTGTTTCCTCAACAAATACATTTTGCCCAATTTTGCAGTTTTTGCTTAGCCATGTACCTGTCAATCAAAAATGGTCAAAAATCAAAGTTTGCAATCACACTTTCTGCATGTTAATCTCACTTATTTTTGCATTTTAGTCTATATAAAATGATGCTTTGCGGTAAGATTTAGTGGCAATTGTAATACGAACCTTTACATGGAACAATATATGCTTATTGTATACTTTATTTCTGATGCAGGTTACAAACAGAAGAAATAGTGCAAATTTAAATCAGATTCACATTATATACATTTTTTATACTCCAAGACCGCTACATTAAGTATTTCTGAGTGATCTGGAGTCATTTGGGTAACATTTTTAGCACAGTGTTTTGATGCTGGGATTTTGAAACTTTTTCTATAAGTACCCGAGCTAGGGTTAGGGTTAGGGTTTAAACACTCCTGGAAATGTTTTGATGCATTTTCTGTGTTTTCAGATGCGTTTAAATTCCAGGAAAGGTGTTGTTTTTTTGTTTCCTCAACAAATACATTTTGCCCAATTTTGCAGTTTTTGCTTAGCCATGTACCTGTCAATCAAAAATGGTCAAAAATCAAAGTTTGCAAACACACTTTCTGTATGATAATCTCACTTATTTTTGCATTTCAGTCTATATAAAATGATGCTTTGCGGTAAGATTTAGTGGCAATTGTAATACGAACCTTTACATGGAACAATATATGCTTATTGTATACTTTATTTCTGATGCAGGTTACAAAAAGAAGAAATAGTGCAAATTTAAATCAGATTCACTTTAGATACATTTATTATACTCCATGACTGCTACATTAAGTATTTCTGAGTGATCTGGAGTCATTTGGGTAACATTTTTAGCACAGTGTTTTGATGCTGGGATTTAGAAACTTTTTCTATAATTACTCGAGCTAGGGTTAGGGTTAGGGTTTAAACACTCTTGGAAATTTTTTGATGCATTTTCTGTGGTTTCAGATGCATTTAAATTCCAGGAAAGGTGTTGTTTTGTTGTTTCCTCAACAAATACATTTTGCCCAATTTTGCAGTTTTTGTTTAGCCATGTACCTGTCAATCAAAAATGGTCAAAAACCCAAAGTTTGCAAACACACTTTCTGCATGATAATCTCACTTATTTTTGCATTTCAGTCTATATAAAATGATGCTATCGTATTGTAATACGAACCTTTACATGGAACAATATATGCTTGTTGTATACTTTATTTCTGATGCAGGTTATATATAGAAGAAATAGTGCAAATTTAAAACAGATTCACATTAGATACATTTATTATACGCCAACACTGCTACATTAAGTATTTCTGAGTGATCTGGAGTCATTTGGGTAACATTTTTAGCACAGTGTTTTGATGCCGGGATTTTGAAACTTTTTCTATAAGTACCCGAGCTAGGGTTAGGGTTAGGGTTTATACACTCCTGGAAATGTTTTGATGCATTTTCTGTGGTTTCAGATGCATTTAAATTCCAGGAAAGGTGTTGTTTTGTTGTTTCCTCAACAAATACATTTTGCCCAATTTTGCAGTTTTTGCTTAGCCATGTACCTGTCAATCAAAAATGGTCAAAAATCAAATTTTGCAAACACACTTTCTGCATGATAATGTCACTTATTTTTTTCATTTCAGTCTATATAAAATGATGCTTTGCGGTAAGATTTAGTGGCAATTGTAATACGAACCTTTACATGGAACAATATATGCTTATTGTATACTTTATTTCTGATGCAGGTTACAAAAAGAAGAAATAGTGCAAATTTAAATCAGATTCACTTTAGATACATTTATTATACTCCACGACTGCTACATTAAGTATTTCTGAGTGATCTGGAGTCATTTGGGTAACATTTTTAGCACAGTGTTTTGATGCCGGGATTTTGAAACTTTTTCTATAAGTACCCGAGCTAGGGTTAGGGTTAGGATTTTTACACTCCTGGAAATGTTTTGATGCATTTTCTGTGGTTTCAGATGCAGTTAAATTCCAGGAAAGGTGTTGTTTTGTTGTTTCCTCAACAAATACATTTTGCCCAATTTTGCAGTTTTTGCTTAGCCATGTACCTGTCAATCAAAAATTGTCAAAATTCCAAAGTTTGCAAACACACTTTCTGCATGTTAATCTCACTTATTTTTGCATTTCAGTCTATATAAAATGATACGTTGCGGTAAGATTTAGTGGCAATTGTAATACGAACCTTTACATGGAACAATATATGCTTATTGTATACTTTATTTCTGATGCATGTTACAAACAGAAGAAATAGTGCAAATTTAAATCAGATTCACATTAGATACATTTATTATACGCCAACACTGCTACATTAAGTATTTCTGAGTGATCTGGAGTCATTTGGGTAACATTTTTAGCACAGTGTTTTGATGCCCGGATTTTGAAACTTTTTCTATAAGTACCCGAGCTAGGGTTAGGGTTTAAACACTCCTGGAAATGTTTTGATGCAGTTTCTGTGGTTTCAGATGTGTTTAAATTGCAGGAAAGGTGTTGTTTTGTTGTTTCCTCAACAAATAAATTTTGCCCGAATTTGAAGTTTTTGCTGAGCCATGTACCTGTCAATCAAAAATGGTCAAAAACCCAAAGTTTGCAAACACACTTTCTGCATGATAATCTCACTTATTTTTGCATTTCAGTCTATATAAAATGATGCTATCGTATTGTAATACGAACCTTTACATGGAACAATATATGCTTATTGTATACTTTATTTCTGATGCAGGTTATAAATAGAAGAAATAGTGCAAATTTAAAACAGATTCACATTAGATACATTTATTATACGCCAACACTGCTACATTAAGTATTTCTGAGTGATCTGGAGTCATTTGGGTAACATTTTTAGCACAGTGTTTTGATGCCGGGATTTTGAAACTTTTTCTATAAGTACCCGAGCTAGGGTTAAGGTTAGGGTTTATACACTCCTGGAAATGTTTTGATGCATTTTCTGTGGTTTCAGATGCATTTAAATTCCAGTGAAGGTGTTGTTTTGTTGTTTCCTCAACAAATACATTTTGCCCAATTTTGCAGTTTTTGCTTAGCCATGTACCTGTCAATCAAAAATGGTCAAAAACCCAAAGTTTGCAAACACACTTTCTGCATGATCATCTCACTTATTTTTGCATTTCAGTCTATATAAAATGATGCTATCGTATTGTAATACGAACCTTTCCATGGAACAATATATGCTTATTGTATACTTTATTTCTGATGCAGGTTATAAATAGAAGAAATAGTGCAAATTTAAAACAGATTCACATTAGATACATTTATTATACGCCAACACTGCTACATTAAGTATTTCTGAGTGATCTGGAGTCATTTGGGTAACATTTTTAGCACAGTGTTTTGATGCCGGGATTTTGAAACTTTTTCTATAAGTACCCGAGCTAGGGTTAGGGTTAGGGTTTATACACTCCTAGAAATGTTTTGATGCATTTTCTGTGGTTTCAGATGCATTTAAATTCCAGGGAAGGTGTTGTTTTGTTGTTTCCTCAACAAATACATTTTGCCCAATTTTGCAGTTTTTGCTTAGCCATGTACCTGTCAATCAATAATGGTCAAAAATCAAAGTTTGCACACACACTTTCTGCATGATAATGTCACTTATTTTTTCATTTCAGTCTATATAAAATGATGCTTTGCGGTAAGATTTAGTGGCAATTGTAATACGAACCTTTACATGGAACAATATATGCTTATTGTATACTTTATTTCTGATGCAGGTTACAAAAAGAAGAAATAGTGCAAATTTAAATCAGATTCACTTTAGATACATTTATTATACTCCACGACTGCTACATTAAGTATTTCTGAGTGATCTGGAGTCATTTGGGTAACATTTTTAGCACAGTGTTTTGATGCCGGGATTTTGAAACTTTTTCTATAAGTACCCGAGCTAGGGTTAGGGTTAGGATTTTTACACTCCTGGAAATGTTTTGATGCATTTTCTGTGGTTTCAGATGCATTTAAATTCCAGGAAAGGTGTTGTTTTGTTGTTTCCTCAACAAATACATTTTGCCCAATTTTGCAGTTTTTGCTTAGCCATGTACCTGTCAATCAAAAATTGTCAAAAACCCAAAGTTTGCAAACACACTTTCTGCATGATCATCTCACTTATTTTTGCATTTCAGTCTATATAAAATGATGCTATCGTATTGTAATACGAACCTTTACATGGAACAATATATGCTTATTGTATACTTTATTTCTGATGCAGGTTATAAATAGAAGAAATAGTGCAAATTTAAAACAGATTCACATTAGATACATTTATTATACGCCAACACTGCTACATTAAGTATTTCTGAGTGATCTGGAGTCATTTGGGTAACATTTTTAGCACAGTGTTTTGATGCCGGGATTTTGAAACTTTTTCTATAAGTACCCGAGCTAGGGTTAGGGTTTATACACTCCTGGAAATGTTTTGATGCATTTTCTGTGGTTTCAGATGCATTTAAATTCCAGGAAAGGTGTTGTTTTGTTGTTTCCTCAACAAATACATTTTGCCCAATTTTGCAGTTTTTGCTTAGCCATGTACCTGTCAATCAAAAATGGTCAAAATTCCAAAGTTTGCAAACACACTTTCTGCATGTTAATCTCACTTATTTTTGCATTTCAGTCTATATAAAATGATGCTTTGCGGTAAGATTTAGTGGCAATTGTAATACGAACCTTTACATGGAACAATATATGCTTATTGTATACTTTATTTCTGATGCAGGTTACAAAAAGAAGAAATAGTGCAAATTTAAATCAGATTCACATTAGATACATTCTTTATACGCCAACACTGCTACATTAAGTATTTCTGAGTGATCTGGAGTCATTTGGGTAACATTTTTAGCACAGTGTTTTGATGCTGGGATTTTGAAACTTTTTCTATAAGTACCCGAGCTAGGGTTAGGGTTTAAACACTCCTGGAAATGTTTTGATGCATTTTCTGTGGTTTCAGATGTGTTTAAATTGCAGGAAAGGTGTTGTTTTGTTGTTTCCTCAACAAATAAATTTTGCCCGATTTTGAAGTTTTTGCTGAGCCATGTACCTGTCAATCAAAAATGGTCAAAAACCCAAAGTTTGCAAACACACTTTCTGCATGATAATCTCACTTATTTTTGCATTTCAGTCTATATAAAATGATGCTTTGCGGTAAGATTAAGTGGCAATTGTAATACGAACCTTTACATGGAACAATATATGCTTATTGTATACTTTATTTCTGATGCAGGTTACAAAAAGAAGAAATAGTGCAAATTTAAATCAGATTCACTTTAGATACATTTATTATACTCCAAGACTGCTACATTAAGTATTTCTGAGTGATCTGGAGTCATTTGGGTAACATTTTTAGCACAGTGTTTTGATGCTGGGATTTAGAAACTTTTTCTATAAGTACCCGAGCTAGGGTTAGGGTTTAAACACTCTTGGAAATGTTTTGATGCATTTTCTGTGGTTTCAGATGCATTTAAATTCCAGGAAAGGTGTTGTTTTGTTGTTTCCTCAACAAATACATTTTGCCCAATTTTGCAGTTTTTGCTTAGCCATGTACCTGTCAATCAAAAATGGTCAAAAACCCAAAGTTTGCAAACACACTTTCTGCATGATAATCTCACTTATTTTTGCATTTCAGTCTATATAAAATGATTCTATCGTATTGTAATACGAACCTTTACATGGAACAATATATGCTTATTGTATACTTTATTTCTGATGCAGGTTATAAATAGAAGAAATAGTGCAAATTTAAAACAGATTCACATTAGATACATTTATTATACGCCAACACTGCTACATTAAGTATTTCTGAGTGATCTGGAGACATATGGGTATCATTTTTAGCACAGTGTTTTGATGCCGGGATTTTGAAACTTTTTCTATAAGTACCCGAGCTAGGGTTAGGGTTAGGATTTTTACACTCCTGGAAATGTTTTGATGCATTTTCTGTGGTTTCAGATGCATTTAAATTCCAGGAAAGGTGTTGTTTTGTTGTTTCCTCAACAAATACATTTTGCCCAATTTTGCAGTTTTTGCTTAGCCATGTACCTGTCAATCAAAAATGGTCAAAATTCCAAAGTTTGCAAACACACTTTCTGCATGTTAATCTCACTTATTTTTGCATTTCAGTCTATATAAAATGATGCTTTGCGGTAAGATTTAGTGGCAATTGTAATACGAACCTTTACATGGAACAATATATGCTTATTGTATACTTTATTTCTGATGCAGGTTACAAACAGAAGAAATAGTGCAAATTTAAATCAGATTCACATTATATACATTTTTTATACTCCAAGACCGCTACATTAAGTATTTCTGAGTGATCTGGAGTCATTTGGGTAACATTTTTAGCACAGTGTTTTGATGCCATTATTTTGAAACTTTTTCTTTAAGTACCCGAGCTAGGGTTAGGGTTAGGGTTTAAACACTCCTGGAAATGTTTTGATGCATTTTCTGTGGTTTCAGGTGCATTTAAATTCCAGGAAAGGTGTTGTTTTGTTGTTTCCTCAACAAATAAATTTTGCCCAATTTTGCAGTTTTTGCTTAGCCATGTACCTGTCAATCAAAAATGGTCAAAAACCCAAAGTTTGCAAACACACTTTCTGCATGATAATGTCACTTATTTTTTCATTTCAGTCTATATAAAATGATGCTTTGCGGTAAGATTTAGTGGCAATTGTAATACGAACCTTTACATGGAACAATATATGCTTATTGTATACTTTATTTCTGATGCAGGTTACAAAAAGAAAAAATAGTGCAAATTTAAATCAGATTCACTTTAGATACATTTATTATACTCCACGACTGCTACATTAAGTATTTCTGAGTGATCTGGAGTCATTTGGGTCACATTTTTAGCACAGTGTTTTGATGCCGGGATTTTAAAACGTTTTCTATAAGTACCCGAGCTTGGGTTAGGGTTAGGGTTTAAACACTCCTGGAAATGTTTTGATGCATTTTCTGTGCTTTCAGATGCGTTTAAATTGCAGGAAAGGTGTTGTTTTGTTGTTTCCTCAACAAATACATTTTGCCCAATTTTGAAGTTTTTGCTTAGCCATGTACCTGTCAATCAAAAATGGTCAAAAATCCAAAGTTTGCAAACACACTTTCTGCATGATAATGTCACTTATTTTTGCATTTCAGTCTATATAAAATGATGCTTTGCGGTAAGATTTAGTGGCAGTTGTCATACGAACCTTTACATGGAACATAATTTGCTTATTGTATACTTTATTTCTGATGCAGGTTACAAAAAGAAGAAATAGTGCAAATTTAAAACAGATTCACATTAGATACATTTATTATACTCCAAGACTGCTACATTAAGTATTTCTGAGTGATCTGGAGTCATTTGGGTAACATTTTTAGCACAGTGTTTTGATGCTGGGATTTAGAAACTTTTTCTATAAGTACCCGAGCTAGGGTTAGGGTTAGGGTTTAAACACTCCTGGTAATGTTTTGATGCATTTTCTGTGGTTTCAGATGCGTTTAAATTCCAGGAAAGGTGTTGTTTTGTTGTTTCCTCAACAAATAAATTTTGCCCAATTTTGCAGTTTTTGCTTAGCCATGTACCTGTCAATCAAAAATGGTCAAAAACCCAAAGTTTGCAAACACACTTTCTGCATGATAATCTCACTTATTTTTGCATTTCAGTCTATATAAAATGATGCTTTGCGGTAAGATTTAGTGGCAATTGTAATACGAACCTTTACATGGAACAATATATGCTTATTGTGTACTTTATTTCTGATGCAGGTTACAAAAAGAAGAAATAGTGCAAATTTAAAACAGATTCACATTAGATACATTTGTTATACTCCAAGACTGCTACATTAAGTATTTCTGAGTGATCTGGAGTCATTTGGGTAACATTTTTAGCACAGTGTTTTGATGCTGGGATTTAGAAACTTTTTCTATAAGTACCCGAGCTAGGGTTAGGGTTAGGGTTTAAACACTCCTGGTAATGTTTTGATGCATTTTCTGTGGTTTCAGATGCATTTAAATTCCAGGAAAGGTGTTGTTTTGTTGTTTCCTCAACAAATAAATTTTGCCCAATTTTGCAGTTTTTGCTTAGCCATGTACCTGTCAATCAAAAATGGTCAAAAACCCAAAGTTTGCAAACACACTTTCTGCATGATAATCTCACTTATTTTTGCATTTCAGTCTATATAAAATGATGCTTTGCGGTAAGATTTAGTGGCAATTGTAATACGAACCTTTACATGGAACAATATATGCTTATTGTGTACTTTATTTCTGATGCAGGTTACAAAAAGAAGAAATAGTGCAAATTTAAAACAGATTCACATTAGATACATTCTTTATACGCCAACACTGCTACATTAAGTATTTCTGAGTTATCTGGAGTCATTTGGGTAACATTTTTAGCACAGTGTTTTGATGCCGGGATTTTGAAACTTTTTCTATAAGTACCCGAGCTAGGGTTAGGGTTTATACAATCCTGGAAATGTTTTGATGTATTTTCTGTGGTTTCAGATGCGTTTAAATTCCAGGAAAGGTGTTGTTTTGTTGTTTCCTCAACAAATACATTTTGCCCAATTTTGCAGTTTTTGCTTAGCCATGTACCTGTCAATCAAAAATGGTCAAAAATCTAAAGTTTGCAAACACACTTTCTACATGATAATCTCACTTATTTTTGCATTTCAGTCTATATAAAATGATGCTTTGCGGTAAGATTTAGTGGCAATTGTCATACGAACCTTTACATGGAACATAATTTGCTTATTGTATACTTTATTTCTGATGCAGGTTACAAAAATAAGAAATAGTGCAAATTTAAAACAGATTCACATTACTGTAGATACATTTATTATACTCCAAGACTGCTACATTAAGTATTTCTGAGTGATCTGGAGTCATTTGGGTAACATTTTTAGCACAGTGTTTTGATGCCGGGATTTTGAAACTTTTTCTATAAGTACCCGAGCTAGGGTTAGGGTTTAAACACTCCTGGAAATGTTTTGATGCATTTTCTGTGCTTTCAGATGCGTTTAAATTCCAGGAAAGGTGTTGTTCTGTTGTTTCTTCAACAAATACATTTTGCCCAATTTTGCAGTTTTTGCTTAGCCATGTACCTGTCAATCAAAAATGGTCAAAAATCCAAAGTTTGCGAATACACTTTCTGCATGATAATCTCACTTATTTTTGCAATTCAGTCTATATAAAATGATGCTTTGCGGTAAGATTTAGTGGCAATTGTAATACGAACCTTTACATGGAACAATATATGCTTATTGTATACTTTATTTCTGATGCAGGTTACAAAAAGAAGAAATAGTGCAAATTTAAAACAGATTCACATTAGATACATTCTTTATACCCCAACACTGCTACATTAAGAATTTCTGAGTGATCTGGAGTCATTTGGGTCACATTTTTAGCACAGTGTTTTGATGCCGGGATTTTAAAACTTTTTCTATAAGTACCCGAGCTAGGGTTAGGGTTTAAACACTCCTGGAAATGTTTTGATGCATTTTCTGTGCTTTCAGATGCGTTTAAATTCCAGGAAAGGTGTTGTTCTGTTGTTTCCTCAACAAATACATTTTGCCCAATTTTGCAGTTTTTGCTTAGCCATGTACCTGTCAATCAAAAATGGTCAAAAATCCAAAGTTTGCGAATACACTTTCTGCATGATAATCTCACTTATTTTGCAATTCAGTCTACATAAAATGATGTTTTGCGGTAAGATTTAGTTTCAATTGTAATACAAACCTTTAAATGGAACAATATATGCTTATTGTATACTTTATTTCTGATGCAGGTTACAAAATGAAGAAATAGTGCAAATTTAAAACAGATTCACATTAGATACATTTGTTATACTCCAAGACTGCTACATTAAGTATTTCTGAGTGATCTGGAGTCATTTGGGTAACATTTTTAGCACAGTGTTTTGATGCTGGGATTTAGAAACTTTTTCTATAAGTACCCGAGCTAGGGTTAGGGTTAGGGTTTAAACACTCCTGGTAATGTTTTGATGCATTTTCTGTGGTTTCAGATGCATTTAAATTCCAGGAAAGGTGTTGTTTTGTTGTTTCCTCAACAAATAAATTTTGCCCAATTTTGCAGTTTTTGCTTAGCCATGTACCTGTCAATCAAAAATGGTCAAAAACCCAAAGTTTGCAAACACACTTTCTGCATGATAATCTCACTTATTTTTGCATTTCAGTCTATATAAAATGATGCTTTGCGGTAAGATTTAGTGGCAATTGTAATACGAACCTTTACATGGAACAATATATGCTTATTGTGTACTTTATTTCTGATGCAGGTTACAAAAAGAAGAAATAGTGCAAATTTAAAACAGATTCACATTAGATACATTTGTTATACTCCAAGACTGCTACATTAAGTATTTCTGAGTGATCTGGAGTCATTTGGGTAACATTTTTAGCACAGTGTTTTGATGCTGGGATTTAGAAACTTTTTCTATAAGTACCCGAGCTAGGGTTAGGGTTAGGGTTTAAACACTCCTGGTAATGTTTTGATGCATTTTCTGTGGTTTCAGATGCATTTAAATTCCAGGAAAGGTGTTGTTTTGTTGTTTCCTCAACAAATAAATTTTGCCCAATTTTGCAGTTTTTGCTTAGCCATGTACCTGTCAATCAAAAATGGTCAAAAACCCAAAGTTTGCAAACACACTTTCTGCATGATAATCTCACTTATTTTTGCATTTCAGTCTATATAAAATGATGCTTTGCGGTAAGATTTAGTGGCAATTGTAATACGAACCTTTACATGGAACAATATATGCTTATTGTGTACTTTATTTCTGATGCAGGTTACAAAAAGAAGAAATAGTGCAAATTTAAAACAGATTCACATTAGATACATTCTTTATACGCCAACACTGCTACATTAAGTATTTCTGAGTTATCTGGAGTCATTTGGGTAACATTTTTAGCACAGTGTTTTGATGCCGGGATTTTGAAACTTTTTCTATAAGTACCCGAGCTAGGGTTAGGGTTTATACAATCCTGGAAATGTTTTGATGTATTTTCTGTGGTTTCAGATGCGTTTAAATTCCAGGAAAGGTGTTGTTTTGTTGTTTCCTCAACAAATACATTTTGCCCAATTTTGCAGTTTTTGCTTAGCCATGTACCTGTCAATCAAAAATGGTCAAAAATCTAAAGTTTGCAAACACACTTTCTACATGATAATCTCACTTATTTTTGCATTTCAGTCTATATAAAATGATGCTTTGCGGTAAGATTTAGTGGCAATTGTCATACGAACCTTTACATGGAACATAATTTGCTTATTGTATACTTTATTTCTGATGCAGGTTACAAAAATAAGAAATAGTGCAAATTTAAAACAGATTCACATTACTGTAGATACATTTATTATACTCCAAGACTGCTACATTAAGTATTTCTGAGTGATCTGGAGTCATTTGGGTAACATTTTTAGCACAGTGTTTTGATGCCGGGATTTTGAAACTTTTTCTATAAGTACCCGAGCTAGGGTTAGGGTTTAAACACTCCTGGAAATGTTTTGATGCATTTTCTGTGCTTTCAGATGCGTTTAAATTCCAGGAAAGGTGTTGTTCTGTTGTTTCTTCAACAAATACATTTTGCCCAATTTTGCAGTTTTTGCTTAGCCATGTACCTGTCAATCAAAAATGGTCAAAAATCCAAAGTTTGCGAATACACTTTCTGCATGATAATCTCACTTATTTTTGCAATTCAGTCTATATAAAATGATGCTTTGCGGTAAGATTTAGTGGCAATTGTAATACGAACCTTTACATGGAACAATATATGCTTATTGTATACTTTATTTCTGATGCAGGTTACAAAAAGAAGAAATAGTGCAAATTTAAAACAGATTCACATTAGATACATTCTTTATACCCCAACACTGCTACATTAAGAATTTCTGAGTGATCTGGAGTCATTTGGGTCACATTTTTAGCACAGTGTTTTGATGCCGGGATTTTAAAACGTTTTCTATAAGTACCCGAGCTAGGGTTAGGGTTAGGGTTTAAACACTCCTGGAAATGTTTTGATGCATTTTCTCTGCATTCAGATGCGTTTAAATTGCAGGAAAGGTGTTGTTTTGTTGTTTCCTCAACAAATACATTTTGCCCAATTTTGCAGTTTTTGCTTAGCCATGTACCTGTCAATCAAAAATGGTCAAAAATCCAAAGTTTGCAAACACACTTTCTGCATGATAATCTCACTTATTTTTGCATTTCAGTCTATATAAAATGATGCTTTGCAGTAAGATTTATTGGCAATTGTCATACGAACCTTTACATGGACCATAATTTGCTTATTGTATACTTTATTTCTGATGCAGGTTACAAAAAGAAGAAATAGTGCAAATTTAAAACAGATTCACATTAGATACATTCTTTATACGCCAACACTGATACATTAAGTATTTCTGAGTGATCTGGAGTCATTTGGGTAACATTTTTAGCACAGTGTTTTGATGCCGGGATTTTGAAACTTTTTTTATAAGTACCCGAGCTAGGGTTAGGGTTAGGGTTTAAACACTCCTGGAAATGTTTTGATGCATTTTCTGTGGTTTCAGATGCATTTAAATTCCAGGAAAGGTGTTGTTTTGTTGTTTGCTCAACAAATAAATTTTGCCCAATTTTGCAGTTTTTGCTTAGCCATGTACCTGTCAATCAAAAATGGTCAAAAATCCAAAGTTTGCATGCACACTTTCTGCATGATAATCTCACTTATTTTTGCATTTCAGTCTATATAAAATGATGCTTTGCGGTAAGATTTAGTGGCAATTGTCATACGAACCTTTACATGGAACATAATTTGCTTATTGTATACTTTATTTCTGATGCAGGTTACAAAAAGAAGAAATAGTGCAAATTTAAAACAGATTCACATTAGATACATTTATTATACTCCAAGACTGCTACATTAAGTATTTCTGAGTGATCTGGAGTCATTTGGGTAACATTTTTAGCACAGTGTTTTGATGCCGGGATTTTGAAACTTTTTCTATAAGTACCCGAGCTAGGGTTAGGGTTTAAACACTCCTGGAAATTTTTTGATGCATTTTCT
Source organism: Lepisosteus platostomus (assembly GCF_059453375.1). Taxonomy (NCBI): domain Eukaryota; kingdom Metazoa; phylum Chordata; class Actinopteri; order Semionotiformes; family Lepisosteidae; genus Lepisosteus; species Lepisosteus platostomus. The sequence continues at coordinate 47,026,731 of NC_142614.1, forward strand.
GTGCTTTCAGATGCGTTTAAATTCCAGGAAAGGTGTTGTTCTGTTGTTTCCTCAACAAATACATTTTGCACAATTTTGCAGTTTTTGCTTAGCCATGTACCTGTCAATCAAAAATGGTCAAAAATCCAAAGTTTGCGAATACACTTTCTGCATGATAATCTCACTTATTTTTGCAATTCAGTCTATATAAAATGATGCTTTGCGGTAAGATTTAGTGGCAATTGTAATACGAACCTTTACATGGAACAATATATGCTTATTGTATACTTTATTTCTGATGCAGGTTACAAAAAGAAGAAATAGTGCAAATTTAAAACAGATTCACATTAGATACATTCTTTATACCCCAACACTGCTACATTAAGAATTTCTGAGTGATCTGGAGTCATTTGGGTCACATTTTTAGCACAGTGTTTTGATGCCGGGATTTTAAAACGTTTTCTATAAGTACCCGAGCTAGGGTTAGGGTTTAAACACTCCTGGAAATGTTTTGATGCATTTTCTGTGCATTCAGATGCGTTTAAATTCCAGGAAAGGTGTTGTTTTGTTGTTTGCTCAACAAATAAATTTTGCCCAATTTTGCAGTTTTTGCTTAGCCATGTACCTGTCAATCAAAAATGGTCAAAAATCCAAAGTTTGCAAATACACTTTCTGCATGATAATCTCACTTAATTTTGCATTTCAGTCTACAAAAAATGATGTTTTGCGATAAGATTTAGTTTCAATTGTAATACAAACCTTTAAATGGAACAATATATGCTTATTGTTTACTTTATTTCTGATGCAGGTTACAAAATGAAGAAATAGTGCAAATTTAAAACAGATTCACATTAGATACATTTGTTATACTCCAAGACTGCTACATTAAGTATTTCTGAGTGATCTGGAGTCATTTGGGTAACATTTTTAGCACAGTGTTTTGATGCCGGGATTTTGAAACTTTTTCTATAAGTACCCGAGCTAGGGTTAGGGTTTAAACACTCCTGGAAATGTTTTGATGCATTTTCTGTGCTTTCAGATGCGTTTAAATTCCAGGAAAGGTGTTGTTCTGTTGTTTCCTCAACAAATACATTTTGCACAATTTTGCAGTTTTTGCTTAGCCATGTACCTGTCAATCAAAAATGGTCAAAAATCCAAAGTTTGCGAATACACTTTCTGCATGATAATCTCACTTATTTTTGCAATTCAGTCTATATAAAATGATGCTTTGCGGTAAGATTTAGTGGCAATTGTAATACGAACCTTTACATGGAACAATATATGCTTATTGTATACTTTATTTCTGATGCAGGTTATAAAATGAAGAAATAGTGCAAATTTAAAACAGATTCACATTAGATACATTTGTTATACTCCAAGACTGCTACATTAAGTATTTCTGAGTGATCTGGAGTCATTTGGGTAACATTTTTAGCACAGTGTTTTGATGCTGGGATTTAGAAACTTTTTCTATAAGTACCCGAGCTAGGGTTAGGGTTAGGGTTTAAACACTCCTGGAAATATTTTGATGCATTTTCTGTGGTTTCAGATGCATTTAAATTCCAGGAAAGGTGTTGTTTTGTTGTTTCCTCAACAAATAAATTTTGCCCAATTTTGCAGTTTTTGCTTAGCCATGTACCTGTCAATCAAAAATGGTAAAAAATCCAAAGTTTGCATGCACACTTTCTGCATGATAATGTCACTTATTTTTTCATTTCAGTCTATATAAAATGATGCTTTGCGGTAAGATTTAGTGGCAATTGTAATACGAACCTTAACATGGAACAATATATGCTTATTGTATACTTTATTTCTGATGCAGGTTACAAAAAGAAGAAATAGTGCAAATTTAAATCAGATTCACTTTAGATACATTTATTATACTCCACGACTGCTACATTAAGTATTTCTGAGTGATCTGGAGTCATTTGGGTCACATTTTTAGCACAGTGTTTTGATGACGGGATTTTAAAACGTTTTCTATAAGTACCCGAGCTAGGGTTAGGGTTAGGGTTTAAACACTCATGGAAATGTTTTGATGCATTTTCTGTGCTTTAAGATGCGTTTAAATTACAGGACAGGTGTTGTTTTGTTGTTTCCTCAACAAATAAATTTTGCCCAATTTTGCAGTTTTTGCTTAGCCATGTACCTGTCAATCAAAAATGGTCAAAAATCCAAAGTTTGCGAATACACTTTCTGCATGATAATCTCACTTATTTTTGCCTTTCAGTCTATATAAAATGATGTTTTGCGGTAAGATTTAGTGGCAATTGTAATACGAACCTTTACATGGAACAATATATGCTTATTGTGTACTTTATTTCTGATGCAGGTTACAAAAAGAAGAAATAGTGCAAATTTAAAACAGATTCACATTAGATACATTCTTTATACGCCAACACTGCTACATTAAGTATTTCTGAGTTATCTGGAGTCATTTGGGTAACATTTTTAGCACAGTGTTTTGAAGCCGGGATTTTGAAACTTTTTCTATAAGTACCCGAGCTAGGGTTAGGGTTAGGGTTTAAACACTCCTGGAAATGTTTTGATGCATTTTCTGTGGTTTCAGATGCATTTAAATTCCAGGAAAGGTGTTGTTTTGTTGTTTCCTCAACAAATACATTTTGCCCAATTTTGCAGTTTTTGCTTAGCCACGTACCTGTCAATCAAAAATTGTCAAAATTCCAAAGTTTGCAAACACACTTTCTGCATGTTAATTTCACTTATTTTTGCATTTCAGTCTATATAAAATGATGCTTTGCGGTAAGATTTAGTGGCAATTGTAGTACGAACCTTTACATGGAACAATATATGCTTATTGTATACTTTATTTCTGATGCAGGTTACAAAAAGAAGAAATAGTGCAAATTTAAATCAGATTCACATTAGATACATTTATTATACTCCAAGACTGCTACATTAAGTATTTCTGAGTGATCTGGAGTCATTTGGGTAACATTTTTAGCACAGTGTTTTGAAGCCGGGATTTTGAAACTTTTTCTATAAGTACCCGAGCTAGGGTTAGGGTTAGGGTTTAAACACTCCTGGAAATGTTTTGATGCATTTTCTGTGGTTTCAGATGCATTTAAATTCCAGGAAAGGTGTTGTTATGTTGTTTCCTCAACAAATACATTTTGCCCAATTTTGCAGTTTTTGCTTAGCCATGTACCTGTCAATCAAAAATGGTCAAAAATCCAAAGTTTGCATGCTCACTTTCTGCATGATAATCTCACTTATTTTTGCATTTCAGTCTATATAAAATGATGCTTTGCGGTAAGATTTAGTGGCAATTGTAATACGAACCTTTACATGGAACAATATATGCTTATTGTATACTTTATTTCTGATGCAGGTTACAAAAAGAAGAAATAGTGCAAATTTAAAACAGATTCACATTAGATACATTTATTATACTCCAAGATTGCTACATTAAGTATTTCTGAGTGATCTGGAGTCATTTGGGTAACATTTTTAGCACAATGTTTTGATGCCGGGATTTTGAAACTTTTTCTATAAGTACCCGAGCTAGGGTTAGGGTTTAAACACTCCTGGAAATGTTTTGATGCATTTTCTGTGATTTCAGATGCGTTTAAATTCCAGGAAAGGTGTTGTTTTGTTGTTTCCTCAACAAATACATTTTGCCCAATTTTGCAGTTTTTGCTTAGCCATGTACCTGTCAATCAAAAATGGTCAAAAATCCAAAGTTTGCAAACACACTTTCTGCATGATAATCTCACTTATTTTTGCATTTCAGTCTATATAAAATGATGCTTTGCAGTAAGATTTATTGGCAATTGTCATACGAACCTTTACATGGAACATAATTTGCTTATTGTATACTTTATTTCTGATGCAGGTTACAAAAAGAAGAAATAGTGCAAATTTAAAACAGATTCACATTAGATACATTCTTTATACGCCAACACTGATACATTAAGTATTTCTGAGTGATCTGGAGTCATTTGGGTAACATTTTTAGCACAGTGTTTTGATGCCGGGATTTTGAAAGTTTTTTTATAAGTACCCGAGCTAGGGTTAGGATTAGGGTTTAAACACTCCTGGAAATGTTTTGATGCATTTTCTGTGGTTTCAGATGCATTTAAATTCCAGGAAAGGTGTTGTTTTGTTGTTTCCTCAACAAATAAATTTTGCCCAATTTTGCAGTTTTTGCTTAGCCATGTACCTGTCAATCAAAAATAGTCAAAAATCCAAAGTTTGCGAATATATTTTCTGCATGATAATCTCACTTATTTTTGCAATTCAGTCTATATAAAATAATGCTTTGCGGTAAGATTTAGTGGCAATTGTAATACGAACCTTTACATGGAACAATATATGCTTATTGTATACTTTATTTCTGATGCATGTTACAAAAAGAAGAAATAGTGCAAATTTAAAACAGATTCACATTAGATACATTCTTTATACCCCAACACTGCTACATTAAGAATTTCTGAGTGATCTGGAGTCATTTGGGTCACATTTTTAGCACAGTGTTTTGACGCTGGGATTTTGAAACTTTTTCTATAAGTACCCGAGCTAGGGTTAGGGTTTAAACACTCCTGGAAATGTTTTGATGCATTTTCTGTGGTTTCAGATGTGTTTAAATTGCAGGAAAGGTGTTGTTTTGTTGTTTGCTCAACAAATAAATTTTGCCCAATTTTGCAGTTTTTGCTTAGCCATGTACCTGTCAATCAAAAATGGTCAAAAATCCAAATTTTGCAAGCACAGTTTCTGCATGATAACCTCACTTATTTTTGCATTTCAGTCTATATAAAATGATGCTTTGCGTTAAGATTTAGTGGCAATTGTAATACGAACCTTTACATGGAACAATATATGCTTTTTGTGTACTTTATTTCTGATGCAGGTTACAAAAAGAAGAAATAGTGCAAATTTAAAACAGATTCACATTAGATACATTCTTTATACGCCAACACTGCTACATTAAGTATTTCTGAGTGATCTGGAGTCATTTGGGTAAAATTTTTAGCACAGTGTTTTGATGCCGGGATTTTGAAACTTTTTCTATAAGTACCCGAGTTAGGGTTAGGGTTAGGATTTATACACTCCTGGAATTGTTTTGATGCATTTTCTGTGGTTTCAGATGCATTTAAATTCCAGGAAAGGTGTTGTTTTGTTGTTTCCTCAAGAAATACATTTTGCCCAATTTTGAAGTTTTTGCTTAGCCATGTACCTGTCAATCAAAAATGGTCAAAAATCCAAAGTTTGCAAACACACTTTCTGCATGTTAATTTCACTTATTTTTGCATTTCAGTCTATATAAAATGATGCTTTGTGGTAAGATTTAGTGGCAATTGTCATACGAACCTTTACATGGAACAATATATGCTTATTGTATACTTTATTTCTGATGCAGGTTACAAAAAGAAGAAATAGTGCAAATTTAAATCAGATTCACATTAGATACATTTATTATACTCCAAGACTGCTACATTAAGTATTTCTGAGTGATCTGGAGTCATTTGGGTAACATTTTTAGCACAGTGTTTTGAAGCCGGGATTTTGAAACTTTTTCTATAAGTACCCGAGCTAGGGTTAGGGTTAGGGTTTAAACACTCCTGGAAATGTTTTGATGCATTTTCTGTGCATTCAGATGCGTTTAAATTCCAGGAAAGGTGTTGTTCTGTTGTTTCCTCAACAAATACATTTTGCCCAATTTTGCAGTTTTTGCTTAGCCATGTACCTGTCAATCAAAAATGGTCAAAAATCCAAATTTTGCAAGCACAGTTTCTGCATGATAATATCACTTATTTTTGCATTTCAGTCTATATAAAATGATGTTTTGCGGTAAGATTTAGTGGCAATTGTAATACGAACCTTTACATGGAACAATATATGCTTATTGTATACTTTATTTCTGATGCAGGTTACAAAAAGAAGAAATAGTGCAAATTTAAAACAGATTCACATTAGATAGATTCTTTATACACCAACACTGCTACATTAAGTATTTCTGAGTTATCTGGAGTCATTTGGGTAACATTTTTAGCACAGTGTTTTGATGCCGGGATTTTGAAACTTTTTCTATAAGTACCCGAGCTAGGGTTAGGGTTTATACAATCCTGGAAATGTTTTGATGCATTTTCTGTGCTTTCAGATGCGTTTAAATTCCAGGAAAGGTGTTGTTTTGTTGTTTCCTCAACAAATACATTTTGCCCAATTTTGCAGTTTTTGCTTAGCCATGTACCTGTCAATCAAAAATGGTCAAAAATCCAAAGTTTGCAAATACACTTTCTGCATGATAATCTCACTTATTTTTGCATTTCAGTCTACATAAAATGATGTTTTGCGGTAAGATTTAGTTTCAATTGTAATACAAACCTTTAAATGGAACAATATATGCTTATTGTATACTTTATTTCTGATGCAGGTTACAAAATGAAGAAATAGTGCAAATTTAAAACAGATTCACATTAGATACATTTGTTATACTCCAAGACTGCTACATTAAGTATTTCTGAGTGATCTGGAGTCATTTGGGTAACATTTTTAGCACAGTGTTTTGATGCTGGGATTTAGAAACTTTTTCTATAAGTACCCGAGCTAGGGTTAGGGTTAGGGTTTAAACACTCCTGGAAATGTTTTGATGCATTTTCTGTGCTTTCAGATGCGTTTAAATTCCAGGAAAGGTGTTGTTTTGTTGTTTCCTCAACAAATACATTTTGCCCAATTTTGAAGTTTTTGCTTAGCCATGTACCTGTCAATTAAAAATGGTCAAAAATCCAAAGTTTGCAAACACACTTTCTGCATGATAATCTCACTTATTTTTGCATTTCAGTCTATATAAAATGATGCTTTGCGGTAATATTTATTGGCAGTTGTCATACGAACCTTTACATGGAACATAATTTGCTTATTGTATACTTTATTTCTGATGCAGGTTACAAAAAGAAGAAATAGTGCAAATTTAAAACAGATTCACATTAGATACATTTATTATACTCCAAGACTGCTACATTAAGTATTTCTGAGTGATCTGGAGTCATTTGGGTAACATTTTTAGCACAGTGTTTTGATGCCGGGATTTTGAAACTTTTTCTATAAGTACCCGAGCTAGGGTTAGGGTTAGGGTTTAAACACTCCTGGAAATGTTTTGATGCATTTTCTGTGCATTCAGATGCGTTTAAATTCCAGGAAAGGTGTTGTTCTGTTGTTTCCTCAACAAATACATTTTGCCCAATTTTGCAGTTTTTGCTTAGCCATGTACCTGTCAATCAAAAATGGTCAAAAATCCAAATTTTGCAAGCACAGTTTCTGCATGATAATATCACTTATTTTTGCATTTCAGTCTATATAAAATGATGTTTTGCGGTAAGATTTAGTGGCAATTGTAATACGAACCTTTACATGGAACAATATATGCTTATTGTATACTTTATTTCTGATGCAGGTTACAAAAGGAAGAAATAGTGGAAATTTAAAACAGATTCACATTAGATACATTTGTTATACTCCAAGACTGCTACATTAAGTATTTCTGAGTGATCTGGAGTCATTTGGGTAACATTTTTAGCACAGTGTTTTGATGCTGGGATTTAGAAACTTTTTCTATAAGTACCCGAGCTAGGGTTAGGGTTAGGGTTTAAACACTCCTGGAAATGTTTTGATGCATTTTCTGTGGTTTCAGATGCATTTAAATTCCAGGAAAGGTGTTGTTTTGTTGTTTCCTCAACAAATACATTTTGCCCAATTTTGCAGTTTTTGCTTAGCCATGTACCTGTCAATCAAAAATGGTTAAAAGTCCAAAGTTTGCAAACACACTTTCTGCATGATAACCTCAATTATTTTTGCATTTCAGTCTATATAAAATGATGCTTTGCGTTAAGATTTAGTGGCAATTGTAATACGAACCTTTACATGGAACAATATATGCTTATTGTATACTTTATTTCTGATGCAGGTTACAAAAAGAAGAAATAGTGCAAATTTAAAACAGATTCACATTAGATACATTTATTATACTCCAAGACTGCTACATTAAGTATTTCTGAGTGATCTGGAGTCATTTGGGTAACATTTTTAGCACAGTGTTTTGATGCCGGGATTTTGAAACTTTTTCTATAAGTACCCGAGCTAGGGTTAGGGTTTAAACACTCCTGGAAATGTTTTGATGCATTTTCTGTGCTTTCAGATGCGTTTAAATTCCAGGAAAGGTGTTGTTCTGTTGTTTCCTCAACAAATACATTTTGCCCAATTTTGCAGTTTTTGCTTAGCCATGTACCTGTCAATCAAAAATAGTCCAAAATCCAAAGTTTGCGAATACACTTTCTGCATGATAATCTCACTTATTTTTGCAATTCAGTCTATATAAAATGATGCTTTGCGGTAAGATTTAGTGGCAATTGTAATACGAACCTTTACATGGAACAATATATGCTTATTGTATACTTTATTTCTGATGCAGGTTACAAAAAGAAGAAATTGTGCAAATTTAAAACAGATTCACATTAGATACATTCTTTATACCCCAACACTGCTACATTAAGAATTTCTGAGTGATCTGGAGTCATTTGGGTCACATTTTTAGCACAGTGTTTTGATGCCGGGATTTTAAATCGTTTTCTATAAGTACCCGAGCTAGGGTTAGGGTTAGGGTTTAAACACTCCTGGAAATGTTTTGATGCATTTTCTGTGCATTCAGATGCGTTTAAATTCCAGGAAAGGTGTTGTTTTGTTGTTTGCTCAACAAATAAATTTTGCCCAATTTTGCAGTTTTTGCTTAGCCACGTACCTGTCAATCAAAAATGGTCAAAATTCCAAAGTTTGCAAACACACTTTCTGCATGTTAATTTCACTTATTTTTGCATTTCAGTCTACATAAAATGATGCTTTGCGGTAAGATTTAGTGGCAATTGTCATACGAACCTTTACATGGAACAATATATGCTTATTGTATACTTTATTTCTGATGCAGGTTACAAAAAGAAGAAATAGTGCAAATTTAAAACAGATTCACATTAGATACATTCTTTATACCACAACACTGCTACATTAAGTATTTCTGAGTGATCTGGAGTCATTTGGGTAACATTTATAGCACAGTGTTTTGATGCCGGGATTTTGAAACTTTTTCTATAAGTACCCGAGCTAGGGTTAGGGTTTAAACACTCCTGGAAATGTTTTGATGCATTTTCTGTGATTTCAGATGCATTTAAATTCCAGGAAAGGTGTTGTTTTGTTGTTTCCTCAACAAATACATTTTGCCCAATTTTGCAGTTTTTGCTTAGCCACGTACCTGTCAATCAAAAATGGTCAAAATTCCAAAGTTTGCAAACACACTTTCTGCATGTTAATTTCACTTATTTTTGCATTTCAGTCTATATAAAATGATGCTTTGCGGTAAGATTTAGTGGCAATTGTCATACGAACCTTTACATGGAACAATATATGCTTATTGTATACTTTATTTCTGATGCAGGTTACAAAAAGAAGAAATAGTGCAAATTTAAATCAGATTCACATTAGATACATTTGTTATACTCCAAGACTGCTACATTAAGTATTTCTGAGTGATCTGGAGTCATTTGGGTAACATTTTTAGCACAGTGTTTTGATGATGGGATTTTGAAACTTTTTCTATAAGTATCCGAGCTAGGGTTAGGGTTAGGATTTATACACTCCTGGAAATGTTTTGATGCATTTTCTGTGCTTTCAGATGCGTTTAAATTGCAGGAAAGGTGTTGTTTTGTTGTTTCCTCAACAAATACATTTTGCCCAATTTTGCAGTTTTTGCTTAGCCATGTACCTGTCAATCAAAAATGGTCAAAAATCCAAAGTTTGCGAATACACTTTCTGCATGATAATCTCACTTATTTTTGCAATTCAGTCTATATAAAATGATGCTTTGCGGTAAGATTTAGTGGCAATTGTAATACGAACCTTTACATGGAACAATATACTGTATGCTTATTGTGTACTTTATTTCTGATGCAGGTTACAAAAAGAAGAAATAGTGCAAATTTAAAACAGATTCACATTAGATACATTCTTTATACGCCAACACTGCTACATTAAGTATTTCTGAGTTATCTGGAGTCATTTGGGTAACATTTTTAGCACAGTGTTTTGATGCCGGGATTTTTAAACTTTTTCTATAAGTACCCGAGCTAGGGTTAGGGTTTAAACACTCCTGGAAATGTTTTGATGCATTTTCTGTGATTTCAGATACGTTTAAATTCCAGGAAAGGTGTTGTTTTGTTGTTTGCTCAACAAATACATTTTGCCCAATTTTGCAGTTTTTGCTTAGCCACGTACCTGTCAATCAAAAATGGTCAAAATTCCAAAGTTTGCAATCACACTTTCTGCATGTTAATTTCACTTATTTTTGCATTTCAGTCTACATAAAATGATGCTTTGCGGTAAGATTTAGTGGCAATTGTCATACGAACCTTTACATGGAACAATATATGCTTATTGTATACTTTATTTCTGATGCAGGTTACAAAAAGAAGAAATAGTGCAAATTTAAATCAGATTCACATTAGATACATTTATTATACTCCAAGACTGCTACATTAAGTATTTCTGAGTGATCTGGAGTCATTTGGGTAACATTTATAGCACAGTGTTTTGATGCCGGGATTTTGAAACTTTTTCTATAAGTACCCAAGCTAGGGTTAGGGTTTAAACACTCCTGGAAATGTTTTGATGCATTTTCTGTGCTTTCAGATGCGTTTAAATTCCAGGAAAGGTGTTGTTCTGTTGTTTCCTCAACAAATACATTTTGCCCAATTTTGCAGTTTTTGCTTAGCCATGTACCTGTCATACAAAAATGGTCAAAAATCCAAAGTTTGCAAATACACTTTCTGCATGATAATCTCACTTATTTTTGCATTTCAGTCTACATAAAATTATGTTTTGCGGTAAGATTTAGTTTCAATTGTAATACAAACCTTTTAATGGAACAATATATGCTTATTGTATACTTTATTTCTGATGCAGGTTACAAAATGAAGAAATAGTGCAAATTGAAAACAGATTCACATTAGATACATTTGTTATACTCCAAGACTGCTACATTAAGTATTTCTGAGTGATCTGGAGTCATTTGGGTAACATTTTTAGCACAGTGTTTTGATGATGGGATTTTGAAACTTTTTCTATAAGTATCCGAGCTAGGGTTAGGGTTAGGATTTATACACTCCTGGAAATGTTTTGATGCATTTTCTGTGCTTTCAGATGCGTTTAAATTGCAGGAAAGGTGTTGTTTTGTTGTTTCCTCAACAAATACATTTTGCCCAATTTTGCAGTTTCTGCTAAGCCATGTAACTGTCATTCAAAAATGGTCAAAAACACAAAGTTTGCAAACACACTTTCTGCATGATAATCTCACTTATGTTTGCATTTCAGTCTATATAAAATGATGCTTTGCGGTAAGATTTAGTGGCAATTGTAATACGAACCTTTACTTGGAACAATATATTATTGTATACTTTATTTCTGATGCAGGTTAAAAAAGAAGAAATAGTGCAAATTTTAAACAGATTCACATCAGATACATTCTTCATACGCCAACACTGCTACATTAAGTATTTCTGAGTGATCTGGAGTCATTTGGGTAAAATTTTTAGCACAGTGTTTTGATGCCGGGATTTTGAAACTTTTTCTATAAGTACCCGAGCTAGGGTTAGGGTTAGGATTTATACACTCCTGGAAATGTTTTGATGCATTTTCTGTGGTTTCAGATGCGTTTAAATTCCAGGAAAGGTGTTGTTTTGTTGTTTCCTCAACAAATAAATTTTGCCCAATTTTGCAGTTTTTGCTGAGCCATGTACCTGTCAATCAAAAATGGTCAAAAACACAAAGTTTGCAAACAAACTTTCTGCATGATAATCTCACTTATTTTTGCATTTCAGTCTATATAAAATGATGCTTTGCGGTAAGATTTAGTGGCAATTGTAATACGAACCTTTACATGGAACAATATATGCTTATTGTATACTTTATTTCTGATGCAGGTTAAAAAAGAAGAAATAGTGCAAATTTAAAACAGATTCACATTAGATATATTTATTATACTCCAAGACTGCTACATTAAGTATTTCTGAGTGATCTGGAGTCATTTGGGTAACATTTTTAGCACAGTGTTTTGATGCCGGGATTTTGAAACTTTTTCTATAAGTACCCGAGCTAGGGTTAGGGTTAGGGTTTATACAATCCTGGAAATGTTTTGATGCATTTTCTGTGGTTTCAGATGCATTTAAATTCCAGGAAAGGTGTTGTTTTGTTGTTTCCTCAACAAATACATTTTGCCCAATTTTGCAGTTTTTGCTTAGCCATGTACCTGTCAATCAAAAATGGTCAAAATTCCAAAGTTTGCAAACACACTTTCTGCATGTTAATCTCACTTATTTTTGCATTTCAGTCTATATAAAATGATGCTTTGCGGTAAGATTTAGTGGCAATTGTAATACGAACCTTTACATGGAGCAATATATGCTTATTGTATACTTTATTTCTGATGCAGGTTACAAAAAGAAGAAATAGTGCAAATTTAAATCAGATTCACATTAGATACATTTATTATACTCCAAGACTGCTACATTAAGTATTTCTGAGTGATCTGGAGTCATTTGGGTAACATTTTTAGCACAGTGTTTTGATGCCGGGATTTTGAAACTTTTTCTATAAGTACCCGAGCTAGGGTTAGGGTTAGGGTTTATACAATCCTGGAAATGTTTTGATGCATTTTCTGTGGTTTCAGATGCATTTAAATTCCAGGAAAGGTGTTGTTTTGTTGTTTCCTCAACAAATACATTTTGCCCAATTTTGCAGTTTTTGCTTAGCCATGTACCTGTCAATCAAAAATGGTCAAAATTCCAAAGTTTGCAAACACACTTTCTGCATGTTAATCTCACTTATTTTTGCATTTCAGTCTATATAAAATGATGCTTTGCGGTAAGATTTAGTGGCAATTGTAATACGAACCTTTACATGGAACAATATATGCTTATTGTATACTTTATTTCTGATGCAGGTTACAAAAAGAAGAAATAGTGCAAATTTAAAATAGATTCACATTAGATACATTTATTATACTCCAAGACTGCTACATTAAGTATTTCTGAGTGATCTGGAGTCATTTGGGTAACATTTTTAGCACAGTGTTTTGATGCCGGGATTTTGAAACTTTTTCTATAAGTACCCGAGCTAGGGTTAGGGTTAGGATTTATACACTCTTGGAAATGTTTTGATTCATTTTCTGTGGTTTCAGATGCGTTTAAATTCCAGGAAAGGTGTTGTTTTGTTGTTTCCTCAACAAATAAATTTTGCCCAATTTTGCAGTTTTTGCTTAGCCATGTACCTGTCAATCAAAAATGGTCAAAAATCCAAAGTTTGCAAACACACTTTCTGCATGATAATGTCACTTATTTTTTCATTTCAGTCTATATAAAATGATGCTTTGCGGTAAGATTTAGTGGCAATTGTAATACGAACCTTTATATGGAACAATATATGCGTATTGTATACTTTATTTCTGATGCAGGTTAAAAAAGAAGAAATAGTGCAAATTTAAAACAGATTCACATTAGATACATTCTTTATACGCCAACGCTGCTACATTAAGTATTTCTGAGTGATCTGGAGTCATTTGGGTAACATTTTTAGCACAGTGTTTTGATTCCGGGATTTTGAAACTTTTTCTATAAGTACCCGAGCTAGGAATAGGGTTAGGGTTTAAACACTCCTGGAAATGTTTTGATGCATTTTCTGTGGTTTCAGATGCGTTTAAATTCCAGGAAAGGTGTTGTTTTGTTGTTTCCTCAACAAATACATTTTAACCAATTTTGCAGTTTTTGCTTAGCCATGTACCTGTCAATCAAAAATGGTCAAAATTCCAAAGTTTGCAAACACACTTTCTGCATGTTAATCTCACTTATTTTTGCATTTCAGTCTATATAAAATGATGCTTTGCGGTAAGATTTAGTGGCAATTGTAATACGAACCTTTACATGGAGCAATATATGCTTATTGTATACTTTATTTCTGATGCAGGTTACAAAAAGAAGAAATAGTGCAAATTTAAATCAGATTCACATTAGATACATTTATTATACTCCAAGACTGCTACATTAAGTATTTCTGAGTGATCTGGAGTCATTTGGGTAACATTTTTAGCACAGTGTTTTGATGCCGGGATTTTGAAACTTTTTCTATAAGTACCCGAGCTAGGGTTAGGGTTAGGATTTATACACTCATGGAAATGTTTTGATGCATTTTCTGTGGTTTCAGATGCGTTTAAATTCCAGGAAAGGTGTTGTTTTGTTGTTTCCTCAACAAATAAATTTTCCCAATTTTGCAGTTTTTGCTGAGCCATGTACCTGTCAATCAAAAATGGTCAAAAATCCAAAGTTTGCAAACACACTTTCTGCATGATAATGTCACTTATTTTTTCATTTCAGTCTATATAAATGATGCTTTGCGGTAAGATTTAGTGGCAATTGTAATACGAGCCTTTACATGGAACAATATATGCTTATTGTATACTTTATTTCTGATGCAGGTTACAAAAAGAAGAAATAGTGCAAATTTTAAACAGATTCACATCAGATACATTCTTTATACGCCAACACTGCTACATTAAGTATTTCTGAGTGATCTGGAGTCATTTGGGTAAACTTTTTAGCACAGTGTTTTGATGCCGGGATTTTGAAACTTTTTCTATAAGTACCCGAGCTACGGTTAGGGTTAGGATTTATACACTCCTGGAAATGTTTTGATGCATTTTCTTTGGTTTCAGATGCGTTTAAATTCCAGGAAAGGTGTTGTTTTGTTGTTTCCTCAACAAATAAATTTTGCCCAATTTTGCAGTTTTTGCTGAGCCATACCTGTCAATCAAAAATGGTCAAAAATCCAAAGTTTGCAAACACACTTTCTGCATGATAATGTCACTTATTTTTTCATTTCAGTCTATATAAAATGATGCTTTGCGGTAAGATTTAGTGGCAATTGTAATACGAACCTTTACATGGAACAATATATGCTTATTGTATACTTTATTTCTGATGCAGGTTACAAAAAGAAGAAATAGTGCAAATTTAAATCAGATTCACATTAGATACATTTATTATACTCCAAGACTGCTACATTAAGTATTTCTGAGTGATCTGGAGTCACTTGGGTAACATTTTTAGCACAGTGTTTTGATGCCGGGATTTTGAAACTTTTTCTATAAGTACCCGAGCTAGGGTTAGGGTTAGGGTTTATACAATCCTGGAAATGATTTGATGTATTTTCTGTGCTTTCAGATGCGTTTAAATTCCAGGAAAGGTGTTGTCTTGTTGTTTCCTCAACAAAGAAATTTTGCCCAATTTTGCAGTTTTTGCTTAACCATGTACCTGTCAATCAAAAATGGTCAAAAACCCAAAGTTTGCAAACACACTTTCTGCATGATAATCTCACTTATTTTTGCATTTCAGTCTATATAAAATGATGCTTTGCGGTAAGATTTAGTGGCAATTGTAATACGAACCTTTACATGGAACAATATATGCTTATTGTATACTTTATTTCTGATGCAGGTTAAAAAAGAAGAAATAGTGCAAATTTAAAACAGATTCACATTAGATACATTCTTTATACGCCAACGCTGCTACATTAAGTATTTCTGAGTGATCTGGAGTCATTTGGGTAACATTTTTAGCACAGTGTTTTGATGCCGGGATTTTGAAACTTTTTCTATAAGTACCCGAGCTAGGAATAGGGTTAGGGTTTAAACACTCCTGGAAACGTTTTGATGCATTTTCTGTGGTTTCAGATGCGTTTAAATTCCAGGAAAGGTGTTGTTTTGTTGTTTCCTCAACAAATAAATTTTGTCCAATTTTGCAGTTTTTGCTTAGCCATGTACCTGTCATTCAAAAATGGTCAAAAACACAAAGTTTGCAAACACACTTTCTGCATGATAATGTCACTTATTTTTTCATTTCAGTCTATATAAAATGATGCTTTGCGGTAAGATTTAGTGGCAATTGTAATACGAACCTTTACTTGGAACAATATATGCTTATTGTATACTTTATTTCTGATGCAGGTTACAAAAAGAAGAAATAGTGCAAATTTAAATCAGATTCACATTAGATACATTTATTATACTCCAAGACTGCTACATTAAGTATTTCTGAGTGATCTGGAGTCACTTGGGTAACATTTTTAGCACAGTGTTTTGATGCCGGGATTTTGAAACTTTTTCTATAAGTACCCGAGCTAGGGTTAGGGTTAGGAGTTATACACTCATGGAAATGTTTTGATGCATTTTCTGTGGTTTCAGATGCGTTTAAATTCCAGGAAAGGTGTTGTTTTGTTGTTTCCTCAACAAATAAATTTTGCCCAATTTTGCAGTTTTTGCTGAGCCATGTACCTGTCAATCAAAAATGGTCAAAAATCCAAAGTTTGCAAACACACTTTCTGCATGATAATGTCACTTATTTTTTCATTTCAGTCTATATAAAATGATGCTTTGCGGTAAGATTTAGTGGCAATTGTAATACGAGCCTTTACATGGAACAATATATGCTTATTGTATACTTTATTTCTGATGCAGGTTACAAAAAGAAGAAATAGTGCAAATTTAAAACAGATTCACATTAGATACATTCTTTATACGCCAACACTGCTACATTAAGTATTTCTGAGTGATCTGGAGTCATTTGGGTAAAATTTTAGCACAGTGTTTTGATGCTGGGATTTTGAAACTTTTTCTATAAGTACCCGAGCTAGGGTTAGGGTTAGGGTTTAAACACTCCTGGAAATGTTTTGATGCATTTTCTGTGGTTTCAGATGCGTTTAAATTCCAGGAAAGGTGTAGTTTTGTTGTTTCCTCAACAAATACATTTTGCCCAATTTTGCAGTTTTTGCTTAGCCATGTACCTGTCAATCAAAAATGGTCAAAAATCCAAAGTTTGCAAATACACTTTCTGCATGATAATCTCACTTATTTTTACATTTCAGTCTATCTAAATGATGCTTTGCGGTAAGATTTAGTGGCAATTGTAATACGAACCTTTACATGGAATAATATATGCTTATTGTATACTTTATTTCTGATGCAGGTTACAAAAAGAAGAAATAGTGCAAATTTAAAACAAATTCACATTAGATACATTTATTATACTCCAAGACTGCTACATTAAGTATTTCTGAGTGATCTGGAGTCATTTGGGTAACATTTTTAGCACAGTGTTTTGATGCTGGGATTTTGAAACTTTTTCTTTAAGTACCCGAGCTAGGGTTAGGGTTAGGGTTTAAACACTCCTGGAAATGTTTTGATGCATTTTCTGTGGTTTCAGATGCATTTAAATTCCAGAAAAGGTGTTGTTTTGTTGTTTCCTCAACAAATACATTTTGCCCAATTTTGCAGTTTTTGCTTAGCCATGTACCTGTCAATCAAAAATGGTCAAAAATCCAAAGTTTGCAAATACACTTTCTGCATGATAATCTCACTTATTTCTGCATTTCAGTCTATATAAAATGATGTTTTGCGGTAAGATTTAGTGGCAATTGTACTATGAACCTTTACATGGAACAATATATGCTTATTGTACACTTTATTTCTGATGCAGGTTACAAAAAGAAGAAATAGTGCAAATTTAAATCAGATTCACATTAGATACATTCTTTATACGCCAACGCTGCTACATTAAGTATTTCTGAGTGATCTGGAGTCATTTGGGTAACATTTTTAGCACAGTGTTTTGATGCCGGGATTTTGAAACTTTTTCTATAAGTACCCGAGCTAGGAATAGGGTTAGGGTTTATTCAATCCTGGAAATGTTTTGATGCATTTTCTGTGCTTTCAGATGCGTTTAAATTCCAGGAAAGGTGTTGTTTTGTTGTTTCCTCAACAAATACATTTTGCCCAATTTTGCAGTTTTTGCTTAGCCATGTACCCTGTCAATCAAAAATGGTCAAAAATCCAAAGTTTGCAAACACACTTTCTGCATGATAATCTCACTTATTTTTACATTTCAGTCTATATAAAATGATGTTTTGCGGTAAGATTTAGATTCAATTGTAATACGAACCTTTACATGGAACAATATATGCTTATTGTATACTTTATTTCTGATGCAGGTTACAAAAAGAAGAAATAGTGCAAATTTAAATCAGATTCACAACAGATACATTTATTATACTCCAAGACTGCTACATTAAGTATTTCTGAGTGATCTGGAGTCACTTGGGTAACATTTTTAGCACTGTGTTTTGATGCCGGGATTTAGAAACTTTTTCTATAAGTACCCGAGCTAGGGTTAGGGTTAGGGTTTATTCAATCCTGGAAATGTTTTGATGCATTTTCTGTGCTTTCAGATGCGTTTAAATTCCAGGAAAGGTGTTCTCTTGTTGTTTCCTCAACAAATAAATTTTGCCCAATTTTGCAGTTTTTGCTTAGCCATGTACCTGTCAATAAAAAATGGTCAAAAATCCAAAGTTTGCAAATACACTTTCTGCATGATAATCTCACTTATTTTTGCATTTCAGTCTATATAAAATGATGCTTTGCGGTAAGATTTAGTGGCAATTGTAATACGAACCTTTACATGGAACAATATATGCTTATTGTATACTTTATTTCTGATGCAGGTTACAAAAAGAAGAAATAGTGCAAATTTAAAACAGATTCACATTAGATACATTCTTTATACGCCAACACTGCTACATTAAGTATTTCTGAGTGATCTGGAGTCATTTGGGTAACATTTTAGCACAGTGTTTTGATGCCGGGATTTTGAAACTTTTTCTATAAGTACCCGAGCTAGGGTTAGGGTTAAGGTTTAAACACTCCTGGAAATGTTTTGATGCATTTTCTGTGCTTTCAGATGCGTTTAAATTCCAGGAAAGGTGTAGTTTTGTTGTTTCCTCAACAAATAAATTTTGCCCAATTTTGCAGTTTTTGCTGAGCCATGTACCTGTCAATCAAAAATGGTCAAAAATCCAAAGTTTGCAAACACACTTTCTGCATGATAATGTCACTTATTTTTTCATTTCAGTCTATATAAAATGATGCTTTGCGGTAAGATTTAGTGGCAATTGTAATACGAACCTTTACATGGAACAATATATGCTTATTGTATACTTTATTTCTGATGCAGGTTACAAAAAGAAGAAATAGTGCAAATTTAAAACAGATTCACATTAGATACATTTATTATACTCCAAGACTGCTACATTAAGTATATCTGAGTGATCTGGAGTCATTTGGGTAACATTTTTAGCACAGTGTTTTGATGCCGGGATTTTGAAACTTTTTCTATAAGTACCCGAGCTAGGAATAGGGTTAGGGTTTAAACACTCCTGGAAATGTTTTGATGCATTTTCTGTGGTTTCAGATGCGTTTAAATTCCAGGAAAGGTGTTGTTTTGTTGTTTCCTCAACAAATAAACTTTGTCCAATTTTGCAGTTTTTGCTTAGCCATGTGCCCGTCATTCAAAAATGGTCAAAAACACAAAGTTTGCAAACACAATTTCTGCATGATAATCTCACTTATTTTCGCATTTCAGTCTATATAAAATGATGCTTTGCGGTAAGATTTAGTGGCAATTGTAATACGAACCTTTACATGGAACAATATATGCTTATTGTATACTTTATTTCTAATGCAGGTTACAAAAAGAAGAAATAGTGCAAATTTAAATCAGATTCACATTAGATACATTTATTATACTCCAAGACTGCTACATTAAGTATTTCTGAGTGATCTGGAGTCACTTGGGTAACATTTTTAGCACAGTGTTTTGATGCTGGGATTTAGAAACTTTTTCTATAAGTACCCGAGCTAGGGTTAGGGTTAGGGTTTAAACACTCCTGGAAATGTTTTGATGCATTTTATGTGGTTTCAGATACATTTAAATTCCAGGAAAGGTGTTGTTTTGTTGTTTCCTCAACAAATACATTTTGCCCAATTTTGCAGTTTTTGCTTAGCCATGTACCTGTCAATCAAAAATGGTCAAAAATCCAAAGTTTGCAAACACACTTTCTGCATGATAATGTCACTTATTTTTTCATTTCAGTCTATATAAAATGATGCTTTGCGGTAAGATTTAGTGGCAATTGTAATACGAACCTTTACATGGAACAATATATGCTTATTGTATACTTTATTTCTGATGCAGGTTAAAAAAGAAGAAATAGTGCAAATTTAAAACAGATTCACATTATATACATTCTTTATACGCCAACGCTGCTACATTAAGTATTTCTGAGTGATCTGGAGTCATTTGGGTAACATTTTAGTAGAGTGTTTTGATGCCGGGATTTTGAAACTTTTTCTATAAGTACACGAGCTTGGGTTAGGGTTAGGGTTTAAACACTCCTGGAAATGTTTTGATGCATTTTCTGTGCTTTCAGATGCGTTTAAATTCCAGGAAAGGTGTTGTTTTGTTGTTTCCTCAACAAATACATTTTGCCCAATTTTGCAGTTTTTGCTTAGCCATGTACCTGTCAATCAAAAATGGTCAAAAATCCAAAGTTTGCAAGCACACTTTCTGCATGATAATCTCACTTATTTTTACATTTCAGTCTATATAAAATGATGTTTTGCAGTAAGATTTAATGGCAATTGTAATACGAACCTTTACATGGAACATTATTTGCTTATTGTATACTTTATTTCTGATGCAGGTTACAAAAAGAAGAAATAGTGCAAATTTAAAACAGATTCACATTAGATACATTCTTTATACGCCAACGCTGCTACATTAAGTATTTCTGAGTGATCTGGAGTCATTTGGGTAACATTTTAGCACAGTGTTTTGATGCCGGGATTTTGAAACTTTTTCTATAAGTACACAAGCTTGGGTTAGGGTTAGGGTTTAAACACTCCTGGAAATGTTTTGATGCATTTTCTGTGCTTTCAGATGCGTTTAAATTCCAGGAAAGGTGTTGTTTTGTTGTTTCCTCAACAAATACATTTTGCCCAATTTTGCAGTTTTTGCTTAGCCATGTACCTGTCAATCAAAAATGGTCAAAAATCCAAAATTGCAAGCACACTTTCTGCATGATAATCTCACTTATTTTTACATTTCAATCTATATAAAATGATGTTTTGCGGTAAGATTTAGATTCAATTGTAATACGAACCTTTACATGGAACAATATATGCTTATTGTATACTTTATTTCTGATGCAGGTTACAAAAAGAAGAAATAGTGCAAATTTAAATCAGATTCACAACAGATACATTTATTATACTCCAAGACTGCTACATTAAGTATTTCTGAGTGATCTGGAGTCACTTGGGTAACATTTTTAGCACTGTGTTTTGATGCCGGGATTTAGAAACTTTTTCTTTAAGTACCCGAGCTAGGGTTAGGGTTAGGGTTTATTCAATCCTGGAAATGTTTTGATGCATTTTCTGTACTTTCAGATGCGTTTAAATTCCAGGAAAGGTGTTCTCTTGTTGTTTCCTCAACAAATAAATTTTGCCCAATTTTGCAGTTTTTGCTTAGCCATGTACCTGTCAATCAAAAATGGTCAAAAATCCAAAGTTTGCAAATACACTTTCTGCATGATAATCTCACTTATTTTTGCATTTCAGTCTATATAAAATGATGCTTTGCGGTAAGATTTAGTGGCAATTGTAATACGAACCTTTACATGGAACAATATATGCTTATTGTATACTTTATTTCTGATGCAGGTTACAAAAAGAAGAAATAGTGCAAATTTAAATCAGATTCACATTAGATACATTTATTATACTCCAAGACTGCTACATTAAGTATTTCTGAGTGATCTGGAGTCACTTGGGTAACATTTTTAGCACTGTGTTTTGATGCCGGGATTTAGAAACTTTTTCTATAAGTACCTGAGCTAGGGTTAGGGTTAGGGTTTATTCAATCCTGGAAATGTTTTGATGCATTTTCTGTGCTTTCAGATGCGTTTAAATTCCAGGAAAGGTGTTCTCTTGTTGTTTCCTCAACAAATAAATTTTGCCCAATTTTGCAGTTTTTGCTTAGCCATGTACCTGTCAATAAAAAATGGTCAAAAATCCAAAGTTTGCAAATACACTTTCTGCATGATAATCTCACTTATTTTTGCATTTCAGTCTATATAAAATGATGCTTTGCGGTAAGATTTAGTGGCAATTGTAATACGAACCTTTACATGGAACAATATATGCTTATTGTATACTTTATTTCTGATGCAGGTTACAAAAAGAAGAAATAGTGCAAATTTAAAACAGATTCACATTAGATACATTCTTTATACGCCAACACTGCTACATTAAGTATTTCTGAGTGATCTGGAGTCATTTGGGTAACATTTTAGCACAGTGTTTTGATGCTGGGATTTAGAAACTTTTTCTATAAGTACCCGAGCTAGGGTTAGGGTTAGGGTTTAAACACTCCTGGAAATGTTTTGATGCATTTTATGTGGTTTCAGATACATTTAAATTCCAGGAAAGGTGTTGTTTTGTTGTTTCCTCAACAAATACATTTTGCCCAATTTTGCAGTTTTTGCTTAGCCATGTACCTGTCAATCAAAAATGGTCAAAAACCCAAAGTTTGCAAACACACTTTCTGCATGATAATCTCACTTATTTTTGCATTTCAGTCTATATAAAATGATGCTTTGCGGTAAGATTTAGTGGCAATTGTAATACGAACCTTTACATGGAACAATATATGCTTATTGTGTACTTTATTTCTGATGCAGGTTACAAAAAGAAGAAATAGTGCAAATTTAAAACAGATTCACATTAGATACATTCTTTATACGCCAACACTGCTACATTAAGTATTTCTGAGTTATCTGGAGTCATTTGGGTAACATTTTTAGCACAGTGTTTTGATGCCGGGATTTTGAAACTTTTTCTATAAGTACCCGAGCTAGGGTTAGGGTTTATACAATCCTGGAAATGTTTTGATGTATTTTCTGTGGTTTCAGATGCGTTTAAATTCCAGGAAAGGTGTTGTTTTGTTGTTTCCTCAACAAATACATTTTGCCCAATTTTGCAGTTTTTGCTTAGCCATGTACCTGTCAATCAAAAATGGTCAAAAATCTAAAGTTTGCAAACACACTTTCTACATGATAATCTCACTTATTTTTGCATTTCAGTCTATATAAAATGATGCTTTGCGGTAAGATTTAGTGGCAATTGTCATACGAACCTTTACATGGAACATAATTTGCTTATTGTATACTTTATTTCTGATGCAGGTTACAAAAATAAGAAATAGTGCAAATTTAAAACAGATTCACATTACTGTAGATACATTTATTATACTCCAAGACTGCTACATTAAGTATTTCTGAGTGATCTGGAGTCATTTGGGTAACATTTTTAGCACAGTGTTTTGATGCCGGGATTTTGAAACTTTTTCTATAAGTACCCGAGCTAGGGTTAGGGTTTAAACACTCCTGGAAATGTTTTGATGCATTTTCTGTGCTTTCAGATGCGTTTAAATTCCAGGAAAGGTGTTGTTCTGTTGTTTCTTCAACAAATACATTTTGCCCGATTTTGCAGTTTTTGCTTAGCCATGTACCTGTCAATCAAAAATGGTCAAAAATCCAAAGTTTGCGAATACACTTTCTGCATGATAATCTCACTTATTTTTGCAATTCCGTCTATATAAAATGATGCTTTGCGGTAAGATTTAGTGGCAATTGTAATACGAACCTTTACATGGAACAATATATGCTTATTGTATACTTTATTTCTGATGCAGGTTACAAAAAGAAGAAATAGTGCAAATTTAAAACAGATTCACATTAGATACATTCTTTATACCCCAACACTGCTACATTAAGAATTTCTGAGTGATCTGGAGTCATTTGGGTCACATTTTTAGCACAGTGTTTTGATGCCGGGATTTTAAAACTTTTTCTATAAGTACCCGAGCTAGGGTTAGGGTTTAAACACTCCTGGAAATGTTTTGATGCATTTTCTGTGCTTTCAGATGCGTTTAAATTCCAGGAAAGGTGTTGTTCTGTTGTTTCCTCAACAAATACATTTTGCCCAATTTTGCAGTTTTTGCTTAGCCATGTACCTGTCAATCAAAAATGGTCAAAAATCCAAAGTTTGCGAATACACTTTCTGCATGATAATCTCACTTATTTTGCAATTCAGTCTACATAAAATGATGTTTTGCGGTAAGATTTAGTTTCAATTGTAATACAAACCTTTAAATGGAACAATATATGCTTATTGTATACTTTATTTCTGATGCAGGTTACAAAATGAAGAAATAGTGCAAATTTAAAACAGATTCACATTAGATACATTTGTTATACTCCAAGACTGCTACATTAAGTATTTCTGAGTGATCTGGAGTCATTTGGGTAACATTTTTAGCACAGTGTTTTGATGCTGGGATTTAGAAACTTTTTCTATAAGTACCCGAGCTAGGGTTAGGGTTAGGGTTTAAACACTCCTGGTAATGTTTTGATGCATTTTCTGTGGTTTCAGATGCATTTAAATTCCAGGAAAGGTGTTGTTTTGTTGTTTCCTCAACAAATAAATTTTGCCCAATTTTGCAGTTTTTGCTTAGCCATGTACCTGTCAATCAAAAATGGTCAAAAACCCAAAGTTTGCAAACACACTTTCTGCATGATAATCTCACTTATTTTTGCATTTCAGTCTATATAAAATGATGCTTTGCGGTAAGATTTAGTGGCAATTGTAATACGAACCTTTACATGGAACAATATATGCTTATTGTGTACTTTATTTCTGATGCAGGTTACAAAAAGAAGAAATAGTGCAAATTTAAAACAGATTCACATTAGATACATTTGTTATACTCCAAGACTGCTACATTAAGTATTTCTGAGTGATCTGGAGTCATTTGGGTAACATTTTTAGCACAGTGTTTTGATGCTGGGATTTAGAAACTTTTTCTATAAGTACCCGAGCTAGGGTTAGGGTTAGGGTTTAAACACTCCTGGTAATGTTTTGATGCATTTTCTGTGGTTTCAGATGCATTTAAATTCCAGGAAAGGTGTTGTTTTGTTGTTTCCTCAACAAATAAATTTTGCCCAATTTTGCAGTTTTTGCTTAGCCATGTACCTGTCAATCAAAAATGGTCAAAAACCCAAAGTTTGCAAACACACTTTCTGCATGATAATCTCACTTATTTTTGCATTTCAGTCTATATAAAATGATGCTTTGCGGTAAGATTTAGTGGCAATTGTAATACGAACCTTTACATGGAACAATATATGCTTATTGTGTACTTTATTTCTGATGCAGGTTACAAAAAGAAGAAATAGTGCAAATTTAAAACAGATTCACATTAGATACATTCTTTATACGCCAACACTGCTACATTAAGTATTTCTGAGTTATCTGGAGTCATTTGGGTAACATTTTTAGCACAGTGTTTTGATGCCGGGATTTTGAAACTTTTTCTATAAGTACCCGAGCTAGGGTTAGGGTTTATACAATCCTGGAAATGTTTTGATGTATTTTCTGTGGTTTCAGATGCGTTTAAATTCCAGGAAAGGTGTTGTTTTGTTGTTTCCTCAACAAATACATTTTGCCCAATTTTGCAGTTTTTGCTTAGCCATGTACCTGTCAATCAAAAATGGTCAAAAATCTAAAGTTTGCAAACACACTTTCTACATGATAATCTCACTTATTTTTGCATTTCAGTCTATATAAAATGATGCTTTGCGGTAAGATTTAGTGGCAATTGTCATACGAACCTTTACATGGAACATAATTTGCTTATTGTATACTTTATTTCTGATGCAGGTTACAAAAATAAGAAATAGTGCAAATTTAAAACAGATTCACATTACTGTAGATACATTTATTATACTCCAAGACTGCTACATTAAGTATTTCTGAGTGATCTGGAGTCATTTGGGTAACATTTTTAGCACAGTGTTTTGATGCCGGGATTTTGAAACTTTTTCTATAAGTACCCGAGCTAGGGTTAGGGTTTAAACACTCCTGGAAATGTTTTGATGCATTTTCTGTGCTTTCAGATGCGTTTAAATTCCAGGAAAGGTGTTGTTCTGTTGTTTCTTCAACAAATACATTTTGCCCAATTTTGCAGTTTTTGCTTAGCCATGTACCTGTCAATCAAAAATGGTCAAAAATCCAAAGTTTGCGAATACACTTTCTGCATGATAATCTCACTTATTTTTGCAATTCAGACTATATAAAATGATGCTTTGCGGTAAGATTTAGTGGCAATTGTAATACGAACCTTTACATGGAACAATATATGCTTATTGTATACTTTATTTCTGATGCAGGTTACAAAAAGAAGAAATAGTGCAAATTTAAAACAGATTCACATTAGATACATTCTTTATACCCCAACACTGCTACATTAAGAATTTCTGAGTGATCTGGAGTCATTTGGGTCACATTTTTAGCACAGTGTTTTGATGCCGGGATTTTAAAACGTTTTCTATAAGTACCCGAGCTAGGGTTAGGGTTAGGGTTTAAACACTCCTGGAAATGTTTTGATGCATTTTCTCTGCATTCAGATGCGTTTAAATTGCAGGAAAGGTGTTGTTTTGTTGTTTCCTCAACAAATACATTTTGCCCAATTTTGCAGTTTTTGCTTAGCCATGTACCTGTCAATCAAAAATGGTCAAAAATCCAAAGTTTGCAAACACACTTTCTGCATGATAATCTCACTTATTTTTGCATTTCAGTCTATATAAAATGATGCTTTGCAGTAAGATTTATTGGCAATTGTCATACGAACCTTTACATGGAACATAATTTGCTTATTGTATACTTTATTTCTGATGCAGGTTACAAAAAGAAGAAATAGTGCAAATTTAAAACAGATTCACATTAGATACATTCTTTATACGCCAACACTGATACATTAAGTATTTCTGAGTGATCTGGAGTCATTTGGGTAACATTTTTAGCACAGTGTTTTGATGCCGGGATTTTGAAACTTTTTTTATAAGTACCCGAGCTAGGGTTAGGGTTAGGGTTTAAACACTCCTGGAAATGTTTTGATGCATTTTCTGTGGTTTCAGATGCATTTAAATTCCAGGAAAGGTGTTGTTTTGTTGTTTGCTCAACAAATAAATTTTGCCCAATTTTGCAGTTTTTGCTTAGCCATGTACCTGTCAATCAAAAATGGTCAAAAATCCAAAGTTTGCATGCACACTTTCTGCATGATAATCTCACTTATTTTTGCATTTCAGTCTATATAAAATGATGCTTTGCGGTAAGATTTAGTGGCAATTGTCATACGAACCTTTACATGGAACATAATTTGCTTATTGTATACTTTATTTCTGATGCAGGTTACAAAAAGAAGAAATAGTGCAAATTTAAAACAGATTCACATTAGATACATTTATTATACTCCAAGACTGCTACATTAAGTATTTCTGAGTGATCTGGAGTCATTTGGGTAACATTTTTAGCACAGTGTTTTGATGCCGGGATTTTGAAACTTTTTCTATAAGTACCCGAGCTAGGGTTAGGGTTTAAACACTCCTGGAAATTTTTTGATGCATTTTCTGTGCTTTCAGATGCGTTTAAATTCCAGGAAAGGTGTTGTTCTGTTGTTTCCTCAACAAATACATTTTGCACAATTTTGCAGTTTTTGCTTAGCCATGTACCTGTCAATCAAAAATGGTCAAAAATCCAAAGTTTGCGAATACACTTTCTGCATGATAATCTCACTTATTTTTGCAATTCAGTCTATATAAAATGATGCTTTGCGGTAAGATTTAGTGGCAATTGTAATACGAACCTTTACATGGAACAATATATGCTTATTGTATACTTTATTTCTGATGCAGGTTACAAAAAGAAGAAATAGTGCAAATTTAAAACAGATTCACATTAGATACATTCTTTATACCCCAACACTGCTACATTAAGAATTTCTGAGTGATCTGGAGTCATTTGGGTCACATTTTTAGCACAGTGTTTTGATGCCGGGATTTTAAAACGTTTTCTATAAGTACCCGAGCTAGGGTTAGGGTTTAAACACTCCTGGAAATGTTTTGATGCATTTTCTGTGCATTCAGATGCGTTTAAATTCCAGGAAAGGTGTTGTTTTGTTGTTTGCTCAACAAATAAATTTTGCCCAATTTTGCAGTTTTTGCTTAACCATGTACCTGTCATTCAAAAATGGTCAAAAATCCAAAGTTTGCAAATACACTTTCTGCATGATAATCTCACTTAATTTTGCATTTCAGTCTACAAAAAATGATGTTTTGCGATAAGATTTAGTTTCAATTGTAATACAAACCTTTAAATGGAACAATATATGCTTATTGTTTACTTTATTTCTGATGCAGGTTATAAAATGAAGAAATAGTGCAAATTTAAAACAGATTCACATTAGATACATTTGTTATACTCCAAGACTGCTACATTAAGTATTTCTGAGTGATCTGGAGTCATTTGGGTAACATTTTTAGCACAGTGTTTTGATGCCGGGATTTTGAAACTTTTTCTATAAGTACCCGAGCTAGGGTTAGGGTTTAAACACTCCTGGAAATGTTTTGATGCATTTTCTGTGCTTTCAGATGCGTTTAAATTCCAGGAAAGGTGTTGTTCTGTTGTTTCCTCAACAAATACATTTTGCACAATTTTGCAGTTTTTGCTTAGCCATGTACCTGTCAATCAAAAATGGTCAAAAATCCAAAGTTTGCGAATACACTTTCTGCATGATAATCTCACTTATTTTTGCAATTCAGTCTATATAAAATGATGCTTTGCGGTAAGATTTAGTGGCAATTGTAATACGAACCTTTACATGGAACAATATATGCTTATTGTATACTTTATTTCTGATGCAGGTTATAAAATGAAGAAATAGTGCAAATTTAAAACAGATTCACATTAGATACATTTGTTATACTCCAAGACTGCTACATTAAGTATTTCTGAGTGATCTGGAGTCATTTGGGTAACATTTTTAGCACAGTGTTTTGATGCTGGGATTTAGAAACTTTTTCTATAAGTACCCGAGCTAGGGTTAGGGTTAGGGTTTAAACACTCCTGGAAATATTTTGATGCATTTTCTGTGGTTTCAGATGCATTTAAATTCCAGGAAAGGTGTTGTTTTGTTGTTTCCTCAACAAATAAATTTTGCCCAATTTTGCAGTTTTTGCTTAGCCATGTACCTGTCAATCAAAAATGGTAAAAAATCCAAAGTTTGCATGCACACTTTCTGCATGATAATGTCACTTATTTTTTCATTTCAGTCTATATAAAATGATGCTTTGCGGTAAGATTTAGTGGCAATTGTAATACGAACCTTAACATGGAACAATATATGCTTATTGTATACTTTATTTCTGATGCAGGTTACAAAAAGAAGAAATAGTGCAAATTTAAATCAGATTCACTTTAGATACATTTATTATACTCCACGACTGCTACATTAAGTATTTCTGAGTGATCTGGAGTCATTTGGGTCACATTTTTAGCACAGTGTTTTGATGACGGGATTTTAAAACGTTTTCTATAAGTACCCGAGCTAGGGTTAGGGTTAGGGCTTAAACACTCATGGAAATGTTTTGATGCATTTTCTGTGCTTTAAGATGCGTTTAAATTCCAGGACAGGTGTTGTTTTGTTGTTTCCTCAACAAATAAATTTTGCCCAATTTTGCAGTTTTTGCTTAGCCATGTACCTGTCAATCAAAAATGGTCAAAAATCCAAAGTTTGCGAATACACTTTCTGCATGATAATCTCACTTATTTTTGCCTTTCAGTCTATATAAAATGATGTTTTGCGGTAAGATTTAGTGGCAATTGTAATACGAACCTTTACATGGAACAATATATGCTTATTGTGTACTTTATTTCTGATGCAGGTTACAAAAAGAAGAAATAGTGCAAATTTAAAACAGATTCACATTAGATACATTCTTTATACGCCAACACTGCTACATTAAGTATTTCTGAGTTATCTGGAGTCATTTGGGTAACATTTTTAGCACAGTGTTTTGAAGCCGGGATTTTGAAACTTTTTCTATAAGTACCCGAGCTAGGGTTAGGGTTAGGGTTTAAACACTCCTGGAAATGTTTTGATGCATTTTCTGTGGTTTCAGATGCATTTAAATTCCAGGAAAGGTGTTGTTTTGTTGTTTCCTCAACAAATACATTTTGCCCAATTTTGCAGTTTTTGCTTAGCCACGTACCTGTCAATCAAAAATTGTCAAAATTCCAAAGTTTGCAAACACACTTTCTGCATGTTAATTTCACTTATTTTTGCATTTCAGTCTATATAAAATGATGCTTTGCGGTAAGATTTAGTGGCAATTGTAGTACGAACCTTTACATGGAACAATATATGCTTATTGTATACTTTATTTCTGATGCAGGTTACAAAAAGAAGAAATAGTGCAAATTTAAATCAGATTCACATTAGATACATTTATTATACTCCAAGACTGCTACATTAAGTATTTCTGAGTGATCTGGAGTCATTTGGGTAACATTTTTAGCACAGTGTTTTGAAGCCGGGATTTTGAAACTTTTTCTATAAGTACCCGAGCTAGGGTTAGGGTTAGGGTTTAAACACTCCTGGAAATGTTTTGATGCATTTTCTGTGGTTTCAGATGCATTTAAATTCCAGGAAAGGTGTTGTTTTGTTGTTTGCTCAACAAATAAATTTTGCCCAATTTTGCAGTTTTTGCTTAGCCATGTACCTGTCAATCAAAAATGGTCAAAAATCCAAAGTTTGCATGCACACTTTCTGCATGATAATCTCACTTATTTTTGCATTTCAGTCTATATAAAATGATGCTTTGCGGTAAGATTTAGTGGCAATTGTCATACGAACCTTTACATGGAACATAATTTGCTTATTGTATACTTTATTTCTGATGCAGGTTACAAAAAGAAGAAATAGTGCAAATTTAAAACAGATTCACATTAGATACATTTATTATACTCCAAGACTGCTACATTAAGTATTTCTGAGTGATCTGGAGTCATTTGGGTAACATTTTTAGCACAGTGTTTTGATGCCGGGATTTTGAAACTTTTTCTATAAGTACCCGAGCTAGGGTTAGGGTTTAAACACTCCTGGAAATTTTTTGATGCATTTTCTGTGCTTTCAGATGCGTTTAAATTCCAGGAAAGGTGTTGTTCTGTTGTTTCCTCAACAAATACATTTTGCACAATTTTGCAGTTTTTGCTTAGCCATGTACCTGTCAATCAAAAATGGTCAAAAATCCAAAGTTTGCGAATACACTTTCTGCATGATAATCTCACTTATTTTTGCAATTCAGTCTATATAAAATGATGCTTTGCGGTAAGATTTAGTGGCAATTGTAATACGAACCTTTACATGGAACAATATATGCTTATTGTATACTTTATTTCTGATGCAGGTTACAAAAAGAAGAAATAGTGCAAATTTAAAACAGATTCACATTAGATACATTCTTTATACCCCAACACTGCTACATTAAGAATTTCTGAGTGATCTGGAGTCATTTGGGTCACATTTTTAGCACAGTGTTTTGATGCCGGGATTTTAAAACGTTTTCTATAAGTACACGAGCTAGGGTTAGGGTTTAAACACTCCTGGAAATGTTTTGATGCATTTTCTGTGCATTCAGATGCGTTTAAATTCCAGGAAAGGTGTTGTTTTGTTGTTTGCTCAACAAATAAATTTTGCCCAATTTTGCAGTTTTTGCTTAGCCATGTACCTGTCAATCAAAAATGGTCAAAAATCCAAAGTTTGCAAATACACTTTCTGCATGATAATCTCACTTAATTTTGCATTTCAGTCTACAAAAAATGATGTTTTGCGATAAGATTTAGTTTCAATTGTAATACAAACCTTTAAATGGAACAATATATGCTTATTGTTTACTTTATTTCTGATGCAGGTTATAAAATGAAGAAATAGTGCAAATTTAAAACAGATTCACATTAGATACATTTGTTATACTCCAAGACTGCTACATTAAGTATTTCTGAGTGATCTGGAGTCATTTGGGTAACATTTTTAGCACAGTGTTTTGATGCCGGGATTTTGAAACTTTTTCTATAAGTACCCGAGCTAGGGTTAGGGTTTAAACACTCCTGGAAATGTTTTGATGCATTTTCTGTGCTTTCAGATGCGTTTAAATTCCAGGAAAGGTGTTGTTCTGTTGTTTCCTCAACAAATACATTTTGCACAATTTTGCAGTTTTTGCTTAGCCATGTACCTGTCAATCAAAAATGGTCAAAAATCCAAAGTTTGCGAATACACTTTCTGCATGATAATCTCACTTATTTTTGCAATTCAGTCTATATAAAATGATGCTTTGCGGTAAGATTTAGTGGCAATTGTAATACGAACCTTTACATGGAACAATATATGCTTATTGTGTACTTTATTTCTGATGCAGGTTACAAAAAGAAGAAATAGTGCAAATTTAAAACAGATTCACATTAGATACATTCT
The DNA here is from genome assembly GCF_059453375.1 of Lepisosteus platostomus. Classification (NCBI taxonomy): domain Eukaryota; kingdom Metazoa; phylum Chordata; class Actinopteri; order Semionotiformes; family Lepisosteidae; genus Lepisosteus; species Lepisosteus platostomus. The sequence goes on from NC_142614.1 coordinate 47,059,076, forward strand.
TTATACGCCAACACTGCTACATTAAGTATTTCTGAGTTATCTGGAGTCATTTGGGTAACATTTTTAGCACAGTGTTTTGAAGCCGGGATTTTGAAACTTTTTCTATAAGTACCCGAGCTAGGGTTAGGGTTAGGGTTTAAACACTCCTGGAAATGTTTTGATGCATTTTCTGTGGTTTCAGATGCATTTAAATTCCAGGAAAGGTGTTGTTTTGTTGTTTCCTCAACAAATACATTTTGCCCAATTTTGCAGTTTTTGCTTAGCCACGTACCTGTCAATCAAAAATTGTCAAAATTCCAAAGTTTGCAAACACACTTTCTGCATGTTAATTTCACTTATTTTTGCATTTCAGTCTATATAAAATGATGCTTTGCGGTAAGATTTAGTGGCAATTGTAGTACGAACCTTTACATGGAACAATATATGCTTATTGTATACTTTATTTCTGATGCAGGTTACAAAAAGAAGAAATAGTGCAAATTTAAATCAGATTCACATTAGATACATTTATTATACTCCAAGACTGCTACATTAAGTATTTCTGAGTGATCTGGAGTCATTTGGGTAACATTTTTAGCACAGTGTTTTGAAGCCGGGATTTTGAAACTTTTTCTATAAGTACCCGAGCTAGGGTTAGGGTTAGGGTTTAAACACTCCTGGAAATGTTTTGATGCATTTTCTGTGGTTTCAGATGCATTTAAATTCCAGGAAAGGTGTTGTTTTGTTGTTTGCTCAACAAATAAATTTTGCCCAATTTTGCAGTTTTTGCTTAGCCATGTACCTGTCAATCAAAAATGGTCAAAAATCCAAAGTTTGCATGCACACTTTCTGCATGATAATCTCACTTATTTTTGCATTTCAGTCTATATAAAATGATGCTTTGCGGTAAGATTTAGTGGCAATTGTCATACGAACCTTTACATGGAACATAATTTGCTTATTGTATACTTTATTTCTGATGCAGGTTACAAAAAGAAGAAATAGTGCAAATTTAAAACAGATTCACATTAGATACATTTATTATACTCCAAGACTGCTACATTAAGTATTTCTGAGTGATCTGGAGTCATTTGGGTAACATTTTTAGCACAGTGTTTTGATGCCGGGATTTTGAAACTTTTTCTATAAGTACCCGAGCTAGGGTTAGGGTTTAAACACTCCTGGAAATTTTTTGATGCATTTTCTGTGCTTTCAGATGCGTTTAAATTCCAGGAAAGGTGTTGTTCTGTTGTTTCCTCAACAAATACATTTTGCACAATTTTGCAGTTTTTGCTTAGCCATGTACCTGTCAATCAAAAATGGTCAAAAATCCAAAGTTTGCGAATACACTTTCTGCATGATAATCTCACTTAATTTTGCATTTCAGTCTACAAAAAATGATGTTTTGCGATAAGATTTAGTTTCAATTGTAATACAAACCTTTAAATGGAACAATATATGCTTATTGTTTACTTTATTTCTGATGCAGGTTATAAAATGAAGAAATAGTGCAAATTTAAAACAGATTCACATTGGATACATTTGTTATACTCCAAGACTGCTACATTAAGTATTTCTGAGTGATCTGGAGTCATTTGGGTAACATTTTTAGCACAGTGTTTTGATGCCGGGATTTTGAAACTTTTTCTATAAGTACCCGAGCTAGGGTTAGGGTTTAAACACTCCTGGAAATGTTTTGATGCATTTTCTGTGCTTTCAGATGCGTTTAAATTCCAGGAAAGGTGTTGTTCTGTTGTTTCCTCAACAAATACATTTTGCACAATTTTGCAGTTTTTGCTTAGCCATGTACCTGTCAATCAAAAATGGTCAAAAATCCAAAGTTTGCGAATACACTTTCTGCATGATAATCTCACTTATTTTTGCAATTCAGTCTATATAAAATGATGCTTTGCGGTAAGATTTAGTGGCAATTGTAATACGAACCTTTACATGGAACAATATATGCTTATTGTATACTTTATTTCTGATGCAGGTTATAAAATGAAGAAATAGTGCAAATTTAAAACAGATTCACATTAGATACATTTGTTATACTCCAAGACTGCTACATTAAGTATTTCTGAGTGATCTGGAGTCATTTGGGTAACATTTTTAGCACAGTGTTTTGATGCTGGGATTTAGAAACTTTTTCTATAAGTACCCGAGCTAGGGTTAGGGTTAGGGTTTAAACACTCCTGGAAATATTTTGATGCATTTTCTGTGGTTTCAGATGCATTTAAATTCCAGGAAAGGTGTTGTTTTGTTGTTTCCTCAACAAATAAATTTTGCCCAATTTTGCAGTTTTTGCTTAGCCATGTACCTGTCAATCAAAAATGGTAAAAAATCCAAAGTTTGCATGCACACTTTCTGCATGATAATGTCACTTATTTTTTCATTTCAGTCTATATAAAATGATGCTTTGCGGTAAGATTTAGTGGCAATTGTAATACGAACCTTAACATGGAACAATATATGCTTATTGTATACTTTATTTCTGATGCAGGTTACAAAAAGAAGAAATAGTGCAAATTTAAATCAGATTCACTTTAGATACATTTATTATACTCCACGACTGCTACATTAAGTATTTCTGAGTGATCTGGAGTCATTTGGGTCACATTTTTAGCACAGTGTTTTGATGACGGGATTTTAAAACGTTTTCTATAAGTACCCGAGCTAGGGTTTGGGTTAGGGTTTAAACACTCATGGAAATGTTTTGATGCATTTTCTGTGCTTTAAGATGCGTTTAAATTCCAGGACAGGTGTTGTTTTGTTGTTTCCTCAACAAATAAATTTTGCCCAATTTTGCAGTTTTTGCTTAGCCATGTACCTGTCAATCAAAAATGGTCAAAAATCCAAAGTTTGCGAATACACTTTCTGCATGATAATCTCACTTATTTTTGCCTTTCAGTCTATATAAAATGATGTTTTGCGGTAAGATTTAGTGGCAATTGTAATACGAACCTTTACATGGAACAATATATGCTTATTGTGTACTTTATTTCTGATGCAGGTTACAAAAAGAAGAAATAGTGCAAATTTAAAACAGATTCACATTAGATACATTCTTTATACGCCAACACTGCTACATTAAGTATTTCTGAGTTATCTGGAGTCATTTGGGTAACATTTTTAGCACAGTGTTTTGAAGCCGGGATTTTGAAACTTTTTCTATAAGTACCCGAGCTAGGGTTAGGGTTAGGGTTTAAACACTCCTGGAAATGTTTTGATGCATTTTCTGTGGTTTCAGATGCATTTAAATTCCAGGAAAGGTGTTGTTTTGTTGTTTCCTCAACAAATACATTTTGCCCAATTTTGCAGTTTTTGCTTAGCCACGTACCTGTCAATCAAAAATTGTCAAAATTCCAAAGTTTGCAAACACACTTTCTGCATGTTAATTTCACTTATTTTTGCATTTCAGTCTATATAAAATGATGCTTTGCGGTAAGATTTAGTGGCAATTGTAGTACGAACCTTTACATGGAACAATATATGCTTATTGTATACTTTATTTCTGATGCAGGTTACAAAAAGAAGAAATAGTGCAAATTTAAATCAGATTCACATTAGATACATTTATTATACTCCAAGACTGCTACATTAAGTATTTCTGAGTGATCTGGAGTCATTTGGGTAACATTTTTAGCACAGTGTTTTGAAGCCGGGATTTTGAAACTTTTTCTATAAGTACCCGAGCTAGGGTTAGGGTTAGGGTTTAAACACTCCTGGAAATGTTTTGATGCATTTTCTGTGGTTTCAGATGCGTTTAAATTCCAGGAAAGGTGTTGTTATGTTGTTTCCTCAACAAATACATTTTGCCCAATTTTGCAGTTTTTGCTTAGCCATGTACCTGTCAATCAAAAATGGTCAAAAATCCAAAGTTTGCATGCTCACTTTCTGCATGATAATCTCACTTATTTTTGCATTTCAGTCTATATAAAATGATGCTTTGCGGTAAGATTTAGTGGCAATTGTAATACGAACCTTTACATGGAACAATATATGCTTATTGTATACTTTATTTCTGATGCAGGTTACAAAAAGAAGAAATAGTGCAAATTTAAAACAGATTCACATTAGATACATTTATTATACTCCAAGATTGCTACATTAAGTATTTCTGAGTGATCTGGAGTCATTTGGGTAACATTTTTAGCACAATGTTTTGATGCCGGGATTTTGAAACTTTTTCTATAAGTACCCGAGCTAGGGTTAGGGTTTAAACACTCCTGGAAATGTTTTGATGCATTTTCTGTGATTTCAGATGCGTTTAAATTCCAGGAAAGGTGTTGTTTTGTTGTTTCCTCAACAAATACATTTTGCCCAATTTTGCAGTTTTTGCTTAGCCATGTACCTGTCAATCAAAAATGGTCAAAAATCCAAAGTTTGCAAACACACTTTCTGCATGATAATCTCACTTATTTTTGCATTTCAGTCTATATAAAATGATGCTTTGCAGTAAGATTTATTGGCAATTGTCATACGAACCTTTACATGGAACATAATTTGCTTATTGTATACTTTATTTCTGATGCAGGTTACAAAAAGAAGAAATAGTGCAAATTTAAAACAGATTCACATTAGATACATTCTTTATACGCCAACACTGATACATTAAGTATTTCTGAGTGATCTGGAGTCATTTGGGTAACATTTTTAGCACAGTGTTTTGATGCCGGGATTTTGAAAGTTTTTTTATAAGTACCCGAGCTAGGGTTAGGATTAGGGTTTAAACACTCCTGGAAATGTTTTGATGCATTTTCTGTGGTTTCAGATGCATTTAAATTCCAGGAAAGGTGTTGTTTTGTTGTTTCCTCAACAAATAAATTTTGCCCAATTTTGCAGTTTTTGCTTAGCCATGTACCTGTCAATCAAAAATAGTCAAAAATCCAAAGTTTGCGAATATATTTTCTGCATGATAATCTCACTTATTTTTGCAATTCAGTCTATATAAAATAATGCTTTGCGGTAAGATTTAGTGGCAATTGTAATACGAACCTTTACATGGAACAATATATGCTTATTGTATACTTTATTTCTGATGCATGTTACAAAAAGAAGAAATAGTGCAAATTTAAAACAGATTCACATTAGATACATTCTTTATACCCCAACACTGCTACATTAAGAATTTCTGAGTGATCTGGAGTCATTTGGGTCACATTTTTAGCACAGTGTTTTGACGCTGGGATTTTGAAACTTTTTCTATAAGTACCCGAGCTAGGGTTAGGGTTTAAACACTCCTGGAAATGTTTTGATGCATTTTCTGTGGTTTCAGATGTGTTTAAATTGCAGGAAAGGTGTTGTTTTGTTGTTTGCTCAACAAATAAATTTTGCCCAATTTTGCAGTTTTTGCTTAGCCATGTACCTGTCAATCAAAAATGGTCAAAAATCCAAATTTTGCAAGCACAGTTTCTGCATGATAACCTCACTTATTTTTGCATTTCAGTCTATATAAAATGATGCTTTGCGTTAAGATTTAGTGGCAATTGTAATACGAACCTTTACATGGAACAATATATGCTTTTTGTGTACTTTATTTCTGATGCAGGTTACAAAAAGAAGAAATAGTGCAAATTTAAAACAGATTCACATTAGATACATTCTTTATACGCCAACACTGCTACATTAAGTATTTCTGAGTGATCTGGAGTCATTTGGGTAAAATTTTTAGCACAGTGTTTTGATGCCGGGATTTTGAAACTTTTTCTATAAGTACCCGAGTTAGGGTTAGGGTTAGGATTTATACACTCCTGGAATTGTTTTGATGCATTTTCTGTGGTTTCAGATGCATTTAAATTCCAGGAAAGGTGTTGTTTTGTTGTTTCCTCAAGAAATACATTTTGCCCAATTTTGAAGTTTTTGCTTAGCCATGTACAGATGCAGCCATTCAAAATGGGTGAGGTATTTCGCGGCATACCCCGGTGGGCGTGTCACAGTATCACGCGGTATCACGCATTTCACGTGTGTCACGTGACTAACTATCCGGCGTCGCCTTGTAAAACCGCCAGGGGGAGCTTAACCTCTCATGTACAGCATTTGAGCCTTTAATTTTGAACTGTGTATTACAGCATGTTAATCATCAGTCATTAAAATGTTGGTATATATTATGAAAGCAAGATTGCTCAGTTGGACAGAAGTACACAACCTACCTTTATCAGAAATATTTATGCATCAAAGCCTTTACTGAAGATATTACTAATAGTATTAATAATGGATGACTTTGGACAAGCTGTATACTCAAAGTATAATTTCTTTAGCACATTTGTACAAGCACTTGGAATCTGTCCAAGCCATACTTTGTCAGGCATTTTGTTTTACTTCAACGGGGCATAAAAACTTCCTTGCTTTTAACAGGGCGTTTCATAATTTCTAGCTACGAAAATGATTTAAAATGCGACACCTATCATTCAACTAGAGCTTAAAATATCACAAGGAAAAATACACACCGGTATTCCATTTCTCCCTAAACATTGTAAGCTTCGAAGTCTTTAACTAACGTGATACCGGAGTCAACAAGCATACTTTTAGAATTTGATTAAAAGGGAATATAATATGGAATCGCGTATCTAAAGAATTTAATAACGGTATGATTATATCCGTGTACTGCGGCAGGACTGTGTAAGGCTGTTTCGCCTACCTGAACATGCGAGCTGTCTTGTAGCCTACTGGTCTAGGTGCGTGACTTCCAACTGGTAGGTTGTGTGTTCGAATCCAGCTGGTGCTGGACTTTTATTTTAACAAACATTTCTTCGAAAAAATAGGTAAGCGATATTATGGACAATCAATTGACTTTTATATTTCAAAATATCGCAACATGATCGATATTTGCGATATTTTGAATATATCTTCCCTTCTGACAGTGGTTCCTGCTTCTATTGTGTGTGTGTGTGCAACAGTAAATTGTTATAGAGAAATGGAGGCGGGACAGTATGCGTTACAATATAAACATTTATATTGATTTAAATCGTGTTCTGATTTAAATCGCAAACGCGTGTTTAATTATGTGTTTTTTAATCATGATCAGGCTAATGCATTTCTACATTTTCTGTATGAACCAGCTTAGAGGTTCATACAGAAAGACAGCTTGTGTTTAAATTGAGTGTAAGGTAATTTATGCTTCTAAAGTCATGGTCAGTATTGTTGTACTGTGCTGTACTGTGTCACATTATTTTATAGCGTTTTTATTGCGTTATTAAATCCGGTGGCGCTGTGTTAGTTTCCTGACTCACATTATTTAAACTGCGACACTGATCATTCATCTCTAAATAAACTTTATTTTATATAGCATTTTAAGCGAATAGGTAATTAGATTGCTCATAAACCTAATCACTTTTTCTTCATAAACACAGCGTGATTGCTCTTTGAAAATGCTTTTCCTTTATTTTTAAAGTAGGCTCAGATTTCAACTATAGATCGTATTATTATAAACTTTCTTGGAAAAATGTATTTTATGTAAACCATGTTTGCTATTAATTCATTTAGGGCTAAAATACGTTCATTGTCTTCTAATCGAGTCGAGTTGACATTGGAAGCCTGCCACACCCGGACCGTTAACGCATTAGCACGTCAAAGCCCATTGAGCCAGTATTGGCTTTAGTATCCCCCCCTTCTCCCCTCAATTCAATTCAATTCAAGGTGTTTTATTTACATGACAGATGGGTACAAGCAGTGTTGGGTACTGTATGTATATTGTAACGCTTACGGCAGACAGGCACTGTGTAGGAGCCGACGCACCAGAGCAGCGCCTGCAATTTTTATATTTATAACTTAGTTTTTAAAATTAGTCAAGCAATACGAAGCATCTCCTTTTACTTAGTGCCTGAGCATACTGCAACGCGTGTGAAGCCCATAAACGATATTAATTTTGGAACTTAAACATACAGTATATGGCTGGTCTCGGTACTTTAAAGAAAACATACACACCAGTATTCCATTTCTCCCTAAACATTTTAAGCATCGAAGTCTTTAACTAACGCGATACCGGAGTCAACAAGCATACTTTTAGAATTTGATTAAAAGGGAATATAATATGGAATCGCGTATCTACAGAATTTAAAGACCAGACAATCGCAAACTCGTTTTCAATAAAATTATTTTATTCATTCAGCAGTTTGTGAGAGGGACATCCAGCAGGGAGAGACACACACACCGGTTTTCATTGACAACATTGTTTTTTTTTCAATTCCTCTTGTCTAACAGGAATGTTTTGTTTGTGGACAGACTGTTAGACAAGAGGAAAAGACTGCCTCCTCCTACGAAGCATTTCGTTGATCCGATCACGAATTCTTTTCCAGTCGTACGCAGCAAGGGTTGAGAATCTCCGATTCACCATCGTACTAATGGTTTCCCGGAGATTGGGTTAAAAAAAAACAAAAAACATACTAACAACTGTGCCATCCTACTCCTTAGTTAATACATTTTATTATTCATAAACAGTTAACATTGTTAGCAAAATATTTTGAATTATATTTAACCCTATTTTTTCTTTAGTTTTGTATTTAACTTATTATATGATAGTCAGACTTAATGTATATTTGAACAATGAAAATATATTTTTACAAGATTTTACATTAAGCACTTAAAATTAATATGGTTAATAATAGTAAACTGTAACATGCTGTAACAAGATCGGTTACAAGAAGAAAATGCTTTCAGAGAAAATGTTTCAACCAAACTTATTCCCACACACCCCGCCCCCACTACCATTAGAATATACACAAACATTTTAGCGTTTCATTCTGAGCAGAAGACTCTCACACCTGAAGAGTGCTGGCTGTGACGAATTAAACCGGTTTTACAGGTTTCAATCACAGACCATGTGACATGGGACTCAGTAAACTACAGTAACACCGTATTTGATAACGCTTTAAAAACGCTATAAAATAATGTGACTTGGCACAGAACAAGTTTACAACACAGTACAAAGGTAAATGCTGACCATGACTTTAGAAGCATAAATTGCCTTACACTCAATTTAAACACAAGCTGTCTTTAGCCCTCTAAGCTGGTTCATACAGAAATGTAGAGATCTAGGCTCAGAACACACAGCTTCATTAGCGAATACATATGCAGGACAACTGGAGAAGACGTTTTACAGAGGATGGATTTTTAGAAACATCCCATCAGACATCCCATCATATTCACAACGTGAAATCTAGAAAATAATATTACGTAACCAAAATCCGCAATATGGAAACAGAACCTGTGTAATTGTTGATAGATGATGTACTCGTAACATTTTTTCAAGACGAACTACAACATTTAAAAAATGACTTGTATGTACTTGATATCTCTAATCAATCCACGGGTCCCAGCACAAAACGAAAGTAAAACGCATACCGTTTCTCGCTTCTTATTGCTCAAAAGTAATTTGACCGTATGAAATGCATAATATAAACCTAGAAACATATACGTGAGCAGTACTTAAGCACTGTAGTATCGGTGTTAAGACATACCTCTCAAATACTGTAAATCAAGTTAAAAATATCTCAAGACCGATTCTGGTCGTAATGAAACCATGCAAGGGAGTTTTTATGTCCGTTGCAGTTCTTTTGCAACATGAATATAATTATATCGTTATTAATTTCTTGAGATACGCGATTCCATATTATATTCCCTTTTAATCAAATTCTAAAAGTATGCTTGTTGACTCCGGTATCACGTTAGTTAAAGACTTCGAAGCTTACAATGTTTAGGGAGAAATGGAATACCGGTGTGTATTTTTTTCTTTAAAGTACCGAGACCAGCCATATACTGTATGTTTATGTTAAGATTTCCCTTCAGTGGTAAAATTAGATATGAATATTCAATACTTAAACGGGCACAGTTAAGACATTAAATATACATGTACATATTGTATACAGTACAGTTTGCATACGGTAATATGTTTATGTTACGCGATTAAAAAATAAATAAATAAAACTGGAAGGTCCAGCACCACCATTATGTTTATATGGTTGTTTTTGTTGGTTGGTTGTTATTATGGTTATTAATAATTCGATCTATAGTTGTAATCTGAGCCTAAATAAAAAGAAAAAGCAAGTGATTAGGTTTATGAGCAATCTAATTACTTATTCGTTTAAAACGCTATATAAAATAAAGTTTATTATTAATTTGCTGGACAGAGCGGTGAACATTATTATGCATAAGACAAAGATAACGATCCTGATCAGTTTAGAAATCTGTGTACGCTGTAAGGTTTTTACTTCTTAAACTTTTAAAATACACGTTTTGAATGGAAAGAATCCTCTTCCTGGTATAGCACGCCAGCACGTCTTTTTTCTCCAATCAGAGGGGTGTCAGATGGTGTCAGCCAATCACCATTCTGCGTTGGGTAGCAACGGGTGACTGTTCTCAGGCGGAAGATGTAAACAGCTTAATGTTCGTGTTAAATATTTTTTTTTAATTAAAATTCATTCTATACAGCAATCGCATATTTGGGTACCGTTTCATAAAACTTTCATGCTTAAAATGTTTAGGGAGAAATGGAAGACTGGTGTGTATTTTTTCTTTAAACTACCAAGACCAGCCATACACAGTACAGTTTACATACATACAGTAATGTTTTAAATTAATATCGTTTATGACCTTCAGATGCGTTATGCTCCTCTTCTTTTTATGCTCACCTACTAAAATTTCCCTTTAGTGGTAAAATCCATATAAATATTCAAAACTAAGCGGATTAAAATGTGCACAGTAAAGACATTAAATGATTCAATCTTTGCACTACCAACCAATGCACCACGAGTGCCCCTGTCGGTCATTTTGGCCAGCCAATCACTTGCCCTGCGGTATGCTCCGGTAGCCCGCGGTGGCTTGTGGGTAGGTTACCGTACCGCGGGTTTTTACCGCGCATTTTGAATGGCTGCATCTGTACCTGTCAATCAAAAATGGTCAAAAATCCAAAGTTTGCAAACACACTTTCTGCATGTTAATTTCACTTATTTTTGCATTTCAGTCTATATAAAATGATGCTTTGTGGTAAGATTTAGTGGCAATTGTCATACGAACCTTTACATGGAACAATATATGCTTATTGTATACTTTATTTCTGATGCAGGTTACAAAAAGAAGAAATACTGCAAATTTAAATCAGATTCACATTAGATACATTTATTATACTCCAAGACTGCTACATTAAGTATTTCTGAGTGATCTGGAGTCATTTGGGTAACATTTTTAGCACAGTGTTTTGAAGCCGGGATTTTGAAACTTTTTCTATAAGTACCCGAGCTAGGGTTAGGGTTAGGGTTTAAACACTCCTGGAAATGTTTTGATGCATTTTCTGTGCATTCAGATGCGTTTAAATTCCAGGAAAGGTGTTGTTCTGTTGTTTCCTCAACAAATACATTTTGCCCAATTTTGCAGTTTTTGCTTAGCCATGTACCTGTCAATCAAAAATGGTCAAAAATCCAAATTTTGCAAGCACAGTTTCTGCATGATAATATCACTTATTTTTGCATTTCAGTCTATATAAAATGATGTTTTGCGGTAAGATTTAGTGGCAATTGTAATACGAACCTTTACATGGAACAATATATGCTTATTGTATACTTTATTTCTGATGCAGGTTACAAAAAGAAGAAATAGTGCAAATTTAAAACAGATTCACATTAGATAGATTCTTTATACACCAACACTGCTACATTAAGTATTTCTGAGTTATCTGGAGTCATTTGGGTAACATTTTTAGCACAGTGTTTTGATGCCGGGATTTTGAAACTTTTTCTATAAGTACCCGAGCTAGGGTTAGGGTTTATACAATCCTGGAAATGTTTTGATGCATTTTCTGTGCTTTCAGATGCGTTTAAATTCCAGGAAAGGTGTTGTTTTGTTGTTTCCTCAACAAATACATTTTGCCCAATTTTGCAGTTTTTGCTTAGCCATGTACCTGTCAATCAAAAATGGTCAAAAATCCAAAGTTTGCAAATACACTTTCTGCATGATAATCTCACTTATTTTTGCATTTCAGTCTACATAAAATGATGTTTTGCGGTAAGATTTAGTTTCAATTGTAATACAAACCTTTAAATGGAACAATATATGCTTATTGTATACTTTATTTCTGATGCAGGTTACAAAATGAAGAAATAGTGCAAATTTAAAACAGATTCACATTAGATACATTTGTTATACTCCAAGACTGCTACATTAAGTATTTCTGAGTGATCTGGAGTCATTTGGGTAACATTTTTAGCACAGTGTTTTGATGCTGGGATTTAGAAACTTTTTCTATAAGTACCCGAGCTAGGGTTAGGGTTAGGGTTTAAACACTCCTGGAAATGTTTTGATGCATTTTCTGTGCTTTCAGATGCGTTTAAATTCCAGGAAAGGTGTTGTTTTGTTGTTTCCTCAACAAATACATTTTGCCCAATTTTGAAGTTTTTGCTTAGCCATGTACCTGTCAATTAAAAATGGTCAAAAATCCAAAGTTTGCAAACACACTTTCTGCATGATAATCTCACTTATTTTTGCATTTCAGTCTATATAAAATGATGCTTTGCGGTAATATTTATTGGCAGTTGTCATACGAACCTTTACATGGAACATAATTTGCTTATTGTATACTTTATTTCTGATGCAGGTTACAAAAAGAAGAAATAGTGCAAATTTAAAACAGATTCACATTAGATACATTTATTATACTCCAAGACTGCTACATTAAGTATTTCTGAGTGATCTGGAGTCATTTGGGTAACATTTTTAGCACAGTGTTTTGATGCCGGGATTTTGAAACTTTTTCTATAAGTACCCGAGCTAGGGTTAGGGTTAGGGTTTAAACACTCCTGGAAATGTTTTGATGCATTTTCTGTGCATTCAGATGCGTTTAAATTCCAGGAAAGGTGTTGTTCTGTTGTTTCCTCAACAAATACATTTTGCCCAATTTTGCAGTTTTTGCTTAGCCATGTACCTGTCAATCAAAAATGGTCAAAAATCCAAATTTTGCAAGCACAGTTTCTGCATGATAATATCACTTATTTTTGCATTTCAGTCTATATAAAATGATGTTTTGCGGTAAGATTTAGTGGCAATTGTAATACGAACCTTTACATGGAACAATATATGCTTATTGTATACTTTATTTCTGATGCAGGTTACAAAAGGAAGAAATAGTGGAAATTTAAAACAGATTCACATTAGATACATTTGTTATACTCCAAGACTGCTACATTAAGTATTTCTGAGTGATCTGGAGTCATTTGGGTAACATTTTTAGCACAGTGTTTTGATGCTGGGATTTAGAAACTTTTTCTATAAGTACCCGAGCTAGGGTTAGGGTTAGGGTTTAAACACTCCTGGAAATGTTTTGATGCATTTTCTGTGGTTTCAGATGCATTTAAATTCCAGGAAAGGTGTTGTTTTGTTGTTTCCTCAACAAATACATTTTGCCCAATTTTGCAGTTTTTGCTTAGCCATGTACCTGTCAATCAAAAATGGTTAAAAGTCCAAAGTTTGCAAACACACTTTCTGCATGATAACCTCAATTATTTTTGCATTTCAGTCTATATAAAATGATGCTTTGCGTTAAGATTTAGTGGCAATTGTAATACGAACCTTTACATGGAACAATATATGCTTATTGTATACTTTATTTCTGATGCAGGTTACAAAAAGAAGAAATAGTGCAAATTTAAAACAGATTCACATTAGATACATTTATTATACTCCAAGACTGCTACATTAAGTATTTCTGAGTGATCTGGAGTCATTTGGGTAACATTTTTAGCACAGTGTTTTGATGCCGGGATTTTGAAACTTTTTCTATAAGTACCCGAGCTAGGGTTAGGGTTTAAACACTCCTGGAAATGTTTTGATGCATTTTCTGTGCTTTCAGATGCGTTTAAATTCCAGGAAAGGTGTTGTTCTGTTGTTTCCTCAACAAATACATTTTGCCCAATTTTGCAGTTTTTGCTTAGCCATGTACCTGTCAATCAAAAATAGTCAAAAATCCAAAGTTTGCGAATACACTTTCTGCATGATAATCTCACTTATTTTTGCAATTCAGTCTATATAAAATGATGCTTTGCGGTAAGATTTAGTGGCAATTGTAATACGAACCTTTACATGGAACAATATATGCTTATTGTATACTTTATTTCTGATGCAGGTTACAAAAAGAAGAAATAGTGCAAATTTAAAACAGATTCACATTAGATACATTCTTTATACCCCAACACTGCTACATTAAGAATTTCTGAGTGATCTGGAGTCATTTGGGTCACATTTTTAGCACAGTGTTTTGATGCCGGGATTTTAAATCGTTTTCTATAAGTACCCGAGCTAGGGTTAGGGTTTAAACACTCCTGGAAATGTTTTGATGCATTTTCTGTGATTTCAGATGCATTTAAATTCCAGGAAAGGTGTTGTTTTGTTGTTTCCTCAACAAATAAATTTTGCCCAATTTTGCAGTTTTTGCTTAGCCATGTACCTGTCAATCAAAAATGGTCAAAAATCCAAATTTTGCAAGCACAGTTTCTGCATGATAATCTCACTTATTTTTGCATTTCAGTCTACATAAAATTGTTTTGCGGTAAGATTTAGTTTCAATTGTAATACAAACCTTTTAATGGAACAATATATGCTTATTGTATACTTTATTTCTGATGCAGGTTACAAAATGAAGAAATAGTGCAAATTTAAAACAGATTCACATTAGATACATTTGTTATACTCCAAGACTGCTACATTAAGTATTTCTGAGTGATCCGGAGTCATTTGGGTAACATTTTTAGCACAGTGTTTTGATGCTGGTATTTAGATACTTTTTCTATAAGTACACGAGCTAGGGTTAGGGTTAGGGTTTAAACACTCCTGGAAATGTTTTGATGCATTTTCTGTGGTTTCAGATGCATTTAAATTCCAGGAAAGGTGTTGTTTTGTTGTTTCCTCAACAAATAAATTTTGCCCAATTTTGCAGTTTTTGCTTAGCCACGTACCTGTCAATCAAAAATGGTCAAAATTCCAAAGTTTGCAAACACACTTTCTGCATGTTAATTTCACTTATTTTTGCATTTCAGTCTACATAAAATGATGCTTTGCGGTAAGATTTAGTGGCAATTGTCATACGAACCTTTACATGGAACAATATATGCTTATTGTATACTTTATTTCTGATGCAGGTTACAAAAAGAAGAAATAGTGCAAATTTAAAACAGATTCACATTAGATACATTCTTTATACCACAACACTGCTACATTAAGTATTTCTGAGTGATCTGGAGTCATTTGGGTAACATTTATAGCACAGTGTTTTGATGCCGGGATCTTGAAACTTTTTCTATAAGTACCCGAGCTAGGGTTAGGGTTTAAACACTCCTGGAAATGTTTTGATGCATTTTCTGTGATTTCAGATGCATTTAAATTCCAGGAAAGGTGTTGTTTTGTTGTTTCCTCAACAAATACATTTTGCCCAATTTTGCAGTTTTTGCTTAGCCACGTACCTGTCAATCAAAAATGGTCAAAATTCCAAAGTTTGCAAACACACTTTCTGCATGTTAATTTCACTTATTTTTGCATTTCAGTCTATATAAAATGATGCTTTGCGGTAAGATTTAGTGGCAATTGTCATACGAACCTTTACATGGAACAATATATGCTTATTGTATACTTTATTTCTGATGCAGGTTACAAAAAGAAGAAATAGTGCAAATTTAAATCAGATTCACATTAGATACATTTGTTATACTCCAAGACTGCTACATTAAGTATTTCTGAGTGATCTGGAGTCATTTGGGTAACATTTTTAGCACAGTGTTTTGATGATGGGATTTTGAAACTTTTTCTATAAGTATCCGAGCTAGGGTTAGGGTTAGGATTTATACACTCCTGGAAATGTTTTGATGCATTTTCTGTGGTTTCAGATGCGTTTAAATTGCAGGAAAGGTGTTGTTTTGTTGTTTCCTCAACAAATACATTTTGCCCAATTTTGCAGTTTTTGCTTAGCCATGTACCTGTCAATCAAAAATGGTCAAAAATCCAAAGTTTGCGAATACACTTTCTGCATGATAATCTCACTTATTTTTGCAATTCAGTCTATATAAAATGATGCTTTGCGGTAAGATTTAGTGGCAATTGTAATACGAACCTTTACATGGAACAATATACTGTATGCTTATTGTGTACTTTATTTCTGATGCAGGTTACAAAAAGAAGAAATAGTGCAAATTTAAAACAGATTCACATTAGATACATTCTTTATACGCCAACACTGCTACATTAAGTATTTCTGAGTTATCTGGAGTCATTTGGGTAACATTTTTAGCACAGTGTTTTGATGCCGGGATTTTTAAACTTTTTCTATAAGTACCCGAGCTAGGGTTAGGGTTTAAACACTCCTGGAAATGTTTTGATGCATTTTCTGTGATTTCAGATACGTTTAAATTCCAGGAAAGGTGTTGTTTTGTTGTTTGCTCAACAAATACATTTTGCCCAATTTTGCAGTTTTTGCTTAGCCACGTACCTGTCAATCAAAAATGGTCAAAATTCCAAAGTTTGCAATCACACTTTCTGCATGTTAATTTCACTTATTTTTGCATTTCAGTCTACATAAAATGATACTTTGCGGTAAGATTTAGTGGCAATTGTCATACGAACCTTTACATGGAACAATATATGCTTATTGTATACTTTATTTCTGATGCAGGTTACAAAAAGAAGAAATAGTGCAAATTTAAATCAGATTCACATTAGATACATTTATTATACTCCAAGACTGCTACATTAAGTATTTCTGAGTGATCTGGAGTCATTTGGGTAACATTTATAGCACAGTGTTTTGATGCCGGGATTTTGAAACTTTTTCTATAAGTACCCAAGCTAGGGTTAGGGTTTAAACACTCCTGGAAATGTTTTGATGCATTTTCTGTGCTTTCAGATGCGTTTAAATTCCAGGAAAGGTGTTGTTCTGTTGTTTCCTCAACAAATACATTTTGCCCAATTTTGCAGTTTTTGCTTAGCCATGTACCTGTCATACAAAAATGGTCAAAAATCCAAAGTTTGCAAATACACTTTCTGCATGATAATCTCACTTATTTTTGCATTTCAGTCTACATAAAATTATGTTTTGCGGTAAGATTTAGTTTCAATTGTAATACAAACCTTTTAATGGAACAATATATGCTTATTGTATACTTTATTTCTGATGCAGGTTACAAAATGAAGAAATAGTGCAAATTGAAAACAGATTCACATTAGATACATTTGTTATACTCCAAGACTGCTACATTAAGTATTTCTGAGTGATCTGGAGTCATTTGGGTAACATTTTTAGCACAGTGTTTTGATGATGGGATTTTGAAACTTTTTCTATAAGTATCCGAGCTAGGGTTAGGGTTAGGATTTATACACTCCTGGAAATGTTTTGATGCATTTTCTGTGCTTTCAGATGCGTTTAAATTGCAGGAAAGGTGTTGTTTTGTTGTTTCCTCAACAAATACATTTTGCCCAATTTTGCAGTTTTTGCTTAGCCATGTACCTGTCAATCAAAAATGGTCAAAATTCCAAAGTTTGCAAACACACTTTCTGCATGTTAATCTCACTTATTTTTGCATTTCAGTCTATATAAAATGATGCTTTGCGGTAAGATTTAGTGGCAATTGTAATACGAACCTTTACATGGAACAATATATGCTTATTGTATACTTTATTTCTGATGCAGGTTACAAAAAGAAGAAATAGTGCAAATTTAAATCAGATTCACATTAGATACATTTATTATACTCCAAGACTGCTACATTAAGTATTTCTGAGTGATCTGGAGTCACTTGGGTAACATTTTTAGCACAGTGTTTTGATGCCGGGATTTTGAAACTTTTTCTATAAGTACCCGAGCTAGGAATAGGGTTAGGGTTTAAACACTCCTGGAAACGTTTTGATGCATTTTCTGTGGTTTCAGATGCGTTTAAATTCCAGGAAAGGTGTTGTTTTGTTGTTTCCTCAACAAATAAATTTTGCCCAATTTTGCAGTTTTTGCTTAGCCATGTACCTGTCAATCAAAAATGGTCAAAAATCCAAAGTTTGCAAACACACTTTCTGCATGATAATGTCACTTATTTTTTCATTTCAGTCTATATAAAATGATGCTTTGCGGTAAGATTTAGTGGCAATTGTAATACGAACCTTTACTTGGAACAATATATGCTTATTGTATACTTTATTTCTGATGCAGGTTACAAAAAGAAGAAATAGTGCAAATTTAAATCAGATTCACATTAGATACATTTATTATACTCCAAGACTGCTACATTAAGTATTTCTGAGTGATCTGGAGTCACTTGGGTAACATTTTTAGCACAGTGTTTTGATGCCGGGATTTTGAAACTTTTTCTATAAGTACCCGAGCTAGGGTTAGGGTTAGGGTTTAAACACTCCTGGAAATGTTTTGATGCATTTTCTGTGGTTTCAGATGCGTTTAAATTCCAGGAAAGGTGTAGTTTTGTTGTTTCCTCAACAAATACATTTTGCCCAATTTTGCAGTTTTTGCTTAGCCATGTACCTGTCAATCAAAAATGGTCAAAAATCCAAAGTTTGCAAATACACTTTCTGCATGATAATCTCACTTATTTTTACATTTCAGTCTATCTAAATGATGCTTTGCGGTAAGATTTAGTGGCAATTGTAATACGAACCTTTACATGGAATAATATATGCTTATTGTATACTTTATTTCTGATGCAGGTTACAAAAAGAAGAAATAGTGCAAATTTAAAACAAATTCACATTAGATACATTTATTATACTCCAAGACTGCTACATTAAGTATTTCTGAGTGATCTGGAGTCATTTGGGTAACATTTTTAGCACAGTGTTTTGATGCTGGGATTTAGAAACTTTTTCTTTAAGTACCCGAGCTAGGGTTAGGGTTAGGGTTTAAACACTCCTGGAAATGTTTTGATGCATTTTCTGTGGTTTCAGATGCATTTAAATTCCAGAAAAGGTGTTGTTTTGTTGTTTCCTCAACAAATACATTTTGCCCAATTTTGCAGTTTTTGCTTAGCCATGTACCTGTCAATCAAAAATGGTCAAAAATCCAAAGTTTGCAAATACACTTTCTGCATGATAATCTCACTTATTTCTGCATTTCAGTCTATATAAAATGATGTTTTGCGGTAAGATTTAGTGGCAATTGTACTATGAACCTTTACATGGAACAATATATGCTTATTGTACACTTTATTTCTGATGCAGGTTACAAAAAGAAGAAATAGTGCAAATTTAAATCAGATTCACATTAGATACATTCTTTATACGCCAACGCTGCTACATTAAGTATTTCTGAGTGATCTGGAGTCATTTGGGTAACATTTTTAGCACAGTGTTTTGATGCCGGGATTTTGAAACTTTTTCTATAAGTACCCGAGCTAGGAATAGGGTTAGGGTTTATTCAATCCTGGAAATGTTTTGATGCATTTTCTGTGCTTTCAGATGCGTTTAAATTCCAGGAAAGGTGTTGTTTTGTTGTTTCCTCAACAAATACATTTTGCCCAATTTTGCAGTTTTTGCTTAGCCATGTACCTGTCAATCAAAAATGGTCAAAAATCCAAAGTTTGCAAACACACTTTCTGCATGATAATCTCACTTATTTTTACATTTCAGTCTATATAAAATGATGTTTTGCGGTAAGATTTAGATTCAATTGTAATACGAACCTTTACATGGAACAATATATGCTTATTGTATACTTTATTTCTGATGCAGGTTACAAAAAGAAGAAATAGTGCAAATTTAAATCAGATTCACAACAGATACATTTATTATACTCCAAGACTGCTACATTAAGTATTTCTGAGTGATCTGGAGTCACTTGGGTAACATTTTTAGCACTGTGTTTTGATGCCGGGATTTAGAAACTTTTTCTATAAGTACCCGAGCTAGGGTTAGGGTTAGGGTTTATTCAATCCTGGAAATGTTTTGATGCATTTTCTGTGCTTTCAGATGCGTTTAAATTCCAGGAAAGGTGTTCTCTTGTTGTTTCCTCAACAAATAAATTTTGCCCAATTTTGCAGTTTTTGCTTAGCCATGTACCTGTCAATAAAAAATGGTCAAAAATCCAAAGTTTGCAAATACACTTTCTGCATGATAATCTCACTTATTTTTGCATTTCAGTCTATATAAAATGATGCTTTGCGGTAAGATTTAGTGGCAATTGTAATACGAACCTTTACATGGAACAATATATGCTTATTGTATACTTTATTTCTGATGCAGGTTACAAAAAGAAGAAATAGTGCAAATTTAAAACAGATTCACATTAGATACATTCTTTATACGCCAACACTGCTACATTAAGTATTTCTGAGTGATCTGGAGTCATTTGGGTAACATTTTAGCACAGTGTTTTGATGCCGGGATTTTGAAACTTTTTCTATAAGTACCCGAGCTAGGGTTAGGGTTAAGGTTTAAACACTCCTGGAAATGTTTTGATGCATTTTCTGTGCTTTCAGATGCGTTTAAATTCCAGGAAAGGTGTAGTTTTGTTGTTTCCTCAACAAATAAATTTTGCCCAATTTTGCAGTTTTTGCTGAGCCATGTACCTGTCAATCAAAAATGGTCAAAAATCCAAAGTTTGCAAACACACTTTCTGCATGATAATGTCACTTATTTTTTCATTTCAGTCTATATAAAATGATGCTTTGCGGTAAGATTTAGTGGCAATTGTAATACGAACCTTTACATGGAACAATATATGCTTATTGTATACTTTATTTCTAATGCAGGTTACAAAAAGAAGAAATAGTGCAAATTTAAATCAGATTCACATTAGATACATTTATTATACTCCAAGACTGCTACATTAAGTATTTCTGAGTGATCTGGAGTCACTTGGGTAACATTTTTAGCACAGTGTTTTGATGCTGGGATTTAGAAACTTTTTCTATAAGTACCCGAGCTAGGGTTAGGGTTAGGGTTTAAACACTCCTGGAAATGTTTTGATGCATTTTATGTGGTTTCAGATACATTTAAATTCCAGGAAAGGTGTTGTTTTGTTGTTTCCTCAACAAATACATTTTGCCCAATTTTGCAGTTTTTGCTTAGCCATGTACCTGTCAATCAAAAATGGTCAAAAATCCAAAGTTTGCAAACACACTTTCTGCATGATAATGTCACTTATTTTTTCATTTCAGTCTATATAAAATGATGCTTTGCGGTAAGATTTAGTGGCAATTGTAATACGAACCTTTACATGGAACAATATATGCTTATTGTATACTTTATTTCTGATGCAGGTTAAAAAAGAAGAAATAGTGCAAATTTAAAACAGATTCACATTAGATACATTCTTTATACGCCAACGCTGCTACATTAAGTATTTCTGAGTGATCTGGAGTCATTTGGGTAACATTTTAGTAGAGTGTTTTGATGCCGGGATTTTGAAACTTTTTCTATAAGTACACGAGCTTGGGTTAGGGTTAGGGTTTAAACACTCCTGGAAATGTTTTGATGCATTTTCTGTGCTTTCAGATGCGTTTAAATTCCAGGAAAGGTGTTGTTTTGTTGTTTCCTCAACAAATACATTTTGCCCAATTTTGCAGTTTTTGCTTAGCAATGTACCTGTCAATCAAAAATGGTCAAAAATCCAAAGTTTGCAAGCACACTTTCTGCATGATAATCTCACTTATTTTTACATTTCAGTCTATATAAAATGATGTTTTGCAGTAAGATTTAATGGCAATTGTAATACGAACCTTTACATGGAACATTATTTGCTTATTGTATACTTTATTTCTGATGCAGGTTACAAAAAGAAGAAATAGTGCAAATTTAAAACAGATTCACATTAGATACATTCTTTATACGCCAACGCTGCTACATTAAGTATTTCTGAGTGATCTGGAGTCATTTGGGTAACATTTTAGCACAGTGTTTTGATGCCGGGATTTTGAAACTTTTTCTATAAGTACACAAGCTTGGGTTAGGGTTAGGGTTTAAACACTCCTGGAAATGTTTTGATGCATTTTCTGTGCTTTCAGATGCGTTTAAATTCCAGGAAAGGTGTTGTTTTGTTGTTTCCTCAACAAATACATTTTGCCCAATTTTGCAGTTTTTGCTTAGCCATGTACCTGTCAATCAAAAATGGTCAAAAATCCAAAATTGCAAGCACACTTTCTGCATGATAATCTCACTTATTTTTACATTTCAATCTATATAAAATGATGTTTTGCGGTAAGATTTAGATTCAATTGTAATACGAACCTTTACATGGAACAATATATGCTTATTGTATACTTTATTTCTGATGCAGGTTACAAAAAGAAGAAATAGTGCAAATTTAAATCAGATTCACAACAGATACATTTATTATACTCCAAGACTGCTACATTAAGTATTTCTGAGTGATCTGGAGTCACTTGGGTAACATTTTTAGCACTGTGTTTTGATGCCGGGATTTAGAAACTTTTTCTTTAAGTACCCGAGCTAGGGTTAGGGTTAGGGTTTATTCAATCCTGGAAATGTTTTGATGCATTTTCTGTACTTTCAGATGCGTTTAAATTCCAGGAAAGGTGTTCTCTTGTTGTTTCCTCAACAAATAAATTTTGCCCAATTTTGCAGTTTTTGCTTAGCCATGTACCTGTCAATCAAAAATGGTCAAAAATCCAAAGTTTGCAAATACACTTTCTGCATGATAATCTCACTTATTTTTGCATTTCAGTCTATATAAAATGATGCTTTGCGGTAAGATTTAGTGGTAATTGTAATACGAACCTTTACATGGAACAATATATGCTTATTGTATACTTTATTTCTGATGCAGGTTACAAAAAGAAGAAATAGTGCAAATTTAAAACAGATTCACATTAGATACATTCTTTATACGCCAACGCTGCTACATTAAGTATTTCTGAGTGATCTGGAGTCATTTGGGTAACATTTTAGCACAGTGTTTTGATGCCGGGATTTTGAAACTTTTTCTATAAGTACCCGAGCTAGGATTAGGGTTAGGGTTTAAACACTCCTGGAAATGTTTTGATGCATTTTCTGTGGTTTCAGATGCATTTAAATTCCAGGAAAGGTGTTGTTTTGTTGTTTCCTCAACAAATACATTTTGCCCAATTTTGCAGTTTTTGCTTAGCCATGTACCTGTCAATCAAAAATGGTCAAAAACCCAAAGTTTGCAAACACACTTTCTGCATGATAATCTCACTTATTTTTGCATTTCAGTCTATATAAAATGATGCTTTGCGGTAAGATTTAGTGGCAATTGTAATACGAACCTTTACATGGAACAATATATGCTTATTGTATACTTTATTTCTGATGCAGGTTACAAAAAGAAGAAATAGTGCAAATTTAAAACAGATTCACATTAGATACATTCTTTATACGCCAACACTGCTACATTAAGTATTTCTGAGTTATCTGGAGTCATTTGGGTAACATTTTTAGCACAGTGTTTTGATGCTGGGATTTAGAAACTTTTTCTATAAGTACCCGAGCTAGGGTTAGGGTTAGGGTTTAAACACTCCTGGAAATGTTTTGATGCATTTTCTGTGGTTTCAGATGCATTTAAATTCCAGAAAAGGTGTTGTTTTGTTGTTTCCTCAACAAATACATTTTGCCCAATTTTGCAGTTTTTGCTTAGCCATGTACCTGTCAATCAAAAATGGTCAAAAATCCAAAGTTTGCAAATACACTTTCTGCATGATAATCTCACTTATTTTTGCATTTCAGTCTATATAAAATGATGTTTTGCGGTAAGATTTAGTGGCAATTGTACTACGAACCTTTACATGGAACAATATATGCTTATTGTATACTTTATTTCTGATGCAGGTTACAAAAAGAAGAAATAGTGCAAATTTAAATCAGATTCACATTAGATACATTCTTTATACGCCAACGCTGCTACATTAAGTATTTCTGAGTGATCTGGAGTCATTTGGGTAACATTTTTAGCACAGTGTTTTGATGCCGGGATTTTGAAACTTTTTCTATAAGTACCCGAGCTAGGGTTAGGGTTTATACAATCCTGGAAATGTTTTGATGCATTTTCTGTGATTTCAGATGCATTTAAATTCCAGGAAAGGTGTAGTTTTGTTGTTTCCTCAACAAATAAATTTTGCCCAATTTTGCAGTTTTTGCTGAGCCATGTACCTGTCAATCAAAAATGGTCAAAAATCCAAAGTTTGCAAACACACTTTCTGCATGATAATGTCACTTATTTTTTCATTTCAGTCTATATAAAATGATGCTTTGCGGTAAGATTTAGTGGCAATTGTAATACGAACCTTTACATGGAACAATATATGCTTATTGTATACTTTATTTCTGATGCAGGTTACAAAAAGAAGAAATAGTGCAAATTTAAAACAGATTCACATTAGATACATTTATTATACTCCAAGACTGCTACATTAAGTATATCTGAGTGATCTGGAGTCATTTGGGTAACATTTTTAGCACAGTGTTTTGATGCCGGGATTTTGAAACTTTTTCTATAAGTACCCGAGCTAGGAATAGGGTTAGGGTTTAAACACTCCTGGAAATGTTTTGATGCATTTTCTGTGGTTTCAGATGCGTTTAAATTCCAGGAAAGGTGTTGTTTTGTTGTTTCCTCAACAAATAAATTTTGTCCAATTTTGCAGTTTTTGCTTAGCCATGTGCCTGTCATTCAAAAATGGTCAAAAACACAAAGTTTGCAAACACAATTTCTGCATGATAATCTCACTTATTTTTGCATTTCAGTCTATATAAAATGATGTTTTGCGGTAAGATTTAGTGGCAATTGTACTACGAACCTTTACATGGAACAATATATGCTTATTGTATACTTTATTTCTAATGCAGGTTACAAAAAGAAAAATAGTGCAAATTTAAATCAGATTCACATTAGATACATTTATTATACTCCAAGACTGCTACATTAAGTATTTCTGAGTGATCTGGAGTCACTTGGGTAACATTTTTAGCACAGTGTTTTGATGCTGGGATTTAGAAACTTTTTCTATAAGTACCCGAGCTAGGGTTAGGGTTTATACAATCCTGGAAATGTTTTGATGCATTTTCTGTGATTTCAGATGCATTTAAATTCCAGGAAAGGTGTTGTTTTGTTGTTTCCTCAACAAATACATTTTGCCCAATTTTGCAGTTTTTGCTTAGCCATGTACCTGTCAATCAAAAATGGTCAAAAATCCAAAGTTTGCAAACACACTTTCTGCATGATAATGTCACTTATTTTTTCATTTCAGTCTATATAAAATGATGCTTTGCGGTAAGATTTAGTGGCAATTGTAATACGAACCTTTACATGGAACAATATATGCTTATTGTATACTTTATTTCTGATGCAGGTTAAAAAAGAAGAAATAGTGCAAATTTAAAACAGATTCACATTAGATACATTCTTTATACGCCAACGCCTCTACATTAAGTATTTCTGAGTGATCTGGAGTCATTTGGGTAACATTTTAGCACAGTGTTTTGATGCCGGGATTTTGAAACTTTTTCTATAAGTACACGAGCTTGGGTTAGGGTTAGGGTTTAAACACTCCTGGAAATGTTTTGATGCATTTTCTGTGCTTTCAGATGCGTTTAAATTCCAGGAAAGGTGTTGTTTTGTTGTTTCCTCAACAAATACATTTTGCCCAATTTTGCAGTTTTTGCTTAGCCATGTACCTGTCAATCAAAAATGGTCAAAAATCCAAAGTTTGCAAGCACACTTTCTGCATGATAATCTCACTTATTTTTACATTTCAGTCTATATAAAATGATGTTTTGCGGTAAGATTTAATGGCAATTGTAATACGAACCTTTACATGGAACATTATATGCTTATTGTATACTTTATTTCTGATGCAGGTTACAAAAAGAAGAAATAGTGCAAATTTAAAACAGATTCACATTAGATACATTCTTTATACGCCAACGCTGCTACATTAAGTATTTCTGAGTGATCTGGAGTCATTTGGGTAACATTTTAGCACAGTGTTTTGATGCCGGGATTTTGAAACTTTTTCTATAAGTACACAAGCTTGGGTTAGGGTTAGGGTTTAAACACTCCTGGAAATGTTTTGATGCATTTTCTGTGGTTTCAGATGCGTTTAAATTCCAGGAAAGGTGTTGTTTTGTTGTTTCCTCAACAAATACATTTTGCCCAATTTTGCAGTTTTTGCTTAGCCATGTACCTGTCAATCAAAAATGGTCAAAAATCCAAAATTGCAAGCACACTTTCTGCATGATAATCTCACTTATTTTTACATTTCAATCTATATAAAATGATGTTTTGCGGTAAGATTTAGATTCAATTGTAATACGAACCTTTACATGGAACAATATATGCTTATTGTATACTTTATTTCTGATGCAGGTTACAAAAAGAAGAAATAGTGCAAATTTAAATCAGATTCACAACAGATACATTTATTATACTCCAAGACTGCTACATTAAGTATTTCTGAGTGATCTGGAGTCACTTGGGTAACATTTTTAGCACTGTGTTTTGATGCCGGGATTTAGAAACTTTTTCTATAAGTACCTGAGCTAGGGTTAGGGTTAGGGTTTATTCAATCCTGGAAATGTTTTGATGCATTTTCTGTGCTTTCAGATGCGTTTAAATTCCAGGAAAGGTGTTCTCTTGTTGTTTCCTCAACAAATACATGTTGCCCAATTTTGCAGTTTTTGCTTAGCCATGTACCTGTCAATCAAAAATGGTAAAAAACCCAAAGTTTGCAAACACACTTTCTGCATGATAATCTCACTTATTTTTGCATTTCAGTCTATATAGAATGATGCTTTGCGGTAAGATTAAGTGGCAATTGTAATACGAACCTTTACATGGAACAATATACAGATGCAGCCATTCAAAATGGGTGAGGTATTTCGCGGCATACCCCGGTGGGCGTGTCACAGTATCACGCGGTATCACGCATTTCACGTGTGTCACGTGACTAACTATCCGGCGTCGCCTTGTAAAACCGCCAGGGGGAGCTTAACCTCTCATGTACAGCATTTGAGCCTTTAATTTTGAACTGTGTATTACAGCATGTTAATCATCAGTCATTAAAATGTTGGTATATATTATGAAAGCAAGATTGCTCAGTTGGACAGAAGTACACAACCTACCTTTATCAGAAATATTTATGCATCAAAGCCTTTACTGAAGATATTACTAATAGTATTAATAATGGATGACTTTGGACAAGCTGTATACTCAAAGTATAATTTCTTTAGCACATTTGTACAAGCACTTGGAATCTGTCCAAGCCATACTTTGTCAGGCATTTTGTTTTACTTCAACGGGGCATAAAAACTTCCTTGCTTTTAACAGGGCGTTTCATAATTTCTAGCTACGAAAATGATTTAAAATGCGACACCTATCATTCAACTAGAGCTTAAAATATCACAAGGAAAAATACACACCGGTATTCCATTTCTCCCTAAACATTGTAAGCTTCGAAGTCTTTAACTAACGTGATACCGGAGTCAACAAGCATACTTTTAGAATTTGATTAAAAGGGAATATAATATGGAATCGCGTATCTAAAGAATTTAATAACGGTATGATTATATCCGTGTACTGCGGCAGGACTGTGTAAGGCTGTTTCGCCTACCTGAACATGCGAGCTGTCTTGTAGCCTACTGGTCTAGGTGCGTGACTTCCAACTGGCAGGTTGTGTGTTCGAATCCAGCTGGTGCTGGACTTTTATTTTAACAAACATTTCTTCGAAAAAATAGGTAAGCGATATTATGGACAATCAATTGACTTTTATATTTCAAAATATCGCAACATGATCGATATTTGCGATATTTTGAATATATCTTCCCTTCTGACAGTGGTTCCTGCTTCTATTGTGTGTGTGTGTGCAACAGTAAATTTTTATAGAGAAATGGAGGCGGGACAGTATGCGTTACAATATAAACATTTATATTGATTTAAATCGTGTTCTGATTTAAATCGCAAACGCGTGTTTAATTATGTGTTTTTTAATCATGATCAGGCTAATGCATTTCTACATTTTCTGTATGAACCAGCTTAGAGGTTCATACAGAAAGACAGCTTGTGTTTAAATTGAGTGTAAGGTAATTTATGCTTCTAAAGTCATGGTCAGTATTGTTGTACTGTGCTGTACTGTGTCACATTATTTTATAGCGTTTTTATTGCGTTATTAAATCCGGTGGCGCTGTGTTAGTTTCCTGACTCACATTATTTAAACTGCGACACTGATCATTCATCTCTAAATAAACTTTATTTTATATAGCATTTTAAGCGAATAGGTAATTAGATTGCTCATAAACCTAATCACTTTTTCTACATAAACACAGCGTGATTGCTCTCTGAAAATGCTTTTCCTTTATTTTTAAAGTAGGCTCAGATTTCAACTATAGATCGTATTATTATAAACTTTCTTGGAAAAATGTATTTTATGTAAACCATGTTTGCTATTAATTCATTTAGGGCTAAAATACGTTCATTGTCTTCTAATCGAGTCGAGTTGACATTGGAAGCCTGCCACACCCGGACCGTTAAACCAACGCATTAGCACGTCAAAGCCCATTGAGCCAGTATTGGCTTTAGTATCCCCCCCTTCTCCCCTCAATTCAATTCAATTCAAGGTGTTTTATTTACATGACAGATGGGTACAAGCAGTGTTGGGTACTGTATGTATATTGTAACGCTTACGGCAGACAGGCACTGTGTAGGAGCCGACGCACCAGAGCAGCGCCTGCAATTTTTATATTTATAACTTAGTTTTTAAAATTAGTCAAGCAATACGAAGCATCTCCTTTTACTTAGTGCCTGAGCATACTGCAACGCGTGTGAAGCCCATAAACGATATTAATTTTGGAACTTAAACATACAGTATATGGCTGGTCTCGGTACTTTAAAGAAAACATACACACCAGTATTCCATTTCTCCCTAAACATTTTAAGCATCGAAGTCTTTAACTAACGCGATACCGGAGTCAACAAGCATACTTTTAGAATTTGATTAAAAGGGAATATAATATGGAATCGCGTATCTACAGAATTTAAAGACCAGACAATCGCAAACTCATTTTCAATAAAATTATTTTATTCATTCAGCAGTTTGTGAGAGGGACATCCAGCAGGGAGAGACACACACACCGGTTTTCATTGACAACATTGTTTTTTTTTCAATTCCTCTTGTCTAACAGGAATGTTTTGTTTGTGGACAGACTGTTAGACAAGAGGAAAAGACTGCCTCCTCCTACGAAGCATTTCGTTGATCCGATCACGAATTCTTTTCCAGTCGTACGCAGCAAGGGTTGAGAATCTCCGATTCACCATCGTACTAATGGTTTCCCGGAGATTGGGTTAAAAAAAACTAAAAACATACTAACAACTGTGCCATCCTACTCCTTAGTTAATACATTTTATTATTCATAAACAGTTAACATTGTTAGCAAAATATTTTGAATTATATTTAACCCTATTTTTTCTTTAGTTTTGTATTTAACTTATTATATGATAGTCAGACTTAATGTATATTTGAACAATGAAAATATATTTTTACAAGATTTTACATTAAGCACTTAAAATTAATATGGTTAATAATAGTAAACTGTAACATGCTGTAACAAGATCGGTTACAAGAAGAAAATGCTTTCAGAGAAAATGTTTCAACCAAACCTGTTCCCACACACCCCGCCCCCACTACCATTAGAATATACACAAACATTTTAGCGTTTCATTCTGAGCAGAAGACCCTCACACCTGAAGAGTGCTGGCTGTGACGAATTAAACCGGTTTTACAGGTTTCAATCACAGACCATGTGACATGGGACTCAGTAAACTACAGTAACACCGTATTTGATAACGCTTTAAAAACGCTATAAAATAATGTGACTTGGCACAGAACAAGTTTACAACACAGTACAAAGATAAATGCTGACCATGACTTTAGAAGCATAAATTGCCTTACACTCAATTTAAACACAAGCTGTCTTTAGCCCTCTAAGCTGGTTCATACAGAAATGTAGAGATCTAGGCTCAGAACACACAGCTTCATTAGCGAATACATATGCAGGACAACTAGAGAAGACGTTTTACAGAGGGTGGATTTTTAGAAACATCCCATCAGACATCCCATCATATTCACAACGTGAAATCTAGAAAATAATATTACGTAACCAAAATCCGCAATATGGAAACAGAACCTGTGTAATTGTTGATAGATGATGTACTCGTAACATTTTTTCAAGACGAACTACAACATTTAAAAAATGACTTGTATGTACTTGATATCTCTAATCAATCCACGGGTCCCAGCACAAAACGAAAGTAAAACGCATACCGTTTCTCGCTTCTTATTGCTCAAAAGTAATTTGACCGTATGAAATGCATAATATAAACCTAGAAACATATACGTGAGCAGTACTTAAGCACTGTAGTATTGGTGTTAAGACATACCTCTCAAATACTGTAAATCAAGTTAAAAATATCTCAAGACCGATTCTGGTCGTAATGAAACCATGCAAGGGAGTTTTTATGTCCGTTGCAGTTCTTTTGCAACATGAATATAATTATATCGTTATTAATTTCTTGAGATACGCGATTCCATATTATATTCCCTTTTAATCAAATTCTAAAAGTATGCTTGTTGACTCCGGTATCACGTTAGTTAAAGACTTCGAAGCTTACAATGTTTAGGGAGAAATGGAATACCGGTGTGTATTTTTTTCTTTAAAGTACCGAGACCAGCCATATACTGTATGTTTATGTTAAGATTTCCCTTCAGTGGTAAAATTAGATATGAATATTCAATACTTAAACGGGCACAGTTAAGACATTAAATATACATGTACATATTGTATACAGTACAGTTTGCATACGGTAATATGTTTGTTACGCGATTAAAAAATAAATAAATAAAACTGGAAGGTCCAGCACCACCATTATGTTTATATGGTTGTTTTTGTTGGTTGGTTGTTATTATGGTTATTAATAATTCGATCTATAGTTGTAATCTGAGCCTAAATAAAAAGAAAAAGCAAGTGATTAGGTTTATGAGCAATCTAATTACTTATTCGTTTAAAACGCTATATAAAATAAAGTTTATTATTAATTTGCTGGACAGAGCGGTGAACATTATTATGCATAAGACAAAGATAACGATCCTGATCAGTTTAGAAATCTGTGTACGCTGTAAGGTTTTTACTTCTTAAACTTTTAAAATACACGTTTTGAATAGAAAGAAATCCTCTTCCTGGTAGTGTGTATAGCACGCCAGCACGTCTTTTTTCTCCAATCAGAGGGGTGTCAGATAGTGTCAGCCAATCACCATTCTGCGTTGGGTAGCAACGGGTGACTGTTCTCAGGCGGAAGATGTAAGCAGCTTAATGTTCGTGTTAAATATGTTTTTTTTAATTCAATTAAACGGGCACAGTTAAGACATCAAATATACATATACATACTGTATACAGTACAGTTTGCATACGGTAATATGTTTATGTTACGCGATTAAAAAATAAATAAATAAATAAAAAAGAAAAGTCCAGCACCAGCTGGATTCGAACACACAGCCTGCCAGCTGGTAGTCACGCACCTAGACCAGTAGGCTACAAGAGAGCTCGCATGATCAAGCAGGCGAAACAGCCCTACATAGCTCTGCCGCAGTACACGGATATAATCATACCGTTATTAAATTCTTTAGATACGCGATTCCATATTATATTCCCTTTTAATCAAATTCTAAAAGTATGCTTGTTGACTCCGGTATCACATTAGTTAAAGACTTCGAAGCTTACAATGTTTAGGGAGAAATGGAATACTGGTGTGTATTTTTTTCTTTAAAGTACCAAGACCAGCCATATACTGTATGTTTACGTTCCAAAATTAATATCGTTTATGGCCTTCACACGCGTTACAGTATGCTCCTATTCTTTTTATGCTCAGCTACTAAGATTTCCCTTCAGTGGTAAAATTCAATATCTACAACGGGCACAGTAAAGACGTTTACAGTACAGTAAGTCTTTCTACGACAGACCAACGGACCACGAGTGCCCCTGTCGGTCAACCAATCACGCACCGCGGTATCGCGTGTCATCATACCTGCGGTATCTGTACTGCGGTGTCTGTACCGCGCACTTTGAATGGCTGCATCTGTATGCTTATTGTATACTTTATTTCTGATGCAGGTTACGAAAAGAAGAAATAGTGCAAATTTAAAACAGATTCACATTAGATACATTTATTATACTCCAAGACTGCTACATTAAGTATTTCTGAGTGATCTGGAGTCATTTGGGTAACATTTTTAGCACAGTGTTTTGATGCCAGGATTTTGAAACTTTTTCTATAAGTACCCGAGCTAGGGTTAGGGTTAGGGTTTAAACACTCCTGGAAATGTTTTGATGCATTTTCTGTGCTTTCAGATGCGTTTAAATTCCAGGAAAGGTGTTGTTTTGTTGTTTCCTCAACAAATACATTTTGCCCAATTTTGCAGTTTTTGCTTAGCCATATACCTGTCAATCAAAAATGGTCAAAAATCCAAAGTTTGCAAACACACTTTCTACATGATAATGTCACTTATTTTTTCATTTCAGTCTATATAAAATGATGCTTTGCGATAAGATTTAGTGGCAATTGTAATACGAACCTTTACATGGAACAATATATGCTTATTGTATACTTTATTTCTGATGCAGGTTACAAAAAGAAGAAATAGTGCAAATTTAAAACAGATTCACATTAGATACATTTATTATAGTCCAAGGCTGCTACATTAAGTATTTCTGAGTATCTGGAGTCATTTGGGTAACATTTTTAGCACAGTGTTTTGATGCCGGGATTTTGAAACTTTTTCTATAAGTACCAGAGCTAGGGTTAGGGTTAGGGTTTAAACACTCCTGGAAATGTTTTGATGCATTTTCTGTGCTTTCAGATGTGTTTAAGTTCCAGGAAAGGTGTTGTTTTCTTGTTTCCTCAACAAATACATTTTGCCCAATTTTGCAGTTTTTGCTTAGCCATGTACCTGTCAATCAAAAATGGTCAAAAATCCGAAGTTTGCAAACACACTTTCTACATGATAATGTCACTTATTTTTTCATTTCAGTCTATATAAAATGATGCTTTGCGGTAAGATTTAGTGGCAATTGTAATACGAACCTTTACATGGAACAATATATGCTTATTGTATACTTTATTTCTGATGCAGGTTACAAAAAGAAGAAATAGTGCAAATTTAAAACAGATTCAAATTAGATACATTCTTTATACGCCAACACTGCTACATTAAGTATTTCTGAGTGATCTGGAGTCATTTGGGTAACATTTTTAGCACAGTGTTTTGATGCCGGGATTTTGAAACTTTTTCTATAAGTACCCTAGCTAGGGTTAGGGTTAGGGTTTATACAATCCTGGAAATGTTTT
The DNA here is from genome assembly GCF_059453375.1 of Lepisosteus platostomus. NCBI lineage: Eukaryota > Metazoa > Chordata > Actinopteri > Semionotiformes > Lepisosteidae > Lepisosteus > Lepisosteus platostomus. Next base: position 47,092,386 of record NC_142614.1, read on the forward strand.
GAAGCATTTTCTTTGGTTTCAGATGCTTTTAAATTCCGGGAAAGGTGTTGTTTTGTTGTTTCCTCAACAAATAAATTTTGCCAATTTTGCAGTTTTTGCTTAGCCATGTACCTGTCAATCAAAAATGGTCAAAAGTCCAAAGTTTGCAAACACACTTTCTGCATGATAACCTCACTTATTTTTGCATTTCAGTCTATATAAAATGATGCTTTGCATTAAGATTTAGTGGCAATTGTAATACGAACCTTTCCATGGAACAATATATGCTTATTGTATACTTTATTTCTGATGCAGGTTACAAAAAGAAGAAAAAGTGCAAATTTAAAACAGATTCACATTAGATACATTTATTATACTCCAAGACTGCTACATTAAGTATTTCTGAGTGATATGGAGTCATTTGGGTAACATTTTTAGCACAGTGTTTTGATGCTGGGATTTAGAAACTTTTTCTATAAGTACCCGAGCTAGGGTTAGGGTTAGGATTTATAAACTCCTGGAAATGTTTTGATGCATTTTCTTTGTTTTCAGATGCTTTTGAATTCCAGGAAAGGTGTTGTTTTGTTGTTTCCTCAACAAATACATTTTGCCCAATTTTGCAGATTTTGCTTAGCCATGTACCTGTCAATCAAAAATGGTCAAAAATCCAAAGTTTGCAAATACACTTTCTGCATGATAATCTCACTTATTTTTACATTTCAGTCTATATAAAATGATGTTTTGCGGTAAGATTTAGTGGCAATTGTAATACGAACCTTTACATGGAACAATATATGCTTATTGTATACTTTATTTCTGATGCAGGTTAAAAAAGAAGAAATAGTGCAAATTTAAAACAGATTCACATTAGATACATTTATTATACTCCAAGACTGCTACATTAAGTATTTCTGAGTGATCTGGAGTCATTTGGGTAACACTTTTAGCACAGTGTTTTGATGCCAGGATTTTGAATCTTTTTCTATAAGTACCCGAGCTAGGGTTAGGGTTAGGGTTTAAACACTCCTGGAAATGTTTTGATGCATTTTCTGTGCTTTCAGATGTGTTTAAATTCCAGGAAAGGTGTTGTTTTCTTGTTTCCTCAACAAATACATTTTGCCCAATTTTGCAGTTTTTGCTTAGCCATGTACTTGTCAATCAAAAATGGTCAAAAATCCAAAGTTTGCAAACACACTTTCTACATGATAATGTCACTTATTTTTTCATTTCAGTCTATATAAAATGATGCTTTGCGGTAAGATTTAGTGGCAATTGTAATACGAACCTTTCCATGGAACAATATATGCTTATTGTATACTTTATTTCTGATGCAGGTTACAAAAAGAAGAAAAAGTGCAAATTTAAAACAGATTCACATTAGATACATTTATTATACTCCAAGACTGCTACATTAAGTATTTCTGAGTGATATGGAGTCATTTGGGTAACATTTTTAGCACAGTGTTTTGATGCTGGGATTTAGAAACTTTTTCTATAAGTACCCGAGCTAGGGTTAGGGTTTAAACACTCCTGGAAATGTTTTGATGCATTTTCTGTGGTTTCAGATGCGTTTAAATTCCAGGAAAGGTGTTGTTTTGTTGTTTCCTCAACAAATACATTTTGCCCAATTTTGCAGTTTTGCTTAGCCATGTACCTGTCAATCAAAAATGGTCAAAAATCCAAAGTTTGCAAACACACTTTCTGCATGATAATCTCACTTATTTTTGCATTTCAGTCTATATAAAATTATGTTTTGCGGTAAGATTTAGTGGAAATTGTAATACGAACCTTTACATGGAACAATATATGCTTATTGTATACTTTATTTCTGATGCAGGTTACAAAAAGAAGAAATAGTGCAAATTTAAATCAGATTCACATTAGATACATTTATTATACTCCAAGACTGCTACATTAAGTATTTCTGAGTGATATGGAGTCATTTGGGTAACATTTTTAGCACAGTGTTTTGATGCCGGGATTTTGAAACTTTTTCTATAAGTACCCGAGCTAGGGTTAGGGTTAGGGTTTAAACACTCCTGGAAATTTTTTGATGCATTTTCTGTGGTTTCAGATGCGTTTAAATTCCGGGAAAGGTGTTGTTTTGTTGTTTCCTCAACAAATAAATTTTGCCCAATTTTGCAGTTTTTGCTTAGCCATGTACCTGTCAATCAAAAATGGTCAAAAATCCAAAGTTTGCAAACACACTTTCTGCATGATAATCTCACTTATTTTTGCATTTCAGTCTATATAAAATGATGCTTTGCAGTAAGATTAAGTGGCAATTGTAATACGAACCTTTACATGGAACAATATATGCTTATTGTATACTTTATTTCTGATGCAGTTTACAAAAAGAAGAAATAGTGCAAATTTAAAACAGATTCACATTAGATACATTTATTATACTCCAAGACTGCTACATTAAGTATTTCTGAGTGATCTGGAGTCATTTGGGTAACATTTTTAGCACAGTGTTTTGATGCCGGAATTTTGAAACTTTTTCTATAAGAACCCGAGCTAGGGTTAGGGTTAGGGTTTAAACACTCCTGGAAATGTTTTGATGCATTTTCTGTGGTTTCAGATGCGTTTAAATTCCAGGAAAGGTGTTGTTTTGTTGTTTCCTCAACAAATAAATTTTGCCCAATTTTGCAGTTTTTGCTTAACCATGTACCTGTCGATCAAAAATGGTCAAAAATCCAAAGTTTGCAAACACTCTTTCTGCATGATAATCTCACTTATTTTTGCATTTCAGTCTATATAAAATGATGCTTTGCGGTAAGATTTAGTGGCAATTGTAATACGAACCTTTACATGGAACAATATATGCTTTTTGTATACTTTATTTCTGATGCAGGTTACAAAAAGAAGAAATAGTGCAAATTTAAATCAGATTCACATTAGATACATTTATTATACTCCAAGACTGCTACATTAAGTATTTCTGAGTGATCTGGAGTCATTTGGTAACATTTTTAGCACAGTGTTTTGGTGCCGGGATTTTGAAACTTTTTCTATAAGTACCCGAGCTAGGGTTAGGGTTAGGGTTTAAACACTCCTGGAAATGTTTTGATGCATTTTCTGTGGTTTCAGATGCATTTAAATTGCAGGAAAGGTGTTGTTTTGTTGTTTCCTCAACAAATAAATTTTGCCCAATTTTGCAGTTTTTGCTTAACCATGTACCTGTCGATCAAAAATGGTCAAAAATCCAAAGTTTGCAAACACACTTTCTGCATGATAATCTCACTTATTTTTGCATTTCAGTCTATATAAAATGATGCTTTGCGGTAAGATTTAATGGAAATTGTAATACTAACCTTTACATGGAACAATATATGCTTATTGTATACTTTATTTCTGATGCAGGTTACAAAAAGAAGAAATAGTGCAAATTTAAATCAGATTCACATTAGATACATTTATTATACTCCAAGACTGCTACATTAAGTATTTCTGAGTGATCTGGAGTCATTTGGGTAACATTTTTAGCACAGTGTTTTGATGCCGGGATTTTGAAACTTTTTCTATAAGTACCCGAGCTAGGGTTAGGGTTAGGGTTTAAACACTCCTGGAAATGTTTTGATGCATTTTCTGTGGTTTCAGATGTGTTTAAATTCCAGGAAAGGTGTTGTTTTGTTGTTTCCTCAACAAATAAATTTTGCCCAATTTTGCAGTTTTTGCTTAGCCATGTACCTGTCAATCAAAAATCGTCAAAAATCCAAAGTTTGCCAACACACTTTCTGCATGATAATCTCACTTATTTTTGCATTTCAGTCTATATAAAATGATGCTTTGCGGTAAGATTTAGTGGCAATTGTAATACGAACCTTTACATGGAACTATATATGCTTATTGTATACTTTATTTCTGATGCAGGTTACAAAAAGAAGAAATAGTGCAAATTTAAATCAGATTCACATTAGATACATTTATTATACTCCAAGACTGCTACATTAAGTATTTCTGAGTGATCTGGAGTCATTTGGGTAACATTTTTAGCACAGTGTTTTGATGCCGGGATTTTGAAACTTTTTCTATAAGTACCCGAGCTAGGGTTAGGGTTAGGGTTTAAACACTCCTGGAAATGTTTTGATGCATTTTCTGTGCTTTCAGATGCATTTAAATTGCAGGAAAGGTGTTGTTTTGTTGTTTCCTCAACAAATAAATTTTGCCTAATTTTGAAGTATTTGCTAATCCATGTACCTGTCAGTCAAAAATTGTCAAAAATCCAAAGTTTGCAAACACACTTTCTGCATGATAATCTCACTTATTTTTGCTTTTCAGTCTATATAAAATGATGCTTTGCGGTAAGATTTAGTGGCAATTGTAATACGAACCTTTAAATGGAACAATATATGCTTATTGTATACTTTATTTCTGATGCATGTTACAAAAAGAAGAAATAGTGCAAATTTAAATCAGATTCACATTAGATACATTTATTATACTCCAAGACTGCTACATTAAGTATTTCTGAGTGATCTGGAGTCATATGGGTAACATTTTTAGCACAGTGTTTTGATGCTGGGATTTTGAAACTTTTTCTTTAAGTTCCCGAGCTAGGGTTAGGGTTAGGTTTTAAACACTCCTGGAAATGTTTTGATGCATTTTCTGTGGTTTCAGATGCGTTTAAATTCCAGGAAAGGTGTTGTTTTGTTGTTTCCTCAACAAATAAATTTTGCCCAATTTTGCAGTTTTTGCTTAACCATGTACCTGTCGATCAAAAATGGTCAAAAATCCAAAGTTTGCAAACACACTTTCTGCATGATAATCTCACTTATTTTTGCATTTCAGTCTATATAAAATGATGCTTTGCGGTAAGATTTAGTGGCAATTGTAATACGAACCTTTACATGGAACAATATATGCTTATTGTATACTTTATTTCTGATGCAGGTTACAAAAAGAAGAAATAGTGCAAATTTAAATCAGATTCACATTAGATACATTTATTATACTCCAAGACTGCTACATTAAGTATTTCTGAGTGATCTGGAGTCATTTGGGTAACATTTTTAGCACAGTGTTTTGATGCCGGGATTTTGAAACTTTTTCTATAAGTACCCGAGCTAGGGTTAGGGTTAGGGTTTAAACACTCCTGGAAATGTTTTGATGCATTTTCTGTGGTTTCAGATGCGTTTAAATTCCAGGAAAGGTGTTGTTTTGTTGTTTCCTCAACAAATACATTTTGCCCAATTTTGCAGTTTTGCTTAGCCATGTACCTGTCAATCAAAAATGGTCAAAAATCCAGAGTTTGCAAACACTCTTTCTGCATTATAATCTCACTTATTTTTGCATTTCAGTCTATATAAAATGATGCTTTGCGGTAAGATTTAGTGGCAATTGTAATACGAACCTTTAAATGGAACAATGTATGCTTAGTGTATACTTTATTTCTGATGCAGGTTACAAAAAGAAGAAATAGTGCAAATTTAAATCAGATTCACATTAGATACATTTATTATACTCCAAGACTGCTACATTAAGTATTTCTGAGTGATCTGGAGTCATTTGGGTAACATTTTTAACACAGTGTTTTGATGCCGGGATTTTGAAACTTTTTCTATAAGTACCCGAGCTAGCTTTAGGGTTAGGGTTCAAAACACTCCTGGAAATGTTTTGATGCATTTTCTGTGGTTTCAGATGCGTTTAAATTCCAGGAAAGGTGTTGTTTTGTTGTTTCCTCAACAAATAAATTTTGCCCAATTTTGCAGTTTTTGCTTAACCATGTACCTGTCGATCAAAAATGGTCAAAAATCCAAAGTTTGCAAACACACTTTCTGCATGATAATCTCACTTATTTTTGCATTTCAGTCTATATAAAATTATGTTTTGCGGTAAGATTTAGTGGAAATTGTAATACGAACCTTTACATGGAACAATATATGCTTATTGTATACTTTATTTCTGATGCAGGTTACAAAAAGAAGAAATAGTGCAAATTTAAATCAGATTCACATTAGATACATTTATTATACTCCAAGACTGCTACATTAAGTATTTCTGAGTGATCTGGAGTCATTTGGGTAACATTTTTAGCATAGTGTTTTGATGCCGGGATTTTGAAACTTTTTCTATAAGTACCCGAGCTAGGGTTAGGGTTAGGGTTTAAACACTCCTGGAAATTTTTTGATGCATTTTCTGTGGTTTCAGATGCATTTAAATTCCAGGAAAGGTGTTGTTTTGTTGTTTCCTCAACAAATAAATTTTGCCCAATTTTGCAGTTTTGCTTAGCCATGTACCTGTCAATCAAAAATGGTCAAAAATCCAAAGTTTGCAAACACACTTTCTGCATGATAATCTCACTTATTTTTGCATTTCAGTCTATATAAAATGATGCTTTGCAGTAAGATTTAGTGGCAATTGTAATACGAACCTTTACATGGAACTATATATGCTTATTGTATACTTTATTTCTGATGCAGCTTACAAAAAGAAGAAATAGTGCAAATTTAAAACAGATTCACATTAGATACATTTATTATACTCCAAGACTGCTACATTAAGTATTTCTGAGTGATCTGGAGTCATTTGGGTAACATTTTTAGCACAGTGTTTTGATGCCGGGATTTTGAAACTTTTTCTATAAGTACCCGAGCTAGCTTTAGAGTTAGGGTTTAAACACTCCTGGAAATGTTTTGATGCATTTTCTGTGGTTTCAGATGCGTTTAAATTCCAGGAAAGGTGTTGTTTTGTTGTTTCCTCAATAAATAAATTTTGCCCAATTTTGCAGTTTTTGCTTAACCATGTACCTGTCGATCAAAAATGGTCAAAAATCCAAAGTTTGCAAACACACTTTCTGCATGATAATCTCACTTATTTTTGCATTTCAGTCTATATAAAATTATGTTTTGCGTTAAGATTTAGTGGAAATTGTAATACGAACCTTTACATGGAACAATATATGCTTATTGTATACTTTATTTCTGATGCAGGTTACAAAAAGAAGAAATAGTGCAAATTTAAATCAGATTCACATTAGATACATTTATTATACTCCAAGACTGCTACATTAAGTATTTCTGAGTGATCTGGAGTCATTTGGGTAACATTTTTAGCACAGTGTTTTGATGCCGGGATTTTGAAACTTTTTCTATAAGTACCCGAGCTAGGGTTAGGGTTAGGGTTTAAACACTCCTGGAAATGTTTTGATGCATTTTCTGTGGTTTCAGATGCGTTTAAATTCCAGGAAAGGTGTTGTTTTGTTGTTTCCTCAACAAATAAATTTTGCCCAATTTTGCAGTTTTTGCTTAGCCATGTACCTGTCAATCAAAAATGGTCAAAAATCCAAAGTTTGCAAACACACTTTCTGCATGATAATCTCACTTATTTTTGCATTTCAGTCTATATAAAATGATGCTTTGCGGTAAGATTTAGTGGCAATTCTAATACGAACCTTTACATGGAACTATATATGCTTATTGTATACTTTATTTCTGATGCAGGTTACAAAGAGAAGAAATAGTGCAAATTTAAATCAGATTCACATTAGATACATTTATTATACTCCAAGACTGCTACATTAAGTATTTCTGAGTGATCTGGAGTCATTTGGGTAACATTTTTAGCACAGTGTTTTGATGCCGGGATTTTGAAACTTTTTCTATAAGTACCCGAGCTAGGGTTAGGGTTAGGGTTTAAACACTCCTGGAAATGTTTTGATGCATTTTCTGTGGTTTCAGATGCGTTTAAATTCCAGGAAAGGTGTTGTTTTGTTGTTTCCTCAACAAATACATTTTGCCCAATTTTGCAGTTTTGCTTAGCCATGTACCTGTCAATCAAAAATGGTCAAAAATCCAAAGTTTGCAAACACTCTTTCTGCATGATAATCTCACTTATTTTTGCATTTCAGTCTATATAAAATGATGCTTTGCGGTAAGATTTAGTGGCAATTGTAATACGAACCTTTAAATGGAACAATATATGCTTAGTGTATACTTTATTTCTGATGCAGGTTACAAAAAGAAGAAATAGTGCAAATTTAAATCAGATTCACATTAGATACATTTATTATACTCCAAGACTGCTACATTAAGTATTTCTGAGTGATCTGGAGTCATTTGGGTAACATTTTTAGCACAGTGTTTTGATGCCGGGATTTTGAAACTTTTTCTATAAGTACCCGAGCTAGCTTTAGGGTTAGGGTTTAAACACTCCTGGAAATGTTTTGATGCATTTTCTGTGGTTTCAGATGCGTTTAAATTCCAGGAAAGGTGTTGTTTTGTTGTTTCCTCAACAAATAAATTTTGCCCAATTTTGCAGTTTTTGCTTAACCATGTACCTGTCGATCAAAAATGGTCATAAATCCAAAGTTTGCAAACACACTTTCTGCATCATAATCTCACTTATTTTTGCATTTCAGTCTATATAAAATGATGCTTTGCGGTAAGATTTAATGGAAATTTTAATACGAACCTTTACATGGAACAATATATGCTTATTGTATACTTTATTTCTGATGCAGGTTACAAAAAGAAGAAATAGTGCAAATTTAAATCAGATTCACATTAGATACATTTATTATACTCCAAGACTGCTACATTAAGTATTTCTGAGTGATCTGGAGTCATTTGGGTAACATTTTTAGCACAGTGTTTTGATGCCGGGATTTTGAAACTTTTTCTATAAGTACCCGAGCTAGGGTTAGGGTTTAAACACTCCTGGAAATGTTTTGATGCATTTTCTGTGGTTTCAGATGCGTTTAAATTCCAGGAAAGGTGTTGTTTTGTTGTTTCCTCAACAAATACATTTTGCCCAATTTTGCAGTTTTTGCTTAGCCATGTACCTGTCAATCAAAAATGGTCAAAAATCCAAAGTTTGCAAACACTCTTTCTGCATGATAATCTCACTTATTTTTGCATTTCAGTCTATATAAAATGATGCTTTGCGGTAAGATTTAGTGGCAATTGTAATACTAACCTTTCCATGGAACAATATATGCTTATTGTATACTTTATTTCTGATGCAGGTTACAAAAAGAAGAAAAAGTGCAAATTTAAAACAGATTCACATTAGATACATTTATTATACTCCAAGACTGCTACATTAAGTATTTCTGAGTGATATGGAGTCATTTGGGTAACATTTTTAGCACAGTGTTTTGATGCTGGGATTTAGAAACTTTTTCTATAAGTACCCGAGCTAGGGTTAGGGTTAGGATTTATACACTCCTGGAAATGTTTTGATGCATTTTCTTTGTTTTTAGATGCTTTTGAATTCCAGGAAAGGTGTTGTTTTGTTGTTTCCTCAACAAATAAATTTTGCCCAATTTTGCAGTTTTTGCTTAGCCATGTACCTGTCAATCAAAAATGGTCAAAAATCCAAAGTTTGCAAACACACTTTCTGCATGATAATCTCACTTATTTTTGCATTTCAGTCTATATAAAATGATGTTTTGCGGTAAGATTTAGTGGCAATTGTAATACGAACCTTTCCATGGAACAATATATGCTTATTGTATACTTTATTTCTGATGCAGGTTACAAAAAGAAGAAAAAGTGCAAATTTAAAAAAGATTCACATTAGATACATTTATTATACTCCAAGACTGCTACATTAAGTATTTCTGAGTGATCTGGAGTCATTTGGGTAACATTTTTAGCACAGTGTTTTGATGCCGGGATTTAGAAACTTTTTCTATAAGTACCCGAGCTAGGGTTAGGGTTAGGGTTTAAACACTCCTGGAAATGTTTTGATGCATTTTCTGTGGTTTCAGATGCGTTTAAATTGCAGGAAAGGTGTTGTTTTGTTGTTTCCTCAACAAATAAATTTTGCCCAATTTTGCAGTTTTTGCTTAACCATGTACCTGTCGATCAAAAATGGTCAAAAATCCAAAGTTTGCAAACACACTTTCTGCATGATAATCTCACTTATTTTTGCATTTCAGTCTATATAAAATGATGCTTTGCGGTAAGATTTAATGGAAATTGTAATACTAACCTTTACATGGAACAATATATGCTTATTGTATACTTTATTTCTGATGCAGGTTACAAAAAGAAGAAATAGTGCAAATTTAAATCAGATTCACATTAGATACATTTATTATACTCCAAGACTGCTACATTAAGTATTTCTGAGTGATCTGGAGTCATTTGGGTAACATTTTTAGCACAGTGTTTTGATGCCGGGATTTTGAAACTTTTTCTATAAGTACCCGAGCTAGGGCTAGGGTTAGGGTTAGGGTTTAAACACTCCTGGAAATGTTTTGATGCATTTTCTGTGGTTTCAGATGCGTTTAAATTCCAGGAAAGGTGTTGTTTTGTTGTTTCCTCAACAAATAAATTTTGCCCAATTTTGCAGTTTTTGCTTAGCCATGTACCTGTCAATCAAAAATCGTCAAAAATCCAAAGTTTGCAAACACACTTTCTGCATGATAATCTCACTTATTTTTGCATTTCAGTCTATATAAAATGATGCTTTGCGGTAAGATTTAGTGGCAATTGTAATACGAACCTTTACATGGAACTATATATGCTTATTGTATACTTTATTTCTGATGCAGGTTACAAAAAGAAGAAATAGTGCAAATTTAAATCAGATTCACATTAGATACATTTATTATACTCCAAGACTGCTACATTAAGTATTTCTGAGTGATCTGGAGTCATTTGGGTAACATTTTTAGCACAGTGTTTTGATGCCGGGATTTTGAAACTTTTTCTATAAGTACCCGAGCTAGGGTTAGGGTTAGGGTTTAAACACTCCTGGAAATGTTTTGATGCATTTTCTGTGGTTTCAGATGCGTTTAAATTCCAGGAAAGGTGTTGTTTTGTTGTTTCCTCAACAAATAAATTTTGCCCAATTTTGCAGTTTTGCTTAGCCATGTACCTGTCAATCAAAAATGGTCAAAAATCCAAAGTTTGCAAACACACTTTCTGCATTATAATCTCACTTATTTTTGCATTTCAGTCTATATAAAATGATGCTTTGCGGTAAGATTTAGTGGCAATTGTAATACGAACCTTTAAATGGAACAATATATGCTTATTGTATACTTTATTTCTGATGCAGGTTACAAAAAGAAGAAATAGTGCAAATTTAAATCAGATTCACATTAGATACATTTATTATACTCCAAGACTGCTACATTAAGTATTTCTGAGTGATCTGGAGTCATTTGGGTAACATTTTTAGCACAGTGTTTTGATGCCGGAATTTTGAAACTTTTTCTATAAGAACCCGAGCTAGGGTTAGGGTTAGGGTTTAAACACTCCTGGAAATGTTTTGATGCATTTTCTGTGGTTTCAGATGCGTTTAAATTCCAGGAAAGGTGTTGTTTTGTTGTTTCCTCAACAAATAAATTTTGCCCAATTTTGCAGTTTTTGCTTAACCATGTACCTGTCGATCAAAAATGGTCAAAAATCCAAAGTTTGCAAACACTCTTTCTGCATGATAATCTCACTTATTTTTGCATTTCAGTCTATATAAAAAGATGCTTTGCGGTAAGATTTAGTGGCAATTGTAATACGAACCTTTACATGGAACAATATATGCTTTTTGTATACTTTATTTCTGATGCAGGTTACAAAAAGAAGAAATAGTGCAAATTTAAATCAGATTCACATTAGATACATTTATTATACTCCAAGACTGCTACATTAAGTATTTCTGAGTGATCTGGAGTCATTTGGGTAACATTTTTAGCACAGTGTTTTGATGCCGGGATTTTGAAACTTTTTCTATAAGTACCCGAGCTAGGGTTAGGGTTAGGGTTTAAACACTCCTGGAAATGTTTTGATGCATTTTCTGTGGTTTCAGATGTGTTTAAATTCCAGGAAAGGTGTTGTTTTGTTGTTTCCTCAACAAATAAATTTTGCCCAATTTTGCAGTTTTTGCTTAGCCATGTACCTGTCAATCAAAAATCGTCAAAAATCCAAAGTTTGCAAACACACTTTCTGCATGATAATCTCACTTATTTTTGCTTTTCAGTCTATATAAAATGATGCTTTGCGGTAAGATTTAGTGGCAATTGTAATACGAACCTTTACATGGAACTATATATGCTTATTGTATACTTTATTTCTGATGCAGGTTATAAAAAGAAGAAATAGTGCAAATTTAAATCAGATTCACATTAGATACATTTATTATACTCCAAGACTGCTACATTAAGTATTTCTGAGTGATCTGGAGTCATTTGGGTAACATTTTTAGCACAGTGTTTTGATGCCGTAATTTTGAAACTTTTTCTATAAGTACCCGAGCTAGGGTTAGGGTTAGGGTTTAAACACTCCTGGAAATGTTTTGATGCATTTTCTGTGCTTTCAGATGCATTTAAATTGCAGGAAAGGTGTTGTTTTGTTGTTTCCTCAACAAATAAATTTTGCCCAATTTTGCAGTTTTGCTTAGCCCTTTACCTGTCAATCAAAAATGGTCAAAAATCTAAAGTTTGCAAACACACTTTCTGCATGATAATCTCACTTATTTTTGCATTTCAGTCTATATAAAATGATGCTTTGCAGTAAGATTTAGTGGCAATTGTAATACGAACCTTTACATGGAACTATATATGCTTATTGTATACTTTATTTCTGATGCAGGTTACAAAAAGAAGAAATAGTGCAAATTTAAAACAGATTCACATTAGATACATTTATTATACTCCAAGACTGCTACATTAAGTATTTCTGAGTGATCTGGAGTCATTTGGGTAAGATTTTTAGCACAGTGTTTTGATGCCGGAATTTTGAAACTTTTTCTATAAGAACCCGAGCTAGGGTTAGGGTTTAAACACTCCTGGAAATGTTTTGATGCATTTTCTGTGGTTTCAGATGCGTTTAAATTCCAGGAAAGGTGTTGTTTTGTTGTTTCCTCAACAAATAAATTTTGCCCAATTTTGCAGTTTTTGCTTTGCCATGTACCTGTCAATCAAAAATGGTCAAAAATCCAAAGTTTGCAAACACACTTTCTGCATGATAATCTCACTTATTTTTGCATTTCAGTCTATATAAAATGATGCTTTGCAGTAAGATTTAGTGGCAATTGTAATACGAACCTTTACATGGAACTATATATGCTTATTGTATACTTTATTTCTGATGCAGGTTACAAAAAGAAGAAATAGTGCAAATTTAAATCAGATTCACATTAGATACATTTATTATACTCCAAGACTGCTACATTAAGTATTTCTGAGTGATCTGGAGTCATTTGGGTAACATTTTTAGCACAGTGTTTTGATGCCGGGATTTTGAAACTTTTTCTATAAGTACCCGAGCTAGCTTTAGGGTTAGGGTTTAAACACTCCTGGAAATGTTTTGATGCATTTTCTGTGGTTTCAGATGCGTTTAAATTCCAGGAAAGGTGTTGTTTTGTTGTTTCCTCAACAAATCAATTTTGCCCAATTTTGCAGTTTTTGCTTAACCATGTACCTGTCGATCAAAAATGGTCAATAATCCAAAGTTTCCAAACACTCTTTCTGCATGATAATCTCACTTATTTTTGCATTTCAGTCTATATAAAATGATGCTTTGCGGTAAGATTTAGTGGCAATTGTAATACGAACCTTTAAATGGAGCAATATATGCTTAGTGTATACTTTATTTCTGATGCAGGTTACAAAAAGAAGAAATAGTGCAAATTTAAATCAGATTCACATTAGATACATTTATTATACTCCAAGACTGCTACATTAAGTATTTCTGAGTGATCTGGAGTCATTTGGGTAACATTTTTAGCACAGTGTTTTGATGCCGGGATTTTGAAACTTTTTCTATAAGTACCCGAGCTAGCTTTAGGGTTAGGGTTTAAACACTCCTGGAAATGTTTTGATGCATTTTCTGTGGTTTCAGATGCGTTTAAATTCCAGGAAAGGTGTTGTTTTGTTGTTTCCTCAACAAATAAATTTTGCCCAATTTTGCAGTTTTGCTTAGCCATGTACCTGTCAATCAAAAATGGTCAAAAATCCAAAGTTTGCAAACACACTTTCTGCATGATAATCTCACTTATTTTTGCATTTCAGTCTATATAAAATGATGCTTTGTGGTAAGATTTAGTGGCAATTGTAATACGAACCTTTACATGGAACAATATATGCTTATTGTATACTTTATTTCTGATGCAGGTTACAAAAAGAAGAAATAGTGCAAATTTAAATCAGATTCACATTAGATACATTTATTATACTCCAAGACTGCTACATTAAGTATTTCTGAGTGATCTGGAGTCATTTGGGTAACATTTTTAGCACAGTGTTTTGATGCCGGAATTTTGAAACTTTTTCTATAAGAACCCGAGCTAGGGTTAGGGTTAGGGTTTAAACACTCCTGGAAATGTTTTGATGTATTTTCTGTGGTTTCAGATGCGTTTAAATTCCAGGAAAGGTGTTGTTTTGTTGTTTCCTCAACAAATAAATTTTGCCCAATTTTGCAGTTTTTGCTAAGCCATGTACCTGTCAATCAAAAATGGTAAAAAATCCAACGTTTGCAAACACACTTTCTGCATGATAATCTCACTTATTTTTGCATTTCAGTCTATATAAAATGATGCTTTGCAGTAAGATTTAGTGGCAATTGTAATACGAACCTTTACATGGAACTATATATGCTTATTGTATACTTTATTTCTGATGCAGGTTACAAAAAGAAGAAATAGTGCAAATTTAAATCAGATTCACATTAGATACATTTATTATACTCCAAGACTGCTACATTAAGTATTTCTGAGTGATCTGGAGTCATTTGGGTAACATTTTTAGCACAGTGTTTTGATGCCGGAATTTTGAAACTTTTTCTATAAGAACCCGAGCTAGGGTTAGGGTTAGGGTTTAAACACTCCTGGAAATGTTTTGATGCATTTTCTGTGGTTTCAGATGCGTTTAAATTCCAGGAAAGGTGTTGTTTTGTTGTTTCCTCAACAAATAAATTTTGCCCAATTTTGCAGTTTTTGCTTAACCATGTACCTGTCGATCAAAAATGGTCAAAAATCCAAAGTTTGCAAACACACTTTCTGCATGATAATCTCACTTATTTTTGCATTTCAGTCTATATAAAATGATGCTTTGCAGTAAGATTTAGTGGCAATTGTAATACGAACCTTTACATGGAACTATATATGCTTATTGTATACTTTATTTCTGATGCAGGTTACAAAAAGAAGAAATAGTGCAAATTTAAATCAGATTCACATTAGATACATTTATTATACTCCAAGACTGCTACATTAAGTATTTCTGAGTGATCTGGAGTCATTTGGGTAACATTTTTAGCACAGTGTTTTGATGCCGGGATTTTGAAACTTTTTCTATAAGTACCCGAGCTAGCTTTAGGGTTAGGGTTTAAACACTCCTGGAAATGTTTTGATGCATTTTCTGTGGTTTCAGATGCGTTTAAATTCCAGGAAAGGTGTTGTTTTGTTGTTTCCTCAACAAATAAATTTTGCCCAATTTTGCAGTTTTTGCTTAACCATGTACCTGTCGATCAAAAATGGTCAATAATCCAAAGTTTCCAAACACTCTTTCTGCATGATAATCTCACTTATTTTTGCATTTCAGTCTATATAAAATGATGCTTTGCGGTAAGATTTAGTGGCAATTGTAATACGAACCTTTAAATGGAGCAATATATGCTTAGTGTATACTTTATTTCTGATGCAGGTTACAAAAAGAAGAAATAGTGCAAATTTAAATCAGATTCACATTAGATACATTTATTATACTCCAAGACTGCTACATTAAGTATTTCTGAGTGATCTGGAGTCATTTGGGTAACATTTTTAGCACAGTGTTTTGATGCCGGGATTTTGAAACTTTTTCTATAAGTACCCGAGCTAGCTTTAGGGTTAGGGTTTAAACACTCCTGGAAATGTTTTGATGCATTTTCTGTGGTTTCAGATGCGTTTAAATTCCAGGAAAGGTGTTGTTTTGTTGTTTCCTCAACAAATAAATTTTGCCCAATTTTGCAGTTTTGCTTAGCCATGTACCTGTCAATCAAAAATGGTCAAAAATCCAAAGTTTGCAAACACACTTTCTGCATGATAATCTCACTTATTTTTGCATTTCAGTCTATATAAAATGATGCTTTGTGGTAAGATTTAGTGGCAATTGTAATACGAACCTTTACATGGAACAATATATGCTTATTGTATACTTTATTTCTGATGCAGGTTACAAAAAGAAGAAATAGTGCAAATTTAAATCAGATTCACATTAGATACATTTATTATACTCCAAGACTGCTACATTAAGTATTTCTGAGTGATCTGGAGTCATTTGGGTAACATTTTTAGCACAGTGTTTTGATGCCGGAATTTTGAAACTTTTTCTATAAGAACCCGAGCTAGGGTTAGGGTTAGGGTTTAAACACTCCTGGAAATGTTTTGATGTATTTTCTGTGGTTTCAGATGCGTTTAAATTCCAGGAAAGGTGTTGTTTTGTTGTTTCCTCAACAAATAAATTTTGCCCAATTTTGCAGTTTTTGCTAAGCCATGTACCTGTCAATCAAAAATGGTAAAAAATCCAACGTTTGCAAACACACTTTCTGCATGATAATCTCACTTATTTTTGCATTTCAGTCTATATAAAATGATGCTTTGCAGTAAGATTTAGTGGCAATTGTAATACGAACCTTTACATGGAACTATATATGCTTATTGTATACTTTATTTCTGATGCAGGTTACAAAAAGAAGAAATAGTGCAAATTTAAATCAGATTCACATTAGATACATTTATTATACTCCAAGACTGCTACATTAAGTATTTCTGAGTGATCTGGAGTCATTTGGGTAACATTTTTAGCACAGTGTTTTGATGCCGGAATTTTGAAACTTTTTCTATAAGAACCCGAGCTAGGGTTAGGGTTAGGGTTTAAACACTCCTGGAAATGTTTTGATGCATTTTCTGTGGTTTCAGATGCGTTTAAATTCCAGGAAAGGTGTTGTTTTGTTGTTTCCTCAACAAATAAATTTTGCCCAATTTTGCAGTTTTTGCTTAACCATGTACCTGTCGATCAAAAATGGTCAAAAATCCAAAGTTTGCAAACACTCTTTCTGCATGATAATCTCACTTATTTTTGCATTTCAGTCTATATAAAAAGATGCTTTGCGGTAAGATTTAGTGGCAATTGTAATACGAACCTTTACATGGAACAATATATGCTTTTTGTATACTTTATTTCTGATGCAGGTTACAAAAAGAAGAAATAGTGCAAATTTAAATCAGATTCACATTAGATACATTTATTATACTCCAAGACTGCTACATTAAGTATTTCTGAGTGATCTGGAGTCATTTGGGTAACATTTTTAGCACAGTGTTTTGATGCCGGGATTTTGAAACTTTTTCTATAAGTACCCGAGCTAGGGTTAGGGTTAGGGTTTAAACACTCCTGGAAATGTTTTGATGCATTTTCTGTGCTTTCAGATGCATTTAAATTCCAGGAAAGGTGTTGTTTTGTTGTTTCCTCAACAAATAAATTTTGCCCAATTTTGCAGTTTTGCTTAGCCATGTACCTGTCAATCAAAAATGGTCAATAATCCAAAGTTTCCAAACACTCTTTCTGCATGATAATCTCACTTATTTTTGCATTTCAGTCTATATAAAATGATGCTTTGCGGTAAGATTTAGTGGCAATTGTAATACGAACCTTTAAATGGAGCAATATATGCTTAGTGTATACTTTATTTCTGATGCAGGTTACAAAAAGAAGAAATAGTGCAAATTTAAATCAGATTCACATTAGATACATTTATTATACTCCAAGACTGCTACATTAAGTATTTCTGAGTGATCTGGAGTCATTTGGGTAACATTTTTAGCACAGTGTTTTGATGCCGGGATTTTGAAACTTTTTCTATAAGTACCCGAGCTAGCTTTAGGGTTAGGGTTTAAACACTCCTGGAAATGTTTTGATGCATTTTCTGTGGTTTCAGATGCGTTTAAATTCCAGGAAAGGTGTTGTTTTGTTGTTTCCTCAACAAATAAATTTTGCCCAATTTTGCAGTTTTGCTTAGCCATGTACCTGTCAATCAAAAATGGTCAAAAATCCAAAGTTTGCAAACACACTTTCTGCATGATAATCTCACTTATTTTTGCATTTCAGTCTATATAAAATGATGCTTTGTGGTAAGATTTAGTGGCAATTGTAATACGAACCTTTACATGGAACAATATATGCTTATTGTATACTTTATTTCTGATGCAGGTTACAAAAAGAAGAAATAGTGCAAATTTAAATCAGATTCACATTAGATACATTTATTATACTCCAAGACTGCTACATTAAGTATTTCTGAGTGATCTGGAGTCATTTGGGTAACATTTTTAGCACAGTGTTTTGATGCCGGAATTTTGAAACTTTTTCTATAAGAACCCGAGCTAGGGTTAGGGTTAGGGTTTAAACACTCCTGGAAATGTTTTGATGTATTTTCTGTGGTTTCAGATGCGTTTAAATTCCAGGAAAGGTGTTGTTTTGTTGTTTCCTCAACAAATAAATTTTGCCCAATTTTGCAGTTTTTGCTAAGCCATGTACCTGTCAATCAAAAATGGTAAAAAATCCAACGTTTGCAAACACACTTTCTGCATGATAATCTCACTTATTTTTGCATTTCAGTCTATATAAAATGATGCTTTGCAGTAAGATTTAGTGGCAATTGTAATACGAACCTTTACATGGAACTATATATGCTTATTGTATACTTTATTTCTGATGCAGGTTACAAAAAGAAGAAATAGTGCAAATTTAAATCAGATTCACATTAGATACATTTATTATACTCCAAGACTGCTACATTAAGTATTTCTGAGTGATCTGGAGTCATTTGGGTAACATTTTTAGCACAGTGTTTTGATGCCGGAATTTTGAAACTTTTTCTATAAGAACCCGAGCTAGGGTTAGGGTTAGGGTTTAAACACTCCTGGAAATGTTTTGATGCATTTTCTGTGGTTTCAGATGCGTTTAAATTCCAGGAAAGGTGTTGTTTTGTTGTTTCCTCAACAAATAAATTTTGCCCAATTTTGCAGTTTTTGCTTAACCATGTACCTGTCGATCAAAAATGGTCAAAAATCCAAAGTTTGCAAACACTCTTTCTGCATGATAATCTCACTTATTTTTGCATTTCAGTCTATATAAAAAGATGCTTTGCGGTAAGATTTAGTGGCAATTGTAATACGAACCTTTACATGGAACAATATATGCTTTTTGTATACTTTATTTCTGATGCAGGTTACAAAAAGAAGAAATAGTGCAAATTTAAATCAGATTCACATTAGATACATTTATTATACTCCAAGACTGCTACATTAAGTATTTCTGAGTGATCTGGAGTCATTTGGGTAACATTTTTAGCACAGTGTTTTGATGCCGGGATTTTGAAACTTTTTCTATAAGTACCCGAGCTAGGGTTAGGGTTAGGGTTTAAACACTCCTGGAAATGTTTTGATGCATTTTCTGTGCTTTCAGATGCATTTAAATTGCAGGAAAGGTGTTGTTTTGTTGTTTCCTCAACAAATAAATTTTGCCTAATTTTGAAGTATTTGCTAATCCATGTACCTGTCAGTCAAAAATTGTCAAAAATCCAAAGTTTGCAAACACACTTTCTGCATGATAATCTCACTTATTTTTGCATTTCAGTCTATATAAAATGATGCTTTGCGGTAAGATTTAGTGGCAATTGTAATACGAACCTTTAAATGGAACAATATATGCTTATTGTATACTTTATTTCTGATGCATGTTACAAAAAGAAGAAATAGTGCAAATTTAAATCAGATTCACATTAGATACATTTATTATACTCCAAGACTGCTACATTAAGTATTTCTGAGTGATCTGGAGTCATATGGGTAACATTTTTAGCACAGTGTTTTGATGCTGGGATTTTGAAACTTTTTCTTTAAGTACCAGAGCTAGGGTTAGGGTTAGGGTTTAAACACTCCTGGAAATTTTTTGATGCATTTTCTGTGGTTTCAGATGCATTTAAATTCCAGGAAAGGTGTTGTTTTGTTGTTTCCTCAACAAATAAATTTTGCCCAATTTTGCAGTTTTGCTTAGCCATGTACCTGTCAATCAAAAATGGTCAAAAATCCAAAGTTTGCAAACACATTTTCTGCATGATAATCTCACTTATTTTTGCATTTCAGTCTATATAAAATGATGCTTTGCAGTAAGATTTAGTGGCAATTGTAATACGAACGTTTACATGGAACTATATATGCTTATTGTATACTTTATTTCTGATGCAGGTTACAAAAAGAAGAAATAGTGCAAATTTAAAACAGATTCACATTAGATACATTTATTATACTCCAAGACTGCTACATTAAGTATTTCTGAGTGATCTGGAGTCATTTGGGTAACATTTTTAGCACAGTGTTTTGATGCCGGGATTTTGAAACTTTTTCTATAAGTACCCGAGCTAGGGTTAGGGTTAGGGTTTAAACACTCCTGGAAATTTTTTGATGCATTTTCTGTGGTTTCAGATGCGTTTAAATTCCAGGAAAGGTGTTGTTTTGTTGTTTCCTCAACAAATAAATTTTGCCCAATTTTGCAGTTTTGCTTAGCCCTTTACCTGTCAATCAAAAATGGTCAAAAATCCAAAGTTTGCAAACACACTTTCTGCATGATAATCTCACTTATTTTTGCATTTCAGTCTATATAAAATGATGCTTTGCAGTAAGATTTAGTGGCAATTGTAATACGAACCTTTACATGGAACTATATATGCTTATTGTATACTTTATTTCTGATGCAGGTTACAAAAAGAAGAAATAGTGCAAATTTAAAACAGATTCACATTAGATACATTTATTATACTCCAAGACTGCTACATTAAGTATTTCTGAGTGATCTGGAGTCATTTGGGTAAGATTTTTAGCACAGTGTTTTGATGCCGGAATTTTGAAACTTTTTCTATAAGAACCCGAGCAAGGGTTAGGGTTTAAACACTCCTGGAAATGTTTTGATGCATTTTCTGTGGTTTCAGATGCGTTTAAATTCCAGGAAAGGTGTTGTTTTGTTGTTTCCTCAACAAATAAATTTTGCCCAATTTTGCAGTTTTTGCTTAGCCATGTACCTGTCAATCAAAAATGGTCAAAAATCCAAAGTTTGCAAACACACTTTCTGCATGATAATCTCACTTATTTTTGCATTTCAGTCTATATAAAATGATGCTTTGCAGTAAGATTTAGTGGCAATTGTAATACGAACCTTTACATGGAACTATATATGCTTATTGTATACTTTATTTCTGATGCAGGTTACAAAAAGAAGAAATAGTGCAAATTTAAATCAGATTCACATTAGATACATTTATTATACTCCAAGACTGCTACATTAAGTATTTCTGAGTGATCTGGAGTCATTTGGGTAACATTTTTAGCACAGTGTTTTGATGCCGGGATTTTGAAACTTTTTCTATAAGTACCCGAGCTAGCTTTAGGGTTAGGGTTTAAACACTCCTGGAAATGTTTTGATGCATTTTCTGTGGTTTCAGATGCGTTTAAATTCCAGGAAAGGTGTTGTTTTGTTGTTTCCTCAACAAATAAATTTTGCCCAATTTTGCAGTTTTTGCTTAACCATGTACCTGTCGATCAAAAATGGTCAATAATCCAAAGTTTCCAAACACTCTTTCTGCATGATAATCTCACTTATTTTTGCATTTCAGTCTATATAAAATGATGCTTTGCGGTAAGATTTAGTGGCAATTGTAATACGAACCTTTAAATGGAACAATATATGCTTAGTGTATACTTTATTTCTGATGCAGGTTACAAAAAGAAGAAATAGTGCAAATTTAAATCAGATTCACATTAGATACATTTATTATACTCCAAGACTGCTACATTAAGTATTTCTGAGTGATCTGGAGTCATTTGGGTAACATTTTTAGCACAGTGTTTTGATGCCGGGATTTTGAAACTTTTTCTATAAGTACCCGAGCTAGCTTTAGGGTTAGGGTTTAAACACTCCTGGAAATGTTTTGATGCATTTTCTGTGGTTTCAGATGCGTTTAAATTCCAGGAAAGGTGTTGTTTTGTTGTTTCCTCAACAAATAAATTTTGCCCAATTTTGCAGTTTTGCTTAGCCATGTACCTGTCAATCAAAAATGGTCAAAAATCCAAAGTTTGCAAACACACTTTCTGCATGATAATCTCACTTATTTTTGCATTTCAGTCTATATAAAATGATGCTTTGTGGTAAGATTTAGTGGCAATTGTAATACGAACCTTTACATGGAACAATATATGCTTATTGTATACTTTATTTCTGATGCAGGTTACAAAAAGAAGAAATAGTGCAAATTTAAATCAGATTCACATTAGATACATTTATTATACTCCAAGACTGCTACATTAAGTATTTCTGAGTGATCTGGAGTCATTTGGGTAACATTTTTAGCACAGTGTTTTGATGCCGGAATTTTGAAACTTTTTCTATAAGAACCCGAGCTAGGGTTAGGGTTAGGGTTTAAACACTCCTGGAAATGTTTTGATGTATTTTCTGTGGTTTCAGATGCGTTTAAATTCCAGGAAAGGTGTTGTTTTGTTGTTTCCTCAACAAATAAATTTTGCCCAATTTTGCAGTTTTTGCTAAGCCATGTACCTGTCAATCAAAAATGGTAAAAAATCCAACGTTTGCAAACACACTTTCTGCATGATAATCTCACTTATTTTTGCATTTCAGTCTATATAAAATGATGCTTTGCAGTAAGATTTAGTGGCAATTGTAATACGAACCTTTACATGGAACTATATATGCTTATTGTATACTTTATTTCTGATGCAGGTTACAAAAAGAAGAAATAGTGCAAATTTAAATCAGATTCACATTAGATACATTTATTATACTCCAAGACTGCTACATTAAGTATTTCTGAGTGATCTGGAGTCATTTGGGTAACATTTTTAGCACAGTGTTTTGATGCCGGAATTTTGAAACTTTTTCTATAAGAACCCGAGCTAGGGTTAGGGTTAGGGTTTAAACACTCCTGGAAATGTTTTGATGCATTTTCTGTGGTTTCAGATGCGTTTAAATTCCAGGAAAGGTGTTGTTTTGTTGTTTCCTCAACAAATAAATTTTGCCCAATTTTGCAGTTTTTGCTTAACCATGTACCTGTCGATCAAAAATGGTCAAAAATCCAAAGTTTGCAAACACTCTTTCTGCATGATAATCTCACTTATTTTTGCATTTCAGTCTATATAAAAAGATGCTTTGCGGTAAGATTTAGTGGCAATTGTAATACGAACCTTTACATGGAACAATATATGCTTTTTGTATACTTTATTTCTGATGCAGGTTACAAAAAGAAGAAATAGTGCAAATTTAAATCAGATTCACATTAGATACATTTATTATACTCCAAGACTGCTACATTAAGTATTTCTGAGTGATCTGGAGTCATATGGGTAACATTTTTAGCACAGTGTTTTGATGCCGGAATTTTGAAACTTTTTCTATAAGAACCCGAGCTAGGGTTAGGGTTAGGGTTTAAACACTCCTGGAAATGTTTTGATGTATTTTCTGTGGTTTCAGATGCGTTTAAATTCCAGGAAAGGTGTTGTTTTGTTGTTTCCTCAACAAATAAATTTTGCCCAATTTTGCAGTTTTTGCTAAGCCATGTACCTGTCAATCAAAAATGGTAAAAAATCCAACGTTTGCAAACACACTTTCTGCATGATAATCTCACTTATTTTTGCATTTCAGTCTATATAAAATGATGCTTTGCAGTAAGATTTAGTGGCAATTGTAATACGAACCTTTACATGGAACTATATATGCTTATTGTATACTTTATTTCTGATGCAGGTTACAAAAAGAAGAAATAGTGCAAATTTAAATCAGATTCACATTAGATACATTTATTATACTCCAAGACTGCTACATTAAGTATTTCTGAGTGATCTGGAGTCATTTGGGTAACATTTTTAGCACAGTGTTTTGATGCCGGAATTTTGAAACTTTTTCTATAAGAACCCGAGCTAGGGTTAGGGTTAGGGTTTAAACACTCCTGGAAATGTTTTGATGCATTTTCTGTGGTTTCAGATGCGTTTAAATTCCAGGAAAGGTGTTGTTTTGTTGTTTCCTCAACAAATAAATTTTGCCCAATTTTGCAGTTTTTGCTTAACCATGTACCTGTCGATCAAAAATGGTCAAAAATCCAAAGTTTGCAAACACACTTTCTGCATGATAATCTCACTTATTTTTGCATTTCAGTCTATATAAAATGATGCTTTGCAGTAAGATTTAGTGGCAATTGTAATACGAACCTTTACATGGAACTATATATGCTTATTGTATACTTTATTTCTGATGCAGGTTACAAAAAGAAGAAATAGTGCAAATTTAAATCAGATTCACATTAGATACATTTATTATACTCCAAGACTGCTACATTAAGTATTTCTGAGTGATCTGGAGTCATTTGGGTAACATTTTTAGCACAGTGTTTTGATGCCGGGATTTTGAAACTTTTTCTATAAGTACCCGAGCTAGCTTTAGGGTTAGGGTTTAAACACTCCTGGAAATGTTTTGATGCATTTTCTGTGGTTTCAGATGCGTTTAAATTCCAGGAAAGGTGTTGTTTTGTTGTTTCCTCAACAAATAAATTTTGCCCAATTTTGCAGTTTTTGCTTAACCATGTACCTGTCGATCAAAAATGGTCAATAATCCAAAGTTTCCAAACACTCTTTCTGCATGATAATCTCACTTATTTTTGCATTTCAGTCTATATAAAATGATGCTTTGCGGTAAGATTTAGTGGCAATTGTAATACGAACCTTTAAATGGAGCAATATATGCTTAGTGTATACTTTATTTCTGATGCAGGTTACAAAAAGAAGAAATAGTGCAAATTTAAATCAGATTCACATTAGATACATTTATTATACTCCAAGACTGCTACATTAAGTATTTCTGAGTGATCTGGAGTCATTTGGGTAACATTTTTAGCACAGTGTTTTGATGCCGGGATTTTGAAACTTTTTCTATAAGTACCCGAGCTAGCTTTAGGGTTAGGGTTTAAACACTCCTGGAAATGTTTTGATGCATTTTCTGTGGTTTCAGATGCGTTTAAATTCCAGGAAAGGTGTTGTTTTGTTGTTTCCTCAACAAATAAATTTTGCCCAATTTTGCAGTTTTGCTTAGCCATGTACCTGTCAATCAAAAATGGTCAAAAATCCAAAGTTTGCAAACACACTTTCTGCATGATAATCTCATTTATTTTTGCATTTCAGTCTATATAAAATGATGCTTTGTGGTAAGATTTAGTGGCAATTGTAATACGAACCTTTACATGGAACAATATATGCTTATTGTATACTTTATTTCTGATGCAGGTTACAAAAAGAAGAAATAGTGCAAATTTAAATCAGATTCACATTAGATACATTTATTATACTCCAAGACTGCTACATTAAGTATTTCTGAGTGATCTGGAGTCATTTGGGTAACATTTTTAGCACAGTGTTTTGATGCCGGAATTTTGAAACTTTTTCTATAAGAACCCGAGCTAGGGTTAGGGTTAGGGTTTAAACACTCCTGGAAATGTTTTGATGTATTTTCTGTGGTTTCAGATGCGTTTAAATTCCAGGAAAGGTGTTGTTTTGTTGTTTCCTCAACAAATAAATTTTGCCCAATTTTGCAGTTTTTGCTAAGCCATGTACCTGTCAATCAAAAATGGTAAAAAATCCAACGTTTGCAAACACACTTTCTGCATGATAATCTCACTTATTTTTGCATTTCAGTCTATATAAAATGATGCTTTGCAGTAAGATTTAGTGGCAATTGTAATACGAACCTTTACATGGAACTATATATGCTTATTGTATACTTTATTTCTGATGCAGGTTACAAAAAGAAGAAATAGTGCAAATTTAAATCAGATTCACATTAGATACATTTATTATACTCCAAGACTGCTACATTAAGTATTTCTGAGTGATCTGGAGTCATTTGGGTAACATTTTTAGCACAGTGTTTTGATGCCGGAATTTTGAAACTTTTTCTATAAGAACCCGAGCTAGGGTTAGGGTTAGGGTTTAAACACTCCTGGAAATGTTTTGATGCATTTTCTGTGGTTTCAGATGCGTTTAAATTCCAGGAAAGGTGTTGTTTTGTTGTTTCCTCAACAAATAAATTTTGCCCAATTTTGCAGTTTTTGCTTAACCATGTACCTGTCGATCAAAAATGGTCAAAAATCCAAAGTTTGCAAACACTCTTTCTGCATGATAATCTCACTTATTTTTGCATTTCAGTCTATATAAAAAGATGCTTTGCGGTAAGATTTAGTGGCAATTGTAATACGAACCTTTACATGGAACAATATATGGTTTTTGTATACTTTATTTCTGATGCAGGTTACAAAAAGAAGAAATAGTGCAAATTTAAATCAGATTCACATTAGATACATTTATTATACTCCAAGACTGCTACATTAAGTATTTCTGAGTGATCTGGAGTCATTTGGGTAAGATTTTTAGCACAGTGTTTTGATGCCGGGATTTTGAAACTTTTTCTATAAGAACCCGAGCTAGGGTTAGGGTTTAAACACTCCCGGAAATGTTTTGATGCATTTTCTGTGGTTTCAGATGCGTTTAAATTCCAGGAAAGGTGTTGTTTTGTTGTTTCCTCAACAAATAAATTTTGCCCAATTTTGCAGTTTTTGCTTAGCCATGTACCTGTCAATCAAAAATGGTCAAAAATCCAAAGTTTGCAAACACACTTTCTGCATGATAATCTCACTTATTTTTGCATTTCAGTCTATATAAAATGATGCTTTGTGGTAAGATTTAGTGGCAATTGTAATACGAACCTTTACATGGAACAATATATGCTTATTGTATACTTTATTTCTGATGCAGGTTACAAAAAGAAGAAATAGTGCAAATTTAAATCAGATTCACATTAGATACATTTATTATACTCCAAGACTGCTACATTAAGTATTTCTGAGTGATCTGGAGTCATTTGGGTAACATTTTTAGCACAGTGTTTTGATGCCGGAATTTTGAAACTTTTTCTATAAGAACCCGAGCTAGGGTTAGGGTTAGGGTTTAAACACTCCTGGAAATGTTTTGATGTATTTTCTGTGGTTTCAGATGCGTTTAAATTCCAGGAAAGGTGTTGTTTTGTTGTTTCCTCAACAAATAAATTTTGCCCAATTTTGCAGTTTTTGCTAAGCCATGTACCTGTCAATCAAAAATGGTAAAAAATCCAACGTTTGCAAACACACTTTCTGCATGATAATCTCACTTATTTTTGCATTTCAGTCTATATAAAATGATGCTTTGCAGTAAGATTTAGTGGCAATTGTAATACGAACCTTTACATGGAACTATATATGCTTATTGTATACTTTATTTCTGATGCAGGTTACAAAAAGAAGAAATAGTGCAAATTTAAATCAGATTCACATTAGATACATTTATTATACTCCAAGACTGCTACATTAAGTATTTCTGAGTGATCTGGAGTCATTTGGGTAACATTTTTAGCACAGTGTTTTGATGCCGGAATTTTGAAACTTTTTCTATAAGAACCCGAGCTAGGGTTAGGGTTAGGGTTTAAACACTCCTGGAAATGTTTTGATGCATTTTCTGTGGTTTCAGATGCGTTTAAATTCCAGGAAAGGTGTTGTTTTGTTGTTTCCTCAACAAATAAATTTTGCCCAATTTTGCAGTTTTTGCTTAACCATGTACCTGTCGATCAAAAATTGTCAAAAATCCAAAGTTTGCAAACACTCTTTCTGCATGATAATCTCACTTATTTTTGCATTTCAGTCTATATAAAAAGATGCTTTGCGGTAAGATTTAGTGGCAATTGTAATACGAACCTTTACATGGAACAATATATGCTTTTTGTATACTTTATTTCTGATGCAGGTTACAAAAAGAAGAAATAGTGCAAATTTAAATCAGATTCACATTAGATACATTTATTATACTCCAAGACTGCTACATTAAGTATTTCTGAGTGATCTGGAGTCATATGGGTAACATTTTTAGCACAGTGTTTTGATGCCGGAATTTTGAAACTTTTTCTATAAGAACCCGAGCTAGGGTTAGGGTTAGGGTTTAAACACTCCTGGAAATGTTTTGATGTATTTTCTGTGGTTTCAGATGCGTTTAAATTCCAGGAAAGGTGTTGTTTTGTTGTTTCCTCAACAAATAAATTTTGCCCAATTTTGCAGTTTTTGCTAAGCCATGTACCTGTCAATCAAAAATGGTAAAAAATCCAACGTTTGCAAACACACTTTCTGCATGATAATCTCACTTATTTTTGCATTTCAGTCTATATAAAATGATGCTTTGCAGTAAGATTTAGTGGCAATTGTAATACGAACCTTTACATGGAACTATATATGCTTATTGTATACTTTATTTCTGATGCAGGTTACAAAAAGAAGAAATAGTGCAAATTTAAATCAGATTCACATTAGATACATTTATTATACTCCAAGACTGCTACATTAAGTATTTCTGAGTGATCTGGAGTCATTTGGGTAACATTTTTAGCACAGTGTTTTGATGCCGGGATTTTGAAACTTTTTCTATAAGTACCCGAGCTAGCTTTAGGGTTAGGGTTTAAACACTCCTGGAAATGTTTTGATGCATTTTCTGTGGTTTCAGATGCGTTTAAATTCCAGGAAAGGTGTTGTTTTGTTGTTTCCTCAACAAATAAATTTTGCCCAATTTTGCAGTTTTTGCTTAACCATGTACCTGTCGATCAAAAATGGTCAATAATCCAAAGTTTCCAAACACTCTTTCTGCATGATAATCTCACTTATTTTTGCATTTCAGTCTATATAAAATGATGCTTTGCGGTAAGATTTAGTGGCAATTGTAATACGAACCTTTAAATGGAGCAATATATGCTTAGTGTATACTTTATTTCTGATGCAGGTTACAAAAAGAAGAAATAGTGCAAATTTAAATCAGATTCACATTAGATACATTTATTATACTCCAAGACTGCTACATTAAGTATTTCTGAGTGATCTGGAGTCATTTGGGTAACATTTTTAGCACAGTGTTTTGATGCCGGGATTTTGAAACTTTTTCTATAAGTACCCGAGCTAGCTTTAGGGTTAGGGTTTAAACACTCCTGGAAATGTTTTGATGCATTTTCTGTGGTTTCAGATGCGTTTAAATTCCAGGAAAGGTGTTGTTTTGTTGTTTCCTCAACAAATAAATTTTGCCCAATTTTGCAGTTTTTGCTAAGCCATGTACCTGTCAATCAAAAATGGTAAAAAATCCAACGTTTGCAAACACACTTTCTGCATGATAATCTCACTTATTTTTGCATTTCAGTCTATATAAAATGATGCTTTGCAGTAAGATTTAGTGGCAATTGTAATACGAACCTTTACATGGAACTATATATGCTTATTGTATACTTTATTTCTGATGCAGGTTACAAAAAGAAGAAATAGTGCAAATTTAAATCAGATTCACATTAGATACATTTATTATACTCCAAGACTGCTACATTAAGTATTTCTGAGTGATCTGGAGTCATTTGGGTAACATTTTTAGCACAGTGTTTTGATGCCGGAATTTTGAAACTTTTTCTATAAGAACCCGAGCTAGGGTTAGGGTTAGGGTTTAAACACTCCTGGAAATGTTTTGATGCATTTTCTGTGGTTTCAGATGCGTTTAAATTCCAGGAAAGGTGTTGTTTTGTTGTTTCCTCAACAAATAAATTTTGCCCAATTTTGCAGTTTTTGCTTAACCATGTACCTGTCGATCAAAAATGGTCAAAAATCCAAAGTTTGCAAACACTCTTTCTGCATGATAATCTCACTTATTTTTGCATTTCAGTCTATATAAAAAGATGCTTTGCGGTAAGATTTAGTGGCAATTGTAATACGAACCTTTACATGGAACAATATATGGTTTTTGTATACTTTATTTCTGATGCAGGTTACAAAAAGAAGAAATAGTGCAAATTTAAATCAGATTCACATTAGATACATTTATTATACTCCAAGACTGCTACATTAAGTATTTCTGAGTGATCTGGAGTCATTTGGGTAAGATTTTTAGCACAGTGTTTTGATGCCGGGATTTTGAAACTTTTTCTATAAGTACCCGAGCTAGGGTTAGGGTTAGGGTTTAAACACTCCTGGAAATGTTTTGATGCATTTTCTGTGCTTTCAGATGCATTTAAATTGCAGGAAAGGTGTTGTTTTGTTGTTTCCTCAACAAATAAATTTTGCCTAATTTTGAAGTATTTGCTAATCCATGTACCTGTCAGTCAAAAATTGTCAAAAATCCAAAGTTTGCAAACACACTTTCTGCATGATAATCTCACTTATTTTTGCATTTCAGTCTATATAAAATGATGCTTTGCGGTAAGATTTAGTGGCAATTGTAATACGAACCTTTAAATGGAACAATATATGCTTATTGTATACTTTATTTCTGATGCATGTTACAAAAAGAAGAAATAGTGCAAATTTAAATCAGATTCACATTAGATACATTTATTATACTCCAAGACTGCTACATTAAGTATTTCTGAGTGATCTGGAGTCATATGGGTAACATTTTTAGCACAGTGTTTTGATGCTGGGATTTTGAAACTTTTTCTTTAAGTACCAGAGCTAGGGTTAGGGTTAGGGTTTAAACACTCCTGGAAATTTTTTGATGCATTTTCTGTGGTTTCAGATGCATTTAAATTCCAGGAAAGGTGTTGTTTTGTTGTTTCCTCAACAAATAAATTTTGCCCAATTTTGCAGTTTTCCTTAGCCATGTACCTGTCAATCAAAAATGGTCAAAAATCCAAAGTTTGCAAACACATTTTCTGCATGATAATCTCACTTATTTTTGCATTTCAGTCTATATAAAATGATGCTTTGCAGTAAGATTTAGTGGCAATTGTAATACGAACGTTTACATGGAACTATATATGCTTATTGTATACTTTATTTCTGATGCAGGTTACAAAAAGAAGAAATAGTGCAAATTTAAAACAGATTCACATTAGATACATTTATTATACTCCAAGACTGCTACATTAAGTATTTCTGAGTGATCTGGAGTCATTTGGGTAACATTTTTAGCACAGTGTTTTGATGCCGGGATTTTGAAACTTTTTCTATAAGTACCCGAGCTAGGGTTAGGGTTAGGGTTTAAACACTCCTGGAAATTTTTTGATGCATTTTCTGTGGTTTCAGATGCGTTTAAATTCCAGGAAACGTGTTGTTTTGTTGTTTCCTCAACAAATAAATTTTGCCCAATTTTGCAGTTTTGCTTAGCCCTTTACCTGTCAATCAAAAATGGTCAAAAATCCAAAGTTTGCAAACACACTTTCTGCATGATAATCTCACTTATTTTTGCATTTCAGTCTATATAAAATGATGCTTTGCAGTAAGATTTAGTGGCAATTGTAATACGAACCTTTACATGGAACTATATATGCTTATTGTATACTTTATTTCTGATGCAGGTTACAAAAAGAAGAAATAGTGCAAATTTAAAACAGATTCACATTAGATACATTTATTATACTCCAAGACTGCTACATTAAGTATTTCTGAGTGATCTGGAGTCATTTGGGTAAGATTTTTAGCACAGTGTTTTGATGCCGGAATTTTGAAACTTTTTCTATAAGAACCCGAGCTAGGGTTAGGGTTTAAACACTCCTGGAAATGTTTTGATGCATTTTCTGTGGTTTCAGATGCGTTTAAATTCCAGGAAAGGTGTTGTTTTGTTGTTTCCTCAACAAATAAATTTTGCCCAATTTTGCAGTTTTTGCTTAGCCATGTACCTGTCAATCAAAAATGGTCAAAAATCCAAAGTTTGCAAACACACTTTCTGCATGATAATCTCACTTATTTTTGCATTTCAGTCTATATAAAATGATGCTTTGCAGTAAGATTTAGTGGCAATTGTAATACGAACCTTTACATGGAACTATATATGCTTATTGTATACTTTATTTCTGATGCAGGTTACAAAAAGAAGAAATAGTGCAAATTTAAATCAGATTCACATTAGATACATTTATTATACTCCAAGACTGCTACATTAAGTATTTCTGAGTGATCTGGAGTCATTTGGGTAACATTTTTAGCACAGTGTTTTGATGCCGGGATTTTGAAACTTTTTCTATAAGTACCCGAGCTAGCTTTAGGGTTAGGGTTTAAACACTCCTGGAAATGTTTTGATGCATTTTCTGTGGTTTCAGATGCGTTTAAATTCCAGGAAAGGTGTTGTTTTGTTGTTTCCTCAACAAATAAATTTTGCCCAATTTTGCAGTTTTTGCTTAACCATGTACCTGTCGATCAAAAATGGTCAATAATCCAAAGTTTCCAAACACTCTTTCTGCATGATAATCTCACTTATTTTTGCATTTCAGTCTATATAAAATGATGCTTTGCGGTAAGATTTAGTGGCAATTGTAATACGAACCTTTAAATGGAACAATATATGCTTAGTGTATACTTTATTTCTGATGCAGGTTACAAAAAGAAGAAATAGTGCAAATTTAAATCAGATTCACATTAGATACATTTATTATACTCCAAGACTGCTACATTAAGTATTTCTGAGTGATCTGGAGTCATTTGGGTAACATTTTTAGCACAGTGTTTTGATGCCGGGATTTTGAAACTTTTTCTATAAGTACCCGAGCTAGCTTTAGGGTTAGGGTTTAAACACTCCTGGAAATGTTTTGATGCATTTTCTGTGGTTTCAGATGCGTTTAAATTCCAGGAAAGGTGTTGTTTTGTTGTTTCCTCAACAAATAAATTTTGCCCAATTTTGCAGTTTTGCTTAGCCATGTACCTGTCAATCAAAAATGGTCAAAAATCCAAAGTTTGCAAACACACTTTCTGCATGATAATCTCACTTATTTTTGCATTTCAGTCTATATAAAATGATGCTTTGCGGTAAGATTTAGTGGCAATTGTAATACGAACCTTTACATGGAACAATATATGCTTATTGTATACTTTATTTCTGATGCAGGTTACAAAAAGAAGAAATAGTGCAAATTTAAATCAGATTCACATTAGATACATTTATTATACTCCAAGACTGCTACATTAAGTATTTCTGAGTGATCTGGAGTCATTTGGGTAACATTTTTAGCACAGTGTTTTGATGCCGGAATTTTGAAACTTTTTCTATAAGAACCCGAGCTAGGGTTAGGGTTAGGGTTTAAACACTCCTGGAAATGTTTTGATGTATTTTCTGTGGTTTCAGATGCGTTTAAATTCCAGGAAAGGTGTTGTTTTGTTGTTTCCTCAACAAATAAATTTTGCCCAATTTTGCAGTTTTTGCTAAGCCATGTACCTGTCAATCAAAAATGGTAAAAAATCCAACGTTTGCAAACACACTTTCTGCATGATAATCTCACTTATTTTTGCATTTCAGTCTATATAAAATGATGCTTTGCAGTAAGATTTAGTGGCAATTGTAATACGAACCTTTACATGGAACTATATATGCTTATTGTATACTTTATTTCTGATGCAGGTTACAAAAAGAAGAAATAGTGCAAATTTAAATCAGATTCACATTAGATACATTTATTATACTCCAAGACTGCTACATTAAGTATTTCTGAGTGATCTGGAGTCATTTGGGTAACATTTTTAGCACAGTGTTTTGATGCCGGGATTTTGAAACTTTTTCTATAAGTAACCGAGCTAGGGTTAGGGTTAGGGTTTAAACACTCCTGGAAATGTTTTGATGCATTTTCTGTGGTTTCAGATGCGTTTAAATTCCAGGAAAGGTGTTGTTTTGTTGTTTCCTCAACAAATAAATTTTTCCCAATTTTGCAGTTTTGCTTAGCCATGTACCTGTCAATCAAAAATGGTCAAAAATCCAAAGTTTGCAAACACACTTTCTGCATGATAATCTCACTTATTTTTGCATTTCAGTCTATATAAAATGATGCTTTGCGGTAAGATTTATTGGAAATTGTAATACGAACCTTTACATGGAACAATATATGCTTTTTGTATACTTTATTTCTGATGCAGGTTACAAAAAGAAGAAATAGTGCAAATTTAAATCAGATTCACATTAGATACATTTATTATACTCCAAGACTGCTACATTAAGTATTTCTGAGTGATCTGGAGTCATTTGGGTAACATTTTTAGCACAGTGTTTTGATGCCGGGATTTTGAAACTTTTTCTATAAGTACCCGAGCTAGCTTTAGGGTTAGGGTTTAAACACTCCTGGAAATGTTTTGATGCATTTTCTGTGGTTTCAGATGCGTTTAAATTGCAGGAAAGGTGTTGTTTTGTTGTTTCCTCAACAAATAAATTTTGCCCAATTTTGCAGTTTTTGCTTAACCATGTACCTGTCGATCAAAAATGGTCAAAAATCCAAAGTTTGCAAACACACTTTCTGCATGATAATCTCACTTTTTTTTTCATTTCAGTCTATATAAAATGATGCTTTGCGGTAGAATTTAGTGGCAATTGTAATACGAACCTTTACATGGAACAATATATGCTTATTGTATACTTTATTTCTGATGCAGGTTACAAAAAGAAGAAATAGTGCAAATTTAAATCAGATTCACATTAGATACATTTATTATACTCCAAGACTGCTACATTAAGTATTTCTTAGTGATCTGGAATCATTTGGGTAACATTTTTAGCACAGTGTTCTGATGCCGGAATTTTGAAACTTTTTCTATAAGTACCCGAGCTAGGGTTAGGGTTAGGGTTTAAACACTCCTGGAAATGTCTTGATGCATTTTCTGTGGTTTCAGATGCGTTTAAATTCCAGGAAAGGTGTTGTTTTGTTTCCTCAACAAATAAATTTTGCCCAATTTTGCAGTTTTTGCTTAGCCATGTACCTGTCAATCAAAAATGGTCAAAAATCCAAAGTTTGCAAACACACTTTCTGCATGATAATCTCACTTATTTTTGCATTTCAGTCTATATAAAATGATGCTTTGCGGTAAGATTTAGTGGCAATTGTAATACGAACCTTTACATGGAACAATATATGCTTATTGTATACTTTATTTCTGATGCAGGTTACAAAAAGAAGAAATAGTGCAAATTTAAATCAGATTCACATTAGATACATTTATTATACTCCAAGACTGCTACATTAAGTATTTCTGAGTGATCCGGAGTCATTTGGGTAACATTTTTAGCACAGTGTTTTGATGCCGGGATTTTGAAACTTTTTCTATAAGTACCCGAGCTAGGGTTAGGGTTAGGGTTTAAACACTCCTGGAAATTTTTTGATGCATTTTCTGTGGTTTCAGATGCGTTTAAATTCCAGGAAAGGTGTTGTTTTGTTGTTTCCTCAACAAATAAATTTTGCCCAATTTTGCAGTTTTGCTTAGCCATGTACCTGTCAATCAAAAATGGTAAAAAATCCAAAGTTTGCAAACACACTTTCTGCATGATAATCTCACTTATTTTTGCATTTCAGTCTATATAAAATGATGCTTTGCGGTAAGATTTAGTGGCAATTGTAATACGAACCTTTACATGGAACAATATATGCTTATTGTATACTTTATTTCTGATGCAGGTTACAAAAAGAAGAAATAGTGCAAATTTAAATCAGATTCACATTAGATACATTTATTATACTCCAAGACTGCTACATTAAGTATTTCTGAGTGATCTGGAGTCATTTGGGTAACATTTTTAGCACAGTGTTCTGATGCCGGAATTTTGAAACTTTTTCTATAAGTACCCGAGCTAGGGTTAGGGTTAGGGTTTAAACACTCCTGGAAATGTCTTGATGCATTTTCTGTGGTTTCAGATGCGTTTAAATTCCAGGAAAGGTGTTGTTTTGTTTCCTCAACAAATAAATTTTGCCCAATTTTGCAGTTTTTGCTTAGCCATGTACCTGTCAATCAAAAATGGTCAAAAATCCAAAGTTTGCAAACACACTTTCTGCATGATAATCTCACTTATTTTTGCATTTCAGTCTATATAAAATGATGCTTTGCGGTAAGATTTAGTGGCAATTGTAATACGAACCTTTACATGGAACAATATATGCTTATTGTATACTTTATTTCTGATGCAGGTTACAAAAAGAAGAAATAGTGCAAATTTAAATCAGATTCACATTAGATACATTTATTATACTCCAAGACTGCTACATTAAGTATTTCTTAGTGATCTGGAATCATTTGGGTAACATTTTTAGCACAGTGTTCTGATGCCGGAATTTTGAAACTTTTTCTATAAGTACCCGAGCTAGGGTTAGGGTTAGGGTTTAAACACTCCTGGAAATGTCTTGATGCATTTTCTGTGGTTTCAGATGCGTTTAAATTCCAGGAAAGGTGTTGTTTTGTTTCCTCAACAAATAAATTTTGCCCAATTTTGCAGTTTTTGCTTAGCCATGTACCTGTCAATCAAAAATGGTCAAAAATCCAAAGTTTGCAAACACACTTTCTGCATGATAATCTCACTTATTTTTGCATTTCAGTCTATATAAAATGATGCTTTGCGGTAAGATTTAGTGGCAATTGTAATACGAACCTTTACATGGAACAATATATGCTTATTGTATACTTTATTTCTGATGCAGGTTACAAAAAGAAGAAATAGTGCAAATTTAAATCAGATTCACATTAGATACATTTATTATACTCCAAGACTGCTACATTAAGTATTTCTGAGTGATCCGGAGTCATTTGGGTAACATTTTTAGCACAGTGTTTTGATGCCGGGATTTTGAAACTTTTTCTATAAGTACCCGAGCTAGGGTTAGGGTTAGGGTTTAAACACTCCTGGAAATTTTTTGATGCATTTTCTGTGGTTTCAGATGCGTTTAAATTCCAGGAAAGGTGTTGTTTTGTTGTTTCCTCAACAAATAAATTTTGCCCAATTTTGCAGTTTTGCTTAGCCATGTACCTGTCAATCAAAAATGGTCAAAAATCCAAAGTTTGCAAACACACTTTCTGCATGATAATCTCACTTATTTTTGCATTTCAGTCTATATAAAATGATGCTTTGCGGTAAGATTTAGTGGCAATTGTAATACGAACCTTTACATGGAACAATATATGCTTATTGTATACTTTATTTCTGATGCAGGTTACAAAAAGAAGAAATAGTGCAAATTTAAATCAGATTCACATTAGATACATTTATTATACTCCAAGACTGCTACATTAAGTATTTCTGAGTGATCTGGAGTCATTTGGGTAACATTTTTAGCACAGTGTTTTGATGCCGGGATTT
Source organism: Lepisosteus platostomus (assembly GCF_059453375.1). Lineage (NCBI taxonomy): Eukaryota > Metazoa > Chordata > Actinopteri > Semionotiformes > Lepisosteidae > Lepisosteus > Lepisosteus platostomus. Next base: position 47,129,487 of record NC_142614.1, read on the forward strand.
TGAAACTTTTTCTATAAGTACCCGAGCTAGGGTTAGGGTTTAAACACTCCTGGAAATGTTTTGATGCATTTTCTGTGGTTTCAGATGCGTTTAAATTCCAGGAAAGGTGTTGTTTTGTTGTTTCCTCAACAAATAAATTTTGCCCAATTTTGCAGTTTTTGCTTAGCCATGTACCTGTCAATCAAAAATCGTCAAAAATCCAAAATTTGCAAACACACTTTCTGCATGATAATCTCACTTATTTTTGCATTTCAGTCTATATAAAATGATGCTTTGCGGTAAGATTTAGTGGCAATTGTAATACGAACCTTTACATGGAACAATATATGCTTATTGTATACTTTATTTCTGATGCAGTTTACAAAAAGAAGAAATAGTGCAAATTTAAGTCAGATTCACATTAGATACATTTATTATACTCCAAGACTGCTACATTAAGTATTTCTGAGTGATCTGGAGTCATTTGGGTAACATTTTTAGCACAGTGTTTTGATGCCGGGATTTTGAAACTTTTTCTATAAGTACCCGAGCTAGGGTTAGGGTTAGGGTTTAAACACTCCTGGAAATGTTTTGATGCATTTTCTGTGGTTTCAGATGCGTTTAAATTCCAGGAAAGGTGATGTTTTGTTGTTTCCTCAACAAATAAATTTTGCCCAATTTTGCAGTTTTGCTTAGCCATGTACCTGTCAATCAAAAATGGTCAAAAATCCAAAGTTTGCAAACACATTTTCTGCATGATAATCTCACTTATTTTTGCATTTCAGTCTATATAAAATGATGCTTTGCGGTAAGATTTAGTGGCAATTGTAATACGAACCTTTACATGGAACAATATATGCTTATTGTATACTTTATTTCTGATGCAGGTTACAAAAAGAAGAAATAGTGCAAATTTAAATCAGATTCACATTAGATACATTTATTATACTCCAAGACTGCTACATTAAGTATTTCTGAGTGATCTGGAGTCATTTGGGTAACATTTTTAGCACAGTGTTTTGATGCCGGGATTTTGAAACTTTTTCTATAAGTACCCGAGCTAGGGTTAGGGTTAGGGTTTAAACACTCCTGGAAATGTTTTGATGCATTTTCTATGCTTTCAGATGCATTTAAATTTCAGGAAAGGTGTTGTTTTGTTGTTTCCTCAACAAATAAATTTTGCCTAATTTTGAAGTATTTGCTAAGCCATGTACCTGTCAGTCAAAAATTGTCAAAAATCCAAAGTTTGCAAACACACTTTCTGCATGATAATCTCACTTATTTTTGCTTTTCAGTCTATATAAAATGATGCTTTGCGGTAAGATTTAGTGGCAATTGTAATACGAACCTTTACATGGAACAATATATGCTTATTGTATACTTTATTTCTGATGCAGGTTACAAAAAGAAGAAATAGTGCAAATTTAAATCAGATTCACATTAGATACATTTATTATACTCCAAGACTGCTACATTAAGTATTTCTGAGTGATCTGGAGTCATATGGGTAACATTTTTAGCACAGTGTTTTGATGCCGGGATTTTGAAACTTTTTCTATAAGTACCCGAGCTAGGGTTAGGGTTAGGGTTTAAACACTCCTGGAAATGTTTTGATGCATTTTCTGTGGTTTCAGATGCGTTCAAATTCCAGGAAAGGTGTTGTTTTGTTGTTTCCTCAACAAATAAATTTTGCCCAATTTTGCAGTTTTTGCTTAGCCATGTACCTATCAATCAAAAATCGTCAAAAATCCAAAATTTGCAAACACACTTTCTGCATGATAATCTCACTTATTTTTGCATTTCAGTCTATATAAAATGATGCTTTGCGGTAAGATTTAGTGGCAATTGTAATACGAGCCTTTACATGGAAATATATGCTTATTCTATACTTTATTTCTGATGCAGGTTACAAAAAGAAGAAATAGTGCAAATTTAAAACAGATTCACATTAGATACATTTATTATACTCCAAGACTGCTACATTAAGTATTTCTGAGTGATCTGGAGTCATTTGGGTAACATTTTTAGCACAGTGTTTTGATGCCGGGATTTTGAAACTTTTTCTATAAGTACCCGAGCTAGCTTTAGGGTTAGGGTTTAAACACTCCTGGAAATGTTTTGATGCATTTTCTGTGGTTTCAGATGCGTTTAAATTCCAGGAAAGGTGTTGTTTTGTTGTTTCCTCAACAAATAAATTTTGCCCAATTTTGCAGTTTTTGCTTAACCATCTATTTGTCAATCAAAAATCGTCAAAAATCCAAAATTTGCAAACACACTTTCTGCATGATAATCTCACTTATTTTTGCATTTCAGTCTATATAAAATGATGCTTTGCGGTAAGATTTAGTGGCAATTGTAATACGAACCTTTACATGGAAATATATGCTTATTCTATACTTTATTTCTGATGCAGGTTACAAAAAGAAGAAATAGTGCAAATTTAAAACAGATTCACATTAGATACATTTATTATACTCCAAGACTGCTACATTAAGTATTTCTGAGTGATCTGGAGTCATTTGGGTAACATTTTTAGCACAGTGTTTTGATGCCGGGATTTTGAAACTTTTTCTATAAGAACCCGAGCTAGCTTTAGGGTTAGGGTTTAAACACTCCTGGAAATGTTTTGATGCATTTTCTGTGGTTTCAGATGCGTTTAAATTCCAGGAAAGGTGTTGTTTTGTTGTTTCCTCAACAAATAAATTTTGCCCAATTTTGCAGTTTTTGCTTAACCATGTACCTGTCAATCAAAAATGGTCAAAAATCCAAAGTTTGCAAACACACTTTCTGCATGATAATCTCACTTATTTTTGCATTTCAGTCTATATAAAATGATGCTTTGCGGTAAGATTTAGTGGCAATTGTAATACGAACCTTTACATGGAACAATATATGCTTATTGTATACTTTATTTCTGATGCAGGTTACAAAAAGAAGAAATAGTGCAAATTTAAATCAGATTCACATTAGATACATTTATTATACTCCAAGACTGCTACATTAAGTATTTCTGAGTGATCTGGAGTCATTTGGGTAACATTTTTAGCACAGTGTTTTGATGCCGGGATTTTGAAACTTTTTCTATAAGAACCCGAGCTAGGGTTAGGGTTAGGGTTTAAACACTCCTGGAAATGTTTTGATGCATTTTCTGTGGTTTCAGATGCGTTTAAATTCCAGGAAAGGTGTTGTTTTGTTGTTTCCTCAACAAATAAATTTTGCCCAATTTTGCAGTTTTGCTTAGCCATGTACCTGTCAATCAAAAATGGTCAAAAATCCAAAGTTTGCAAACACACTTTCTGCATGATAATCTCACTTATTTTTGCATTTCAGTCTATATAAAATGATGCTTTGCGGTAAGATTTAGTGGCAATTGTAATACGAACCTTTACATGGAACAATATATGCTTATTGTATACTTTATTTCTGATGCAGGTTACAAAAAGAAGAAATAGTGCAAATTTAAATCAGATTCACATTAGATACATTTATTATACTCCAAGACTGCTACATTAAGTATTTCTGAGTGATCTGGAGTCATTTGGGTAACATTTTTAGCACAGTGTTTTGATGCCGGGATTTTGAAACTTTTTCTATAAGTACCCGAGCTAGGGTTAGGGTTAGGGTTTAAACACTCCTGGAAATGTTTTGATGCATTTTCTATGCTTTCAGATGCATTTAAATTTCAGGAAAGGTGTTGTTTTGTTGTTTCCTCAACAAATAAATTTTGCCTAATTTTGAAGTATTTGCTAAGCCATGTACCTGTCAGTCAAAAATTGTCAAAAATCCAAAGTTTGCAAACACACTTTCTGCATGATAATCTCACTTATTTTTGCATTTCAGTCTATATAAAATGATGCTTTGCGGTAAGATTTAGTGGCAATTGTAATACGAACCTTTACATGGAAATATATGCTTATTCTATACTTTATTTCTGATGCAGGTTACAAAAAGAAGAAATAGTGCAAATTTAAAACAGATTCACATTAGATACATTTATTATACTCCAAGACTGCTACATTAAGTATTTCTGAGTGATCTGGAGTCATTTGGGTAACATTTTTAGCACAGTGTTTTGATGCCGGGATTTTGAAACTTTTTCTATAAGTACCCGAGCTAGCTTTAGGGTTAGGGTTTAAACACTCCTGGAAATGTTTTGATGCATTTTCTGTGGTTTCAGATGCGTTTAAATTCCAGGAAAGGTGTTGTTTTGTTGTTTCCTCAACAAATAAATTTTGCCCAATTTTGCAGTTTTTGCTTAACCATGTACCTGTCAATCAAAAATGGTCAAAAATCCAAAGTTTGCAAACACACTTTCTGCATGATAATCTCACTTATTTTTGCATTTCAGTCTATATAAAATGATGCTTTGCGGTAAGATTTAGTGGCAATTGTAATACGAACCTTTACATGGAACAATATATGCTTATTGTATACTTTATTTCTGATGCAGGTTACAAAAAGAAGAAATAGTGCAAATTTAAATCAGATTCACATTAGATACATTTATTATACTCCAAGACTGCTACATTAAGTATTTCTGAGTGATCTGGAGTCATTTGGGTAACATTTTTAGCACAGTGTTTTGATGCCGGGATTTTGAAACTTTTTCTATAAGTACCCGAGCTAGGGTTAGGGTTAGGGTTTAAACACTCCTGGAAATTTTTTGATGCATTTTCTGTGGTTTCAGATGCGTTTAAATTCCAGGAAAGGTGTTGTTTTGTTGTTTCCTCAACAAATAAATTTTGCCCAATTTTGCAGTTTTTGCTTAGCCATGTACCTGTCAATCAAAAATCGTCAAAAATCCAAAATTTGCAAACACACTTTCTGCATGATAATCTCACTTATTTTTGCATTTCAGTCTATATAAAATGATGCTTTGCGGTAAGATTTAGTGGCAATTGTAATACGAACCTTTACATGGAAATATATGCTTATTCTATACTTTATTTCTGATGCAGGTTACAAAAAGAAGAAATAGTGCAAATTTAAAACAGATTCACATTAGATACATTTATTATACTCCAAGACTGCTACATTACGTATTTCTGAGTGATCTGGAGTCATTTGGGTAACATTTTTAGCACAGTGTTTTGATGCCGGGATTTTGAAACTTTTTCTATAAGTACCCGAGCTAGCTTTAGGGTTAGGGTTTAAACACTCCTGGAAATGTTTTGATGCATTTTCTGTGGTTTCAGATGCGTTTAAATTCCAGGAAAGGTGTTGTTTTGTTGTTTCCTCAACAAATAAATTTTGCCCAATTTTGCAGTTTTTGCTTAACCATGTACCTGTCAATCAAAAATGGTCAAAAATCCAAAGTTTGCAAACACACTTTCTGCATGATAATCTCACTTATTTTTGCATTTCAGTCTATATAAAATGATGCTTTGCGGTAAGATTTAGTGGCAATTGTAATACGAACCTTTACATTGAACAATATATGCTTATTGTATACTTTATTTCTGATGCAGGTTACAAAAAGAAGAAATAGTGCAAATTTAAATCAGATTCACATTAGATACATTTATTATACTCCAAGACTGCTACATTAAGTATTTCTGAGTGATCTGGAGTCATTTGGGTAACATTTTTAGCACAGTGTTTTGATGCCGGGATTTTGAAACTTTTTCTATAAGTACCCGAGCTAGGGTTAGGGTTAGGGTTTAAACACTCCTGGAAATGTTTTGATGCATTTTCTATGCTTTCAGATGCATTTAAATTTCAGGAAAGGTGTTGTTTTGTTGTTTCCTCAACAAATAAATTTTGCCTAATTTTGAAGTATTTGCTAAGCCATGTACCTGTCAGTCAAAAATTGTCAAAAATCCAAAGTTTGCAAACACACTTTCTGCATGATAATCTCACTTATTTTTGCTTTTCAGTCTATATAAAATGATGCTTTGCGGTAAGATTTAGTGGCAATTGTAATACGAACCTTTACATGGAACTATATATGCTTATTGTATACTTTATTTCTGATGCAGGTTACAAAAAGAAGAAATAGTGCAAATTTAAATCAGATTCACATTAGATACATTTATTATACTCCAAGACTGCTACATTAAGTATTTCTGAGTGATCTGGAGTCATTTGGGTAACATTTTTAGCACAGTGTTTTGATGCCGGGATTTTGAAACTTTTTCTATAAGTACCCGAGCTAGGGTTAGGGTTTAAACACTCCTGGAAATGTTTTGATGCATTTTCTGTGGTTTCAGATGCGTTTAAATTCCAGGAAAGGTGTTGTTTTGTTGTTTCCTCAACAAATAAATTTTGCCCAATTTTGCAGTTTTTGCTTAGCCATGTACCTGTCAATCAAAAATCGTCAAAAATCCAAAATTTGCAAACACACTTTCTGCATGATAATCTCACTTATTTTTGCATTTCAGTCTATATAAAATGATGCTTTGCGGTAAGATTTAGTGGCAATTGTAATACGAACCTTTACATGGAAATATATGCTTATTCTATACTTTATTTCTGATGCAGGTTACAAAAAGAAGAAATAGTGCAAATTTAAAACAGATTCACATTAGATACATTTATTATACTCCAAGACTGCTACATTAAGTATTTCTGAGTGATCTGGAGTCATTTGGGTAACATTTTTAGCACAGTGTTTTGATGCCGGTATTTTGAAACTTTTTCTATAAGTACCCGAGCTAGGGTTAGGGTTAGGGTTTAAACACTCCTGGAAATGTTTTGATGCATTTTCTGTGGTTTCAGATGCGTTTAAATTCCAGGAAAGGTGTTGTTTTGTTTCCTCAACAAATAAATTTTGCCCAATTTTGCAGTTTTTGCTTAGCCATGTACCTGTCAATCAAAAATGGTCAAAAATCCAAAGTTTGCAAACACACTTTCTGCATGATAATCTCACTTATTTTTGCTTTTCAGTCTATATAAAATGATGCTTTGCGGTAAGATTTAGTGGCAATTGTAATACGAACCTTTACATGGAACTATATATGCTTATTGTATACTTTATTTCTGATGCAGGTTACAAAAAGAAGAAATAGTGCAAATTTAAAACAGATTCACATTAGATACATTTATTATACTCCAAGACTGCTACATTAAATATTTCTGAGTGATCTGGAGTCATTTGGGTAACATTTTTAGCACAGTGTTTTGATGCCGGGATTTTGAAACTTTTTCTATAAGTACCCGAGCTAGCTTTAGGGTTAGGGTTTAAACACTCCTGGAAATGTTTTGATGCATTTTCTGTGGTTTCAGATGCGTTTAAATTCCAGGAAAGGTGTTGTTTTGTTGTTTCCTCAACAAATAAATTTTGCCCAATTTTGCAGTTTTTGCTTAACCATGTACCTGTCAATCAAAAATGGTCAAAAATCCAAAGTTTGCAAACACACTTTCTGCATGATAATCTCATTTATATTTGCATTTCAGTCTATATAAAATGATGCTTTGCGGTAAGATTTAGTGGCAATTGTAATACGAACCTTTACATGGAACAATATATGCTTATTGTATACTTTATTTCTGATGCAGGTTACAAAAAGAAGAAATAGTGCAAATTTAAGTCAGATTCACATTAGATACATTTATTATACTCCAAGACTGCTACATTAAGTATTTCTGAGTGATCTGGAGTCATTTGGGTAACATTTTTAGCACAGTGTTTTGATGCCGGGATTTTGAAACTTTTTCTATAAGAACCCGAGCTAGGGTTAGGGTTAGGGTTTAAACACTCCTGGAAATGTTTTGATGCATTTTCTGTGGTTTCAGATGCGTTTAAATTCCAGGAAAGGTGTTGTTTTGTTGTTTCCTCAACAAATAAATTTTGCCCAATTTTGCAGTTTTGCTTAGCCATGTACCTGTCAATCAAAAATGGTCAAAAATCCAAAATTTGCAAACACACTTTCTGCATGATAATCTCACTTATTTTTGCATTTCAGTCTATATAAAATGATGCTTTGCGGTAAGATTTAGTGGCAATTGTAATACGAACCTTTACATGGAACAATATATGCTTTTTGTATACTTTATTTCTGATGCAGGTTACAAAAAGAAGAAATAGTGCAAATTTAAATCAGATTCACATTAGATACATTTATTATACTCCAAGACTGCTACATTAAGTATTTCTGAGTGATCTGGAGTCATTTGGGTAACATTTTTAGCACAGTGTTTTGATGCCGGGATTTTGAAACTTTTTCTATAAGTACCCGAGCTAGGGTTAGGGTTAGGGTTTAAACACTCCTGGAAATGTTTTGATGCATTTTCTATGCTTTCAGATGCATTTAAATTTCAGGAAAGGTGTTGTTTTGTTGTTTCCTCAACAAATAAATTTTGCCTAATTTTGAAGTATTTGCTAAGCCATGTACCTGTCAGTCAAAAATTGTCAAAAATCCAAAGTTTGCAAACACACTTTCTGCATGATAATCTCACTTATTTTTGCTTTTCAGTCTATATAAAATGATGCTTTGCGGTAAGATTTAGTGGCAATTGTAATACGAACCTTTACATGGAACTATATATGCTTATTGTATACTTTATTTCTGATGCAGGTTACAAAAAGAAGAAATAGTGCAAATTTAAATCAGATTCACATTAGATACATTTATTATACTCCAAGACTGCTACATTAAGTATTTCTGAGTGATCTGGAGTCATTTGGGTAACATTTTTAGCACAGTGTTTTGATGCCGGGATTTTGAAACTTTTTCTATAAGTACCCGAGCTAGGGTTAGGGTTTAAACACTCCTGGAAATGTTTTGATGCATTTTCTGTGGTTTCAGATGCGTTTAAATTCCAGGAAAGGTGTTGTTTTGTTGTTTCCTCAACAAATACATTTTGCCCAATTTTGCAGTTTTTGCTTAGCCATGTACCTGTCAATCAAAAATCGTCAAAAATCCAAAATTTGCAAACACACTTTCTGCATGATAATCTCACTTATTTTTGCATTTCAGTCTATATAAAATGATGCTTTGCGGTAAGATTTAGTGGCAATTGTAATACGAACCTTTACATGGAAATATATGCTTATTCTATACTTTATTTCTGATGCAGGTTACAAAAAGAAGAAATAGTGCAAATTTAAAACAGATTCACATTAGATACTTTTATTATACTCCAAGACTGCTACATTAAGTATTTCTGAGTGATCTGGAGTCATTTGGGTAACATTTTTAGCACAGTGTTTTGATGCCGGGATTTTGAAACTTTTTCTATAAGTACCCGAGCTAGCTTTAGGGTTAGGGTTTAAACACTCCTGGAAATGTTTTGATGCATTTTCTGTGGTTTCAGATGCGTTTAAATTCCAGGAAAGGTGTTGTTTTGTTGTTTCCTCAACAAATAAATTTTGCCCAATTTTGCAGTTTTTGCTTAACCATGTACCTGTCAATCAAAAATGGTCAAAAATCCAAAGTTTGCAAACACACTTTCTGCATGATAATCTCACTTATATTTGCATTTCAGTCTATATAAAATGATGCTTTGCGGTAAGATTTAGTGGCAATTGTAATACGAACCTTTACATGGAACAATATATGCTTATTGTATACTTTATTTCTGATGCAGGTTACAAAAAGAAGAAATAGTGCAAATTTAAGTCAGATTCACATTAGATACATTTATTATACTCCAAGACTGCTACATTAAGTATTTCTGAGTGATCTGGAGTCATTTGGGTAACATTTTTAGCACAGTGTTTTGATGCCGGGATTTTGAAACTTTTTCTATAAGTACCCGAGCTAGGGTTAGGGTTAGGGTTTAAACACTCCTGGAAATGTTTTGATGCATTTTCTGTGGTTTCAGATGCGTTTAAATTCCAGGAAAGGTGTTGTTTTGTTATTTCCTCAACAAATAAATTTTGCCCAATTTTGCAGTTTTTGCTTAGCCATGTACCTGTCAATCAAAAATCGTCAAAAATCCAAAATTTGCAAACACACTTTCTGCATGATAATCTCACTTATTTTTGCATTTCAGTCTATATAAAATGATGCTTTGCGGTAAGATTTAGTGGCAATTGTAATACGAACCTTTACATGGAAATATATGCTTATTCTATACTTTATTTCTGATGCAGGTTACAAAAAGAAGAAATAGTGCAAATTTAAAACAGATTCACATTAGATACATTTATTATACTCCAAGACTGCTACATTAAGTATTTCTGAGTGATCTGGAGTCATTTGGGTAACATTTTTAGCACAGTGTTTTGATGCCGGGATTTTGAAACTTTTTCTATAAGTACCCGAGCTAGCTTTAGGGTTAGGGTTTAAACACTCCTGGAAATGTTTTGATGCATTTTCTGTGGTTTCAGATGCGTTTAAATTCCAGGAAAGGTGTTGTTTTGTTGTTTCCTCAACAAATAAATTTTGCCCAATTTTGCAGTTTTGCTTAGCCATGTACCTGTCAATCAAAAATGGTCAAAAATCCAAAGTTTGCAAACACACTTTCTGCATGATAATCTCACTTATTTTTGCATTTCAGTCTATATAAAATGATGCTTTGCGGTAAGATTTAGTGGCAATTGTAATACGAACCTTTACATGGAACAATATATGCTTATTGTATACTTTATTTCTGATGCAGGTTACAAAAAGAAGAAATAGTGCAAATTTAAATCAGATTCACATTAGATACATTTATTATACTCCAAGACTGCTACATTAAGTATTTCTGAGTGATCTGGAGTCATTTGGGTAACATTTTTAGCACAGTGTTTTGATGCCGGGATTTTGAAACTTTTTCTATAAGAACCCGAGCTAGGGTTAGGGTTAGGGTTTAAACACTCCTGGAAATGTTTTGATGCATTTTCTGTGGTTTCAGATGCGTTTAAATTCCAGGAAAGGTGTTGTTTTGTTGTTTCCTCAACAAATACATTTTGCCCAATTTTGCAGTTTTTGCTTAGCCATGTACCTGTCAATCAAAAATGGTCAAAAATCCAAAGTTTGCAAACACACTTTCTGCATGATAATGTCACTTATTTTTGCATTTCAGTCTATATAAAATGATGCTTTGCGGTAAGATTTAGTGGCAATTGTAATACGAACCTTTACATGGAACAATATATGCTTATTGTATACTTTATTTCTGATGCAGGTTACAAAAAGAAGAAATAGTGCAAATTTAAATCAGATTCACATTAGATACATTTATTATACTCCAAGACTGCTACATTAAGTATTTCTGAGTGATCTGGAGTCATTTGGGTAACATTTTTAGCACAGTGTTTTGATGCCGGGATTTTGAAACTTTTTCTATAAGAACCCGAGCTAGGGTTAGGGTTAGGGTTTAAACACTCCTGGAAATGTTTAGATGCATTTTCTGTGGTTTCAGATGCGTTTAAATTCCAGGAAAGGTGTTGTTTTGTTGTTTCCTCAACAAATAAATTTTGCCTAATTTTGAAGTATTTGCTAAGCCATGTACCTGTCAGTCAAAAATTGTCAAAAATCCAAAGTTTGCAAACACACTTTCTGCATGATAATCTCACTTATTTTTGCTTTTCAGTCTATATAAAATGATGCTTTGCGGTAAGATTTAGTGGCAATTGTAATACGAACCTTTACATGGAAATATATGCTTATTCTATACTTTATTTCTGATGCAGGTTACAAAAAGAAGAAATAGTGCAAATTTAAAACAGATTCACATTAGATACATTTATTATACTCCAAGACTGCTACATTAAGTATTTCTGAGTGATCTGGAGTCATTTGGGTAACATTTTTAGCACAGTGTTTTGATGCCGGGATTTTGAAACTTTTTCTATAAGTACCCGAGCTAGCTTTAGGGTTAGGGTTTAAACACTCCTGGAAATGTTTTGATGCATTTTCTGTGGTTTCAGATGCGTTTAAATTCCAGGAAAGGTGTTGTTTTGTTGTTTCCTCAACAAATAAATTTTGCCCAATTTTGCAGTTTTTGCTTAACCATGTACCTGTCAATCAAAAATGGTCAAAAATCCAAAGTTTGCAAACACACTTTCTGCATGATAATCTCACTTATTTTTGCATTTCAGTCTATATAAAATGATGCTTTGCGGTAAGATTTAGTGGCAATTGTAATACGAACCTTTACATGGAAATATATGCTTATTCTAAACTTTATTTCTGATGCAGGTTACAAAAAGAAGAAATAGTGCAAATTTAAAACAGATTCACATTAGATACATTTATTATACTCCAAGACTGCTACATTAAGTATTTCTGAGTGATCTGGAGTCATTTGGGTAACATTTTTAGCACAGTGTTTTGATGCCGGGATTTTGAAACTTTTTCTATAAGTACCCGAGCTAGCTTTAGGGTTAGGGTTTAAACACTCCTGGAAATGTTTTGATGCATTTTCTGTGGTTTCAGATGCGTTTAAATTCCAGGAAAGGTGTTGTTTTGTTGTTTCCTCAACAAATAAATTTTGCCCAATTTTGCAGTTTTTGCTTAACCATGTACCTGTCAATCAAAAATGGTCAAAAATCCAAAGTTTGCAAACACACTTTCTGCATGATAATCTCACTTATATTTGCATTTCAGTCTATATAAAATGATGCTTTGCGGTAAGATTTAGTGGCAATTGTAATACGAACCTTTACATGGAACAATATATGCTTATTGTATACTTTATTTCTGATGCAGGTTACAAAAAGAAGAAATAGTGCAAATTTAAGTCAGATTCACATTAGATACATTTATTATACTCCAAGACTGCTACATTAAGTATTTCTGAGTGATCTGGAGTCATTTGGGTAACATTTTTAGCACAGTGTTTTGATGCCGGGATTTTGAAACTTTTTCTATAAGTACCCGAGCTAGGGTTAGGGTTAGGGTTTAAACACTCCTGGAAATGTTTTGATGCATTTTCTGTGGTTTCAGATGCGTTTAAATTCCAGGAAAGGTGTTGTTTTGTTGTTTCCTCAACAAATAAATGTTGCCCAATTTTGCAGTTTTTGCTTAGCCATGTACCTGTCAATCAAAAATCGTCAAAAATCCAAAATTTGCAAACACACTTTCTGCATGATAATCTCACTTATTTTTGCATTTCAGTCTATATAAAATGATGCTTTGCGGTAAGATTTAGTGGCAATTGTAATACGAACCTTTACATGGAACAATATATGCTTATTGTATACTTTATTTCTGATGCAGGTTACAAAAAGAAGAAATAGTGCAAATTTAAATCAGATTCACATTAGATACATTTATTATACTCCAAGACTGCTACATTAAGTATTTCTGAGTGATCTGGAGTCATTTGGGTAACATTTTTAGCACAGTGTTTTGATGCCGGGATTTTGAAACTTTTTCTATAAGTACCCGAGCTAGGGTTAGGGTTAGGGTTTAAACACTCCTGGAAATGTTTTGATGCATTTTCTATGCTTTCAGATGCATTTAAATTTCAGGAAAGGTGTTGTTTTGTTGTTTCCTCAACAAATAAATTTTGCCTAATTTTGAAGTATTTGCTAAGGCATGTACCTGTCAGTCAAAAATTGTCAAAAATCCAAAGTTTGCAAACACACTTTCTGCATGATAATCTTACTTATTTTTGCTTTTCAGTCTATATAAAATGATGCTTTGCGGTAAGATTTAGTGGCAATTGTAATACGAACCTTTACATGGAACTATATATGCTTATTGTATACTTTATTTCTGATGCAGGTTACAAAAAGAAGAAATAGTGCAAATTTAAATCAGATTCACATTAGATACATTTATTATACTCCAAGACTGCTACATTAAGTATTTCTGAGTGATCTGGAGTCATTTGGGTAACATTTTTAGCACAGTGTTTTGATGCCGGAATTTTGAAACTTTTTCTATAAGAACCCGAGCTAGGGTTAGGGTTAGGGTTTAAACACTCCTGGAAATGTTTTGATGCATTTTCTGTGGTTTCAGATGCGTTTAAATTCCAGGAAAGGTGTTGTTTTGTTGTTTCCTCAACAAATAAATTTTGCCCAATTTTGCAGTTTTTGCTTAGCCATGTACCTGTCAATCAACAATCGTCAAACATCCAAAGTTTGCAAACACACTTTCTGCATGATAATCTCACTTATTTTTGCATTTCAGTCTATATAAAATGATGCTTTGCGGTAAGATTTAGTGGCAATTGTAATACGAACCTTTACATGGAAATATATGCTTATTCTATACTTTATTTCTGATGCAGGTTACAAAAAGAAGAAATAGTGCAAATTTAAAACAGATTCATATTAGATACATTTATAATACTCCAAGACTGCTACATTAAGTATTTCTGAGTGATCTGGAGTCATTTGGGTAACATTTTTAGCACAGTGTTTTGATGCCGGGATTTTGAAACTTTTTCTATAAGTACCCGAGCTAGGGTTAGGGTTAGGGTTTAAACACTCCTGGAAATGTTTTGATACATTTTCTATGCTATCAGATGCATTTAAATTGCAGGAAAGGTGTTGTTTTGTTGTTTCCTCAACAAATAAATTTTGCCCAATTTTGCAGTTTTTGCTTAGCCATGTACCTGTCAATCAAGAATGGTCAAAAATCCAAAGTTTGAAAACACACTTTCTGCATGATAATCTCACTTTTTTTTCATTTCAGTCTATATAAAATGATGCTTTGCGGTAAAATTTAGTGGCAATTGTAATACGAACCTTTACATGGAACAATATATGCTTATTGTATACTTTATTTCTGATGCAGGTTACAAAAAGAAGAAATAGTGCAAATTTAAATCAGATTCACATTAGATACATTTATTATACTCCAAGACTGCTACATTAAGTATTTCTTAGTGATCTGGAGTCATTTGGGTAACATTTTTAGCACAGTGTTTTGATGCCGGGATTTTGAAACTTTTTCTATAAGAACCCGAGCTAGGGTTAGGGTTAGGGTTTAAACACTCCTGGAAATGTTTTGATGCATTTTCTGTGGTTTCAGATGCGTTTAAATTCCAGGAAAGGTGTTGTTTTGTTGTTTCCTCAACAAATAAATTTTGCCCAATTTTGCAGTTTTTGCTTAGCCATGTACCTGTCAATCAAAAATGTTCAAAAATCCAAAGTTTGCAAACACACTTTCTGCATGATAATCTCACTTATTTTTGCATTTCAGTCTATATAAAATGATGCTTTGCAGTAAGATTTAGTGGCAATTGTAATACGAACCTTTACATGAAACTATATATGCTTATTGTATACTTTATTTCTGATGCAGGTTACAAAAAGAAGAAATAGTGCAAATTTAAATCAGATTCACATTAGATACATTTATTATACTCCAGACTGCTACATTAAGTATTTCTGAGTGATCTGGAGTCATTTGGGTAACATTTTTAGCACAGTGTTTTGATGCCGGGATTTTGAAACTTTTTCTATAAGAACCCGAGCTAGGGTTAGGGTTAGGGTTTAAACACTCCTGGAAATGTTTTGATGCATTTTCTGTGGTTTCAGATGCGTTTAAATTCCAGGAAAGGTGTTGTTTTGTTGTTTCCTCAACAAATAAATTTTGCCCAATTTTGCAGTTTTTGCTTAACCATGTACCTGTCAATCAAAAATGGTCAAAAATCCAAAGTTTGCAAACACACTTTCTGCATGATAATCTCACTTATATTTGCATTTCAGTCTATATAAAATGATGCTTTGCGGTAAGATTTAGTGGCAATTGTAATACGAACCTTTACATGGAACAATATATGCTTATTGTATACTTTATTTCTGATCCAGGTTACAAAAAGAAGAAATAGTGCAAATTTAAGTCAGATTCACATTAGATACATTTATTATACTCCAAGACTGCTACATTAAGTATTTCTGAGTGATCTGGAGTCATTTGGGTAACATTTTTAGCACAGTGTTTTGATGCCGGGATTTTGAAACTTTTTCTATAAGTACCCGAGCTAGCTTTAGGGTTAGGGTTTAAACACTCCTGGAAATGTTTTGATGCATTTTCTGTGGTTTCAGATGCGTTTAAATTCCAGGAAAGGTGTTGTTTTGTTGTTTCCTCAACAAATAAATTTGGCCAATTTTGCAGTTTTTGCTAAACCATGTACCTGTCAATCAAAAATGGTCAAAAATCCAAAGTTTGCAAACACACTTTCTGCATGATAATCTCACTTATATTTGCATTTCAGTCTATATAAAATGATGCTTTGCGGTAAGATTTAGTGGCAATTGTAATACGAACCTTTACATGGAACAATATATGCTTATTGTATACTTTATTTCTGATGCAGGTTACAAAAAGAAGAAATAGTGCAAATTTAAATCAGATTCACATTAGATACATTTATTATACTCCAAGACTGCTACATTAAGTATTTCTGAGTGATCTGGAGTAATTTGGGTAACATTTTTAGCACAGTGTTTTGATGCCGGGATTTTGAAACTTTTTCTATAAGAACCCGAGCTAGGGTTAGGGTTAGGGTTTAAACACTCCTGGAAATGTTTTGATGCATTTTCTGTGGTTTCAGATGCGTTTAAATTCCAGGAAAGGTGTTGTTTTGTTGTTTCCTCAACAAATAAATTTTGCCCAATTTTGCAGTTTTTGCTTAGCCATGTACCTGTCAATCAAAAATGGTCAAAAATCCAAAGTTTGCAAACACACTTTCTGCATGATAATCTCACTTATTTTTGCATTTCAGTCTATATAAAATGATGCTTTGCGGTAAGATTTAGTGGCAATTGTAATATGAACCTTTACATGGAACAATATATGCTTATTGTATACTTTATTTCTGATGCAGGTTACAAAAAGAAGAAATAGTGCAAATTTAAATCAGATTCACATTAGATACATTTATTATACTCCAGACTGCTACATTAAGTATTTCTGAGTGATCTGGAGTCATTTGGGTAACATTTTTAGCACAGTGTTTTGATGCCGGGATTTTGAAACTTTTTCTATAAGAACCCGAGCTAGGGTTAGGGTTAGGGTTTAAACACTCCTGGAAATGTTTTGATGCATTTTCTGTGGTTTCAGATGCGTTTAAATTCCAGGAAAGGTGTTGTTTTGTTGTTTCCTCAACAAATAAATTTTGCCCAATTTTGCAGTTTTTGCTTAGCCATGTACCTGTCAATCAAAAATCGTCAAAAATCCAAAATTTGCAAACACACTTTCTGCATGATAATCTCACTTATTTTTGCATTTCAGTCTATATAAAATGATGCTTTGCGGTAAGATTTAGTGGCAATTGTAATACGAACCTTTACATGGAAATATATGCTTATTCTATACTTTATTTCTGATGCAGTTTACAAAAAGAAGAAATAGTGCAAATTTAAGTCAGATTCACATTAGATACATTTATTATACTCCAAGACTGCTACATTAAGTATTTCTGAGTGATCTGGAGTCATTTGGGTAACATTTTTAGCACAGTGTTTTGATGCCGGGATTTTGAAACTTTTTCTATAAGTACCCGAGCTAGGGTTAGGGTTAGGGTTTAAACACTCCTGGAAATGTTTTGATGCATTTTCTGTGGTTTCAGATGCGTTTAAATTCCAGGAAAGGTGTTGTTTTGTTGTTTCCTCAACAAATAAATTTTGCCCAATTTTGCAGTTTTTGCTAAACCATGTACCTGTCAATCAAAAATGGTCAAAAATCCAAAGTTTGCAAACACACTTTCTGCATGATAATCTCACTTATATTTGCATTTCAGTCTATATAAAATGATGCTTTGCGGTAAGATTTAGTGGCAATTGTAATACGAACCTTTACATGGAACAATATATGCTTATTGTATACTTTATTTCTGATGCAGGTTACAAAAAGAAGAAATAGTGCAAATTTAAGTCAGATTCACATTAGATACATTTATTATACTCCAAGACTGCTACATTAAGTATTTCTGAGTGATCTGGAGTCATTTGGGTAACATTTTTAGCACAGTGTTTTGATGCCGGGATTTTGAAACTTTTTCTATAAGTACCCGAGCTAGGGTTAGGGTTAGGGTTTAAACACTCCTGGAAATGTTTTGATGCATTTTCTGTGGTTTCAGATGCGTTTAAATTCCAGGAAAGGTGTTGTTTTGTTGTTTCCTCAACAAATAAATTTTGCCCAATTTTGCAGTTTTGCTTAGCCATGTACCTGTCAATCAAAAATGGTCAAAAATCCAAAGTTTGCAAACACACTTTCTGCATGATAATCTCACTTATTTTTGCATTTCAGTCTATATAAAATGATGCTTTGCGGTAAGATTTAGTGGCAATTGTAATACGAACCTTTACATGGAACTATATATGCTTATTGTATACTTTATTTCTGATGCAGGTTACAAAAAGAAGAAATAGTGCAAATTTAAATCAGATTCACATTAGATACATTTATTATACTCCAAGACTGCTACATTAAGTATTTCTGAATGATCTGGAGTCATTTGTGTAACATTTTTAGCACAGTGTTTTGATGCCGGGATTTTGAAACTTTTTCTATAAGTACCCGAGCTAGGGTTAGGGTTTAAACACTCCTGGAAATGTTTTGATGCATTTTCTATGCTTTCAGATGCATTTAAATTTCAGGAAAGGTGTTGTTTTGTTGTTTCCTCAACAAATAAATTTTGCCTAATTTTTAAGTATTTGCTAAGCCATGTACCTGTCAGTCAAAAGTTGTCAAAAATCCAAAGTTTGCAAACACACTTTCTGCATGATAATCTCACTTATTTTTGCATTTCAGTCTATATAAAATGATGCTTTGCGGTAAGATTTAGTGGCAATTGTAATATGAACCTTTACATGGAACAATATATGCTTATTGTATACTTTATTTCTGATGCAGGTTACAAAAAGAAGAAATAGTGCAAATTTAAATCAGATTCACATTAGATACATTTATTATACTCCAGACTGCTACATTAAGTATTTCTGAGTGATCTGGAGTCATTTGGGTAACATTTTTAGCACAGTGTTTTGATGCCGGGATTTTGAAACTTTTTCTATAAGAACCCGAGCTAGGGTTAGGGTTAGGGTTTAAACACTCCTGGAAATGTTTTGATGCATTTTCTGTGGTTTCAGATGCGTTTAAATTCCAGGAAAGGTGTTGTTTTGTTGTTTCCTCAACAAATAAATTTTGCCCAATTTTGCAGTTTTTGCTGAGCCATGTACCTGTCAATCAAAAATGGTCAAAAATCCAAAGTTTGCAAACACACTTTCTGCATGATAATCTCACTTATTTTTGCATTTCAGTCTATATAAAATGATGCTTTGCGGTAAGATTTAGTGGCAATTGTAATATGAACCTTTACATGGAACAATATATGCTTATTGTATACTTTATTTCTGATGCAGGTTACAAAAAGAAGAAATAGTGCAAATTTAAATCAGATTCACATTAGATACATTTATTATACTCCAGACTGCTACATTAAGTATTTCTGAGTGATCTGGAGTCATTTGGGTAACATTTTTAGCACAGTGTTTTGATGCCGGGATTTTGAAACTTTTTCTTTAAGTTCCCGAGCTAGGGTTAGGGTTAGGTTTTAAACACTCCTGGAAATGTTTTGATGCATTTTCTGTGGTTTCAGATGCGTTTAAATTCCAGGAAAGGTGTTGTTTTGTTGTTTCCTCAACAAATAAATTTTGCCCAATTTTGCAGTTTTTGCTTAGCCATGTACCTGTCAATCAAAAATCGTCAAAAATCCAAAATTTGCAAACACACTTTCTGCATGATAATCTCACTTATTTTTGCATTTCAGTCTATATAAAATGATGCTTTGCGGTAAGATTTAGTGGCAATTGTAATACGAACCTTTACATGGAAATATATGCTTATTCTATACTTTATTTCTGATGCAGGTTACAAAAAGAAGAAATAGTGCAAATTTAAGTCAGATTCACATTAGATACATTTATTATACTCCAAGACTGCTACATTAAGTATTTCTGAGTGATCTGGAGTCATTTGGGTAACATTTTTAGCACAGTGTTTTGATGCCGGGATTTTGAAACTTTTTCTATAAGTACCCGAGCTAGGGTTAGGGTTAGGGTTTAAACACTCCTGGAAATGTTTTGATGCATTTTCTGTGGTTTCAGATGCGTTTAAATTCCAGGAAAGGTGTTGTTTTGTTGTTTCCTCAACAAATAAATTTTGCCCAATTTTGCAGTTTTTGCTTAGCCATGTACCTGTCAATCAAAAATCGTCAAAAATCCAAAATTTGCAAACACACTTTCTGCATGATAATCTCACTTATTTTTGCATTTCAGTCTATATAAAATGATGCTTTGCGGTAAGATTTAGTGGCAATTGTAATATGAACCTTTACATGGAACAATATATGCTTATTGTATACTTTATTTCTGATGCAGGTTACAAAAAGAAGAAATAGTGCAAATTTAAATCAGATTCACATTAGATACATTTATTATACTCCAGACTGCTACATTAAGTATTTCTGAGTGATCTGGAGTCATTTGGGTAACATTTTTAGCACAGTGTTTTGATGCCGGGATTTTGAAACTTTTTCTATAAGAACCCGAGCTAGGGTTAGGGTTAGGGTTTAAACACTCCTGGAAATGTTTTGATGCATTTTCTGTGGTTTCAGATGCGTTTAAATTCCAGGAAAGGTGTTGTTTTGTTGTTTCCTCAACAAATAAATTTTGCCCAATTTTGCAGTTTTTGCTTAGCCATGTACCTGTCAATCAAAAATCGTCAAAAATCCAAAATTTGCAAACACACTTTCTGCATGATAATCTCACTTATTTTTGCATTTCAGTCTATATAAAATGATGCTTTGCGGTAAGATTTAGTGGCAATTGTAATACGAACCTTTACATGGAAATATATGCTTATTCTATACTTTATTTCTGATGCAGTTTACAAAAAGAAGAAATAGTGCAAATTTAAGTCAGATTCACATTAGATACATTTATTATACTCCAAGACTGCTACATTAAGTATTTCTGAGTGATCTGGAGTCATTTGGGTAACATTTTTAGCACAGTGTTTTGATGCCGGGATTTTGAAACTTTTTCTATAAGTACCCGAGCTAGGGTTAGGGTTAGGGTTTAAACACTCCTGGAAATGTTTTGATGCATTTTCTGTGGTTTCAGATGCGTTTAAATTCCAGGAAAGGTGTTGTTTTGTTGTTTCCTCAACAAATAAATTTTGCCCAATTTTGCAGTTTTTGCTAAACCATGTACCTGTCAATCAAAAATGGTCAAAAATCCAAAGTTTGCAAACACACTTTCTGCATGATAATCTCACTTATATTTGCATTTCAGTCTATATAAAATGATGCTTTGCGGTAAGATTTAGTGGCAATTGTAATACGAACCTTTACATGGAACAATATATGCTTATTGTATACTTTATTTCTGATGCAGGTTACAAAAAGAAGAAATAGTGCAAATTTAAGTCAGATTCACATTAGATACATTTATTATACTCCAAGACTGCTACATTAAGTATTTCTGAGTGATCTGGAGTCATTTGGGTAACATTTTTAGCACAGTGTTTTGATGCCGGGATTTTGAAACTTTTTCTATAAGTACCCGAGCTAGGGTTAGGGTTAGGGTTTAAACACTCCTGGAAATGTTTTGATGCATTTTCTGTGGTTTCAGATGCGTTTAAATTCCAGGAAAGGTGTTGTTTTGTTGTTTCCTCAACAAATAAATTTTGCCCAATTTTGCAGTTTTGCTTAGCCATGTACCTGTCAATCAAAAATGGTCAAAAATCCAAAGTTTGCAAACACACTTTCTGCATGATAATCTCACTTATTTTTGCATTTCAGTCTATATAAAATGATGCTTTGCGGTAAGATTTAGTGGCAATTGTAATACGAACCTTTACATGGAACTATATATGCTTATTGTATACTTTATTTCTGATGCAGGTTACAAAAAGAAGAAATAGTGCAAATTTAAATCAGATTCACATTAGATACATTTATTATACTCCAAGACTGCTACATTAAGTATTTCTGAATGATCTGGAGTCATTTGTGTAACATTTTTAGCACAGTGTTTTGATGCCGGGATTTTGAAACTTTTTCTATAAGTACCCGAGCTAGGGTTAGGGTTTAAACACTCCTGGAAATGTTTTGATGCATTTTCTATGCTTTCAGATGCATTTAAATTTCAGGAAAGGTGTTGTTTTGTTGTTTCCTCAACAAATAAATTTTGCCTAATTTTTAAGTATTTGCTAAGCCATGTACCTGTCAGTCAAAAGTTGTCAAAAATCCAAAGTTTGCAAACACACTTTCTGCATGATAATCTCACTTATTTTTGCATTTCAGTCTATATAAAATGATGCTTTGCGGTAAGATTTAGTGGCAATTGTAATATGAACCTTTACATGGAACAATATATGCTTATTGTATACTTTATTTCTGATGCAGGTTACAAAAAGAAGAAATAGTGCAAATTTAAATCAGATTCACATTAGATACATTTATTATACTCCAGACTGCTACATTAAGTATTTCTGAGTGATCTGGAGTCATTTGGGTAACATTTTTAGCACAGTGTTTTGATGCCCGGATTTTGAAACTTTTTCTATAAGAACCCGAGCTAGGGTTAGGGTTAGGGTTTAAACACTCCTGGAAATGTTTTGATGCATTTTCTGTGGTTTCAGATGCGTTTAAATTCCAGGAAAGGTGTTGTTTTGTTGTTTCCTCAACAAATAAATTTTGCCCAATTTTGCAGTTTTTGCTGAGCCATGTACCTGTCAATCAAAAATGGTCAAAAATCCAAAGTTTGCAAACACACTTTCTGCATGATAATCTCACTTATTTTTGCATTTCAGTCTATATAAAATGATGCTTTGCGGTAAGATTTAGTGGCATTTGTAATATGAACCTTTACATGGAACAATATATGCTTATTGTATACTTTATTTCTGATGCAGGTTACAAAAAGAAGAAATAGTGCAAATTTAAATCAGATTCACATTAGATACATTTATTATACTCCAGACTGCTACATTAAGTATTTCTGAGTGATCTGGAGTCATTTGGGTAACATTTTTAGCACAGTGTTTTGATGCCGGGATTTTGAAACTTTTTCTATAAGAACCCGAGCTAGGGTTAGGGTTAGGGTTTAAACACTCCTGGAAATGTTTTGATGCATTTTCTGTGGTTTCAGATGCGTTTAAATTCCAGGAAAGGTGTTGTTTTGTTGTTTCCTCAACAAATAAATTTTGCCCAATTTTGCAGTTTTTGCTTAGCCATGTACCTGTCAATCAAAAATCGTCAAAAATCCAAAATTTGCAAACACACTTTCTGCATGATAATCTCACTTATTTTTGCATTTCAGTCTATATAAAATGATGCTTTGCGGTAAGATTTAGTGGCAATTGTAATACGAACCTTTACATGGAACAATATATGCTTATTGTATACTTTATTTCTGATGCAGGTTACAAAAAGAAGAAATAGTGCAAATTTAAATCAGATTCACATTAGATACATTTATTATACTCCAAGACTGCTACATTAAGTATTTCTGAGTGATCTGGAGTCATTTGGGTAACATTTTTAGCACAGTGTTTTGATGCCGGGATTTTGAAACTTTTTCTATAAGTACCCGAGCTAGGGTTAGGGTTAGGGTTTAAACACTCCTGGAAATGTTTTGATGCATTTTCTGTGGTTTCAGATGCGTTTAAATTCCAGGAAAGGTGTTGTTTTGTTGTTTCCTCAACAAATAAATTTTGCCCAATTTTGCAGTTTTTGCTTAACCATGTACCTGTCAATCAAAAATGGTCAAAAATCCAAAGTTTGCAAACACACTTTCTGCATGATAATCTCACTTATTTTTGCATTTCAGTCTATATAAAATGATGCTTTGCGGTAAGATTTAGTGGCAATTGTAATACGAACCTTTACATGGAACTATATATGCTTATTCTATACTTTATTTCTGATGCAGGTTACAAAAAGAAGAAATAGTGCAAATTTAAGTCAGATTCACATTAGATACATTTATTATACTCCAAGACTGCTACATTAAGTATTTCTGAGTGATCTGGAGTCATTTGGGTAACATTTTTAGCACAGTGTTTTGATGCCGGGATTTTGAAACTTTTTCTATAAGTACCCGAGCTAGGGTTAGGGTTAGGGTTTAAACACTCCTGGAAATGTTTTGATGCATTTTCTGTGGTTTCAGATGCGTTTAAATTCCAGGAAAGGTGTTGTTTTGTTGTTTCCTCAACAAATAAATTTTGCCCAATTTTGCAGTTTTTGCTTAGCCATGTACCTGTCAATCAACAATCGTCAAAAATCCAAAATTTGCAAACACACTTTCTGCATGATAATCTCACTTATTTTTGCATTTCAGTCTATATAAAATGATGCTTTGCGGTAAGATTTAGTGGCAATTGTAATACGAACCTTTACATGGAAATATATGCTTATTCTATACTTTATTTCTGATGCAGGTTACAAAAAGAAGAAATAGTGCAAATTTAAAACAGATTCATATTAGATACATTTATAATACTCCAAGACTGCTACATTAAGTATTTCTGAGTGATCTGGAGTCATTTGGGTAACATTTTTAGCACAGTGTTTTGATGCCGGGATTTTGAAACTTTTTCTATAAGTACCCGAGCTAGGGTTAGGGTTAGGGTTTAAACACTCCTGGAAATGTTTTGATACATTTTCTATGCTATCAGATGCATTTAAATTGCAGGAAAGGTGTTGTTTTGTTGTTTCCTCAACAAATAAATTTTGCCCAATTTTGCAGTTTTTGCTTAGCCATGTACCTGTCAATCAAGAATGGTCAAAAATCCAAAGTTTGAAAACACACTTTCTGCATGATAATCTCACTTTTTTTTCATTTCAGTCTATATAAAATGATGCTTTGCGGTAAAATTTAGTGGCAATTGTAATACGAACCTTTACATGGAACAATATATGCTTATTGTATACTTTATTTCTGATGCAGGTTACAAAAAGAAGAAATAGTGCAAATTTAAATCAGATTCACATTAGATACATTTATTATACTCCAAGACTGCTACATTAAGTATTTCTTAGTGATCTGGAGTCATTTGGGTAACATTTTTAGCACAGTGTTTTGATGCCGGGATTTTGAAACTTTTTCTATAAGAACCCGAGCTAGGGTTAGGGTTAGGGTTTAAACACTCCTGGAAATGTTTTGATGCATTTTCTGTGGTTTCAGATGCGTTTAAATTCCAGGAAAGGTGTTGTTTTGTTGTTTCCTCAACAAATAAATTTTGCCCAATTTTGCAGTTTTTGCTTAGCCATGTACCTGTCAATCAAAAATGTTCAAAAATCCAAAGTTTGCAAACACACTTTCTGCATGATAATCTCACTTATTTTTGCATTTCAGTCTATATAAAATGATGCTTTGCAGTAAGATTTAGTGGCAATTGTAATACGAACCTTTACATGAAACTATATATGCTTATTGTATACTTTATTTCTG